>NC_058080.1:642056916-642788438 GCF_014858855.1 Bufo gargarizans | reverse complement strand
AAGGCCTTTCTCACACTGACTAATGTTTATGTTCATGAGTCTACCAACAGGAGGACATTGAACAACAATCATGTGCATGGAAGGATTGCAAGGAGAAAGTCAAGGCTCTCCAAAATGAACATTGCTGCCCATCTGCAGTTTGCTAAAGATTACTTGGGCAAGCCAAAAGTGTATTGGAACAATGTTTTGTGACCAGATGAGACCAAAATATAACATTTTGGTTTAAATGAGAGGCATTATGTTTAGAGAAAGAAAAAATTTGCATTCCAGCAGAAAAATAAAAAACCTCATCCCATCTGTGAAACACAGGGGTGGTTGTATCCTGGTTTGGGCCTGTTTGCTGCATCTGGGCCAGGACGGTTTCCCATCATTGATGGAACAATGAATTCTGAATTATACCAGCAAATTCTAGATAAAAATGTCAGGACATCTGTCTGTGAACTGAATCTCAAGATAATGTGGGTCATGCAGCAAGACAATGACCTTAAGCACAAAAGTCGTTCTACCAAAGAAGATTAAAGTTAATGTTTTGGAATAACCCAGTCAAAGTCCTAAATTTATTCCAATAGAAATTTTGTGGAAGGACCTGAAGTAAACAGTTTGTGGGAGGAACCCCACCAACATAACAGAGTTGGAGCTGTTTTGTAGTGAGGAATGGGCTAAAATTCCTCCAAATCGATGAGCAGGACAAATCAACAATTATCGAAAACGTTTAGTTGCTGCGTTACACCAGATACTAAAAGTAAAGGTTTGCACACTTTTGTTCCTCGAAGATATGTGATATTGGATCATTTTCATCAATAAATAAATGACCAAGTCTAATATTTTTAACTCATTTATTATGCCATTTGGTTATCTTTATCTACTTTTAGGACTTGTGTAAAAATCTAATATATAGAATTCAGAAGGATCACAAACTTTCCACTGTACAGTATGTACTTTTAGTTGTTTTTATTTCCTGCCTTTTTGTGCATTCAATTATGCATTGTTTACAGCTGCTTTCACACATCGTTTTTATGGTGGTGTTTTTCTGCACTTTTGTGCTTTTAGCAGAATTTCCTGCAGCGTTTTTCTTTTAGTATAAAAACACCATCTCAAAATGTTAGCTGAAGGTCTATGGGGAATTTTTTGTGACTGACCGTGAAGAAAATTCTAGTGGTAAGACATGCCTCAAAACCCATAGGTGGAAAAAAAAATACCCAGTGTTTTGGTCAGTGATTGTGAGCCAAAACCAGGACTGGAGCCTCCACAGACTTAAGGTATAAGGGAAAGATCTGCACCAGTTCTGTGTTTAGAGCCACACCTGGTTTTGGCTCAAAATTACTGATGGAAATCACTGAGCGAACACTGTGTGAATAAGGCCTTATTCTGGTGTTTTTAATTGGTAAAACAAATGCCAGTGAGTTTTATTTCGGGGAATACTATATCTCCATTAGGAGTCTTATAGGCCAGACAATGCTCCTCTGGAATTCTGGGAAGATGGTATGCACATGAGCTCTTAGCAAGCTTTGCATCTAATGCCACTAGATGGAAGGTAGCTATCCTACGGTAAATGTTCGACCTTTTAAACAGGACTTGAGACATGACTTAAAGGGGTTCTGCACTTTGTTTTAACTGATGATCTATCCTCTGGATAATTCATCAGCTTCTGATCTGCGGGGGTCCGACACCCGGGACCCCCACCGATCAGCTGTTTGAGAAGGCAGCGGCGCTCCAGTAGCGCCGCGGCCTTCTCACTGTTTACTGCCGGCCCACTGACATCATGACTAGTATGAACTAGTGTGGGCGGGGCTTAGCTCTGTTCACTTGAATGGAGCTTAGCCGCGCCCACACTAGTGGATAGTAGTCGTGACTTCAGTGGGCCGGCGGTAAACAGTGAGAAGGCCGCGGCCAGTGGCGTACCTACCAGGGAAGCAGGGAAAGCAGCTGCTTCGGGGCCCGGGCTGACAAGGGGCTCGGAGCAGTAGTAAACAGACTGGCCACACCCCCCTCTACACTCACTTCACTGCTGCTGTAGAATGTCCTCGGAGCAGGGAGCTAAGCCCCGCCCATCAGCACAGGACCATTAATAGAGGAGCCTGACTGCTTAATAGTGCAGCCAGGGCTCAGTACAGTGTGTTACAGGGAGAGCCTGTCTCCCCTCCCTCTCCTAACTATTAGTACAGCCCAGCTTCTGCTACAGAGACTGCTCTGTAGTCGGCAGTCACAGGAGGGAGAGGGGAGACTGGAAGTGCTGCAGAAAGAAGAGCCTGTGCCTGTCACTATCAGGAGCCCATACATTCCAGGCTTATCCCTGCCAACCCTAGCCTGCATCTCATGTACCCCCCCCCCCCCCAGCTGCATTCATCTGCTGTCCTTTGCCCCCCCCAGCTGCATTCATCTGCTGTCCTTTGCCCCCCCAGCTGCATTAATCTGCTGTCCTTTGCCCCCCCCAGCTGCATTCATCTTCTGTCCTTTGTTCCCCAGCTGCATTCATCTGCTGCCCCCTCAGCTGCATTCATCTGCTGCCCTTTGCCCCCCCAATTCATCTGCTGTCCTTTGCCCCCCCAGCTGCATTCATCTGCTGTCCTTTGCCCCCCCCCCCCAGCTGCATTCATCTGCTGTCCTTTCAGAAGCCCCCCCCCAGTCCTGTCCTGTGGGCCCCCTACTTATCTGATGCCCTGCCCTCTAGGCCCCTATCCATCTGTTGCCACACTCCTCTGGGCGCCTATGTGCAGCTTGGGGACACCAGTATGAGGCCAGGGGGACTGGAAGATCACGGAGCGGCGGGGAGCAGGCGAGTATGTTTTTTTTCAACAACTGTACAATGCACCGCTAGTTCACATCACATTTTTGTCCCACATTTAAGGCTGGGTTCACATCACGTTTTTCCCATCCGTTTAACTTAGACAAAAAAACGTATTCGGATGCCTCATACTGATGCCATGACAGTGACATCTGTTCACCATAGAGTTTCATTGTATTAAAAAAAAAAAAAAAAAAAAAAAAAAAAAGGATATTTTTTTTTTTACCAGACTGTGCAGGATACAAGAACGTGGAGTACTGCATTTTTGTATTGTGTACGTCATAGTCCAGTAAAAACACATGTATGGTAAAGAATCAAATGCCACTGTATGACGCCTGCCTGCCCGTTTAAAAATTTGCTGTGGGGCCCAATCATTTCTAGCTACTTCACTGGTTACCAGGGGCTCAGACTATGGGGACAGACTACAGTCGGTGTCAGCCCTGTAGCAATACATAGAATGGGCGCCTATCCTACAGCAGGGGTCATACTGTACATACAGTGTAGTGTGATGTCATGTTCACCTCTCCGGGTATATTACCCAGGAAAGCACAATTCTACAAAAAGGACATGTTCTATCTTTTGGTGGAACGGAAGTGCAGAATGGAACCCCACGGAAGCCCTGCGTAGTGCTTACGTAGTGTTCCGTTTCGTAATTCCGTTTCGCACCCTTCCGCATCTCCGGATTTGCGGACCCATTAAAGTGAATGGGTCCGCATCCGTGATGCGGAATGCACACAGAAAGGGTGCCCATTTATTGCTGATCCGCATATGCGGTCCGCAATACGGGAATGGCTGGCCCCTTTCACACGAACAATACGGGTTGGCTCCAGATGCGTTCAGGGTGCATTCAGTGAAACTCGCACCATTTTTCAAGCAAGTTCAGTCAGTTTTGTCTACGATTGCGTTGTTTTTTTCTGCGCGGGTGCGTTTTGATGCGTTTTTAATGCACGTGATAAAAAACTAAAAGTTTACAAACAATATCTCCTAGCAACCTGGTGGTGAGCGTGGTGACGTCGGCGCAGGTCCTGCTGAATGAAGATAGAATGAAGGACCTGCTCCGATGTCACCAAGCTCACCACGTTGTGAGCGCGGTGACGTCACCAAAAGTACTTTTCCTGCCAGGTCCTGAAAAAAGACGAGCCGGGCTGCGCGATCCAGTGGATGAGGTGAATAATTAAATATTTTATTATTTTTTAACCCCTCAAGCCACATGTTACTTAGCATTCTGTATTAAGAATGCTATTATTTTCCATTATAACCATGTTATAAGGGAAAATAATAAAGTTCGGGACCCTATCATCTCCTAGCAACCATCCGTGAAAATCGCATTGCATCCGCAATGCTTGCGGATGCAATGCGATTTTCAAGCAGCCCAATTCACTTCTGTGGGGCCTGCGCTACGTGAAAAACACAGAATATTGAGCATGCTGTGATTTGTACGCAACGCACAAGTGATGCGTGAAAATCACTGATCATGTACACAGCCCCATTGAAGTGAATGGGTCCGGATTCAGTGCGGGTGCAATGCGTTGTATAAGACACTATATGATGTATGATAGAACTACATGACAGATAGGGTGTGTGTGTATGTATATATAATAGGAAAAGGATGGCGTGGCAGCCTGGTCTAGATCGTGACTAGTCAAAGGAGCGGGGTTTACACAGGGGGGGGGGGGGGCCATACAAAAATTTGCTGTGGGGCCCAGTCACCTCTAGTTACGCCCCTGGCCGCGGCGGTAATGGAGCACCGCTGCCTTCTCAAACAGCTGATCGGCGGGGATCCTGGGTGTCGGACCCCCACCGATCAGAAGCTGATGATCTATCCAGAGGATAGATCATCAGTTAAAACAAAGTGCAGAACCCCTTTAACTGGGAGAGTTTATTGACTTAATAATTTAGAAATGACCATTGGCCAATGTTCTTTGTGTCATGTTTCCCTATCTTCTAATATAACCGGTTCTTCTGCAGGAAAGTACACTAGCATATAATGTGTCGGAGTTTATGGTCAAAGTCTGTTGACCTTATCCTTACGTAATGCAGCAGTAAAATCAATGATACCTTTGTCATTACAATGTACTCAATAGGTAGCAGCTATTGTTCACATTTACACTTTTATCCTAAATAAAAAGGTGATTCCCAAAATTTGTCAATTTCTGGTGATTTACAACAAAAAGAAAAAAGGTAAATTCAGAATCTGAGCTGTCAGGATCCATACTACTGCACTCATAGATTGCGATAAGCCAATATTTCACCTCTGCTTGCTTCCAATTTAAATAGAGCACAAAGAGGTCCAGATTTACTAATGTGTCTAAGCCTAAAATCTGTATAAAAAGTGGTACAATTCTACACTTTTCTCTGGACTTTCCTGAAAGGGGTGGGGATTCAATTCAAATGGGTGGGGTTTCAACACAAGGGGTGTGGCCTAAGATTGACAAAAAAATATTCGTTCTGGCGTAAAATTCTGTCTCAAAGTAAGCCGACCAGTAGTTGGTATAGAGAAGTGTCTGTCCCTCCACCACTTTTATCATCCAGCCTGAGCCACTGTGATAATCTGGTGCAGGTCTAGACAGTCTGTCTAAGCTTATAGCTTCTATAGCAGGGGTGGCCAACCAGAGGCTTTTTGCCTCTTTAAGTGCGGCTCGAGGGGTGGAGCTAGGAAGCAGTCAAACCAGCACACTCCTTACCCTATGCTCAGATCTCCTACCGTTGCTACTCTGCAGCTCCAGCTTGCTCGCCACTATGTCCTGCTTACAGTGTCAGAACGTAGTACGTGGAGACTTGCACTACGACCTGACGTTGTGTGCATCAGGTCACAGTGGAGAGCGTGTAAGACCTGCAGAGTAGAAGGTGCCTGATCAGGAGCCCAGTGCCCGATCAGGAGAGGTAGGCGATTTCTTTAAATTATAGTACTGAGCATGGGGGTCTGATCTAAGCATGGGAGGTTCTGATCTGAGCATGGGCAATTTGAGCATGGGGGTCCTGATCTCAGCATGGAGGGTCTGATCAGAGAATGGGGGGGTCTTATCTGAGCAATGGGGGTCTGATCTGAGCATTGGGGGTCTGATCTGAGCATGGGAGTCTGGTCTGAGCATGGGAGTCTGGTCTGAGCATGGTGTGTCTAATCTGAGTATAGAGGGGTCAGATTTGAGCATGGGCAGGTCAGATCTGAGCATGGGGGTCTGATCTTAGCATGGGGGGTCTGATCTGAGCATGGGGTCTGATATGAGCACAGGGGTATCATTTGAGCATATGGGGTCTGATCTGAGCATGGGGGGCTGATCTAAGCATGGGGGGGTCTCATTTGAGCAAGTGGGGGGGGGGGTCTGATCTGAGCATGGGGGGTCTGATCTGAGCACGGGGGGTCTGATCTGAGCACGGGGGGTCTGACACTGGGAGTCTGATTTGTGTTGTCTGATCTGAGCATTGGGAGTCTTATTTTGGGGGTCTGATGAGGATTGGGGATCTTATCTTTGGTCAGATGAGTATTGGGGGTCTGATGAGAAATAATTAAAAATTAAAAATAAGAAAAAACCTCAGATCAGATGAAAAATATTTGTTTTCTTATTTTTTCCCACTAAAACCTAGGTGCATCTTATAGGGTGAAAAATACGGTGACCGTTGTGTAAATGTATAGCTTGTGGCTCCTGGTAGTCATATGTTTTTTTTTCTCTGGCTCTTTGTGTCTGTAAGGTTGTCCACCCCTGTTCTATACAGTAGGTTTAGTAAATCTGGGCCAGAGTCTTCTCACTCATTCTACATGCTGTATTACAGAAGCAACTTATAGCAGTGCCCAGTGGTCCATATTGTGGACCCACAATGCAGTCTGACCGAGAAAACGGGTCACCAGACAACAGTTCTCCCAAAAGATGAGGATTGCAGAGGTGGGACCTGCACCTATTAGGCATTAACAGCTTAAAGAGCAATGCAATCTGACAGCACCATGTTATAGAGCAGGAAAAGCTGACCAGATTGAAATGTAGTTTTGTGGAAAAAGATTCAATAATTTATCCATTTAAATCTTTACTTTTTCCACCTCCTGCTTCCCATTCATTTCAATGGGATTGCCGAAAATAGGATATTTTGGAAGTTCCCATTGGAATGAATGGAGGGTGGCCGCACATGCACGGTGCACCCCTCTTCACTTTGCGGGCTCCGTTCTAAAGATAGGTGTAGGTTCCAGAGGTGGGTTCTGTCGTACCTTCGTCTAGTATCCGGAAACGTGCGTTGGGGTTGGCGTCACCCTGGCTGCATACACCATGGATAATGTCACTATATTGTTACTTTAACATGATCTGATCATATTGTATGGCTTGGGATGCTGCTGAATCCCCTATTCATTAATTGTTTTCCCCTCTCTTTTTTCACATCTTGGGCCCCCTAATACATTATATTGTATAGATCTGTGTCTGGTGGCTGATGATTTATTGGTCCTACTACCACTTTACCCCATATACTTCCAGCCTCCTTGCCCTATATATTTATACATGTGATACTCATTGATTTATATCCGGGTGGTGTGTGTCACCATTAATGATGTCTTTTTCTGCCTCTCATCCTTATTTTAGGCATTCTTCTTTTTAATTAATTATTCACCAATAAAGATTTTCATCTTTTCATCATTTTGTTGCTAGTTTTCTTTGTAGCTTTTGATAATTTTCTTGAGCTCTACGGGTTACCATAGTACTAAATAATAAGGGGGTTTAGATACATTTCAATAGAACATGTCTACAATTACTGTTTGGTTTCTTTTGGACACGTACGTTATATGGCAGCACTCAGTAGTCACTAATATCTTTGATTTAAGAAATGCATGATTCTACCATAATTAAGGTAATTGCTGTTCCTTTTCCAATGTATCTCTTGCCTTCTGCATGAAAACTATTGATAATCTTGCCAGCTAGGAAAAAAATCAACTATACATAAATTGGTTCGAGTCTGAGATTAATGAATGCTGTTCAAAGGTGTGGATGTACAATGACAGGAAGAGAACTTTAATGAAAGTGTATTTCCAGTATGTGGGACAATTGCTGTAATCATATAAACCCACATATCCCATACATAGGATATGTGGATAAAGGGACATTATATTCTGACAGTAAAGGTCGTGTTCTCTGCACTAATTATAGACCTTGGGAGAAAAATACTCCATTCAAACCATCCTAATTGTAGCTTCTAGGATGTTTTATCACCCGCACAGGTTAATTATGTGTTGAAGTTAGAGACATGCAGATACAGTTGGCTGATATTAATGGAATGTGTGATGTCTAGACGATTATGGTACAATGACAAAGAAATGCTGTTTAAACTAGGCAGCCGCTCTTATTCCTGTACATCAACCTCATCATATGCACTAGTTTAGAAGTGCACACAGTAAAGCCTGTACTACACCTGCCGATGATCGCTAACAAGCGTTTGTATGAGTGCTCACTACGGATCATCTTGCAGTGTGACACTGCCGCCAATTGCCCAATCATTGGGCAATCCAAATCTTTTGAGATATTAAAAAATGATCGCTTGCAGGTGGCAGATCGTGGTGTCTAATCATGGTCTGCCACCGGCAAACCACTATGCAGCATGGGGATGAGCAATGGCATAGCAATCGCACCTCCCCATGCTGCAGAGGAGATCGCCGCATGTAATAGCATGCACTTGAGGATGTGTAATACATCCTTAAGTGTTGTCACTTGAGTTTGGTTAGCATGCTATACTGTATGACACTGCCAGCGTGAACTTTGCTTAAAGGATTTTTTCAGTTTTATATAAATAATAAAGCCTTTTCCTCTTTCATCCAGACGCGATGCGGATAGCGAATACATAGCATCCGGGCTGAATCCTGACCCGCATTCATTTCAATAGGTCTGTGTACACGAGTGTCGTTTGTCACGAATCATCTTTGCGTCCATAAAAAATCACAGCTTGGCTCCATAGAAATGAATGGGGCTTGTGTGAAAAACAGAAGGCATCCGGATGCAATTCAGATATAATAGTTTTTAGTTTTTTTTACTGATGGCTGCTAAGAGATGTAGATTTATATTCTTCAGTTTCACCCAGGCAATCTAAATACAATGCGGATGGAAAAGAAATGCACACACTGAACGCAATCGCAGACAAAACTAGTGTGTAAACATCAGGTTTGCCCTGAACAGATCCTGACACAATCCGTATCGCTCAAGGTTGGGGGAAGGGGGTGCGATTCGAAGAGGTCTTAATAACCTCATAAATTAAAGTTTCTGCAACTTTTTAATATATTTGCTCAAGATGTTATTTCCTGTCAGTGAATGAGAACATCTGTGCATATTCTGAGGCAGCAATCCCTACATAACTAATCTTTTGCACAGTCTTTATCAGTCTAGGTCAGGGATCAGTAACCTTTGGCACTCCAGCTGTGGAGAAAGCAGGAATCTCATACATATGCACATGTTCTCAGAACTCCCATCAAAGTGAATGGAGCATGCTGAGAGTTGTAGTTTCACAACAGCTGGAGTTCTGGAGGTTGCTGACCCCCTGATCAAAGACTCCATACTGATACACTGTAGCAAACTAGCAGAGACATTTGTTCAGCTGCTGAACATTGCCTAGAATCTAGATTATATCATTCTATCCACTTCTCAGCTGAGAGAAGGTTTTGATATACAGTACAGACCAAAAGTTTGGACACACCTTCTCATTCAAAGAGTTTTCTTTATTTTCATGACTATGAAAATTTTAGATTCACACTGAAGGCATCAAAACTGAAATTATATACATAACAAAAAAGTGGGAAACAACTGAAAATAGGTCATATTCTAGGTTCTTCAAAGTAGCCACCTTTTGCTTTGATTACTGCTTTGCACACTCTTGGCATTCTCTTGATGAGCTTCAAGAGGTAGTCCCCTGAAATGGTCTTCCAACAGTCTTGAAGGAGTTCCCAGAGATGCTTAGCACTTGTTGGCCCTTTTGCCTTCACTCTGCGGTCCAGCTCACCCCAAACCATCTCGATTGGGTTCAGGTCCGGTGACTGTGGAGGCCAGGTCATCTGGCGTAGCACCCCATCACTCTCCTTCATGGTCAAATAGCCCTTACACAGCCTGGAGGTGTGTTTGGGGTCATTGTCCTGTTGAAAAATAAATGATGGTCCAACTAAACGTAAACCGGATGGAATAGCATGCCGCTGCAAGATGCTGTGGTAGCCATGCTGGTTCAGTATGCCTTCAATTTAGAATAAATCCCCAACAGTGTCACCGGCAAAGCACCCCCACACCATCACACCTCCTCCTCCTACCATGCTTCCCGGTGGTAACCAGGCATGTAGAGTCCATCCGTTCATCCTTTCTGCGTCGCACAAAGACACGGTGGTTGGAATCAAATATCTCAGATTTGGACTCATCAGACCAAAGCACAGATTTCCACTGGTCTAATGTCCATTCCTTGTGTTCTTTAGCCCAAACAAGTCTCTTCTGCTTGTTGCCTGTCCTTAGCAGTGGTTTCCTAGCAGATATTCTACCATGAAGGCCTGATTCACACAGTCTCCTCTTAACAGTTGTTCTAGAGATGTGTCTGCTGCTAGAACTCTGTGTGGCATTGACCTGGTCTCTAATCTGAGCTGCTGTTAACCTGTGATTTCTGAGGCTGGTGACTCGGATGAACTTATCCTCTGCAGCAGAGGTGACTCTTGGTCTTCCTTTCCTGGTGCGGTCCGCATGTGAGCCAGTTTCTTTGTAGTGCTTGATGGTTTTTGTGACTGCACTTGGGGACACTTTCAAAGTTTTCCCAAATTTTCGGACTGACTGACCTTCATTTCTTAAAGTAATGATGGCCACTCATTTTTCTTTACCTAGCTGCTTTTTTCTTGCCATAATACAAATTCTAACAGTCTATTCAGTAGGACTATCAGCTGTGTATCCACCTGACTTCTCCACAATGTAACTGATGGTCCCAACCCCATTTATAAGGCAAGAAATCCCACATATTAAACCTGACAGGGCACACCTGTGAAGTGAAAACCATTTCAGGTGACTACCTCTTGAAGCTCATCAAGAGAATGCCAAGAGTGTGCAAAGCAGTAATCAAAGCAAAAGGTGGCTACTTTGAAGAACCTAGAATATGACATATTTTCAGTTGTTTCACACTTTTTTGTTATGTATATAATTCCACATGTGTTAATTCATAGTTTTGATGCCTTCAGTGTGAATCTACAAATTGTATAGTCATGAAAATAAAGAAAACTCTTTGAATGAGAAGGTGTGTCCAAACTTTTGGTCTCTACTGTATATATATATATATATATATATATATATATATATATACACACACACACACACACACACTGCATATATTACACAGTATTATAGATGCAATATGTACAGATATATAGTATATACAGCAGTGTACTGATATGTGAGGTACGAGGTACAATAGATGCAGTGTGTAAAGGTATATAGTATATACAGCAGTGTACTGATATGTGAGGTATAATATATGCAGTGTGTACAGATATATTGTATATACAGCAGTATACTGATGTGTGAGGTACGAGCTGTCAATACACTGCTGTATTTACTATATACCTGTACACACTGCATCTATTATACAGTACCTCGTACCTCACATGTCAGTACAGGCTGTATATACAATATATCTGTACACACTGCATCCATTATACCTTGTACCTCACATATTTCACTACTGTATATACCTGTACACACTGCATATATTATACCCTGCACCTCACATATCAGTGCACTACAGAATATACTATATACCTGTACACACTGCATGTATTATACCTCGTACCTCAAATAACAGTACACTGCTGTATATACTATACATCTGTACACACTGCATCTATCATAGCTCTTTTGTGTGCCAGGGCTGTTTTGTAATCCCAATCCGGCCCTGATGGCATAAATTATAAAACGCAGCAGCAAGAATATTTCATGGAACAAAGGGAGAGGCCTGGAATGGGTAGTGGTAGGGGCTATACAAGGGGAATGGGGGCCCAATTTATATTTTTGCTATGGGGCCCAGTGATTTCTATGTACGCCCTCTGGGTTTGCTTTTCAGAAGAAGCATTGCCTGATGTGAATAATGCCTCACACAAAAGAGCTCTCAGAAGACCTATGATTAAGAATTGTTAACTTGCATAGAGCTGGAAATGGTTATAAGTATCTCCAAAAGCCTTGCTGTTCATCAGTCCACGGTAAGACAAATTGTCTATAAGTGGAGAAAGTTCAGCACTGCTGCTACTCTTACTTGGAGTGGTCGTCCTGTAAAGATAACTGCAAGAGCACAGCGCAGACTGCTCATGGAGGCGAAGAAGAATCCTAGAGTGTCAGCAAAAGACTTACAAAAGTCTCTGGCATATGCTAACATCCCTGTTAGCAAATCTATGATACGTAAAACACCAAACAAGAATGGATTTTATGGGAGGATACCACAGAGGAAGCCACTGCTGTCCAAAAAAAACATTGCTGCACATTTACAGTTTGCACAAGAGCACCTGGATGTTCCACAGCAGTACTGGAAAATATTCTGTGGACAGATGAAACCAAAGTTCAGTTGTTTGGAAGAAACACACAACACTATGTGTGGAGAAAAAGAGGCACAGCACACCAACATCAAAACTTCATCCCAACTGTGAAGTATGGTGGTGGGGGCATCATGGTTTGGGGCTGCTTTGCTGCGTCAGGGCCTGGACGGATTTCTATCATCGAAGGAAACATGAATTCTAAAGTTTATCAAGACATTTTGCAGGAGAACTTAATGCCATCTGTCCACCAGCTGAAGCTCAACAGAAGATGGTGGACAGATGACATGGGGGGGGGGAGAGGCACTTGATACTGGCACTTTTGAGGGATGAGATGGCACTATGATACTGGGACATGGGGGGGGGGGAGAGGCACTTGATACTGGCACTTTTGGGGGGGAGATGGCACTATGATACTGGCACATGGGGGGGAGGAGAGAGGCACTTGATACTGGCACTTTTTTGGGGGGGAGATTGCACTATGATACTGTGACATGGGGGGGAGGCACTTGATACTGGCACATGGGGGGGGAGATGGCACTATGATACTGGCACATGGGGGGGGAGAGGCACTTGATAATGGCACTTTTGGGTGGGGGGAGATGGCACTATGATACTGGGACATGGGGGGAGAGGCACTTGATACTGGCACATGGGGGGGTTGGCACTTGATACTGGCACATGGGGGGGTTGGCACTATGATACTGGCACATGGGGGTGGGAAGGAGAGAGGCACTTGATACTAGAACTTTTTGGGGGGTTACACTATGATACTGGGACATGGGGGGGAGGAGAGAGGCACTTGATACTGGTACATGGGGGGTTGGCACTTGATACTGGCACATGGGGGGTTTGGCACTTGATACTGGCACATGAGGGGTTTGGCACTATGATACTGGCACATGGGGGGTGGGAAGGAGAGAGGCACTTGATACTGGCACATTGGGCCTGGACGGATTTCTATCATCGAAGGAAACATGAATTCCAAAGTTTATCAAGACATTTTGCAGGAGAACTTAATGCCATCTGTCCACCAGCTGAAGCTCAACAGAAGATGGTGGACAGATGGCATGGGGGGGGGGAGAGGCACTTGATACTGGCACTTTTGAGGGATGAGATGGCACTATGATACTGGGACATGGGGGGGGGGAGAGGCACTTGATACTGGCACTTTTGGGGGGGAGATGGCACTATGATACTGGCACATGGGGGGAGGAGAGAGGCACTTGATACTGGCACTTTTTTGGGGGGGAGATTGCACTATGATACTGTGACATGGGGGGGAGGCACTTGATACTGGCACATGGGGGGGAGATGGCACTATGATACTGGCACATGGGGGGGGAGAGGGACTTGATAATGGCACTTTTGGGTGGGGGGAGATGGCACTATGATACTGGGACATGGGGGGAGAGGCACTTGATACTGGCACATGGGGGGGTTGGCACTTGATACTGGCACATGGGGGGGTTGGCACTATGATACTGGCACATGGGGGTGGGAAGGAGAGAGGCACTTGATACTAGAACTTTTTTGGGGGTTACACTATGATACTGGGACATGGGGGGGGAGGAGAGAGGCACTTGATACTGGTACATGGGGGGTTGGCACTTGATACTGGCACATGGGGGGTTTGGCACTTGATACTGGCACATGAGGGGTTTGGCACTATGATACTGGCACATGGGGGTGGGAAGGAGAGAGGCACTTGATACTGGCACATTGGGGGGAGATGGCACTATGATACTGGCACATTGGGGGGAGAGATGGCACTATGATACTGGCACTTTGGGGGGGCGAGATGGCACTATGATACCGGGACATGTGGGGGCGAGGAGAGAGGCACTTGATACTGACACATGATGGGGGTGCATCTATGGGGACACTTACTGGCAGATTATTGGGGGGCATTATGGTGATCCCGTTTTACTGGCACATTATAAGGCCCTTAATCATACCCAGTGTCACCCATAGCCAGTATCCTGCCCCCCTTAATCATACCCTGTCACTTTTGCCCAGTCCCCTGCCCCCATTAACCATACCCAGTGTCACCCAGAGCCAGTCCCCTGCCCCCCTTAATCATACCCTGTCACCTTTACCCAGTCCCCTGCCCTTCTTAATCATACTCAGTGTCACCCTTAACCAGTCCCCTGCCCCCTCAATTAGACCCTACCCCCTTTAATCATACCCAGTGTCAACCAAAGCCAGTCCCCTGCCCCTTAATCATACTCAGTGTCACCCTTATCCAGTCACCTGCCCCCTTAATCATACCCAGTGTCTGTCAGCCTTAATTTAAGGGGGGCAGGGTCTAATTGAGGGGGCAGGGGACTGGCTTTGGTTGACACTGGGTATGATTAAGGGGGGCAGGGGACTGGCTATGGGTGACACTGGGTATGATTAAGGGGGGCAGGGTCTAATTGAGGGGGCAGAGGACTGGGTAAGGGTGACACTGGGTATGATTGTACTTGTTTGCACTTGCACTTAAATTATCTGTAATAAAAAAAAACTGTTACAAAGATTGTTTTCCTCTTTGTGTATGTTTAGGTGAATTGGGGGGGGCGCCACAAGATTAGCTTGCACAGGGCGCGTGAACACCTAAGGCCAGCTCTGTATGGCAGTCACCCTCGCGGTCTCTTGGACGTGGCCAAAGAGGCGTGGGAACAACAACCCACTCCACATAAAATTGTCATTGAGTACGTTACCCAGATGCAAGATCGAATAGAGACAGTGTTGCCTGTTGTTAGGGAGCATATGGAGGAAGCTCAGCGAGCCCAGAGTCAGGTCTATAATCGGCAGGCTCGGGTCCAGATCTTTAAACAGGTTAATAGGGTTTTGGTTCTGGTGCGGACCATGGACAATAAGTTCCTGGCTAGGTGTCAGGAGCCCTATGAGGTACTCGAGAAAATTGGAGATGTAAACTACAAAGGTACACCAGCCAGGGCGGTGAAAGCAGGAGCAGGTTTACCATGCGAATTGACTCAAACTGTGAAAAGATAGGGAAACCTGTACAGAAGACAGTCCGCGGCTGGGTTTTCTAGGGGAAGAGGTACCGGCCCCTCTGTCTTATGCAAGAGAGGAGGCCTCTCCTCTAAACAGACTAAGGAGGCCAGGTAGTTCATAGTCGAAACACGGATGTGTTCTCAGACCTCCCTAGACGCACTTCCATAATCCAGCATGACATTGTCACTGAGCCTCAGGCAAAAGTCGCGTTAAAACCATACCGGGTACCCAAGGCTTGGCGACAAGCCATATCGGAGAAGGTGCAGCTAATGTTGCAGCTATACGTCATTGAGGAGTCAAAAAGTGAGTGGGCCAGTCCTATAGTATTGATACCCAAGCTAGACGGGACATTGCGGTTTTGCAACGACTTTCGAAAACTTAACAAGGTTTCCAAGTTCGATGGGTATCCCATGCCCCGGGTGGATGAGCTCATCGAGAGGTTAAGACAAGCCTGGTATTTTTCTGTTTTGGACCTCACAAAAGAGTACTGGGTACAACGGAGGTTGCCAAAGAGAAAACTGCCTTCATCACGCCTGAGGGGCTGTATCAATATAAGGTCTTACCCTTTGGTCTGCATGGCGCCCCCGCAACTTTTCAGCGACTGATGGACATTGTGCATCTCCCACATCGTCGGTACGCTTCGGCTTACCTGGACGATATTGTCATCCACAGTACCGACTGGGAAAGTCACCTACCGAAAGTGCAGGCTGCAGTGGACTCCCTTCGGAAAGCTGGCCTAACCACTAACCCCAAAAAAATGTGTGATAGAGTTAGAAGAGACTAAGTACCTGGGGTATGTCATTAGGCGCCAAGTGAACAAAATAGAGGCGATACGGAATTGGCCCCGACCTGTCACCACTAGGCAAATAAAGTAACTCCTGGGAATGGTGGGCTATTACATGAAGTTTGTTCCCCACTTTGCTACTCTAGCCGCGCCCTTGACAGGACTCCTAAAGGGACACAAGTCAACGATGGTTCGCTGGGATGATTAGGCGGAAGAGGCTTTCTCCACTTTGAAGTCGGCCCTGTGCGGGTCCCCGGTTTTGGTGACGCCCGACTTTAAAAGGGAGTTTATAGTACAGATCGATGCCTCCGAAGTAGGCATCGGTGCTGTACTGTCTCAGGAAGTCAACAGGGAGGATCATCCCATTGTCTTCCTCAGCCGTAAGCTCACCCCAGCATGCTATAGTGGAGAGAGTGTGCCTGGCTATCAAGTGGGCACTAGAATCTCTCGACTATTATTTTTGGGGGAGAAAATTCCGCCTGGTGACTGACCACTCCCCTCTCAAGTAGATGAGCCAGGCCAAGGACAGAAATGCCCAGATCACCCGATGCTTTCTCTCCCTGCAAAACTTTAAGTTTTTGGTTGAACACAGGGCATGCAGGTTACAGGGAAATGCTCTTTTGTCATGTGGCTTAGGGCCTTTATGCCCACTTAGGCACTAGGGTGTCAGGTGCACCTGCAGCCTCTGCTCCCCTTAAAGCTATGCTCTTGCTGTAAATGCAATAACCTAACCCTAATATATGTTAGTGCAGCTTTATTTAATGTGCTACTCCAAGAACCTTGCTTTCTAGTTAACTATTAACTACCTAAAATATAGAGCTGATACGCAAGAAAGACTAAATAATGTATTAACAAAGAAATACCGATATTATGTACCCTGGATTTTGAATATATTTATTGATCACATGTCATTTTCCAGTTGACACAGAGAAAACTTTGACCTGTGCAGCACAAGACCCTAACCACAAGATAGATCATCAGAGTCATAGTAAATCATATGCTAACTTCAAAGGGAAATCACATTTTAAATATCAGCAGAAAATGTTCTCCTTTAGAATGTGACTGAGTGCCAACAATATGTGCCAAGATCAGACTTCATGTGCGTCATTGCTCAGGTAGCCTGGAGCTAAGGTCTGCCACCAGGCCCATTGTGCAGATAACCTTGTAACACATGAGATGTGATGATAATTTCGAGGGGTTAGTAAGTCACGCTTCGTAGTCAAGTAATTCTAATGTAAACTGTTACCTTAACAATGAATTATAAGGACAAGTATCTTAATGGGGCCATCAAGTGTCAATGTTCCAGAAGAATAATACTAGATGAAACACACTTCTGTAAAAGACCACATAGCTGCTCAAACTGCGTGAAGGTTGTCCTGCTCTGAACCGAGCCGATGAGGCTTTTATAGTAAATGCATTTGTGTATTTCACTTGGCCTTTTCGTGATAGGCTGCGCACAACAGCTGAGCTGACATACTGGGAAATCCATTGGCAAAGAATTCAGTAAGTCCGAGCTGAGTCATCTTTTGGCCTACGTGACAGTTGAATGCATAGAGCAGCAGTGACTGGATTAGAAGTACCCACGATTGCACTGACTACAAGATTCCAGACTACCCTTTCCAGGAAATGTCTATAGCGTTTGGAAAACGGCATACGCTTGATAAATGACCCCAGGCATTGAACTCATGTGAACCTGAAACTCAACAGAGCTATACCATTCACATATTGACCCTATGTAACTACACATTATGTAGATACATCCATTTTCACATTCTCTTTTGTTGATGCTGCTCATAATTACTTGCGGAAAAAAAAACAAAAAAAACCTTCACAGTGAAAATCCAGCAGTTAATTGTCACAGTAGAGGGTAAATATTAGGGGCATACACAGATCTCATAGGGCCCCATAGGAAAATTATTTATGTAGCCGGTGCCTCTTAATAACTGCAGCAGATCCACCGCCAGCTATAGGGATTATTAAGACCGTGTCTAAAACGCTGGTCTTAATAAATGACCCCCCCCCCATATTTATAGCAAAAACTGCATAAATACATTAAGTCTCCTGCTGGTTTCTAGAACTGACGGTATTAATGCTGGAACCGAGAAAGGAATTCAGCAGCGGGCCCTCCTCTCCCTGGGCCACATTGCAGTCACATGGTCTGCCTCCATGGTAGGTGCCACTGGTAAAGATGCTTTAAAGTGATTATTCAGCCATTAAAATGTAATACTCCCAATTTCCCACCAGTCTGAGCCCTTCTACTTCCGCTGGTCTCTATTTCCCGGATCTTTTCAAGACATGTGATGCTGCACACAATCATTGGGTGACTACTGTGGCCAGTCAATGGCTGAGTGGTCCTATTTCCTTGTCAAGAGAGACCAGGAAGTAGAGGCGAAAAGACATGGGCACCATTGGAATGGGAACATCATGGGATCAGTGAGGTAGCTATTATTATTTTTTATAATTTATAATTTCATCATTATTAAAAATGGACCTGTCTCAGGAAATTTGCTGTTAAACCAGACACAATGCTTTGTAAAATAAGCTCTGCTGAATGTAATGATACCTTTCCCTCAGTGATCCGTTGCTTCATTCTGGAGAAAAAAATATTTGTTATCTATATGCAAATGAGATGTTAAGTGCACTGAGGGCGGGTTCAGGCCACTCTGTGCACCCTCATCCTCCTGCTTCCTGTGCCAGTCCCTCCCTCTCATTTCTGATTGATAGGGTCTGGCGAGATGACTATGTAGGAACCTGGCCCTGTCAATCAGGAAGGAGAGGGAGAATCTGGCAGAGGAAGAATGAAACAACAGATCGCTAAGTGAAGAGTATCATTAGCCCTACAATGCATTGTGCCTGGTTTCACAGTGAACTTCCTGGTTGACAGACTCTCTTTAACATTATTTCTTTCTGGTCCTCTAAATGCAAATCTCCAGGTGCTTTCTACAGTTCTGATAATCATTATCAATCACATTTCCTGGTCAAATTCCTCTGTCTTTGCTTTATCTCCAAATCCTACCCAGGTCATACCACTATATACTCATCTGAAGGCCAAATATTTAAAAAATAAACCATCTTCTTCTTATCATCCCTTGGAACAGGTATGTGTAGTAATCTGCTTGTTTCTATTCCAAATATGTGGTCAGCTGAAAAATGTGACCTTCTTGTCTAAATTTGTGAACCACCATGTGACCCAAATCTCTGGCTTGCTTTTTGTTCCAGACATGTTCTCATTGACAGTGGATGTAAACTGTATTTTGTAACAACCCCAGACATTGTCCAGAAGTCCATCTGCTGCTGCCCTCTCCCCTCCGCTCATGGCAGATGATCTATGGTAACTTGCATGTAGTGCCAGGAGTAGTGAGCCAATACTGAAGGATGAGGGACATAAACAGACGTGGTAGCACTGCTGTGTATTAAGCTGCACGTATTCATTTTAATATCCCATGAGAAAGAAATGTATTGTGTACATTGGTAGTAGTTAGGATTTTTTGGGATAACTGTGAATTTAGTAAATATCAGAGGTTGATCTACTCTACATCTTTGAACAGTTCTGCCTTCAAAGAGTAGAGGTAGGTTATATGAGTAGCCCATGAGCTGGCCATTTAGCTTCTTATGGGTGGTTTAATTTCCTTTAAAGAAAAAAAAAAAGCTGCCTTTTTTTTAGCTAAAAATTCAGCAGTTTCATGCCATTTCTGATCAATTAGAGCAACCTGCGGCTCTCCAGCTGTTGTAAAACTACAATTCCCACCATGCCCTGCTGTAGGCTGATAGTTGTAGACAGTCTGGGCATGCTGGGAGTTGTAGTTTTGCAACAGCCTGACAGCCGCAGGTTGGCCATCCTTGTATTAGAGATTATAAAACACCCTACAAACATTTTTTTCTGTGATTTTAAAATGGTTTCTTGCTCCCTTGTTTTTTTTATTTTTTATTGCAGCATGTTCTGAATGTGGTCTTTTTCATCGACTTCTCTCTAGGAAGAAAAAGCCACAAAAAATGCTTGTTAAAAACACTGGAATTTCATGGTGTTTTTTTGATGTCAAGAAAACACCAAGTAAAAACCATAGTGTGGCAGCAGACTACAATTACATCCACCCAAAAGGTAAAACCAAATAACAACATCAATGGCAATGTTCATACTAGTATCAAGCTATGGGTACATGGAGGCTCACGATTCACATGGTGGTCGTGATATAATTGTGGGATCATCTTGACTCACTGTTTCTGTATGGAAAGAGAAGTTGCAAGCAATTACTTAAAAGGCATCTGTCAGCAGATTTGCACCTATGAAACTGGCTGACACTTGGCAGCTGAAGGCATCTGTGTTGGTCCCATGTTCATAAGTGGTACATATGGGTGTGCTTGCTCCTCCTCCCATTGGTTGCTTGGTGCACATGGAGGTGACTAGGAGCAGCACACCATATGTGCGGCGTCTGCTCTCCTAAACATAGAAGCCCAACGGCTTAGGTAGGTTTAGCGTAGGACCCGCCTGACCTGAGACCACCTTGGCGTTCGGTAGGCGGGCTTAGATGTGTTTTGATCAAAATATATTGACTAAGTGTCTCAGATATTATCATATCAGAGTGAGGACTTTATCCATATATATCCATATCCAAGATGTTCTGTAAGGGATTTGTGGACTCCAGGGGTTGCACAGGTGAGTAATTAGGGTGTGGCTGTCTAATTAGGAGACGCAATGAGGGCAGCACAGCCTTTTTGAATCCAGAGGGAAAACAAAACAGGCTGTTGTAGTGAGCTTCATTTATATTATATTAATATAAGCAGATATATAACGCGAGTTTGACCGCGATGCGTGGTTGTCTAAGTGTGTGACTTAAGATTAAGTGACTTTAGATTGAGGGACTTCAGTGGGGGACTACATTATATTGTATTTTTCGCTTTTGTGGTGTAATCCCCATTTAGTATGTGTTGTACAATTGACAACGCAGTCCAGTGCACATCTTGCACAGCTGCGGCAGGCGGGGCAGGCAGCGCATGACTGAGGGAGCTGCCGGTCTGCGCCGTATTAATGCTATACATAAGGTACTACAGTAAGCACAGTACAGTAATTGTACAGTACAGTAATTGCGGACCCATTCGGATTGAATGTACTTAACAGTTGCGGGGCCCGGTGTATTAGAGAAGAGTCACTGCACCGTGCCCCGCCATGAGTGACCCCGCCTCCTCCCTCCACACTGATACTTCGCTGGCCGCACTGTGCAGCATAGCGGCTAGCGAAGTATCCGCTTTATAAGATGCACGGCCATTCCCCCCCCCCACTTTTTTGGGGAAAAAGTGCATCTTATAAAGCGAAAAATATGGTATCTAAATGTTAAAAAGTATAAATCTGAAGGTGTCGGCCCTTTAAAGAGTAATGAGAGGGGAGTCGCAGAGAGCGACGAGGAGAAAGCAAAGCTGTTAAATATTTTTTTCCCCAATGTATTCACTGAGGAAAATAAAGATGACATGCAGAATGCAAAATAGATAAATCGCCAGGACCAGATGGCATATACCCCCATATCCTAGGGGAATTAAGTAATGTCATAGCCAGACCCTTATTTATGATATTTGCGGACTCTATACTGACAGGGAATGTCCCACAGGATTGGCGCATGGCAAATGTGGTGCCAGTATTCAAAAAGGGTCCAAAAACAGAGCCTGGAAACTATAGTAAGTTTAACATTTGTCATTTTAGCATGACACTGTACTACACAAAAGGTTAGTATATAAAAGGAGAATGCTCGAACTGGGAGAAAACGTCTGTATGTGGGTAAGTAACTGGCACTAATGATAGAAAACAGAGGGTGGTTATTAACGGTACACACTCAGATTAGGTCACTGTCCCTAGTGGGGTACCTCAGGGGTCAGTATTGGGCCCTATTCTCTTCAATATATTTATTCTTGATCTTGTAGAAGGCTTGCATAGTAAAGTATCAATTTTCGCAGATGACACTAAACTGTGTAAAGTAATTAACACTGAAGAGGACAGTATACTACTACAGAGCGATCTGGATAGATTGGAGGCTTGGGCAGATAAGTGGCAGATGAGGTTTAACACTGACAAATGTAAGGTTATGCACATGGGAAGGAATAATGCAAGTCACCTGTATATACTAAATGGTAAAACACTAAACCAGTGTCAGGTAGCTGCTGCCAAGGCCAATAAGATAATGGGTTGCATCAAAAGGGGCATAGATGCCCGTGATAAGAACATAGTCCTACCACTTTACAAATCGCTAGTCAGACCACACATGGAGTACTGTGTACAGTTCTGGGCTCCTGTAAACAAGGCAGACATAGCAGAGCTGGAGAGGCTCCAGAGGAGGGCAACTAAAGTAATAACTGGAATGGGGCAACTATAGTACCCTGAAAGATTATCAAAATTAGGGTTATTCACTTTAAAAAAAAGATGACCGAGGGGAGATCTAATTAATATGTATAAATATATCAGGGGTCAGTACAGATATCTATCCCATCATCTATTTATCGCCAGGAATGTGACTGTGACGAGGGGACATCCTCTGCGTCTGTAGGAAAGAAGGTTTGTACACAAACATAGAGGAGGATTCTTTACGGTAAGAGCAGTGAGACTATGGAACTCTCTGCCTGAGGAGGTGGTGATGGTGAGTACAATAAAGGAATTCAAGAGGGGCCTGGATGTATTTCTGGACTGTAATAATATTACAGGCTATAGCTACTAGAGAGGGGTCATTGATCCAGGGAGTTATTCTGATTGTCTGATTGGAATCGGGAAGGAATTTTTTATTCCCCTAAAGTGGGGAAAATTGGCTTTTACCTCACAGGTTTTTTTTTTTTTGCCTTCCTCTGGATCAACTTGCAGGATGAGAGGCCGAACTGGATGGACAGATGTATTTTTTCGGCCTTATGTACTATGTTACTATGTTATCTATCCTCGGGATAGGTTATCAATATCAGATCAGTGAGGGTCTGTCTCCCAGCACCCACGCCGATCTGCTGTTGGAAGGGGTTGTGACCTGCACATCGTCTACTTTGTAGCGGCGGTGCAGTGTAATTACAGCTTTCTCTCCCGTTCACTTGTAATTATACTGCACCACCGCTACAGGGAGAGACTGTCTATGGAGAGGTCCTGCAACACCTTCATACAGCTGATTGCCGAGGGTGCCCACAGATCTGATATTGATGACCTATAGTAATCAGTATCATTACAGCATAAACCCTTATAACCATCGCATACGGTATCATACAGTGTACGACATTTCAGACTGCAGATAGGGTCGTCTTCCACAAAACTGTAAAAATCCCAGAACCAATGACAAATTCGTGCCTTCAGCTTTTTAACCCAGCACCGGGCTCTGTTCTGAATCCTGTAAGCCTGCACTGGCCAGAAGTGACAGGTTTGACAGGTCGTCTATAGCGGATCAACCTGGGTGAGCAGACATGGTCATCTAGAAGCAGGATTCAGTTAGTTAGTGTTTACTAGTAATACATGAATGGACGCACCATTAATACACACTTGTGTTGTCTGTAAATTAGGAATAGGTAGCACTGCATTCAGCAAGTCCCTGTAACCTTAACAAATCAGCTTAGTGAAGAATAAAATTGTGTTGACTATAAACTCAAATGATTATACTTTATGTCAAGAAGACACTTTTTTACTTTATATATTTTTTATCGTTTATACATCAGGAAGACAACCTCCGCTCATACTGTGTGCCCTATATGGACTCCACAGAAGTTGGTTCTGCTTTAACCCCTTAATGACCGGGCTATTTTGCACCTTTGTGACCAGGCTTATTTTTGAAAATCTGACATATCACACTTCATGCGGTAACAACTTTGGAACACTTTTACTTATCCAAGCCATTCTGAGATTGTTTTCTCGTGACACATTGCACTTTGTGACATAAGGCGTGTAGGAACATGGATAAAAAAAACAGCTTTACAGGCTCTTGTAAAGAGAACAATTACCAAATTCGGGAATATATCTCATGTTCCTCCACAGGAGTCATTTACTATGCAGTGTGTCCCTGTGATAAGATTTATATAGGGCTCACCACGAGGATACTGAGAAAAAGGGTTAGGGAACATGCCAGAGACATTGAAAAAGCCTAAGACGAGACTGATATCAACTGCCTAACGACCATCCCAAAACATTTTAAATTATTCCATGACAACAATTCTGATCTGTTGAGATTCAGGGGAATTGACATGATACACCCTGGAATCAGGGGTGGCAACAGGGGGAAGAAATTGGCCCAATTAGAGAGCAGATGGATTTTCAGACTCGAGACACTGGCACCCAAAGGGTTGAATGAAAATTTGGGATTCAGCTCTTTGCTGCGACCGTAGCATCTTTTAAGTTGATGGGGATCCATCATTTTATTTATTTATATAGATAGATAACATATTGTTTAGAGTCAGTATTTAAATATTTTTTCTTCACTTTTAGATATAATTGTTGTTGTTCAACATGACATGAGAATGGACTTACCATCATGGATTCCTTTCACCGGGCTAGTCGACTGTGTAATTGTAATCAAATCAGAAACCAACTGCAAGCAGGAATAAAAATAACCTTTAGGAGAAGGACAGTAATTAGTGTGTTATCAAACAATTGATATATTGAGAATTATGACTGTGATTGGTGGTATATGAAAGGAGGGGATTATATTAACATAGTTATAATATTGTTGTTTTCAATGTATATCAGTAATGCACTTTCAGCACTTTATTTACAATGTAAATCAAGGGTATTAGTGATGTATAGTATTTTGTTATATCATGTATTAATTAATTTTGTAAGAATTAATTTCAGTATTTAATGATTTTAGATATTATTGAATTGTAACATATTATTAGTTTGCTAATAGCACAACATCACTATTAATTATAATTAAGATTATAATTATCACACTTATAATTAGGTGAGACACACTTTTAAACTGATAATTCAGCACTTTATAAATTATGGATTTATTAATAACATATTGCCACGTTTTCACTTATAATCTTTTGTATTTTAACTGAATATATAAATTGCACATAATTGATATAGGGTAAAAATATATTCATGAAGGTATCATTCACATCCCTTTCCCTTTCCGTGTTAGATTTTATTTTGTCACAATCTGTAGGTCCTTTATTTATGAGACACACATTGAACCATGTAGATGAAAGTCCATGGGCCCGAGTTATATATCATAATGATGCATACATAGAGACGCTGTGGGTATTGGTGCGCATGACAGCCTCGCCAAGCGTGCACTTGCGCCGTCATCCAGCGGGGCCACGCATCGGTGAGCTCAATTCACGTCACTAGTGACGTCCTGCGATACGCAGCAGGAGGAGGCGTGTCATGCGCCGCACACTTTACCTTACCAACCGACATAATCAACAGAGAACACATGAGGAATCACATGACCCTATGTAAGGATAGTGACAGGACAACATACCATTTGAATGGATTGTCATTCCCCATCAAAAGCTCACTCCTCCCGAGGAAGTCAAAGACGACGAAACGCACGTCGAGGAGCGGCACCCCCATCCATAAGGCCAACAAATACAGGTATTGAAGAACCTCAGATGAGGCTCATTCACATGCATTAGTCAATTTATTTCAATCAGATCAATATATAGACATCAGTGCGGTTGAACACAGTAAGGATTCCACATCCTGAGGTTCCACATAGTCAGGCACATAGTATGTTCATTTGATATTAATACATGATTGTTGTATTTTCTATAATAATTGGGCGTCTTGGATGTGGCAAATATTGGATACTCTCACTATATATGCTGTTTGTACTAGTGTTATACACACTTTTTAAATGAATATCAATAAAAACATATTTTATTCAAGGAATTACATATACTCTTTTTGGTTGTTGTTGAATTGAATTGTCGAGTATTCCGGTCACTTTAGATTCGTCTAACTGTAGACCCTGTTGTATAATAATCATTTTGTAAATGTCATTTTATTTTTTGGGGACATTTGAAGGCTTAGAATTTTAGAAAATTTCCAAAACCTACTTTTTAAGGACCAGTTCAGGTCTGAAGTCATTTTGTGGGGCTTACACAGTAGAAACCACCCATAATGTATCCCATTTTGGAAACTACACCCCTCAAGTTATTCAAAACTGATTTTACTAACTTTGTTAACCCTTTAGGTGTTCCACAAGCTCTAAAGGAAAATGGAGATACAATTTCTAAATTTCACTTTTTTGGCAGATTTTCCATTTTAATCAATAAAAAAAAAAATCTTTAACACATCGAGGGTTAACACTCAAACAAAACTCAATATTTATTACCCTGATTCTGCGGTTTACAGAAACTCCCCACATGTGGTGGTAAACTGCTGTATGGGCGCATGGCAGGACGCAGAAGAAAAAGTTTTGGAAGGCAGATTTTGTTGGACTGGTTTTTAGACACCATGTCCCATTTGAAGCCCCCCAGATGCACCCTACAGTAGAAACAATCAAAACGTGACCCCATTTTGGAAACTGCGGGAAAAGGTGATAGTTTATTGGGACTATTTTGGGGTACATATTTTTAATCGCTCTATATTATGTTTTTTGTGAGGCAAGGTAACAAAAGAATGGATATTTTGGCACCGTTTTTATTTTTTGTTTTTTACAACGTTCATCTGACAGGTTAGATCATGTGCTATTTTTATAGAGCAGGTTGCTACGGATGCGATGATATCAAATATGTCTACTTTGTTTGTTTATTTGTTTCAGTTTTACATAATAAAGACTTTTTGAAAAAAAATATGTTTTTGTGTCTCCATTTTCTGAACGCCATATTTTTTATATTTTTCTGCCGATCTTGGGTAGGGGCTCGTTGTTGACGTTGACGTTTTTATTTGTACCAGTTTTGGGTACATATGATTTTTTTGATCATTCATTATTACACTTTGGGGGCTAGGTGACCAAGAAATTGGTAATTTTGGCACAGTTTTTATTTATTTATTTTTACGGCGTTCACCGGAGGGGTTAGATCATGTGATATTTTTATAGAGCAGGTCATTACGGATGTGGCAATACCTAATAATGTATACTTTTTCTTGTTCATTTAAGTTTAACATAATAGCATTTTTGAAACTAAAAAAAATGTATGTTTTAGTGTCTCCATAGTCTAAGAGCCATAGCTTTTTTATTTGGTCAATTGTCTTAAGTAGGGTATTATTTTTTGCAGGATGAGGTGACAGTTTTATTGGTACTCTTTTGGGGGGCATAATGCCTTATTGACCACTTGTTGTTGCACTTTTTGTGATAGTAGGTGACAAAAAATTTATTTTTTAGCGGTTTTTATTAGATTTTTTTACGGGTTAGGTCATGTGATATTTTTATAGAGATGGTTGTTACGGACGTGGCGATACCAAACATGTTTAGGGTATTTTCTTTTCTTAATTTTTACCCAATTATAAATGTGCGTATATGGGAAAATGTTAGATTTTTTTTTTACACTTTTTTGACTCAGACCCACTTGGTTCTTAAAGATCCAGTGGGTCTGATGGCTCTACAATACAGTATTCTCATTCACAGTAAGCCTGATCAGGCTCCTGCAGGACCCTGTCAGGCTTACATACCATGGCAAGCCTGGATGCCTGTGTAAGACGTGCAGTTGCCATGGTAACCATCGGGACGCTGCCACAGTAGCGGAGCGCCCGATGGGGGAGGGAGCTTCCCCCCTTTTAACCTCCTCCATACAGCGATCCTTACGGACCACGGAATGGTAGGGGTTAAACAGCTGCCATCAGTGCCAGCACCGATGTCGGCTGTTAGAGCAGATTGTCAGCTGTCTGTTACTTCCATCCTGAAGGGGGGAGGATATCGGGGCACAGTCAACACTCACTGAGATCGGAGCTCCGCTGCTGAACGCTGCGATTGGTCAATCAAATCTGACTGACCAATCACAGCGATCTAAAGGCAGGGACAGCTGTGATTGGTCCCCTGCCAGGTGCTCAGCTGTCCGTAGCACCCGTTTAGATGCCGGTGTCACTGCAAGTGTACTTGTGGTGACACTTTGATCTCATGACGTACTGTGCACATCATGATGCGGTAACTAACAGCACATCATGATGTACACAGTACGTCATTAGTCACTAAGGGGTTAAACCCCTTTCTATGACCCCAAATGGAAAGCCACCCTGCAAGAGCAACTCATGCTGTGGTGAAGCTGTCTCCATCCACATGTTAGGGTGGGTTCACACGTATCTTTTTGTGCACTACTTGACTTTTAGTGGAATTTTTTGCACCTGCAGTGTTATTTTGTGGTAAAGATGTTAGCTTAAAGTCTATGTGAAATATGAAACTCGGGACACATAGTGTTTTTTTTTTTAATGCAATAGCCGTTTAGAAAAAAAAAAGATTGCTAAAAACCGTCAAAAACTGATTGTGTCATCAAAGAAATTGTGAGTTTTTATGGCATTTTTTTGCTGTCGAAAAATGCCAGCACAAAATTAAGTTTGTAGGGGCTCTTTGGGACCATTCATATTCAGTGATTTGTCAGCTCAATTTGGCATGATTTTCATGGCAAAATGCCAGGTGGCCTTGAGAAAACCACCTCCCATTGTTTTCAATGGGAAGTCACAATGCCATTTACGTGACAGTGGTTGTGTGAATGTGGGAACGTAAGAATATGTCCTTTGTTGACGCAGTCACGGCAATAAACCTGTGGCTTCCTATTCAAAACATTATGAGGCAGTTTTAACACGGCTGCCTGGCACTTTTTGGTGTGGAATCTATGCCAAATTCAGCTGGCAACAAATCTGCATCAACAGCCCCTTAGGGTGGGTTTTTGTGCACTTTTTAGTGGCCATTTCGGTGGTATTGTAACCAGATACAAGTGCAGATGATCTGGAAAAGTTCAGTTAGGATTTATTCATATGGATTACAGCAAAGAAGCTTTATGTTTGGTATCCAAAACTGGTTTGGATACTGTCATGGGAATGGAAGAAAACTTTTACCATAGTGTTTTTTAACATGCCCCAAAATGGAATACATAAGTGACTGGATAACAGGTAACATGATGTGCTATTCTATCCTGCATTAGTAATTTCATTGATACTGTTCAGAAAACTATGCATTGCAGTAACTGTAGTATGAAAATAAAAACTAGTGACTTACTTGGGTGCAAAATGTCACACTCGCATTATACGCGCAAACGTAGCTGTGATGTCGCAGTGACTACAAGTTGAGGTCGGACTTAAAAAAAAAAGTCTAGAAAAAAACCTGGATAACTATGAACAGGGGCAGGGGTCACTGAACACTTGCATTGTTGTTTTCCCGTATTGAGATCCGGCAGAGGATCTCATTACCGGAAAAAAAACATTTCCATTTAGTCCTAATGAATGGAATGGAAAGAGATCCGTTCAGGATGCATCAGGATGTCTTCCGTTCTGGCAGAATTCCGTTTTGTGTCCAGATACAAAACCGCTGCAAGCTGCGGTTTTGTGTCTGGTCATAAAAATTTAAAAAAAAACTAACAAACCTGCACTGAAAAATAATGTCAATGGTGACGGATCCGTTTTTTTAGAAGCCTAAAAAAACGGATCTGTCATACATTTACTTTCCATGTATGTAGTGACGGATTGTTTTTTTCCGTTTTGATTTCACATAACCGCATCCTAACGAATGCATCCTGATGTGCAAAATCAAAATGGATCCTTTTAATTCCGGTATTGAGATCCAATGCCAGAAGTGTGAAAGTAGCCTAACTCTTCTGCATGTCTATTTAGGTATATACAGTATTCAATATATTGTTCACTATATTCGTAGTCATACTGTATTTTTAGGCTGTTTCAATATCTCATTGCGCAATATAATTGTGCAATAATTCGTGACTTTTTACTTTTGTCACTTTTTAAAAGTGGAAAGTGGGAGGGGCTTAAAATAAGGGGGTATAACCTCCAGAGGCCTGCCGGATTTACTATAGTTTACGCTGGGGCAGACTGCCTGGAAATGCTCCAAATTTAGGCCTCATGCACACGGCCGTTGTTTCGGTCCGCATCCGAGCCGCAGTTTTTTGCTGCTTGGATGCGGACCAATTCACTTCAATGGGGCCGCAAAAGATGGGGACAGCACTCTGTTTGCTGTCCGCATCCGTTGCTCCGTTCCGTGGTCCGCAAAAAAAATATAACCTGTCCTATTCTTGTCCGTTTTGCTGTTCTTCATATTGCATAGGGTTGTGGGTGACTTTCTGCCATTCGGCTGCTATTTATAACAGAGCACTTGCTCTTTACAGATCTTCAAATTCCTCTTGAAGATAGTTTGTTCACTGAGATACATGATGTCAGACTGCCAAGTTAAAAACAATGTGGTGTTGTAAGAAACAGAACACAAGTCGTTCTGCCCTTTATTCCCTGAGCATGAATGATAATTATGATTATCAAGAAGTCAATCAAAATCTGTCTTGTCTTTGTTAATAGACTGAAGCAAAAAAAAAAGAAGAAGAAAAAAAATCTAAAGAAAACATGTTCAGAGTTGTTATGGGTAGCAAACAATTCACTGTCTACTTTTAAGCTTGTGAATTATGCCATGTGGTTTCAATTTATTCTTGACTCAGATTTACAGTCATAAGAAAAACAATGTACACCCTCTTTGAATTACATGGTTTTATCAAGGCATATTAATAATTAAAAAAAAATTAAACATCTGAAGATCTTAAAAATAAGGTAAATAATCAGTTGCACCGTGTCGTTATTTAGTCAACCAAACCAAAGCCAAAATTAAAAAGCCACATGTGAAAAACTAAGTCCACCTCATGAATCAATACCTTATAGAACCACATTTGGCAGCAATAATGTGAAGTAATCATTACCTGTATGACTTTATCGGTCTCTGGCATCGTTCGGGAGGAATTTTGGCCCATTGTTCTTTACAACACTGCATCAGGTCACTGAGGTGTGTGGGCATTCATTTATCCACAGCGCTTGTGCCCATTCCAGGCTTGGATATGCCATCAATGTCAGATAGGTTTGAGTCCCCCTTCTGGAACCCGCTCCTATCTCGAGAACAGGGCCCCCGAAGTGATAGAGCAAGCGCGCTCAATTATTTTCAGAACTCACACAGCAGTGAATTGAGGTTGGCCATGATTGCATGGTGAGCTCTCTTACTGTGCAGGTCAGACCCTAAAATAAATTCCAAGTACCCCTGGATTAGACCTCAAAATTAATTTAGAAGCCCAAACCCCATTGAAAACAACATATTGATGCCACCCAGCATCTGGGTTTTGTGTTCAGTGGTCCTTGGAAGTAAAAGGGACCTCTGAATGGTGGAGTAGCCGTGTAGTGGTCAATAGCAATAAGTCAGAGCAACTGGATTTGTATTTTCTCCTAAAGACGTTTCATTCTTTTTTCTTGTAGGTTTACAGACACACAATTTATATGATGCCAGTATTGTCAATGCACTGGCCGACAATCTAATATGCATGGGGGTTTCCGATTATCCCCCATGTTGGCCGAGCCTGGTAAACGTGTATGGTGTTGTCAGGCACAAGAGCCGACAACTATCTAAATTATACGTTCAGCCATATCAGTCTCAGCACAATTAACAAATGTTTTTCTAATAAATAGCAATTCAATGTTTAGTTAGTCTCCTATTACAACATATGAACAATGGCTCCTGAAAATGTAATCATATAATAATATAGTATAATAATAATAAGCTATAGTAACATCTTATAAAGTTTTGCTACTACTGCAAAGAATAAATACACTGATTTCATAGAGTCCAGTGCACATTGTAACTGGGTATAGGTTACATAGGGCAGCAAATTAAGCTGAAACTGACTCTTTAAAGGGGTTTCCTCAAATCCATATTCACAAACTATTCACAGGATAGGTGATAAATGTCTGATCACTGAAGCCCCCACCAGTAGCACAATCACTAGAGCAGTGGTCCACCTGTTCTTCTTTACTGCACCACTGCAGTACGAGGGAATTTGAATAGGTCGATTCTATATTTATGCAGCATGTGGATGAAATTTCCTCAAAGACATTGGTGCCATATTACTAGGATATGCTACCAATGTCATATAGGTGCAGGTTCCACCACTGGTACTCAAACCTATCTCCAGAACAGGTCCCTGGGACCCAAACCTATCTCCAGAACAGGTCCCTGGAAGCAAAGTAGAGTGCATTGCACATGTGAGGTGTGCTCTTCATTCCTTTCTATGGGAGTTCCAAAAATAGCCAAGTAAGCGTGCTCGGCTTTTTTTGGAAGTCTCATAGAAATGAATATACAGGGCACCACACTGTCTCTGCCTCCCCTGTGAGAGATCTGAGAAGATCGGATAGACTTGCAGCATGTGAGTCTATCTGACAGGTCTTTCTGTGTTTTCTTTCTGTTTATTGTTGCTGGCAGGTTCCCACCTCTCCACAGGTTCTGCTCATTATCTGTGAAGAGGCTCTATTTAAGTCTGCCTCTTACGGCTGGCTGACTTTGCGGTTGATATTTTCCTTCTGGAGTTCTATGCTGGTTGTTGTGGATCATCTGATTCCCTCTCGTCTCAAGCTAAGTTATCCTGTTTCTCCTTGGTGTGTGTGTTGTTTCTAGATCTCAAGGAGATGCTGGTCCCTTCACGGTGGAAGGTACCAGCTGTCTCATTCCCGCTCCCTAAGTTAGGGTTTGTGAAAATTTCAGCAAGGCATAGGTTTCAGCGTATAAGTTCATTCACCATCAGGACTGTCAGCAGTCAGGGAGAGGCTCAGGAATTGTTAGGAGGTTACCATTCCCTCTTCCCTAGCTTTGAGGCGTAGTCTGTTTTTCTGTCGCTGTTTGTTTATTTGGTGTTCCTCTTATCCCTACTTACCATGACACACACAAGTGTGGCCACCGCTCCATTCACTTCTAAGGGACTGTCAGCGATAGCCCAGCCAGCACTCGGCTATTTTCCCTCAGATTCAGCGCGAACAGGATATTGCGCCCATTGTCACTGACCACCTTGCTGCTTGATGTACTATAGCAACTGCTCATCTCTGTGGCTATTGTCACCCAGGCCGATGAAACATCCGCGGATTATCTTAATCCTGCACATCTTGCACACAGCAGTGGTTTTGTGTGCCCGCCTTGTGGAGCAAAAATGCCATACAGGCGTTGCTCACACAGAGCTTGGCTTAGCCAAGCTTGGCTTAACTCTGGAACATTTTGGGCCTAACCTGCACACAGTGTCAGCGGCATAACCAGATCCTGAAGCAGACTAGGCCCTGGCTGTTCTTTGGGATGTACGCCTCTGCTATTTATTGCTGCTGCTCCTGACACCACCTTTCTCCACTGATGTTGCCTCCACCTCAGCACTCCAATTCAGCTACCAGGTCCTGTCCAGCACACAATCTTCATTGGAGTCCACACCCTCCCTGCCGCTTTTTTTAATCAGACTGCTGCTCTGCATTTCCCCTGACTGTTGCTGACCCCACTGCCAATGCCATAGCTACAGATTCCACTATTGCAATCACCATCTGCGGCAGTGAAAAGGCTCTCTTAGCTTGTTGCCTCTCAGGGCCCGCGTGGACAGGAGGTATCTGTGTAAACTGTACCAAGCTGACCTTACCTGCTCCTCTGGAGGGCGTAACGTTTTGATAACCCGTGACCATATCGTGTCTCGTCAGCTCGACGTAGGAGACCTCAAGCGGGCACGAGGCGTGGTATTCGTCACATCTTGGTGGCAGCAAAGTGGGATCAAGATACTAGTGTTTGTGAGTGTGAAACCCATACTCCCAGAAACTAAAGACGACCAGCAGTAGCTTCTGCCGCTGGAGTCTTAAGATCAGCTCAACACTAGACAGTCTGAGTGCAAATACAATAAGGTGTGTGTGCATCAGGTTGTAGTCTGTGTCAGTGACCATCCGTGGCAATGATGGCCAGTTACACAAGACGCAAGGCTAAGAAGATGGCCGGGACTATGAATGATGGCGGGGAGGATGCAGTCCAGATAGGGGCAGAGAGGAGGTGGAAGGCGACTTTCTTCAAGGCGAGAGGGAGCACAGCCAAAGCTCCCCAAGGAGCCAGTTGCCGGCGGTGAGGTCCGCGGTGGGCCTCACTCCACCTGCCCATCCCCCCAGCCAGGCAGGCTTGGTTGCTCTCCTACAGGCTGCCCTGGACCGCCTCCAGGCCGGAGACCAGGCATCCTCTGAGCTCCTCCTGTCGGCTGCAGAATGTCACGAGCAAGCAGAGGCTGCAGAGCGTCGCGAGCAAGAACATGCAGAGTGTGGGCACCAGCTACAAATGCTCTAGCTGAAGCTCCAATTCCAGCAGCCCTCCCCAGCCCGATGTGAGTCTCCAGAGGTCCGGATTCCCAAACTGCGGGTGGAGGACTTTTACCCTACTGGACAAGGATGGGGATCTAGACACCTTTTTGTTGCCATTTGAGACGACCTGCCATCAGTACCAGCTGCCAGAGGACCAGTGGGTCAGATTCCTAAAGCCACGTGTCAGGGGAAAAGCCCTTGAAATCTTTGGGTACCTGCCCAGCGAGACCATCCTGAGCTATGAGGACATCAAGCAGGCTCTCGCGCAGCAGTACAACTTGACCCCTGAGACATACAGGAAAAAGCTCAGGAGTTTGCAGCGGGGTTCTACCCAGAGCTGGGCCAATCACATGCAGGCCTTGCTGAGAGCGGTCGACCAATGGACCAAAGGATTGGAGCTCACCACCGTCTAGCAGCTGAAGGAGCTCATAGCCACAGAGTAGTTCTTGTGGAATTGCCCGGAGGACCTACAGCAGTACCTCCGTGACCAGAATCCAAAGGGGGCCTCCGCAACAGCAGCCCTGGCCGATAAATACCCCAACAACAGGAATTCAGAGGCCCGGAAACCTGTCGGCTGTAAGACGCACGCTGCACCTCCTACCCCTGCCCCTAGGCCCAAGTGGGCACCAGCCCCTGCTACACTTTCCACTTCAGTTGGGGAACCTGACTTTGCCACCTGTATAAGCAGCCAGGACACTTCAAAGCCATTTGTCCCCAGCGCCCGAGGGACCCGTCCCAGTCGCTGACGCGGAAACCGTCCACTGTGTTGTGTGTGGGTGGTTCCTTGACAATTTGCAACCGGTCACCGTGGGCCAGCACGTGGCCATGGGACTTAGAGACACCGGCGCTGAGAAGACTCTGGTACGGCCTGAACTGGTGGCACCCCATAATTTATTGCCTGGGAGATCCCTTACTGTGACCGGGATCGGAGGAGTAGAACCGGCGCTGCCAGTCGCCAAGGTCTGCCTGTTGATGGGGATGTGGGGATGGGGGATGTAATGTGTGCCTCTCCCCTCAAGGGGGAGGGGGTTATTCACGCCAGCTGTGCTGAGGCCCCAGGGTGTGGCCAGCAAGCATGCTGGGACCTGTTGTCCTCAGGTGTGGCTACTGAGGGGACAAGCAGGGGGCAGACAGCTGTGGGGAGAGGAGGATGCAAATGAGGTCAGGGCTGTCCCAGGAGAGATAGGTCTCCTGGGTAAAGCCTCAGTGCAGGATACCTTCACAACCAGTGGTGGCAGCGACCATAGCTGCTGCCATGAGCAGTGGGAATGTTGGGGCCCCTCAGAGGTCTGATGGCTTTCCCCCTTCCGACCAACTGACTGCCCAGTCAGATGGAGGCCCGGAGACAGGTCCGGGGACCTGACAGAGGACGTGGCAGTCTCGTCTATTCTGGCCACGGCCGGTCAGGGGTTTCAGGTGGCATTAGTGGCTGACACCAGCTTGAACGCTCTCAGGGAGCAAGTGGCACTGCCTCACTCGGACTCAGACCTCAAGCTGGGGTCTGGGACCAAGAACGGCTGTGCCGGGTCATGGTCCAGCAGGGCTCACCGGAGGAGTGGCCTAGGAACCGGCAGTTAGTAGAACTGACAGGGGACGTGGCAGTCTCATCTATTCTGACCACGTCTCACCAGGGGTTTCAGATGGCATGGCCTCCCTTGAACTCAGACCTCCAGAGGGCGGTCTGGGACTAAGGAAGGTTGTGCCGAGAAATAGTCCAGCAGGGCTCACCGGAGGCATGGCCTAGGGACCGACAGTTTGTGGTACATTATCAGTTCAGGGCGGATTTTTTGTGGATTGCACACGAGATTCCGATGGCCAGATACCCAGGGGCCACTAAGTCAGAGGCCTGGACGGGAGATGTAGCCATTCCTGGGGTGTGAGTCATGCACCAACCGCAGGCCTTGTTGCGTTTGGTGCATGACAGTATGGGCAGGCCCAGACCAGTCCAGAAGTGGGGGTATGACCAGATGGATTTTGAGAGGACCCACTAGGTGGGTCAGCAAGCGTGGATGCTGGTTCCCATACCTCAGGACAAGCTTCAGGCGGCCTGGGAGGGCCCGTTCCTCGCACACCAGCGGCTCAATGCCAGGATGTACCTGTTCACCCTGGATCACACCTGGGGCAGGCAGAAGGCCCTCCCCGTGAACCTGATGCAGGCACATCATGAGCAGGAGGCAGGTGCCCTCCCAGAATGCCCCCCTTCCAGGAACTGTTCACCAACACGCCCGGAAGGACGGCATCCACTGAGATGTCGTTGGGCATGGAGTATGCCCCTGCCAGGCAGGCTTGACCTTTACGCCAGGAAAGTGCCAGCAGGGCATAAGTGAGGGGTCCCGGGCAGGCTGGGAAGCTTTGGAACCGGAGCCCAGGAGAATGGATGCCAGCGCATCCTGGCTCACCATCCGGGACAAGCACCAGGTGATGTCCTTCCTGGGCACTGCTGGGTACTTGTACCATGTTTGGACTCTAGTTGTAGCCGGAGCCCAGGCGGATCCGTTGTTCCCAGAACCATCTCCCTGTGACCTTCTGGACTGGAGCTATAAACCCTGTGCCAGCAAGCGGGCGGGTCTTTTCTCTGAAAGGGGGTCACATCGTGTAATGTGTTTAGAGGGACTTGCAACCGACTGACATCACTGCCTTCGATGTAAATACGGCTAAGAACTCATCACTACCGAAAGGACTCATATATCTGGTAAACAGACTTATTGTTCTGCTTAACCCTGTTGTACCTATATCACCTGTATCTGTAACCTCAGACCACTGTATATATTCTGTGTGTATAGTGCTATATCTAGTGTGCCCTTAAGGCGAATAAATATATAATTTAATCTTGTGCTATCTTGTATCTCGATCACGAATCCCCATGTCCGTGTTTCGGCCTACCGCGGGTTGGTTTCTCACCCTATATAATCCCGTTAGTAGACCGGGCTTATATCAAACAAGAAGCTGGTGGCAGATACCCGGGCTGAGACAGTGCTGTTTTCACTGCTGCAGTGAAAAGGCTCTCTCAGCTTGTTGCCTCTCTGTGCCCGCGTGCACAGGAGGTGTCTGTGTAAACTGTACCAAGCTGACCTTACCTTCTACTCTGGAGGGTGTAACGTCACGCTTTGGTAACCCGTGACCATATCGCATCTCTTGAGCTCGACGTAGGTGATCCCCAGCATCCGCCTGAGCATCCTCCTCAGGGCAGCCCAAATGGTGACTGCTCTAACACAAGTCATTATCAATGAGACTCTCTTGACTGTCTGCGTGGTGGGGTTTTCTTGCCACTTATTAGGAAAAAGAAAGGCGCCCCACTAGGAAGGGGCAGTAAAGACAGGGAGGAATCCAATGAAAGCCTTCTCTCGGGCTGCAAGGAGGAGAACCAGGAGGAACACTCTGACCCCTGGCTCCATGGCACAGTGTCAGACTGAAGCCATCTCATAGTGCTGCAACTGAGAGGAGGACTGAGCCATCGAATCCACAATCTCATCCTCTTTCTCCTCGACGATAATACTGCACCATTCGACGGCCAGGGACAACTGCGATCTACTACTACTTCTGGCCGGATAGCAGGTGCTTCTACTACCCACATTCTGGCTCTGGGTCTTTCGTTTGGAACCCTTCCGTAGCCTGGACAATTTTGGGCCTAAATATACACAGTCACACATTGAACGATTTGCAAATCTGCTTTCTGGCAATTAAAGACAGGGAGGCACAATATGATATCCTTTCCACAAACACACTGGAGACCCTGCTACTGACAGTTGACTTTAGAAATACTGCAGTATCGGTGCCACTAACAAACAGATTTGTGCCCAATGTCTTTTGCTTGCTAAAAAAATTCTCCAATCTAAAACACAAGTTGACAAACTACTATGAAACAATTTCTCCCACCACTAACACCACAACAACACTGGAAGTGACTGGAGACGGAAATACACAGATTTAGAACTATTATTACTCACAGATAATGTTGTGCGCTACCCTGGGTATTGTAAGATAAATAATCACATTTATGCTGGTTTTAATAAATTCTAAAACCCCCTTTCCCCCCCAAAAAAATTGGAACCGTATGGAGATATAAATAAACGTAAATAGATTGAGAAGGGGAGCCTGTGAATAATAACTGGAGGGCTGGTAACCATGGGAACGATCGCCTACTTATTTGCAAACAGGACGAGCCACAACCATCCCTGAGGAAGGAATTCGGTAATTCCGAAATGCGTTGGTGGTATTGTGGTCCACGGAGGCACCTGTCCTCAGTGTGAAGTCACACAGAACTTTAGTTTCCTAGGTTTTCCAGCGTGGTTTCCCAGCGTGGTTTCCCTGGAAGAGTGTGGAAATAGAAATAAACTGAAACAGATTGAGGCCTAATATCACGTTATCACGCACAGATAATTTTGTGCGCTAACCTGCATATTTTAAGACACATAATCACGTATATGCTGGGGAACTGTGTGGAGATAGAAATAAGCAGGAACAGATTGAGGCCTAATACATTATCACGTTATCATTTACAGATAATATTGTGCACTATATTCTGATTTGAATAACTTCAACCCCCCCCATACCAAAAAACAATTGGAACTATGTGGAGATAGAAATAAATGGATATCAGCCTAAGGCTCCATTCACACGTCCGCAATGTGTTTTGCGGATATACGGAGCCACGGATCCGCAAAACACGGAAAGCGGCAATGTGCGTTCGCATTTTGCGGACCGCACATTGCCAACACTAATAGAATATGCCTGTTCTTGTCCGCAATTGCGGACAAGAATAGGACATGTTCTATTTTTTTGCGGAAACGGAAGCACGGATGCGGAAGTGCGGATCCGCAAATGTGGATGCGGACAGCACATTGAAAATGAATGGGTCTGCACCCGTTCCGAAAAATTGCGGAACGGATGAGGATCCATTTTGCGGACGTGTGAATGGAGCCTAGTTTTATCACTCACTGATGTTTTTGTCCACTACCCTGCGTATTTTATATGGTTTTTAAAACTTAAACACAAAAAATTATGCTCTGATGCGGAGTTCGGACTAGTATTTCAGGTGTTTTCACTGATATTTGAAATGCTACATTGATAGTAAAACATGTGTTGTACAGTTTTGCACTTATTTCATCCCACCCCCCACCAAAAAAGAAAGGCGTTCTGTTAGGGCTCGTTCACATGAACGTGTGCTGCCCGTTGTCGTATTGCGGACCTCAATTGCGGATCCGCAATGCACGGGCACCGTTCCGTGTGCATTTCGCATCACGGATGCGGACCCATTTACTTCAATGGGTCCGCAAATCCGGAGATGCGAAACGGGAGCACGGAACGGAACACTACAGAAGCACTACGGAGTGCTTTCTGGGGTTCCGTTCCATGCTTCCGCACCACAAAAAGATGGAACTTGCTCTATCTTTTTGCGGAACGGAAGGATCGCTGACCCATTCAAGTGAATGGGTCTGCGATCTCCATGCGCCTGCCACACGGACGATGCCCGTGCTGCGGACCGCAATTTGCGTGAACGAGCTCTTAAAATGAGAAAAAAATGAAAGTAATGTCCTTGCAGGTAGCTTTTGAGGTTTGCAGCAGTTGCAGTTGTGCTAGGAGGCACAGCCTGCCTCCACTCCTCACTTCTCACTCCCTGGCTGACAGCTTTCCCTGCCTGTCCTTATTCTACACACACAATTCTTCTAGCCTTTCCATTTGATGTCTTTCTATTTGATGTCCCTGACAGTAAAATTCATTCAAGCTTGAGTGATTTCTCCCTGTTCCTGAATCCCTAAGACCATTTTCCTGGCAGACTCTGTTATTCCCAACCACCCTCATTCACAGCCCAGCACAGAATGATGTTCTGTTTGTTCTGCTAGGGCACCCCCCTGCCTGTTGCAGCACTGATTGGCTCATCCAGGCTGTCTGTCGGCCTCGGAGCCAATCAAGACAAGACTCTCCACCTCCCCACTTCTTCTCAGGGTCATGTGAGCACCCTCCTTCTTCTTCAACTCTAATGCCTTTTCCCATCAACATGTAATAAAACGGTACTACGCACCGTTTTACCGGATTCATCAGTTCCTATTCGTCTGCCAAACGAAAACTTGCAAAGTTCATAACGAACCTGTTTTTTTTACAAACTGGTTCGCTCATCTTTAATTTATATCAGAGACTACAACTTTTTTATTTTACAAAGCTCTAGGCTGACAAAGCAACAGATCAAAACCTAGTGATTTTGCCGTGGGGGTCCAATCAGAGGACAGAGAGAGCCGAGATGATGTGGACACTATTGACTGCAGCATCTGAGGGGAGAAATGAGTTATCTCCAAGCCCTATCAGTATTAGGGAGCATTCACACGACCGAATAAATGGATCCACATCCGTTCCACAAATTTGCGGAACGGGTGTGGACCCATTCATTTCAACGGGGCCGCAAAAGATGCGGACAACACAATGTGTGCTGTCCGCATCCGTTGTTCTGTTCCGTGGCACCGCAAAAAAGATAGAGCATGTCCTATTCTTGTCCGCAGTTGCGGACAAGAATAGGCATTCTCTATATAGCGCCGGCCATATGCGGTCCGCAAAATGCGGAAAGCACACGGCCGGTATCTGTGTTTTGCGGATCCGCAAAACACTTACGGTTGTGTGAACGCTCCCTTACACAGCCGGCACCCACCATGTATGTAGCGGGCTCAGCTCGTAATTCCACTCCATACATTCTTTGCACGCAAATGACATACTTGTAAGTCATTTTGCGAAGAGGTGGTAACGTCATGTATGTCATGTTGCCTGAAAAGAAATGGGTTCTAAGGTCTGGAAAAGCAATTATTCCACTAAGACTTGGGCTACACAATTTTGAAGATCTCCACAGATGAACAGGATAAACGTATTTGTACAAGGAAAAAAAAGGAAATTAAAAGCAAAGGTATTACATAAGCCTTAATCATTGGTTTCTATTTAAAGGTCATTTAAGGGCAAGCAGTTCTCCCAGAGGGGGTCTGGAAGCTTTGGGCAAAGCAGACTCCAGGGCTGCAATGATTATCACTTCAAACAGCTGCTTCTTGCTAGGAAGGCTCTGGCTGGTCTTAGCTGGTCCGTGATGACTCATCACATGAAACGGAAACTTTCATATCTAGACATGACTCATTTTATCTTCCATAAGTCTATATATATATATATAGATATATATATATATATATATATATATATATATATATGGAAAATCGGACAGCACTCCAGGTAAAAAAAAACAAAGATGTATTCACCCATCTACATCAGCTCATAGCCTGCCATTTCAGTTTGTGGCACATGGACAATACAGGATTACAAGATGTTACACATTTATGAAGAGGTATGTGCCTTGTATTAAATTTGGCAAATCTTACTCTAGTTCTTTTTTTTCTTTTTTAGATTGTGAAACAAGAGTCTTTAGTTGATATGCTTGCATGGTGGTAAAACTGTCATGGCTGAGGATGGGGGAAACCCTCAGCCGTGCGATGCCAGAAGATGTTAGTGGGTGCTCGGCCAGAACAACAAAATTAGGGAGCAGGTCACCTCCTAGCGCATCCCTAATCTGACCCTGACTCCTAGCTGTATGAGCCGACCTTGATGGTAGGAGGGCTCATACTCAGGAACCTCGGATCCCTACTGACCCTCCGACAGATCCCTGAGCTAGAAGCTGGGTAGACAACCTGTTCCTCCTGGACGCAGAGAAACAGGAGTCTAAATTGGCCAAGCTACATAGAAAGGGGAACCTAAACAACTTATGGCAATGGCAGGTAAATGCAACAAGAATAACACCTACCTGCCACAGACACAAAGCCTGGAACTCATGTGCAAGTGCTGCTGTCCACACCAAACATTAACGGACACAGCACACACCACACATCACACAGGAACCCAGGACCATAAGCTGCAATAGAGAAGCATACAAAAGACACACCTTCAGAACATCATGTATAACATAAACTTATGACCATAAGGGTGGCCCCCACTGGCAGATGGTATATAAGTAGGAGGATGACTCCAGCAGACCATGGCTGAAGTACCCCTCTGACTACTGCTCTCAACAGAGGCTAAATAGGCCCATGTAGCCACACCCACACAGACACACCCAGTGTTCACACACACAGAAGGGAGGTAACCCTTCCTACACCAGACATGGGAGAAGGCTACTGAAAAGGGAGGTGTACAAGCAACATCACACAAATAAACCCCGTGCACACCAAACAGGGAAAGTGCAGACAAACATAAGTTGCCAGCGGCAACCGCATGCTGTGACAGTGAGCGCCTAGCAACCGCTCAGGCCGCTCCACTGCCAACAACCTTATGTTGCCAGCGGCAACCACACGTGAGGCAACAAATCCAAAGCCCTCATCTGTGGTTGAAAACATAGACCAAAAACGCTGACAACCGCATGCGACCAAAGAGTCACAAGTTCATAACCATGGTCGTGACAAAAACATGCTGATTTCATAGAATTCAGTGGGTGCCCCTGCAATGCTTTAGGGAAATGCCAGTACTTAAAATCAAATACTTATTCAGTAGTTTCCCTGGAAATAGGCTCAGCTAATTTCTAAGGTACTGCTGCCTGCACAGGATTTGAACAAAGTGGCAGGCTCACTAGATTGTTGTATCCTAAACCACCAGCATGTTATTTACTACCAGGGAAGTACACAGATCTTAGGGTCCCATAGGAAAGCTTAGAATGGGCCCCCTGTCCCAACCAGTTTCCCAGTATGTGTGCGTCAATCACTCTCAGGCAATGCAGCATGCAAAGCCCCCATGCCCCAGATTTCTGACAAATGTTGTATTATTTTTTTAATCAAGCAAATTTTAATAAAAAAATTGTAATAAAAAAACAGACTTGGACTTTATTCGACTTCTATGTCAGTAAAATGGCACTCATTCTAACCTCCATACTTCTCAATGTATTCCTGCCAGACAACTGGCATAAATACAGTCGTGGCCAAAAGTTTTGAGAATGACACAAATATTAGTTTTCACAACGTTTTCTGCTAAACTGCTTTTAGATCTTTGTTTCAGTTGTTTCTGTGATGTAGTGAAATATAATTACACGCACTTCTTACGTTTCAAATGCTTTTATCGACAATTACATGACATTTATGCAAAGAGTCAGTATTTGCAGTGTTGGCCCTTCTTTTTCAGGACCTCTGCAATTCGACTGGGCATGCTCTCAATCAACTTCTGGGCCCATTCCTGACTGATAGCAACCCATTCTTTCATAATCACTTCTTGGAGTTTGTCAGAATGAGTGGGTTTTTGTTTGTCCACCCGCCTCTTGAGGATTGACCACAAGTTCTCAATGGGATTAAGATCTGGGGAGTTTCCAGGCCATGGACCCAAAATGTCAACGTTTTGGTCCCCGAGCCACTTAGTTATCACTTTTGCCTTATAGCACGGTGCTCCAGCGTGCTGGAAAATGCATTGTTCTTCACCAAACTGTTGTTAGATTGTTGGAAGAACTTGCTGTTGGAGGGTGTTTTGGTACCATTCTTTATTAATGGCTGTGTTTTTGGGAAAAATTGTGAGTGAGCCCACTCCCTTGGATGAGAAGCAACCCCACACATGAATGGTCTCAGGATGCTTTACTGTTGGCATGACACAGGACTGATGGTAGCGCTCACCTTTTCTTCTCCGGACAAGCCTTTTTCCTGATGCCCCAAACAATCGGAAAGAGGCTTCATCGGAGAATATGACTTTGCCCCAGCCTCAGCAGTCCATTCACCATATTTTCTGCAGAAGATCAATCTGTCCCTGATGTTTTTTTTGGAGAGAAGTGGCTTCTTTGCTGCCCTTCTTGACACCAGGCCATCTTCAAGTCTTCGCCTCACTGTGCGTGCAGATGCGCTCACACCTGCCTGCTGCCATTCCTGAGCAAGCTCTGCACTGGTGACACTCCGATCCCGCAGCTGAATCCTCTTTAGGAGACGATCCTGGCGCTTGCTGGACTTTCTTGGACGCCCTGAAGCCTTCTTAACAAGAATTGAACCTCTTTCCTTGAAGTTCTTGATGATCCTATAAATTGTTGATTGAGGTGGAATCTTAGTAGCCACAATATCCTTGCCTGTGAAGCCATTTTTATGCAACGCAATGATGGCTGCACGCATTTCTTTGCAGGTCACCATGGTTAACAATGGAAGAACAATGATTTCAAGCATCACCCTCCTTTTAACAGGTCAAGTCTGCCATTTTCACCCAATCAGCCTGACAAAATGATCTCAAGCCTTGTGCTCGTCAACATTCTCACCTGAGTTAACAAGACGATTACTAAAATGATCTCAGCAGGTCCTTTAATGACAGCAATGAAATGCAGTGGAAAGTATTTTTTGGGATTAAGTAAATTTTTATGGCAAAGAAGGACTATGCAACTCATCTGATCACTCTTCATAACATTCTGGAGTATATGCAAATTGCTATTATAAAAACTTAAGCAGCAACTTTTCCAATTCCCAATATTTATGTAATTCTCAAAACTTTTGGCCACGACTGTACACTGATAAATCTACTGCTTCCCATCTACTACAAAGCTAGCTACCTGCGGCCACCACTAGGGGGAGCTCAATGTATAGGAACTGATGCCGTTACGAGTGGCTGAAAGAGAAGCTGTAACCACCTGTTTGTACTGAGTTCTCCCTAGTGGTGCTGCATGAAAATGTCGTGTTTTTACATCGGAAAGACAAGAAGGAGTTCAGTGTTGAACCCCCTCCCCCAGACACCACAGCAGTCGTCTGGTCTGCTCCATTGAAGGTACACCACTGCACATGCTGCATCATAAGAAGAGTCCAGCGACATCCAAAGCATGTGCTTTGTACACATGAGGCCGAAGCCAATACACCTCGAACCACAGTGCAATAAGTGCATGCTCTGAATGCTTCTGGAGTTTTGACCAGTGTTCCCTCTAAGCTGCACGGGTGCACAGCAATTATAGTGCCCAGCTCACAAGTTTTTAAAGTCCGCCCAGCGCTCACCCTGCTGGCAAAATGCCCACATTTATTTTTCCTATGTCTTACTCCTATAGGATGTTATGTGTGCGGCTCAGTGGTGTGCCGCCTATCCCATATGGCCGTGCTAGTGCTGCCTTCACCTTTGTTTTCCGACCGGAAGAGGAGGACTGAGCACACAGCAGCAGGGCGAGGTAACATGAAGGCTAGAGTGAGTGGTGTTTTTCTTCTCCCTTCATCTCAGGGTAAATGTATGAGGAGAGGAAGTGTCAGGCTGTCGCCTTAGCATCAGCAATAAGAGTTAGAATGCACCCAGCAGCACTACACCGGTCACATTGTTTTTCCCTGCTAGCTCTAGAATGATAGCCCCCTCATTGTATATAGTGATATGGGCTATGATGGTATAACCTGGGCATCTATTCTCCTATACATAATTATATATGTATAGCTGGTATAAGTAAAACATTTTGCAGTCATATGGACCATGATGCTGGTATAAACTAGGTATCGCCTGTATCATACAGGAGACACCCACTTGCCCAGGTTATACCATCATGGTTTATCTCACTATATACAAGAAGATGTATAACTTATACCAGCTGTAAATATATATTTGTATATAGGAGATACTGAGGTTATACCAGCATGGTCCATATCACTATAATGTCCCGGAGCTCTGCTCTCCCCGCCCACAGACTTCCGTGTGAGCAAGGAGAGAGGAGCCCTGTGTCGGTCCCTCTGCCTTCCATGCGATCCGCCGCCATCTGTGGCCCCTGAGCCACCATAAAGTGCCATCTGGCACATAAACATTTAGGGAGAGCTTTAGTTAGGCAGGGAGAGTGAAAAAAGAAAAAGTTTTTTTGTGTGTGCAGCACTCGGATCTGAGGGTATCTGGGGTCCACAGGGGTGCTGCAGCTTGCCCCCCTCCACATTTTTTGGGGTGCAAGTGCTTTTTTTTTCTTTTTGTAGGTGCGCTGACTGTGGCTGGCACTCTTAGTCGTAAAAGAGCGTCCGCCCACCCCACCGCTGATCAGCTTGGTACAGTGGGGTGTGAGCAATTTTTCGGGGATTGAAGCAGGTTTTTTTTTGTACCACTTTTTAGGGCTTGCGTTTTTTTTTAATTTAGTTTTATAAAAAAATAATTCTGTTAGGTTAGGGTGGGTTATATGTAAAAACACACTGTCCCCCCAACACACTAAATAAAGTTTTACACACACACACACACACACACACACACTCCCCTTTAGCGTTAGAAGATGGCCCGCCGAATGTTCTCGGCCGAGGAGGCATACGCCCAGCTGCTCTCCGACTCAGAGCCCCAGTGAGGACGAGGATGACCCCACTTTTCTGTTGTCATCCTTGTTCTCCTCATCGTCTAGTTCACCTTACATCACAAAAAGTGTAATAGCAAGCGATCAAAAAGTCATATGCCCAAAAACTGAAAAAACTATGGCTCTCAGACTATGGAGACACTGATTTTTTTGGTTTTAAAAATGAAATCATTGTGTAAAACTTACATAAATAAAAAAAGTTGACATATTAGGCATTGCCGCATCCGTAATAACCTGCTCTATAAAAATATCACTCAGGTGAATACCGCCCAGCAAACGATCAAAAAGTCATATGCACCCTATAATAGTACCAATCAAACCGTCATCTCATCCCAAAAAAAATTAGCCCCTACATAAGACAGTCGCCCAAAAAATAAATAAAACTACGGCTTTCAGAATGTGGAGACACAAAAAAATCCTTTTTTTTTCAAAAATGCTTTGTTATGTAAAACTGAAACAACCAATATATTTGGTATTGTCGCGTCCGTAACAACTTGCTCTATAAAAATACCACATGATCTAACCTGTCAGATGAATGTTGTAAATAGCAAAAAAAGTTGACATATTAGGCATCGCCGCGTTCGTAATAACCTGCTCTATAAAAATATCACTCAGGTGAATACCGCCCAAAAAAATATAATTTGAAAAAAGCCATTTTTGGTCACCTTACATCACAAAAAGTGTAATAGCAAGCGATCAAAAAGTCATATGCACCCTATAATAATACCAATCAAACCGTCATCTCATCCCAAAAAAAATTAGCCCCTACACAAGACAGTCGCCCAAAAAATAAATAAAACTACGGCTTTCGGAATGTGGAGACACTAAAAAATCCTTTTTTTTTCAAAAATGCTTTGTTATGTAAAACTGAAACAACCAATATATTTGGTATTGTCGCGTCCGTAACAACTTGCTCTATAAAAATACCACATGATCTAACCTGTCAGATGAATGTTGTAAATAACAAGAAATAAAAACGGTGCCAAAATGGCTATTTCTTGTTACCTTGATTGACAAAAACTGTAATATAGAGCAACCAAAAATCATATGTACCCTAAAAAAGTACCAACAAAACCGTAGTTTCCAAAATGGAGTCACTTTTTGGGGGTTTCTACTCTAGGGGGGCATCAGGGGGGCTTCAAATGGGACATGGTGTAAAAAAAACAGTCCAGCAAAATCTGCATTTCAAAAACCGTATGGCGTTCCATTTCTTCTGCACAATGCCGTGTGCCCGTACAGCAGTTTACGACCATATATGGGGTGTTTCTGTAATCTACAGAATCAGGGCCATAAATATTGAGTTTTGTTTGGCTGTTAACCCTTGCTTTGTACCATATTTTTCTCCCTATAAGACACACACCCCCCTCCAAAAGTGGGGGAAAAATATCAGTGCGTCTTATGGGGCGAATGCTGCGGCAGTCGGGTGTATCGGCAGAGAGGGAGCCGGCATCTGGTTCTGTAATGGCAGCGGGGCCCGGTGCAGTCACTGTATTCTACTACACCTGGCCCCGCTCACTGTAGTATAATCATATCTAACCTGTAGGTATTGTTAAACTATTCAAAACATCTGAAATCCAGCGCTTGTAGTACTTACTACTAACTTCGTAGCAGTCAGGAGGCCAGGTGGGCGGCAGCGTAACTCACTACGTCACGCGCCTGCTCCGCCAGCTTTGAAGTAGGCAGTACAGGTGCGTGATGTAGTGAGTCACGCTGCCAGCGCCTGCCCAGCCTCTTGACTGCTACGACGTTAGTAGTAAGTAATACATGCGCTGGATTTCAGATGATTTGAATAGTTTAACAATACCTACAAGTTAGATATGATTATACTACAGTGAGTGGGGCCCGATGTAGTAGAATACAGTGACTGCACCGGGCCCCGCTCTCATTACAAAACTAGATGCCGGCCCCCATTCACTACACAGGGACACTGTTATGGGGGATCTGTGAATGACTCATTAGATAAGATGCTATATATGGGTCATCCACAGATCCCCCATAGCAGTGTCATGCCATCCACAGATGCCCCCATAACAGTGCCATCCACAGATTCCCCCATAACAGTGCAATAAACAGATACCCCCATAATGATCCCCTATACTAGTGCCATCCACAGATGCCCCCATAACAGTTCCATCCACATATGCCCCCATAACAGTGCCATCCACAGATGCCCCCATAACAATGCCATCCACAGATGCCCCATAATAGTGTCATCCACAGATCACCATTAGTTCAAAACCCACCAAAAGCACACCTTTTGGTTCAAATTTTTTTTCTTCTTATTTTCCTCCTCAAAAACCTAGGTGTGTCTTATGGGCTGGGCGTCTTATAGGGCAAAAAATACGGCAACTGGAAAAAATGGATTGAAATGGAAAATCTAGCAAAAATAACTTTTTAAATGTTATCTCTATTTTCCATTAATTCTTGTGGAACACCTAAAGGGTTAACGAAATTTGTAAAATCCGTTTTGAATACCTTAAGGGGTGTAGTTTGTAAAATGAAGAAGTGGGTTTTAGAACTTTTCAGAAAAATTTCAAGATTTGCTTCTAAGCCTTCTAACGTCCCCAAAAAATAAAATGTCATTCAGAAAATGATCCAAACATGAAGTAGACATATGGGGAATGTAAAGTAATAACTATTTTTGGAGGTATACCTATCTATTATAAAAGTAGATAAATGGAAATGTTGAAATTTTTGGTAAATTTTGACATTTTTGAGAAATAAAAATTCCTTTTTTGACTCAATTTTACCATTGTCATGAAGTACAATACATGACGAGAAAAGAATCTCAGAATGGCCTGGATAAGTAAAAGAGTTTTAAAGTTATCACAACATAAAGTGACACATGTCAGATTTGCAAAAAATGGTCTGGTCCTTAAGGGGTTAAAACGAATCCTCAAAAAAAAATTGCATTGAAGATTTTTTTGTGTCAAATTACTTGATTCAATCGAGTAATCGTTTCAGCCCTAACACCCAGGTTATACCAGCATGGTCCATATCACTATATAAAAGATCTCTAACTGATACCAGCTGTACAAATATACTGTAATTATATAGAGGAGATACCCAGATTATACTGTCATGATCCATATCACTATATACAAGAAGATGTATAACTGATACCAGCTGTACATATATAGTGTAATTATATAGAGGAGATACCCAGATTATACTGTCATGATCCATATCACTATATACAAGAAGATGTATAACTGATACCAGCTGTACATATATAGTGTAATTATATAGAGGAGATACCCAGATTATACCGTCATGATCCATATCACTATATACAAGAAGATGTATAACTGATACCAGCTGTACATATATAGTGTAATTATATAGAGGAGATACCCAGATTATACCGTCATGATCCATATCACTATATACAAGAAGATGTATAACTGATACCAGCTGTACATATATAATTATATAGAGGAGATACCCAGATTATACCGTCATGATCCATATCACTATATACAAGAAGATGTATAACTTATACCAGCTGTACATATATAATTATATACAACAATTATCTCTTGTTTGATTGTCCTATCGACCACCTTTAACTTAGGGTACTTTCACACTAGTGTTTTTCTTTTCCGGCATTGAGTTCCGTCCTAGGATCCGTCCTCAGGATCCAATATTGCAATGCATTTTTCTGACTGATAAGACATTTTTCAGACTGATCAGGATCCTGATCAGTCTGAAAAATGCCTGATCAATCAGAAAAAATGACATGCGTTTGCATACAGTTTGCCTGCCGGAGTCAAACAACGCAAGTGTGAAAATACCCTAAAGCATTGCCCATCTTCAAGCCGACCCACCTCAGCAGCTGCCAAGGCTTAGAGGGAACACTGGTTTTGACAACGACATTTTAATACCCTAAACCCCAGCAGTAACAACATGATGATGCTTTAGGGGAGAAAACGCTAGTGACAGGTTCCCTTTAAAGGGCAGCTCTTTTTATTATTGCATTAGCTATTTTTCTCCATGGGTTATTTAACCACCTCCCAACCGCCTAACGCAGGGATGCGTCCTGCGGGCGGCCGGGTTATTCCTCCTGGACGCATCGGCGCGTCATCTCGCGAGACACGAGATTTCCTGTGAACGCGGGCTCACAGGAGCGCGCATTCACAGGATCGCGAGGTACACGAGTTGATCTACAGCCTGCCAGCAGCGATCATTCGCTGGCAGGCTGTAGATGCGATTTTTTTAACCCTTGAAAGGTATATCAGACGCTGTTTTGTAAACAGCGTCTAATATACCTGCTACCTGGTCCTCTGGTGGTCCCTTTTGCTTGGATCAACCACCAGAGGACACAGGTAGCTCTGTAAGTAGCACCAATCACCACACTACACTACACTACACCCCCCCCCCCGTCACTTATTAACCCCTTATTAACCCATGATCACCCCATATAAACTCCCTGATCACCCCCCGGTCATTGATCACCCCCCTGTAAGACTCTATTCAGACGTCTGTATGTGTTTTGCGGATCCACGATCCGCAAAACACGGACACCGGCAATGTGCTTTCCGCATATTGCGGATCCGCACATTGCCAGAACTATATAGAAAATGCCTTTTCTTGTCCGCAATGGCGGACAAGAATAGGACATGTTCTATAGGCTCTACAAAAAACACAGTGTTCGCCCGATCAGGCCTAATCTTGTGCGCACACTTGCGTTCAGTCCGCCCCACCGCAGTGACAGAAATCTTTTTCTTCTGATCACTGCAAAAACACCGTAAAGTTGCTGCGGCGCTATAAAGATCACATTTGAGGGGCATGGCGAGTTCTGTGGTATCGCCGTACTCAGGAGAAGTTGGGCAATGTGTTTTGGGGTGTATTTTTACATATACCCATGCTGGGTGAGATAAATATCTCTGTAAATTGACAACTTCGTATAAAAAAATGTAAAAAGTTGTCATTTACAAAGATATTTCTCTCACCCAGCATGGGTATATGTAAAAAGACACCCCAAAACACATTGCCCTACTTCTTCTGAGTACAGCGATACCACATGTGTGACACTTTATTGCAGCCAAGATGTGCAAAGAGGCCGAAAGTCCAATGAGTACCTTTAGGCTTTACAGGGTTGCTCACAATTTAGCCCCGCCCAAAATACCAGAACAGTAAACACACCCCACAAATGACCCCATTTCGGAAAGTAGACACCCCAAGGTATTCACTGAGGGGCATAGTAAGTCTGTGGGAGATTTTTTTTTTTTTTACCAGAAGTTAGCAGAAATGGAAATTTTATTATTTATTTATTTTCCTCAGAAAGTGTCATTTTCCGTAAACTTGTGAAAAAAAAATTAATCATACATGAACTCACCATGCCCCTCCGCGAATACTTTGGGGTGTCTTCTTTCTAAAATGGGGTCATTTGGGGGGTATTTATACTATCCTGGCATTCTAGAACCTCAAGAAACATGACAGGTGGTCAGAAAGTCAGAGCTGCTTCAAAATGCGGAAATTCACATTTTTGCACCATAGTTTGTAAACGCTATAACTTTTGCGCAAACCAATAAATATACAGTTATTGGAGTTTTTTTTATCAAAGACATGTAGAACAATAAATTTAGAGAAAAATTGATATAGAAATTTAGTTTTATTTGAAAAAAATTACAACAGAAAGTGAAAAATGTCATTTTTTGGCAAAAATTTCGGTCAATTTTGATTAATACTAAAAAAAGTTAAAATGTCAGCAGCAATTTAATACCACCAAATGAAAGCTCTATTAGTGAGAAGAAAAGGAGGTAAAATTCATTTGGGTGGTAAGTTGTATGACTGAGCAATAAACCGTGAAAGTAGTGTAGTGCAGAATTGTAAAAAGTGGTCTGGTCATTAAGGGGGTTTAAGCTAGGGGAGCTGAGGTGGTTAAATGCATATCTTATTTTAAGGTGTAACTGTCGTTTTAGGCAATTTTTCAGAATAAGTTGCTATTTAGCTGTACATAAGGAATAACTATTTCTGCCCATTATAAAACTTGCATTCTGCATTTCTTCCCTGTACAATCTATCTGTAATTCTTTTTTCTGAGCATACACATTAGAAATTAGCTGAGAACTAACGTATGTGGGGAGCACCCAACTCAACCCCGGCAGACGGTGTCAGGGAGACAATGATTGGGTGAAATGAATACACATACACATCTCCCCTGTCCTCATAGAATACACATACACATTTCCCCTCTCCTCGTAGAATACACATACACATCTCCCCTCTCCTCATAGAATAAACATACACATCTCCCCTCTCCTCATAGAATACACATATACATCTCCCCTCTCCTCATAGAATACACATACACATCTCCCCTCTCCTCATAGAATACACATACACATCTCCCCTCTCCTCATAGAATACACATACACATCTCCCCTCTCCTCATAGAATACACATACACATCTCCCCTCTCCTCATAGAATACACATACACATCTCCCCTCTCCTCATAGAATACACATACACATCTCCCCTCTCCTCATAGAATACACATACACATTTCCCCTCTCCTCATAGAATACACATACACATCTCCCCTGTCCTCATAGAATACACATACACATCTCCCCTCTCCTCAAAGAATACACATACACATCTCCCCTCTCCTCATAGAACACACATACACATCTCCCCTCTCCTCATAGAATACACATACACATCTCCCCTCTCCTCATAGAGTACACATATACATCTCCTCTCTCCTCATAGAATACACATACACATCTCCCCTCTCCTCATAGAATACACATACACATTTCCCCTCTCCTCGTAGAATACACATACACATCTCCCCTCTCCTCATAGAATAAACATACACATCTCCCCTCTCCTCATAGAGTACACATATACATCTCCCCTCTCCTCATAGAATACACATACACATCTCCCCTCTCCTCAAAGAATACACATACACATCTCCCCTCTCCTCATAGAATATACATACACATCTCCGCTCTCCTCATAGAATACACATACACATCTCCCCTCTCCTCATAGAATACACAAACACATACACATCTCCCCTCTCCTCATAGAATACACATACACATCTCCCCTCTCCTTGTAGAATACACATACACATCTCCCCTCTCCTCATAGAGTACACATATACATCTCCCCTCTCCTCATAGAATACACATACACATCTCCCCTCTCCTCATAGAATACACATACACATCTCCCCTCTCCTCGTAGAATACACATGCACATCTCCCCTCTCCTCGTAGAATACACATACACATCTCCCCTCTCCTCGTAGAATACACATACACATCTTCCCTCTCCTCGTAGAATACACATACACATCTCCCCTCTCCTCGTAGAATACACATACACATCTCCCCTCTCCTCGTAGAATACACATACACATCTCCCCTCTCCTCATAGAATACACATACACATCTCCCCTCTCCTCATAGAGTACACATACACATTTCCCCTCTCCTCATAGAATACACATACACATCTCCCCTGTCCTCATAGAATACACATACACATCTCCCCTCTCCTCATAGAATACACATACACATCTCCGCTCTCCTCGTAGAATACGCATACTCATCTCCCCTCTCCTCATAGAGTACACATACACATCTCCCCTCTCCTCATAGAATACACATACACATCTCCCCTCTCCTCATATAATACACATACACATCTCCCCTCTCCTCACAGAATACACATACACATCTCCCCTCTCCTCACAGAATACACATACACATCTCCCCTCTCCTCACAGAATACACATACACATCTCCCTCTCCTCACAGAATGCACATACACATCTCCCCTCTCCTCATAGAATACACATACACATCTCCCCTCTCCTCATAGAATATACATACACATCTCCCCTCTCCTCATAGAATACACATACACATCTCCCCTCTCCTCATAGAATACACATACACATCTCCCCTCTCCTCATAGAGTATACATACACATCTCCCCTCTCCTCGTAGAATACACATACACATCTCCCCTCTCCTCGTAGAATACACATACACATCTCCCCTCTCCTCATAGAATACACATACACATCTCCCCTCTCCTCATAGAATACACATACACATCTCCCCTCTCCTCGTAGAATACACATACACATCTCCCCTCTCCTCATAAAGTACACATACACATCTCCCCTCTCCTCATAGAATACACATACACATCTCCCCTCTCCTCATAGAATACACATACACATCTCCCCTCTCCTCACAGAATACACATACACATCTCCCCTCTCCTCACAGAATACACATACACATCTCCCCTCTCCTCACAGAATACACATACACATCTCCCTCTCCTCACAGAATACACATACACATCTCCCCTCTCCTCATAGAATTCACATACACATCTCCCCTCTCCTCATAGAATACACATACACATCTCCCCTCTCCTCATAGAATACACATACACATCTCCCCTCTCCTAATAGAATACACATACACATCTCCCCTCTCCTCATAGAGTATACATACACATCTCTCCTCTCCTCGTAGAATACACATACACATCTCCCCTCTCCTCATAGAATACACAAACACATCTCCCCTCTCCTCATAGAATACACATACACATCTCCTCTCTCCTCATAGAATACACATACACATCTCCCCTCTCCTCATAGAATACACATACACATCTCCCCTCTCCTCATAGAATACACATACACATCTCCCTCTCCTCATAGAATACACATCTCCCCTTTCCTCATAGAATACACATACACATCTCCCCTCTCCTCATAGAATACACATACACATCTCCCCTCTCCTCATAGAATACACATACACATCTCCCTCTCCTCATAGAATACACATCTCCCCTCTCCTCATAGAATACACATACACATCTCCCCTCTCCTCATAGAATACACATACACATCTCCCCTCTCCTCATAGAATACACATACACATCTCCCCTCTCCTCATAGAATACACATACACATCTCCCCTCTCCTCATAGAATACACATACACATCTCCCCTCTCCTCACAGAATACACATATACATCTCCCCTCTCATAGAATACACACACACATCTCCCTCTCCTCACAGAATACACATACACATCTCCCCTCTCCTCATAGAATACACATACACATCTCCCCTCTCCTCATAGAATACACATACACATCTCCCTTCTCTTCATAGAATACACATACACATCTCCCCTCTCCTCATAGAATACACATACACATCTCCCCTCTCCTCATTTCATACACATACATATCTCCGCTCTCCTCATAGAATACACATACACATCTCCTCTCTACTCATAGAATACACATACAGTACAGACCAAAAGTTTGGACACACCTTCTCATTCAAAGAGTTTTCTTTATTTTCATGACTATGAAAATTGTAGATTCACACTGAAGGCATCAAAACTATGAATTAACACATGTGGAATTATATACATAACAAAAAAGTGTGAAACAACTGAAACTATGTCATATTCTAGGTTCTTCAAAGTAGCCACCTTTTGCTTTGATTACTGCTTTGCACACTCTTGGCATTCTCTTGATAAGCTTCAAGAGGTAGTCACCTGAAATGGTCTTCCAACAGTCTTGAAGGAGTTCCCAGAGATGCTTAGCACTTGTTGGCCCTTTTGCCTTCATTCTGCGGTCCAGCTCACCCCAAACCATCTTGATTGGGTTCAGGTCCGGTGACTGTGGAGGCCAGGTCATCTGGCGCAGCACCCCATCACTCTCCTTCATGGTCAAATAGCCCTTACACAGCCTGGAGGTGTGTTTGGGGTCATTGTCCTGTTGAAAAATAAATGATGGTCCAACTAAACGCAAACCGTATGGAATAGCATGCCGCTGCAAGATGCTGTGGTAGCCATGCTGGTTCAGTATGCCTTCAATTTTAAATAAATTCCCAACAGTGTCACCAGCAAAGCACCCCCACACCATCACACCTCCTCCTCCATGCTTCACGGTGGGAACCAGGCATGTAGAGTCCATCCGTTCACCTTTTCTGCGTCGCACAAAGACACGGTGGTTCGAACCAAAGATCTCAAATTTGGACTCATCAGACCAAAGCACAGATTTCCACTGGTCTAATGTCCATTCCTTGTGTTCTTTAGCCCAAACAAGTCTCTTCTGCTTGTTGCCTGTCCTTAGCAGTGGTTTCCTAGCAGATATTTTACCATAAAGGCCTGATTCACACAGTCTCCTCTTAACAGTTGTTCTAGAGATGTGTCTGCTGCTAGAACTCTGTGTGGCATTGACCTGGTCTCTAATCTGAGCTGCTGTTAACCTGCGATTTCTGAGGCTGGTGACTCAGATGAACTTATCCTCCGCAGCAGAGGAGACTCTTGGTCTTTCTTTTCCTGGGGCGGTCCGCATGTGAGCCAGTTTCTTTGTAGCGCTTGATGGTTTTTGTGACTGCACTTGGGGACACTTTCAAAGTTTTCCCAAATTTTCGGACTGACTGACCTTCATTTCTTAAAGTAATGATGGCCACTCGTTTTTCTTTACTTAGCTGCTTTTTTCTTGCCATAATACAAATTCTAACAGTCTATTCAGTAGGACTATCAGCTGTGTATCCACCTGACTTCTCCAGAACGCAACCGATGGTCCCAACCCCATTTATAAGGCAAGAAATCCCACTTATTAAACCTGACAGCGCACACCTGTGAAGTGAAAACCATTTCAAGTGACTACCTCTTGAAGCTCATCAAGAGAATGCCAAGAGTGTGCAAAGCAGTAATCAAAGCAAAAGGTGGCTACTTTGAAGAACCTAGAATATGACATATTTTCAGTTGTTTCACACTTTTTTGTTATGTATATAATTCCACTTGTGTTAATTCATAGTTTTGATGCCTTCAGTGTGACTCTACAATTTTCATAGTCATGAAAATAAAGAAAACTCTTTGAATGAGAAGGTGTGTCCAAACTTTTGGTCTGTACTGTACATAGTAACATAGTACATAAGGCCGAAAAAAAGACATTTGTCCATCCAGTTCGGCCTGTCATCCTGCAAGTTGATCCAGAGGAAGGCAAAAAAACTGTGAGGTATAAGCCAATTTTCCTCAATTTAGGGGAATAAAAAATTCCTTCCCGACTTCAATCAGGCAATCAGAATAACTCCCTGGATCAACGATCCCTCTCTAGTAGCTATAGCCTGTAATATTATTCTGCTCCATACACATCTCCCCTCTCCTCACAGAAAACACATACACATCTCCCCTCTCCTCATAGAATACACATACACATCTCCCCTCTCCTCATAGAATACACATACACATCTCCCCTCTCCTCATAGAATACACATACATATCTCCCCTCTCCTCATAGAATACACATACACATCTCCCCTCTCCTCATAGAATATACATACACGTCTCCACTCTCCTCATAGAATACACATCTCCCCTCTCCTCATAGAATACACATACACATCTCCCCTCTCCTCATAGAATACACATACATATCTCCCCTCTCCTCATAGAATACACATACACATCTCCCCTCTCCTCATAGAATATACATACACGTCTCCACTCTCCTCATAGAATACACATACACATCTCCCCTCTCCTCATAGAATACACATACACATCTCCCCTCTCCTCATAGAATACACATCTCCCCTCTCCTCATAGAATATACATACACATCTCCCCTCTCCTCATAGAATACACATACACATCTCCTCTCTCCTCATAGAATACACATCTCCCTCTCCTCACAGAATACACATACACATCTCCACTCTCCTCATAGAATACACATACACATCTCCCCTCTCCTCATAGAATACACATCTCCTCTCTCCTCATAGAATACACATACACATCTCCCCTCTCCTCATAGAATACACATACACATCTCCTCTTTCCTCATAGAGTACACATATACATCTCCCCTCTCCTCATAGAATACACATACACATCTCCCCTCTCCTCATAGAATACACATACACATCTCCCCTCTCCTCATAGAATACACATACACATCTCCCCTCTCCTCATACAATACACATACACTTCTCCCCTCTCCTCATACAATACACATACACATCTCCCCTCTCCTCATAGAATACACATGCACATCTCCCCTCTCCTCATAGAATACACATACACATCTCCCCTCTCCTCATACAATACACATCTCCCCTCTCCTCATAGAATACACATACACATCTCCCCTCTCCTCATACAATACACATACACATCTCCCCTCTCCTCATAGAATACACATCTCCCGTCTCCTCATAGAATACACATACACATCTCCCCTCTCCTCATACAATACACATACACATCTCCCCTCTCCTTGTAGAATACACATACACTTCTCCCCTCTCCTCATAGAAAACACATCTCCCTCTCCTCATAGAATATACATACACGTCTCCACTCTCCTCATAGAATACACATACACATCTCCCCTCTCCTCATAGAATACACATACACATCTCCACTTTCCTCATAGAATACACATACACATCTCCCCTCTCCTCATAGAATAAACATACACATCTCCTCTCTCCTCATAGAATACACATACACATCTCCCCTCTCCTCATAGAATACACATACACATCTCCTCTCTCCTCATAGAATACACATACACATCTCCCCTCTCCTCATAGAATACACATACACATCTCCCCTCTCCTCATAGAATACACATACACATCTCCCCTCTCCTCATAGAATACACATATACATCTCCTCTCTCCTCATAGAATACACATACACATCTCCCCTCTCCTCATAGAATACACATACACATCTCCCCTCTCCTCATACAATACACATCTCCCCTCTCCTCATAGAATACACATACACATCTCCCCTCTCCTCATACAATACACATACACATCTCCCCTCTCCTCATACAATACACATCTCCCCTCTCCTCATAGAATACACATACACATCTCCCCTCTCCTCATACAATACACATACACATCTCCCCTCTCCTTGTAGAATACACATACACTTCTCCCCTCTCCTCATAGAAAACACATCTCCCTCTCCTCATAGAATATACATACACGTCTCCACTCTCCTCATAGAATACACATACACATCTCCCCTCTCCTCATAGAATACACATACACATCTCCACTTTCCTCATAGAATACACATACACATCTCCCCTCTCCTCATAGAATAAACATACACATCTCCTCTCTCCTCATAGAATACACATACACATCTCCCCTCTCCTCATAGAATACACATACACATCTCCTCTCTCCTCATAGAATACACATACACATCTCCCCTCTCCTCATAGAATACACATACACATCTCCCCTCTCCTCATAGAATACACATACACATCTCCTCTCTCCTCATAGAATACACATACACATCTCCCCTCTCCTCATAGAATACACATACACATCTCCTCTCTCCTCATAGAATACACATCTCCCTCTCCTCATAGAATATACATACACGTCTCCACTCTCCTCATAGAATACACATACACATCTCCCCTCTCCTCATAGAATACACATACACATCTCCCCTCTCCTCGTAGAATACACATAAATGTCTCCGCTCTCCTCATAGAATACACATCTCCCCTCTCCTCATAGAATACACATCTCCCCTCTCCTCATAGAATACACATACATGTTTCAGTTGACAGTTATGGAATGTGTATGTGCAGCTTTACTTTCTGTAGGACAACCTCAGAAGCACCTGCAATAATGGTCATTATACAGCAAAACTAAGCAGTTTAGATGTGACTCGAACAGTTAAATAACAGAAGTTAAGACAATAAATCACTTACAAACCAGCAGCAGACTCTCTATTTCCATCTCTCTTCCTCTGCCTGTCTGCAGCATCCCCTTCTTTCTCTATAGACTTCTATGTAATCTGATCTTTCAGTGAGCAGGCAGCCCGTATTCATCTGAATAGTTAAGGCCTCTTTCACACGTACGTGTGTCCCCAGAAGCCGTATTGCGACCCGCTTACGGCGGGTCCGCAATACACAGGGCACCGGCCGTGTGCATTTCGCATCACGTTCCGGTACGGAACGGAAGCACGGAACGGAACCCTACAGAAGCACTATGGAGTGCTTCTGTGGGGTTCCGTTCCGTGCTTTTGTTGCACAAAAAGACAGAATCTGGATGTGGCTGGCCCACGATCGGTGCCCGTGCATTGTGTGAAAGAGGCCTTAATTGAGAGCTACTGAAGAGGAGAGGGGGGAGCAGGAGTGGAGCCTAATAAAAGAAGATAAAATATATTACAAAGCTTCATATATTCACCTGCAATACTCATTTATGGTAAAAAATAAATAAACAACACTTACTCTATTATTACATTTTAATTACATTTTAAATTAGGCTGCTATCATTATGCAAACATGCAATAATAATGCTATTTGTGAATCCACCCATACAAATAGTTTCTAACAACATGTAAGTTGCTCCAAATAAGCTTTAAACATAGTTATCTTCTGCTAGACCATTGGACCTCATTATTGTCACCACACGATCTTCTGGTACACCAATACAAACCTATATACATGACTAACTCACCTTCACTGCGGACTTAGTCAAGGTATACTGTAGATTTCTAAGACTGTTCGTAAATGACGAAAAGTGATCAAATTCATTGGATTTAAAAATGCTTAGTCCAATATATATTATTGTTATGGATGTAGATGGTTATTTTTAATATAAGTGGTTTTAATAAGAAATCGCACTGTAAATGTGAAATATAATAAAAAACAGATTTAAGTCTATGAACTACATACAGATGTTTGAGCCTCAGGCGTTGCACAGTTATGTTCCGAAGAGCACAGCTGCTCGAAAGAAAACTATGTACGGAATATTGTTCCTTGGTGAAAACAATTCCAGGAACGATCAGCACATCCCAGTTCCTAGTACTGCAGATTCTTACATGCATACTGTATGCCGACTCACCAACCCTGTACTTTTTATATACAGTACATAAAGAATATCAGACGGTAACTCAAACAGACAAGCAAATAAGGATATTTACTTACTGATTTACACATAAGGTTGTGAGGTTTTGTAGCAGGGTCTTCTTTCAAGTTATTCCAGCAGTTAGTTCAACCATACAATATCTGAAAATTGACTTAAAGGTGTTGCCTCAATTCAGCAAATAGCATTTATCATGTAGAGAAAGTTATTACAAGCCACTTACTAATGTATTGTGATTGTCCATATTGCTTCCTTTGCTGGCTGGATTCATTTTTCCATCGCATTATATATACACTGCTTGTTTCCATGGTTACGACCGCCCTGCATTCCATCAGCGGTGGATTGTGCACTATAAAAAAAAAAGCACCAGCCCATGTGCGCTCCCACAGTCTTGGTCACCAGAGAGGCTGGCATTTTTTCCTATAGTGTGCAAGCATGACCACCACTGATGGATTGCAGGGTGGTCGTAACCATGGAAACGAGCAGTGTATAATATGATGGAAAAATGAATCTAGCCAGCAAAAGAAGCAATATGGATAATCACAATACATTAGTAAGTGCCTTGTATTCACTTTATCTACATGATAAATGTCACTTGGCAAAAACCCTTTAAGGCCCCATGCACACGGCCGTGTTTCACAGCCGTGTGCGGGCCGTGGAACCGCGGCCTGGATCCCTCCTGAGAGCAGGAGCGCACAGCGTCACTGGTTGCTATGACGCCGTGCGCTCCCTGCTGCCGGCACAGTACAGTAGTACACTGGTATAGATCATACCAGTGTATTACTGTATTGCAGCGGCAGCAGGGAGCGCACGGCGTCATAGCAACCAGTGACGCCGTGCGCTCCTGCTCTCAGGAGGGATCCAGGCCGCGGTTCCACGGCTGTGAAACACGGCCGTGTGCATGGGGCCTAAGGCTGAGTTCAAATCTCAGCCGAACGGAGCCTACAGGTCCAATAGACTATAATGGGGTATGTTAGGTGTCCGTTCAGAGGAAGATTTTTGAAGCACGCGTCAAAAATCTTCCTCTGAGCGGAAACTTAACGGACCTCATTATAGTCTATGGGGCCCGTAGGCTCCATTCGGCTCAGTTATGTGCCGAATTCGTCCTTTTAGTTCTTCTGCCCCTATAACAGAGTTGGAGAATGGAACGGTTGAACGCTCATGTAAACTCAGCCTAAGGGGGTAGTATAAGATAATAAAAATCTAAACCAAGGGAGGAAATGTATTTATTTTACTCGCTTATATAGCACTGACAGCGCTTTACAGACATTATCATCACTCACTGTTCCCAATGGGGCTCACAATCTAAGGTCCCTATCAGTATGTCTTTGGAGCGTGGGAGGAAACAAGAGGACCCGGAGGAAACCCACACGAACACGGGGAGAACAAATGTGATAAAACAACAAGAACCAGTGCTTACCTTTTCAATGCTGCCACATCTTTGCTGCAGCCAAATCACTGGCCTCAAAGGCATAAGGCTTGAGACTGCTGAGGCCAGTGATCGACTGCAGCAGTCATGTGGATATGTGGACACGTTAATCCTGCGGCCAAGCAAAAAATCAGGGAGCTCTGCAGCGGTGGATCTAACAGGTCAGTACTGTTTGTTTTTTTGTTATTTTATCACATTCCTTTCCTCTGGCCAGGTTTTCTATGAACTTGAACAACCCCGTTTAAGGAAAGCATCTTCACAAAATATGCGAGTGTGTGGTGACATGAAGTGCCGAACCAGAGACTTCCCTAACAAGCTGCTCAAACACCAGAGGAATGGACAAATAGCTTTAAACAGGAAGGTCTACTATTTACTCTTTCTTACAGCGTCGGTAGAACATGATATTACTTTCTACATCTACATATCACGCCACCATACATCATACCTCCCGAGTACAGTATATCTGTGAGCAGGGTGCGGGTACTTTGCCTATATAGTTAGTCAGCACATCCCGTAAAATAAAATAAATGTGTACAAAAGCTAAAACACAATGCATGTTAGGCTGCTTTCACACTAGCGTTCGGGTTTCCGTTCGTGAGCTCCGTTTGAAGGAGCTCACGAGCGGACCCGAACGCAGCCGTCCAGCCCTGATGCAGTCTGAATGGAGGCGGATCCGCTCAGACTGCATCAGTCTGGTGGCGTTCAGCCTCCGCTCCGCTCGCCTCCGCACGGACAGGCGGACAGCTGAACGCTGCTTGCAGCGTTCGGGTGTCCGCCTGGCCGTTCGGAGGCGTGCGGATCCGTGCGGATCCGTCCAGACTTTCAATGTAAGTCAATGGGGACGGATCCGTTTGAAGATGCCACAAGTCTGGACGGATCCGTCCCAGGCTATTTTCACACTTAGCTTTTTTTAGCTAATATAATGCAGACGGATCCGTTCTGAACGGAGCCTCCGTCTGCATTATTATGGGCGGATCCGTTCAGAACGGATCCGCCCGAACGCTAGTGTGAAAGTAGCCATAATTTGTATGTAATAAATAAATGCAATCAATGTAATATTGATATTGATATAATAGGTCATTAATATCACATTGGCGAGGGTCTGACTTGTGGCTCCCCTGCTCATCAGCAGTTTGAAGAGATTGCGGTGCTTTTGCAAGTACTGCTTCCTCTTCAAAGTTTACCTACCTGTCATCTCCTTAGTACCGGCGATGCAGCGTAACTACCACTGCGTGTACCATTCACGTTAAAGGGGTTTCTATCACCAGAAATACTGTTATGTAGCTGACTGACATTAGCGATGCGCCCATGTCAGCACTACATAACAGTGTGTTTCTAACGTTAGTCCCTGCAGCCGTTTGTGTTAAAAAAAAAGCACTTTTATTATATGCTAATGAGCCTCTAGGTGCTATGTGGGCGTAAAATCAGCACCTAGAGGCTCCGTCCACTCACCCTGTATTCCGCCCAGGTCCAGTGTTGTGCCCGCCCAGCTCCTCTTGATGGATGCCAGTGAGGAAGCCGGCATCAGGAGAGCGGCCTTCACTCACTGCGCCTGCGCCGAAGTGAACGGCGCAGGCGTGGGATTTCGCCAACGATACAGGGAACAGTGGCATCAATCAAGAGGAGCTGGGCGGGCACAACACTGGACCTGGACAGAATACAGGGTGAGTGGACGGAGCCTCTAGGTGCTGATTTTACGCCCACATAGCACCTAGAGGCTCATTAGCATATAATAAAAGTGCTTTTTTAACAAAAGCGGCTGCAGGGACTAACGTTAGAAACACACTGGTATGTAGTGCTGACATTAGCACATCGCTAATGTCAGTCAGCTACATAACAGTATTTCTGGTGAGCAGATGTAATTAAACTTTGCCACTGCTACAAAGGAGATGACATTCAGGTTAACCCCAGGATAGGTCATCAATATTACGCAACTGCACAACCCCTTGAGATAATCTGGCACGCTTTAAAAAAAATAAAAAATTACCTACCCAGACCTTCACTCTTTCTGAAGAGCAACCTGGCCCTTGTAGGTAAAGGGGCAGAGCTACATCCCGCTCAATGTCTTATCTCACTGGTCCTGCAATAACTCTCCTCAGATATACAGAATATATACAGTACAGACCAAAAGTTTGGACACACCTTCTCATTCAAAGAGTTTTCTTTATTTTCATTACTATGACAATTGTAGATTCACACTGAAGGCATCAAAACTATGAATTAACACATATGGAATTATATACATAACAAAAAAGTGTGAAGCAACTGAAAATATGTCATATTCTAGGTTCTTCAAAGTAGCCACCTTTTGCTTTGATTACTGCTTTGCACACTCTTGGCATTCTCTTGATGAGCTTCAAGATGTAGTCACCTGAAATGGTCTTCCAACAGCCTTGAAGGAGTTCCCGGAGATGCTTAGCACTTGTTGGCCCTTTTGCCTTCATTCTGTGGTCCAGCTCACCCCAAACCATCTTGATTGGGTTCAGGTCCGGTGACTGTGGAGGCCATGTCATCTGGCGCAGCACCCCATTACTCTCCTTTATGGTCAGCCTGGAGGTGTGTTTGGGGTCATTGTCCTGTTGAAAAATAAATGATGGTCCAACTAAACGCAAACCGGATGGAATAGCATGCCGCTGCAAGATGCTGTGGTAGCCATGCTGGTTCAGTATGCCTTCAATTTTAAATAAATCCCCAACAGTGTCACCAGCAAAGCACCCCTACACCATCACACCTCCTCCTCCATGCTTCACGGTGGGAACCAGGCATGTAGAGTCCATCCGTTCACCTTTTCTGCGTCACACAAAGACACAGTGGTTGGAACCAAAGATCTCAAATTTGGACTCATCAGACCAAAGCACAGATTTCCGCTGGTCTAATGTCCATTCCTTGTGTTCTTTAGCCCAAACAAGTCTCTTCTGCTTATTGCCTGTCCTTAGCAGTGGTTTCCTAGCAGATATTCTACCATGAAGGCCTGATTCACACAGTCTCCTCTTAACAGTTGTTCTAGAGATGTGTCTGCTGCTAGAACTGTGTGTGGCATTGACCTGGTCTCTAATCTGAGCTGCTGTTAACCTGCGATTTCTGAGGCTAGTGACTCGGATGAACTTATAATCTGCAGCAGAGGTGACTCTTGGTCTTCCTTTCCTGGGGCGGTCCGCATGTGAGCCAGTTTCTTGTAGCGCTTGATGGTTTTTGTGACTGCACTTGGGGACACTTTCAAAGTTTTCCCAATTTTTCTGACTGACTGACCTTCATTTCTTAAAGTAATGATGGCCACTCGTTTTTCTTTACTTAGCTGCTTTTTTTTTTGCCATAATACAAATTCTAACAGTCTATTCAGTAGGACTATCAGCTGTGTATCCACCTGACTTCTCCACAACGCAACTGATGGTCCCAACCCCATTTATAAGGCAAGAAATCCCACTTATTAAACCTGACAGGGCACACCTGTGAAGTGAAAACCATTTCAGATGACTACCTCTTGAAGCTCATCAAGAGAATGCCAAGAGTGTGCAAAGCAGTAATCAAAGCAAAAGGTGGCTACTTTGAAGAACCTAGAATATGACATATTTTCAGTTGTTTCACACTTTTTTGTTATGTATATAATTCCACATGTGTTAATTCATAGTTTTGATGCCTTCAGTGTGAATCTACAATTTTCATAGTCATGAAAATAAAGAAAACTCTTTAAATGAGAAGGTGTGTCCAAACTTTTGGTCTGTACTGTATATATATACTGTATATATGTATATGTACTGTATATATATATATATATATATACACATATATATATATATATATAAAACAAAAAAGTAGATGAGCAGCACACACTAAGAAGGTGCAATTCCTTGGAGCAGACCACGGACTGGATCCAATTCAGATATGCAAAGAAAAAATCCAAGGCAGCACACAAAAATCCGTGAAAAAATAGGGTGTTTATTCCCCCATGTGAAGACAGCTGTCTTCACATGGGGGAATAAACACCCTATTTTTTCACAGATTTTTGTGTGCTGCCTTGGATTTTTTCTTTGCATATATATATATATATATATATATATATAAAAAGAGAAAGTCCAATGGGAGCACCAACCTGAGAATGGGTGCAAAGTCCAAAAGGGGTGACGGCAATCCCCAATGGTATAAAAGAGAAAAAAGAGGACTGCACTCCAAATTGTGATGAAAATCCAAGCTGTTTTATTCACCCATAGTATGGCAAATCTTGCAAGATTTGCCATACTATGGGTGAATAAAACAGCTTGGATTTTCATCACAATTTGGAGTGCAGTCCTCTTTTTTTCCCTCATATATATATATATATATATATATATATATAGTATCACCATAATCATTTCACCCTCATACCACATGGTTAACCTCATAAAAAAATTAAAATAAAAAACACTGACAGAATTGCAATTTTTGCCCACCTCCCCTTCCAACAAATTAGGTAAAAAGCGATTAGAAAGCCAAATGTATCCCAAAATGGTGCTAATAAAAACTACAGCTTGTCCTGCAAAAAATAAGCCCCCACACAGCTCAATCAAAAATAAAAAAGTTATGGCTCTAATATTTCAGCAAATTCCATGTTAGAAAATCCAGAAGTCACTCCTTCCCTTCTAAACCCTGGCGTATGCCCAAACAACAGTTTATGACCACATATTGAGTGCTGCTGTATTAAGGATAAAATGGAACACAAATTGTTGAATGATTTTCTCATGTTAGCCCTTGTAAATGTAAAAAAAAAAAAAGTTTAGGCCTAAAGCACCATTTTCTTGTAAAAACAAAACAAGACAAAAAAAAAAACCCTGTTGGGTCAAAGTGCTCACTACACTTCTTAAAAATTCCTTGGGTTAATGTAGTTTCCAAAATGTGGTTGCTTTTTGGGGGTTTCCACTGTGGGGGTACCTCAAGGTATCTTCAAATCTAACATAGCACCCTAAGACCATTCCAGCAAAATCTGCCCTCCAAAAACCAAGGCGCTTCTTGCCTTCTGTGCCCTGCCGTGTGGTCCTACGGCAGTTTACGGCCACACATGGGGTAGTTCTGTAAGGCTACTTTCACACCTGCATTAGGTGCCGATCCGTCTGGTATCTGCACAGACGGATCCGCACCTGTAATGCAAACGTTTGTATCCGTTCAGAACGGATCCGTTTGCATTACTATGAACAAAATAAATAAAAAAAATTCTATGGGAGGATGGATCTGTTTTCAATTGCACCATACTGTGTCAGTGAAAACGGATCCGTCCCCATTGACTTACATTGTAAGTCAGGACGGATCCGTTTGGCTCCGCATCGTCAGGCGGACATCAAAACGCTGCGAGCAGCGCTTTGGTGTCCGCCTCTAGAGCGGAATCGAGGCTGAACGGAGTCAAACTGATGCATTCTGAATGGATCCTTATCCATTCAGAATGCATTGGGGCTGAACTGATCCGTTTTGGGCCGCTTGTGAGAGCCCTGAAACGGATCTCACAAGCGGACCCAGAAACGCCAGTGTGAAAGTAGCCTAAACTGTAGAATTAGGGTAATAAATATTGATTTATGTTTTGCTCTTAAACCTTGATGCGTTAAAGGAAAAAATGGAATCAAATGGAAAATCTGTTTAAAAAATGTGACATTTTGAAATTTCATCTCCATTTTGCTTTAATTCTTGTGAAAAACCTAAAGGGTTAACATCATTTCTAAAATCAGTTTTTAATAATTTAAGGGATGTAGCTTCTAAAGTTGGGTAAGTTATGGGTGAAAACTGAATTGGTCCTTAAAAAGTTGAATTTGGAAATGTTCTTGATTAAAAAAATTGCCTCAAATTGTAAATCTTCTAACGTCCTAAAAATGTTATATATGGTGAATGTTAACTAGCTTATGAGTTATCACTATCTTTCTTAAAAGTAGAGAGATTCAAATTTAGAAAATGTAGCATTTTTTAATTTTTGGTAAATTTTTGATTTTTGGGGTAAATAAAGGTAAAACATTTTGTTGTAAATTTACCACTAACAAGATGTATAGTGAGTCATGAAAAAAACTATCTCAGAATGGCTTGGATAAGTAAAAACATTCCAAAGTTATTACCACATAAAGTGACAAGTCAGATTAGCAAAATTAGGCCTGGTCAGGAAGGGGGTAAATGGCCCGGTCTGAAAGTGGTTAAAGATGCAAAAAAGGTGCAAACTCATTCCAGTAGGGGGGTGGAGTGGGAAAACTGGAGTAGCATTTCTAGACAAAAGTGTTAATTTTAAAGATGCTCCAAATTTACAGTGTGCAAATTTGGTCAATTTGATGCAAAATACTCCAACGCAGACTACTGCAAAACTGACATGACAAATGTTACCCTCATGATAAATTCCTCCCGTTATGAAGGCAAGAAATTCCATAAATTATCGGCTCATGCACACAAAAGTATATTTTTCCCCATGTCCGTAGAGTTATTTTTGCAGCTTGTATGCAGAATAATTCACTTTAATCGCGCTGCAAAAAAAAAAAGAAAAAAGGAAATTAGTCCGTCTGCATTCTGTGTCCGTATGGCCGTTATACAAAAAAATAGAACGTGGCCTATTATCGTCCGGATTACGGAAAAAGGATAGGTCTGTTGTATTAGAGGCCGGCCCTTCCATTTAGAAAAATGCATCATGTGCCCAGTCGGTATCCGTGTTTTGTGGATCCGCAACTTGCAGACCGCTAAACCCCCAATGGTCGTGTGCATGGGCCCTAACTCTTGACGAGGCATACCTGCTTAGTGAAAACCATTCCAGGTGACTACCTCATGATTGAAAGAATGCCAAGAGTGTGCTAGGTTGTCAACAAAGCAAAAGGGAGCTACGTTGTTTTCATGTCTTCAATATATATCTATAAAGTAGAAAGCTAAATAAACAAAACAAAAAACACAAGAAAAATCACTAAATCAAAAAGTGTGTCCAAACATAGCAAAAATTTACCAGGTAACGAGATTTGGCATTTCGGTGTACAAAATGAACTGCCCTAAGTAGCCCTGACCTTGTATATTCAACAATTGGATGTATTAGGAGCTACAAGTCAATATCATTTTTTATTTTATGCACGTTGTATTGTGGATCTGAATGGCACCAATAAAAATCACGTGAGGCAGGCCTGCCAGGGAAGTGCTGCTCTCTACTTGTTACATGACCCTGTCTGCTAAAAACAGCAAAAAAATTATATAATAAAAAGTGTGATGTACCAGGACTATATTCCAAAAGAAACTCCAGTCTTGTTAGCAATCAAAAATGACTTTTCTTGATTTCAGTCAAATCCAGCATTACTGTGACCTAACTATTGCCAGGCTTCAAATATTCTACATTATCAATGGAAGAGAAGTGGAGTTTATTAATTTGCAAAAAAGTTGAGAACCTATAGGAAGGCAGCCGAAAGTAAAGGGTGAACATAAAATACAACTTTATTTCATCATTATTCATGAGATTCCATAAGGTTTTGCTTTTTTTTTTTTTTACAAAAGTGCTAGATTATCATAATTTTGTGTTTGCCTATGAAAGTTGTTTTGGAGGACAATGCTACAAGTTAAGGGGTCCCTACCATACATTTGTTATTACACATTAATATCCTAGATGTGAATAGTCCATGTTTTTATTTTATTCCTAAATATGGCTGGATCATTTCCAGTATATATATATATATATATATATATATATGTGTACTATGTCACTTTTAGGTCCAAGTATCATGTTTTATATGAACTATGAAGTTATTCTATTAATAATGATGCAGAGGGGTAGTTAAAGATGCACTTGTCACTATTATATTGCACGAGGCTTCGTTGTGCTGGGCTGAAACGTTGCCTTGGGAATAAAGGGGTCTTCTAGCTTCCACCACAATTGGAGTGCTGCTACTTTTTGTTTATTGGATCATTTTCTGAAGTTGCTCCATGTATTCTACTTCTCCCTCTGTTTGGACTTTTAGCGCGGCAAGCAGCCTTACTTCATTTTCTCAGACCATTCACTCCAACTAGGAAGGAGGATGAGTAGGACACACTCACGTTTTGTGCGGATCTGTCATGGACGGATCCGATCAGATAATACAACCGCATGCATCTGTTCAGAACGGATACGTTTGTATTATCGGTAACATAGCCAAGACGGATCAGTCTTGAACACCATTGAAAGTCAATGGAGGACGGATCCGTTTTCTATTGTGTCAGTGAAAACGGATCCGTCCCCATTGACTTACATTGTGTGCCAGGACAGATCCGTTTGGCTCAGTTTCATCAGACGGACACCAAAGCCCTGCAAGCAGCCTTACTTCATTTTCTCAGACCATTCACTCCAACTAGAGAAGGAAGGAGGATGAGTAGGACACACTCACGTTTTGTGCAGATCCATTCAGATAATACAACCACATGCATCTTCAAGCAGCGTTTTGGTGTCCACCTCCAAAGCGGAATGGAGACAGAACTGATGCATTCTGAGCGGATCCTTTTCCATTCAGAATGCATACTGATCCGTTTTGGAGCGCTTGTGAGAGCCCTGAACAGAAAGCCAAAACGCCAGTGTGAAAGAAGACTCACTCAATTAGAGCATCACACTGATATGTGCAATACTCTTCTATTGCCATCTTTATCTAGGCGATCATGAGAACCATACAGCTGTCATACTGCTCTCCTAATTCTACAATTATACTAGAGGATGGCATCTTCCTCACACTGCAGCAGTAAACTGACAATGGGTTACCTATGTATATAGTAGTTATATCTCTCTGTGCCGACTGCAACAGAAGTATAATATTTTGTACTTTAACTTTCAATATATTATTGCATTGCCAAAATGAAAAGGGAAACAGTCAAAAAATCTTAAAGAATATTTTCTATGGAGTGTCAAGGGCATTTTTACAGATAGATTAGAGATAGATATATATATATAGATATATATATATATATCTATCTAAGAAAAAAAAGGCAGCACTCAAAATCTTATGCTAGATGGGTGAATAAACCGTCCACTTTTTTTCATCACAATTTGGAGTGCTGCCTTTTTTTTCTTCTATATTCATTTGGGACCTTGGTCTCAGGCCCCCAGGAGGACTTGCACCCGTGTTTAATGTGTGCTGCTTTTTTTTCCTTTTCTTCTCTCTCTCTCTCTCTCTCTCTCTATATATATATTTTTTTTTTTTTAGATGTGTCCCTTTAAATTGACAAAATCGATGACTTGGGCTTCTGCTTTGGCCTCCATTGTTAAGGTGCAAATCTGTTTGGCACAAGAATCACCAACTGTATCCGACAAGGACCAAATAAAAAAAAACAAAAAAAAAAAAACACGTGGCTTGTAAAAAAAAAGGGAGGCTTGACAGCACCAAGCACGATTATGGATGAAAAATATCACTAGTGTGTGGCCTCCCATTTCTGTAATCCAGCTGATTTACACATTCCTCCGTACACCTCTCCAATAAGGTTCTTCTGTGATAAATTGCGGCATGTATGAAGTGCCTTTGCAGAATACGAGACAAAAAAAAAATATATATCTATATAAAAATGTGAAAAAATTGTTATGTATTTTATTTATTTTTGAGGCTACATTAGTCTGTGAGTAATCCACATTCTTTGCAAATCGCACGCAGACCCATTCATTTCTATGGGGCCACAAAACATGCGGACAGTACATATACGTGATCCGTGTGCTGTTCTTGTATGTTTTACGAATAGGCATTTCAAAGATGAGCCCCATGAAAAGTGAGGGATGCACATGGATACAGTCGTGTGACTGAAGCCTAAAAGGGTAAGCACCTCTTACATGTGCAGTCTGTGACCTAAACATGGGCGCTCCTCTTCTGTGAGAAAACCGGACGTATTTATTTGTGGGAGATCTTCTGTACAGCTAAAGCAGATCTCCAAGGTGGTCTACAAGACCCATGTTGTCTCAGATGTGTGTATCCATTACATTGCCCACTAAGAATATTTGTTCTTGTAGCATTTTTATACCTTTACACTGTATATATGTAAATAATCCAAGACGTTGTTATAAAACAAAAAATAATGAACTTTTTATTTCTTGAAACAAGGAAGAACAACAGGAAAATGTAACATTTTCCACAGAAGTTTGTTTTGAACTGGAGCTTACAATAACATTTTCAGCACCAAAATGAAAACAAATATATAAAAAGAAAATATACAAACAGCCATAGATTAGTATCTATAAGCATACACATAATATTGCACTTTTTTTCTCTAGAAATTTGGATTCATTCATTTGTTCCTAGATCGGAAACCATCTTGAATACTTGGCTATATTTGCCAACTTTTTTTTTTTTCTTACATTTTTTTTTTTTTAAGAAAAACCAATACATGTAAAAAAGAAAAAAAAAAAGAACACATAATGCCTCTAAACAACAGAGCAAATAAATATTTTCATAAACGTTGCAGAAGTTTAAGCTTTTTCTTGATTTACCACATTTCATGCGATACAGTGCCAGTGGCCTTAATGCTAAACCTCACATACATCTGCAGTGGCTATTAATATTGGTCAACCCTATTCAGACATAAACGTTGCCGACAGCTTCGTAGGCAAGCCAAGAATTGTTCCCCATTTTCTAGATTATGGAAAAAAAATAAAAATACACATGTTTTAATGCTAATTACATAAGAACTAATCAGCGCTTAAAACACAACAGTGATCCAGGGGAGGAATAAGGAGAACAAGAAGGGAAATGTCAAAACTACTGTCATTTCCTCTTATGTCGGATAGAGAAAACCAAAACGTCAGACGAATCACTTAAAACGTGACTAATAATTTTTCTCTTCACTATGGAAGTTTTTTTTTTCTTCTTTTTAAACTGAACCTTAACTAAAATTAGCTTAAGAAGGACACTTGCAAAGAGCATGGATTATAGTGGATGTCGCAAGCTCTTTCTCATCAGGAGAGCGACTGTATCTGTGTAATATTCCCGACCCGGTGGCGGATCCTTTCTGCTCTGCCGTACAGCGGACAGTGATCGGACGTGACTTGGTTTGATGCAAGCACTCATCTCATGTGCTACGCTTTAACCATTTTGTAGGGACGAGCGCAGTAATACATTAGCTATTCAATGTCCCATTAAAAAGGCTTCTTCATTACAGCAGTGCATAAATGATTCAGTAACAAAAATGCACAAAAAAAATAATAAAAATGAAAACACGATGTCAAATCTCAAGCAAAATTAACAACTTTGTGCATTGGTAAAGTGTTATTATATCAGTGGGGGGACTGTGTGCCTGCACGCCCTTCCTAATTTTCATGACTCAACACTTACACAAAATCTTATCTGCTAGTGAGCCAAGGAAAAAAATAATATTTAATGCCCTATCTTCCTGCAAAAAAATAAAATAAAAAATAGGAGTTATTTTTTTTTCTCATTTCGCTTTTTTGTGCATATTAACTAACACCACCTCATAACTCCCCACACTGTACAGTGCAACGTAAAGACACAAAGAGCATTCTAAAGTTTGGCAAGTGATGAAATCTCCTGAGATTAAGTGATTTGTAGGAAGTCTGTAACAAAATCCTGCTTGGGGTGACAGTATAAAGGCAAGATGTCTTTGATAGAAGGTAAGCTTATCTTACAGAAAGTCTGACTTCCTAATATAGTCTTTCGCTCTCTCTTCTGTATTTTTCTCTAACCCACTGGAATTGATGCTATTCTACAACAGTAGGCCGCAAAATGATAACAGCAATAAAATGGCATGAAGGCATTGGATGGGTGTAAAGAAATCCACTGCTGTATGCAAGCTGAAGATGGTGCACATGCAGCCATAGTGGACAGTACTAAGCAAGTAGAGCCCAGGCTACAATAAAACAAAAATAGTGCATCTGTCACTGCATTGTCTCTTCGTTGCGTCTTGGTGTGCACAAGACAACCAAGCGTACAGAGGAAAGCTGTAGTGATTCCGGGCTGCTCTACATACAGGCTGAAGGGGTGGTAATTCAGTGTTACAGAGGAACCCTAATCCTCTTTTCACTACGCACCAAGCATCTTGCCGCTTGACTGTGTGCCCTGAGTGCGCAGCATCTTTGTGTGCCAACAGCAAGGCAGTCCGACTTCCAAAAAGTATGGAGCGCAAACGTGTTAGAAAGCTGTAAGCGCCATAATTAGGACCACAGGTTGATTCAGTTTGCAGCTTCCAAGGAGAGGCTCAAACTGTAGTCTCCACTATGGCCGCCACGTCTCGTGGTCGGCAGTTAACTTAAGTCTCATCGGCAGAAAATTGCACATTACTTCAACGAGATGGGCAGGAGGGATGTTCGGCTATTGGCTGATCTGGGTTTGGATCAACCTAAAGAAAAACAAAAAACGAATGTCGAGGTTAAATGAATCCTACAAATACAGGTAAGTTGTAAGTACAGACAATGCAACCACTGGCAAATATATCGTGGGGCCAACGTGAAACTCGTCAGGGAGTAGGACACCCAGTACTTATGGATTGTTTAGCTGCCAATAGTAAAACTAACATAGTACTGAACATTTCATGTAGTTTATAACCTGCAATGTATACTTTATTGCATATTACCAACCTGTCCGTAGAATGTGTCCACACCCATTCCACAATTATCCGGTACGGGTGCGGACCCATTCATTCTCTAAGGGGCAGGAATGGATGTGGACAGCACACAGTGTGCGCAGCCCCGGAAAAAAATAAAAATAAATAGAACATATCCTATTCTTGCCCACAATTGCGGACAAGAATAGGCAGTTCTATGGGAGTGCCAGCCGGGTGTATTGTGGATCCGCAATACACTACGGATGTGTGAATGGACCCTTATGTAGATTTAATCAGTTAGTGCAATACAAATTACACCAATCAATGCAACTGTTTTCTGTGGACATATTTTTTCGAAGCCCAATCAGAGAACAATATAGTAATACATATTGTTATCCCAATTCTACACTTACTATTTTCACAAGGATAACCCTGGAGATGACATCTACACCTCACAGCAGCAGTAGACTGACAACAGTTTACCCATCTATTTAGCTTTGGTTTTGGCTGCAGCAGTCGGAAAAATATTTTATCTTATCTTTAATACTATAGTACTACCGAATTGAAAGTCTAAAAGACGGTTTCCTACAAATATCAAGTTTAGCGGAAAGTGTCCCTTTAATATAATAAGTCATCAAGCTTTCTGCTGTATCCAGCTAGGACTAGAGGTTTAGAACAAATAGAATTTCCATTATAAAAAGTGACCATAAAACACTACGCCCTGATTATAGGGATTAGGGAATCTAGAACTAATAATCAGTCAATGCCTCCAAAAATTGCCACCTTCATGAGGAGCATAAAGCTTGTCACATAATGCGAGCCGAACATTTGCTTACCTCTGAGTAAAGAGGCGGAGGCAGGTAACGAAATTCTTGGATATAAGCAAACAGTGGTCCTTGAAGTGCCAACTCAAAGTTATCACAAATACTCGATGACCCCATATTCTGTCTTTGCTCTTCTGTGACAATTTCTGCATAGCTTGGAGGTGCTAAAATAAAACAAAGAAAACCTTGTAAACAGCTGTACTGAAAATGTAGCGCATGCTCGTGATTAGCACATGGAAGAACATGATGGGATCGCGACACCTGTCAGCAATTAGTACCTTCAGGTCGCTCTGGTAGAACTAGTCCCAGCCAGTTATTCATGCTGTACTGACTGCTTACGCTGGATGTCCGACTGCCAAATGGGTGCAAAGGAATTGTCCCAATGACCAGAGGCAAGTTAAGAAATAAATCCATGGCGCCTGGAATATCCACGTATACCTAAAAAACAAGAAAGGTTATAGAAACGGTTATCAAATGAAAACAGCCAGTTTAAATATAATAAACTAAACATTATGAAGAACGGACAGCCCCCCTTTAGTGTGCTCAGATATCAAAAATTAGTAGGGATTACACCGATAGGGAGCTGTATATATTCCAGCTCACTGGCCATGTGGCAGATCAGCCCTGGTGGGCTCCAGTACAGTGGCAGTGGACTAACTACTAGACTGGAAGTCTTTAGCGCCACCTACTGACACTACTTCGGCAAGTCCCATCTATGCGACTCCCTCTTAGCTACTAAATAGTTCACAATTACCATTCCCCGTGAGTAAATAATAGATATATTATCAAACATCCCTTTCAAAGAGTCAATACTTGAAACAAATCCGGTCACACATACCATGAGAGAATATTCTACGCGGATAATGCTGCAGTCAATGATTGAGGGGGATACAGGCGGAATCTTCAGCAGCTTGCCATTCCAGGTTTCCGTTTTTCCAGAAGAAAGAGATTCTCCCCGCAAGTTGGCCACTAGCTGCTTCACCTCCTTCATTTTCCCTTTGGCATAGAAAGTCTGCGTCTGATAAATGGCCGCCTTTGGCACGACCATTCTGGCAGAGCAATTCTCAATCTCTGCGAAGATTTGAATTGATTCACCTAAAAAAAAAAAAAAAAAAAAGACAGGCTTTAAGGAAGCTGCGGTGACCATGTAAAACGAGAAAACCCAAAGTGCTAACTTCATCTGATGTACCAACATTCATCTTGGCTCGAGCCATCAATTGGCCAAGAAGATGACTCCACTCAACCCCATTATTAACAAAGAAAAACACCCTAAATAAATGAAATGAAAGTTCTCTCTGCACACTTACCTGGGGTATAGCCCTTCCTTTCGATTTTGGCACTTAAGGATATTGGACCTGAGGTACAAAACCAGCAACACAGAGTCTTCTCTTTTGTGCCTGCTTGTGGTGACTGAAAGAAAAAAAAAAGAAAAATTTAAGAAATTAAATGAGAACCAAAGAAATTAAAGAGAACAATGGACAGAAGAAATGTGTGGGAATATAGGGTATTAAAGTCAAGTGCCTACCTATGTATAGTCATGGGATAGGAAACTACAAAATGACCCCCTGCACTAAAGATGGGGGGGGGGGGGGGGTGAAAAATAGATAAATAAAAAAAATCCCTTTGTGGTAAACTATATTTCTTTTAAAAATCTGTATTTTTTTATGATAATATACAGGAAGAGAAATAAAAAAATAAAATCTCTTCCTCAATGTATAATACATAATCTGGCCAGGCAAAGGTTAACAATAGGCTCCATCCTTCCATGCCATTAAGATGCAGTATCTGCATAGGCTTGTAGAAGAGTTATTTATACTCCAGAGATAAATTAAACTATAAAAATCAATTTAAAAAAAAATATGAAAATTTTGCTGTTAAAAAATAAAATGTGCAAAAAAATAAATAAAAAATAAATACCCAAATTCCTTACCAGTAATGAAGGAGTGTTGATATCTATATGTTCAAACACGGTGAATTCCTTCTTTAATTTTACTGGTAGCAGCCAGGCTCTGTGCAGCTCTGCCTTCACCCAATAACGTACACTGCCGTGTCTGCCTTCAAATGAGGTAGCGAGTGGTCTGCGCAAGAGAGGAAGGCAAGATTAGTGACAGTGTTCATTACAGGCTCGGTACTACTGCCCATTGCCGCAGAGGCCTAGGTTCGGCAAATTCAACTATTAGCTGGAATTTTATAGCAGAATAAGGCTATATATTATTTTTTTTGTTATAGTAGACTATTCTGGCCAGTTACAAAAGAATTGACTTGAGACCTTTGCCCTTTAAATTTGACATTAAGCCCCCCCTCCCCTATAGGTATGAAGTATAGCTATATAGTGAGTGGGGGTTACTCCTGTATTTATGGTAAGGAGCTTCTATATCAGGGAGTGGTTCTGGGGCACGAGAGGGGATACTTACATCTGTGGAAGCTCAAAACTAAATGCATATTCATGGCGTCCTGATAGAATAGTGGTCAGTCCTTCTTCAGAATTATCATCATCTGGAAAAACAAGAAGATAACAGTTTAAGAGTTTCCTGTTTGCGCCATGATTCATCTCATCTCCTCCTGCTCGATTACCCCCATTTAGATTTGAGGGCACGCCTTGAAGCACAGGGGGTTAATGCCGTGTAGTCTGGGGTGTGAGGTTTTTGTAAAACGAGGACACAAAGCGATTTTATTCATAAGGAACCATAGACGGTTCTGCTCCAGCACTGACCTACATAGCCCGAGAGGGAGGACAACGAGATAAAACCCAACTAACTAGTCTTCTGCAAACAATGGAGGTTAGACCCCACCCGAATATTCCAGATAACAAGGAGGGGTTCACACTTGCAGTAAACAACTTGACCTTCATGGTCTACAAGTGATCTTTTAATTGGATTCTGGGTGCACACGCACAAAGGGTTATAAAATATAAACTTCGAAGTGTGGATGAACAGAATAGATTCCAGTTCACTTCTAGAAGACAAAGCCGTTTTCTTTCCTGACGCTCTAAAGCCACTTGTCGGTGTAATCCGAACAATCACTGGCTTAACCCTCTAATTTTTTATTTTCATTTTTTTCCTTTTTTATTACATATAAAAGCACAGCATACTTTCTTTGCTGCAAAGATTTTTTTCCCCTCGTGCCAGCTCAGCAATCTCCTGGAAAAGCGCACTAGCAGCAGTACAGTGTGGTAAACAAGTGCTGAGCTGTCAATCACAGGCAGACTCTAGCAGGAGAGGACCGGCCTGAACCGGTGCAAGCAGATCCTCAGCCAGTCTCTCATATGCATAGACATGACGTAGCTTGCTGCAGAGACAGCTCATGCACAGCCTAGCCTGCTGCAGCTCTCTGCCTACGCTCCTCCAGCCATGCCCGCCCACCTCTTCCGGGTCTACTGTAGACCACGCTGGATGGAGCCAAGCCAACGTGCCGCTGGCCCCTGTGGCAGTGCATTCCTAAATAATCACTAGTTGTAGCCATATACTAGAAAAACACAACAGCATGTCCAGCGTGGTCACCCATGAGGACATGCCCTGGAGGCACCTGCTCAACAGTTCTCAAGCAGATGCCATGTCCTACACGACACCACAGCGCTTGCTCTCCTTTGCCTAAAGCTCTTCTACCCCCCGAGCTACAACATTACATATTAGGCTGCGACTTTCATATTCCTCGAAATGCAGTCTACACAGAGGAAGACACAGCATTATTACCAAGCCCTCCCAGTACTCCCACATGGACTCTATAGTGTCAAGTGTGCCGTTTGAGTATGGTCAGATGTGTTACTTTATTGTATTACTTTTTTAGTGCCGGCTACTCAATTTGCCATTGTCATGCTTTATTACAGGTTACCTTGTTTTTCTGAACATTTACAGCTTCCTCTAACTATAAAGCGCCATGTACTCCATTTGTATCATCGTCACAGGTTTTATGAGGTTTGTTAAACTTTTTTGCATGTCCTGTATTGGTACAACCACTTGGCCAGGTACTACGCAGCCGTACAGACCACAGCGGGCCCCAAATAAACTAACAAGGGCTCCAATATTTAGCCGGTCTGTATTGTTAGGCCATTAACAGCACAGATTAAACAGCATAGTCTTCACTGGTTTAATTAGGACCAGTTGTGTCCTGTACAGCCACATGGCACGCGACCGGGGCACACGCGGTCGTACCCTACACATGGTACGCGACCGGGGCACACGCGGTCGTACCCTACACATGGTACGCGACCGGGGCACACGCGGTCGTACCCTACACATGGTACGCGACCGGGGCACACACGGTCGTACCCTACACATGGTACGCGACCGGGGCACACACGGTCGTACCCTACACATGGTACGCGACCGGGGCACACACGGTCGTACCCTACACATGGTACACGAGGTTGTACCCTACACATGGTACGCGACCGGGGCACACGCGGTCGTACCCTACACATGGTATGCGACCGGGGCACACACGGTCGTACCCTACACATGGTACACGAGGTTGTACCCTACACATGGTACGCGACCGGGGCACACGCGGTCGTACCCTACACATGGTACGCGACCGGGGCACACGCGGTCGTACCCTACACATGGCACACGAGGTTGTACTCCATCTACAATCTCCCAGCTATAAAGTGCCGTCTACTCCATTTGCATCCTCCTTACGTGACTTTTCTATGCCCATTGCCTCCCCTGACTGTATGGAGCTGCAGAATACACTGGTGCCATCAGAACTACAGGACATGGCTACCTTATAACCAAGGCCACATGCCTGCTGACTATGGCACTGCCATTCTGAGATCGGCTTGTGAAATGCCATCTAAAGTCTCGCCTTCTCTTACAAGCTATTGCTCCCAGGGAGCAGCTGCCTGTAGTGTCCACCACATAGCTCCAGCTCTGCTCAGTGACTACTCTTCTAGAAGCTCCGGATTTGGGCTCGTGTGCTCCTTGCTCACAATACACTATGTATATAAAATGGCGGTCCCGGCCCCCATCTCAGACTACAGGACCGCGCACACCGTGACCCTTCAGCCATTTACTGAAAGACCAAACGTTCCAGTCCCCGCTCTACGGGCTCAGTCAGCGTCACGGCCACGCCCACCTCTCGCCACCTGCTCCCGGGTGCCCTAAGCAACAGCATCAGCCAATCCCAGCACACTGCCGTTTCCATGACAATAGCCTAACAAAAACCTTGTCGTCCAATCGGCGGCTGGCTGGGTGCGGCTTTCCGTCGCTGCCTCTCCCCCCTCCTTTCCCATAACCAAGCTTGTGTGAGAGCTACTTTCTGAGCTGCACGTAACAGCAGAGGAACGATCTTAACCCCTTCACTGCTGCAGACTGCAACTTGCCTGTGGAATAATAGCCCCGCACACAGCAGACGTTTATCACGGTTATACAACATCTACATCATTGTAAAGCCTGATAGACGTAACGAGCCCAGGCACTGCTCTGGAGAAAACAAGGCACGCTTGTAATAGAAGAGACTGATGGGGCGTGCTGCTATTAGATACTTATGTGGGGTCCCCAGATCTGCAGAACCGGGGGCAGCAAGCACCAAGGCACATCCTGGACAAAATCACGCACAGCCTAGAGATCAACCATGTCTTATAGAGGATCAGGCAGATCCCAGAGGTTGTCACGTCTAACAGAAGAATGTGCACATCCTAGAGATCAGCCATGTCTTATGGACGATGGGGCAGATCCTAGAGATCAGTCATGTCTTACAGAAAATCGGTAAGATCCTAGAGAAGATCAGGTAGAGCCCAGAGGTTCAGCCATGTCTTATAAAAGAACATGCACAACCTAAAGATCCGTCATGTCTTATGGACGATGGGACAGATCCTAGAGAAGATCGGGCAGATCATATAGATCAGTCATGTCTTATGGACGATGGGGCAGATCCTAGAGAAGATCGGGCAGATCACATAGATCAGTCATGTCTTATGGACGATCGGGCAGATCATATAGATCAGTCATGTCTTATGGACGATCGGGGCAGATCCTAGAGATGATCGGGCAGATCACATAGATCAGTCATGTCTTATGGAAGATCGGGCAGATCCTAGAGAAGATCGGGCAGATCACATAGATCAGTCATTTCTTACAGAAGATCAGTCATGTCTTCTAGGAGACCAGGCATATTTAGAGAATGGATCTCCACAGAACGCTATTTTGGCTGAGCTCTCTGCTCTATTAAGTCATTGCCCCACGTGACAGCCCCGCAGCCAATGCCTGGCGAGCAGAGGAGGCGCCCCCTCCCACTCTCTCCACTGACACCACTAGCCCAAAACAGGATTGAACCGCTTCTAACAAAGGCTGCTGGAAACTTCAGAAAAACAAGATGATTCCTTCACCCCCCCGACCCCCCCCCCCCCCAATGACTTCTCCCATTCAGTCTCCATCCCCAGAAGACTATGGAGATGCCTGCATTGTAGCACCCGGGAGAGTCGGGCTACCTGTCCCATCCAGTGGCAGCATGCACACGGCCGTGTCACACTCACCTCTCTCGTGGCCGATCAGGATGTCCTTGTGGGTGAAGTACTCCACCTCCTCGGTGTAGTTCTGGGTGTAGGCAGTGTTGGAGCCGGCGTTCCTGGACTCCGTCCACCTCACTTTGGCATGTCCCCTGGCATGGATCTTCAGGGACTTCACCCGGATCTCCCCGGTCACTTCCAGATTCACCTTCCCTGAGACCGAGTCCCCGCTGGAGTACACGGGGACATGGCTGCCGTTCAGACAGTCGAAGCTGATGGTTAAACTCTTCACCTTCCCCAGCACCATGATTGTAAGAAAAGGTAGAAAAGGCGATGCTGTCACAGGAGACGGGCTCTGCAGTGCGGGCGGCTCATCGGGGAGGCCCCGGCTGTCAGCGCTCGGCTCGGCGGTCTCCCTACAAAGACGCGCTCTGCAGTCCGCCGGCTCACTTTATGCACGGCTCCGGGAAAAACAAGCGCTCTGCGCATGCGCCGCCTCCTCCGCTCCTCCTGCACCTTTATCTCTTCTAGAAAACTTTGCAGGACACGCCCCTTTTTCACACTTCAGGATCAGAAGTTTGGCTCGTCCGTATCTGAACTGCTACCTGCGGGTTAATGCGTTGGGGTCAGCGGTGACTGCATAGGCTGTGATAGTGCAGTGCTCCGGGGCTGAGATAAGGGATATGACCGGCTGCAGAGCATGGAGGATCCGTCTCCTGGCTGCGGAGTCAGCGCGGCATCTCCTCACAGTGCTGATGGGGCTTTATCATCTGCACCACACAAAGGGGGGCTTTATAATCTGCACCACACAGAGGGGGGGGGGGGGGGGGGGTTATAATCTGCACCACACAAAGGGGGGCTTTATAATCTGCACCACACAAAGGGGGGCTTTATAATCTGCACCACACATAGGGGGGGGGGGGTTATAATCTGCACCACACAAAGGGGGGCTTTATCATCTGCACCACACAAAGGGGGGCTTTATAATCTGCACCACACAGAGGGGGGGGGGGGGGGGGGGTTATAATCTGCACCACACAAAGGGGGGCTTTATAATCTGCACCACACGAAGGGGGGCTTTATATTTTGTACCAAACAAAAGGGGGGCTTTATATTCTGTACCAAACAAAGGGGGGCTTTATAAACTGTACCACACAAAGGAGGGGGGGCTTTATTTATATTCTGTACCACACAAAGGGGGGGGGGCTTTATAATCTGCACCACACTAAGGGGGGGGGGCTTTATAATCTGCACCACACAAAGGGGGGCTTTATAATCTGCACCACACGAAGGGGGGCTTTATATTTTGTACCAAACAAAAGGGGGGCTTTATATTCTGTACCAAACAAAAGGGGGGCTTTATAAACTGTACCACACAAAGGAGGGGGGGCTTTATTTATATTCTGTACCACACAAAGGGGGGGCTTTATAATCTGCACCACACTAAGGGGGGGGGGCTTTATAATCTGCACCACACAAAGGGGGGGCTTTATAATCTGCACCACACTAAGGGGGGGGGGGCTTTATAATCTGCACCACACAAAGGGGGGGCTTTATAATCTGCACCACACTAAGGGGGGGGGGGGCGCTTTATAATCTGCACCACACTAAGGGGGGGGGGCTTTATAATCTGCACCACACAAAGGGGGGGGGCACTTTATAATCTGCACCACACAGAGGGGGGGGGGGGGCTTTATAATCTGCACCACACTAAGGGGGGCTTTATAATCTTCACCACACAAAGGGGGGGGCTTTATATTCTGTACCACACAAAGGGGGGGGGGGGTGCTTTATAATCTGCACCACACAGAGGGGGGGGCTTTATAATCTGCACCACACGAAGGGGGGCTTTATAATCTGCACCACACAAAGGGGGGCTTTATATTTTGTACCAAACAAAAGGGGGGCTTTATATTCTGTACCAAACAAAAGGGGGGCTTTATAAACTGTACCACACAAAGGAGGGGGGGCTTTATTTATATTCTGTACCACACAAAGGGGGGCTTTATAATCTGCACCACACTAAGGGGGGCCTTTATAATCTGCACCAAAATAAGGGGGGGCGATTTATAATCTGCATCACACAAAGGGGGGGGGGCACTTTATAATCTGCACCACACAGATGGGGGGGGCTTTATAATCTGCACCACACTAAGAGGGGCTTTATAATCTTCACCACACAAAGGGGGGCTTTATAATCTGCACCACACGAAGGGGGGCTTTATATTTTGTACCAAACAAAAGGGGGGCTTTATATTCTGTACCAAACAAAAGGGGGGCTTTATAAACTGTACCACACAAAGGAGGGGGGGCTTTATTTATATTCTGTACCACACAAAGGGGGGGCTTTATAATCTGCACCACACTAAGGGGGGGGGGGGCTTTATAATCTGCACCACACAAAGGGGGGGCTTTATAATCTGCACCACACTAAGGGGGGGGGGCTTTATAATCTGCACCACACAAAGGGGGGGCTTTATAATCTGCACCACACTAAGGGGGGGGGGGCGCTTTATAATCTGCACCACACTAAGGGGGGGGGGCTTTATAATCTGCACCACACAAAGGGGGGGGGCACTTTATAATCTGCACCACACAGAGGGGGGGGGGGGCTTTATAATCTGCACCACACTAAGGGGGGCTTTATAATCTTCACCACACAAAGGGGGGGGGCTTTATATTCTGTACCACACAAAGGGGGGGGGGTGCTTTATAATCTGCACCACACAGAGGGGGGGGCTTTATAATCTGCACCACACGAAGGGGGGCTTTATAATCTGCACCACACAAAGGGGGGCTTTATATTTTGTACCAAACAAAAGGGGGGCTTTATATTCTGTACCAAACAAAAGGGGGGCTTTATAAACTGTACCACACAAAGGAGGGGGGGCTTTATTTATATTCTGTACCACACAAAGGGGGGCTTTATAATCTGCACCACACTAAGGGGGGGCTTTATAATCTGCACCACACTAAGGGGGGGCGCTTTATAATCTGCATCACACAAAGGGGGGGGGGCACTTTATAATCTGCACCACACAGATGGGGGGGGCTTTATAATCTGCACCACACTAAGAGGGGCTTTATAATCTTCACCACACAAAGGGGGGGGGCTTTATATGCTGTACCACACAAAGGGGGGGGGGCGCTTTATAATCTGCACCACACAGAGGGGGGGGGGGGCTTTATAATCTGCACCACACGAAGGGGGGCTTTATAATCTGCACCACACAAAGGGGGGGCTTTATAATCTGCACCACAAGAGGGGGGGGGCTTTATAATCTGCACCACACAGAGGAGGGGGGGATTTATAATCTTCACCACACAAAGGGGGGGGCTTTATAATCTGCACCACACTAAGGGGGGGGGGGCTTTATAATCTGTACCACACAAAGGGGGGATTTATAATGTGCACTACACAAAGAGGGGGGCTTTATAATCTGCACCACACAGAGGGGGCATTTATAATCTGCACCATACAAAGGGGGGGGGGCTTTATAATCTGCACCACACAAGAGGGGGGGGGGGCTTTATAATCTGCACCACACAAAGGGGGATATATAATCTGTACCACACAAAGAGGGGCCTTTATAATCTGCACCACACAAAGGGGGGGCTTTATAATCTGCACCACACAAAGGGGGGGGGGGCTTTATAATCTGCACCACACAAAGGGGGGGGGGGCGGCTTTATAATCTGCACCACACAAAGGGGGATTTATATTCTGCACCACACAGAGGAAGGCTTTATAATCTGCACCACAAAAAGAGGGGGCTTTATAATCTGCACCACACAGGGAGGGGGCTCTATAATCTGTGCCACGCAGAGGGGGGGGGGCTTTATAATCTGCACCACACAGAGGGGGGCTTTATAATCTGCATCACACAAAGAGGGGCCTTTATAATCTGCACCACACAAAGAGGGGGCTTTATAATCTGCACCACACAAAGAGGGGGCTTTATAATCTGCACCACACAAAGGGGGGGGGGGCTTTATAATCTGCACCACACAAAGGGGGATTTATAATCTGCACCACACAGAGGAGGGATTTATAATCTGCACCACACAGGGGGGGGGGGGGGCTTTATAATCTGCACCACACAAAGGGGGATATATAATCTGCACCACACAAAGAGGGGGCTTTATAATCTGCACCACACAAAGGGGGGGCTTTATAATCTGCACCACACAAAGGGGGGGGGGTTTATAATCTGCACCACACAAAGGGGGGGGGGGCTTTATAATCTGCACCACACAAAGGGGGATTTATAATCTGCACCACACAGAGGAAGGCTTTATAATCTGCACCACAAAAAGAGGGGGCTTTATAATCTGCACCACACAGGGGGGGGGGGGTCTATAATCTGTGCCACACAGAGGGGGGGATTTATAATCTGCACCACACAGAGGGGGCTTTATAATCTGCATCACACAAAGAGGGGCCTTTATAATCTGCACCACACAAAGAGGGGGCTTTATAATCTGCACCACACAAAGAGGGGGCTTTATAATCTGCACCACACAAAGGGGGGCTTTATAATCTGCACCACACAAAGGGGGATTTATAATCTGCACCACACAGAGGAGGGATTTATAATCTGCACCACACAGAGGGGGGGCTTTATAATCTGCACCACACAAAGGGGGGCTTTATAATCTGCACCACACAAAGGGGGATTTATAATCTGCACCACACAGAGGAGGGATTTATAATCTGCACCACACAGAGGGGGGATTTATAATCTGCACCACACAAAGGGGGGATTTATAATCTGCACCACACAGAGGGGGGATTTATAATCTGCACCACACAAAGAGGGGGGTTTATAATCTGCACCACACAGAGGGAGCGGCTCTATAATCTGCACCACACACAGAGGGGGGATTTATAATCTGCACCACACAAAGGGGGCTTTATAATCTGTGCCACACAGAGGGGGAGGGGGCTTTATAATATTCACCACACAAAGGGGGGGGGGCTTTATATTCTGTACCACACAAAGGGGGGCTTTATTATCTGCATCACACAAATGGGGGGCTTTATAATCTGCACCACACAAAGGGGGATTTATAATCTGCACCACACAGGGGAGGGATTTATAATCTGCACCACACAGAGGGGGGATTTATAATCTGCACCACACAAAGGGGGGATTTATAATCTGCACCACACAGAGGGGGGATTTATAATCTGCACCACACAAAGAGGGAGGTTTATAATCTGCACCACACAGAGGGAGGGGCTCTATAATCTGCGCCACACACAGAGGGGGGATTTATAATCTGCACCACACAAAGGGGGGCTTTATAATCTGTGCCACACAGAGGGGGAGGGGGCTTTATAATATTCACCACACAAAGGGGGGGGGAGGCTTTATATTCTGTACCACACAAAGGGGGGCTTTATTATCTGCATCACACAAATGGGGGCTTTATAATCTGCACCACACAAAGGGGGGCTTTATAATCTGCACCACACAAAGGGGGATTTATAATCTGCACCACACAGAGGGGGGATTTATAATCTGCACCACACAAAGGGGGGGATTTATAATCTGCACCACACAGAGGGGGGATTTATAATCTGCACCACACAAAGAGGGAGGTTTATAATCTGCACCACACAGAGGGAGGGGCTCTATAATCTGCGCCACACACAGAGGGGGGATTTATAATCTGCACCACACAAAGGGGGGCTTTATAATCTGTGCCACACAGAGGGGGAGGGGGCTTTATAATATTCACCACACAAAGGGGGGGGGGCTTTATATTCTGTACCACACAAAGGGGGGCTTTATTATCTGCATCACACAAATGGGGGCTTTATAATCTGCACCACACAAAGGGGGGCTTTATAATCTGTGCCACACAGAGGGGGAGGGGGCTTTATAATATTCACCACACAAAGGGGGGGGCTTTATATTCTGTACCACACAAAGGGGGGCTTTATTATCTGCATCACACAAATGGGGGCTTTATAATCTGCACCACACAAAGGGGGGATTTATAATCTGCACCACACAAAGGGGGGGGCTTTATAATCTGCACCACACAGAGGGGGGCTTTATAATCCGCACCACACAAAGGGGGATATATAATCTGCACCACACAAAGAGGGGTCTTTATAATTTGCACCACACAAAGGGGGGGGGGGGGGCTTTATAATCTGCACCAAACAAAGGGATTTATAATCTGCACCAAACAAAGGGGGGTTTATAATCTGCACCACACAGAGGGGGGATTTATAATCTGCACCACACAGAGGGGGGGGCTTTATAATCTGTACCACACAAAGGGGGGGGGGGGGGCTTTATAATCTGCACCACACAAAGGGGGGATTTATAATGTGCACCACACAGAGGAGGAGTTTATAATCTGCACCACACAAGGGGGGGCTTTATCATCTGCACCACACAGAGGGAGCTTTATAATCTGCACCACACAGGGGGGGGCTTTATAATCTGCACCACACAAATAGGGGGCTTTATATTCTGCACTACACAAAGAGGGGGCTTTATAATCTGCACCACACAAAGGGGACTCTATAATCTGCGCCACACAGAGGGTGCTTTAGAATCTGCACCACACAGGGGGGGGGGGGGGGGGGGCTTTTTAATCTGCACCACACAGAGAGGGGGCTTTATAATCTGCACCACACAGCGGGAGCTTTATAATCTGCACCACACAAAGGGGGGCTTTATAATCTGTGCCACACAGAGGGGGCTTTATAATCTGCACCACACAAAGGGGGGGGGGGCTCTATAATCTGCGCCACACAGAGAGGGATTTATAATCTGCACCACACAGAGGGGGATTTATAATCTGCACCACACAAAGAGGGGGCTTTATAATCTGCACCACACAGAGGGGGGGCTTTATAATCTGCACCACACAAATAGGGGGCTTTATATTCTGCACCACACAAAGAGGGGGCTTTATAATCTGTACCACACAAAGAGGGGGCTTTATAATTGGCACCACACAGAGGGGGGGGGGGCTTTATAATCTACACCACACAAATAGGGGGCTTTATAATCTGCACCACACAGAGGGGGGGCTTTATAATCTGCGCCACACAAATAGGGGGCTTTATTATCTGCACCACACAGAGGAGGGGGTTTATAATCTGCACCACACAAAGGGGGGCTTTATAATCTGCACCACACAGAGGGGGATTTATAATCTGCACCACACAAAGAGGGAGCTTTATAATCTGCACCACGCAGAGTGGGGCTTTATAATCTGCACCACACAAAGGGGGGCTTTATAATCTGCTCCACACATAAAGGGATTTATAATCTGCACCACACAAAGAGGGGGCTTTATAATCTGCACCACACAAAGAGGGGGCTTTATAATCTGCACCACACAAAGAGGGGGCTTTATAATCTGCACCACGCAGGGTGGGGGTTTATAATCTGCACCACACAAGGGGGGCTTTATAATCTGCACCAAACATAAGGGGATTTATAATCTTCACCACACAAAGAGGGGGCTTTATAATCTGCACCACACAAAGAGGGGGCTTTATAATCTGCACCACACAAGGGGGGCTTTATAATCTGCACCACACAAAGGGGGCTTTATAATCTGCACCACACAGAGGGGAGGGGGGGCTTTATAATCTGCACCACACAGAGGGGAGGGGGGGCTTTATAATCTGCACCACACAAAGGGGGTGGGGGGCTTTATAATCTGTACCACACAGAGGGGGCTTCATAATCTGCACCACACAAAGGGGGGGGGGCTTTATAATCTGCACCACAGAGGGGGCTTTATAATCTGCACCACACAAAAAACTTTATTTTTTATTTTTATTATTTACTTTTTTTTTTTTTTACTTGCTCTGGAAGTTGTCAGGTTCGCAATCACACAACTGTATGTATTTTCTGGTCAGCAAACAATACGGATGTGTGACGTCCATGTTGCATCCGTCATTTTTTCAGACCTATTGTACAATGCTTATTTTTGTCAGCAAAACGGACAAGAATGGGACATACGGATACGGACAGCACACAGTGTGATGTCCGCATTTTTTCTGACCGCATTGAAATAAATGGGTTCGCATCCGATCCTCAAAAAATGCATTTGTGTGAATCCTGCCTGAAGGCGATGTCTTATTCTCAGTAAAGGCTCATGCGCTCGATTGTAGCCTGTATTCTGGTCTGCAAATTGCAGATCTGCAAAACACAGACACTGGCCGCATGCGACAGAAAGGAACGTCCCGGCCTCTATAGAACTGTCCTGTCCTTGTCTGTAAAGTGGACATTTCCTATACTTGTGCGGGGCTTCAGAGCGGACATCTTTTGGGGCCCTATTGACGTGAATGGGGTCCACATTCGATCCACAAAAAATGCAGAAAAAAAAATTCCTGTGCATGAGCCCTTATTCAGATCTGCACCAAAATCCACATGTGTTTTTTGGGAATTCTGTGACTGATTTTGATGTGGATTTATCCCAGGGCTTAACATTTTCATTGCAAAATGTGAAATCATTGAACATTTAATGGCATTTAAAACGCAGCGTGCACTAATCTGGGGTTTTTATCCTTTTTATATCCAGTTTTTTGTCCTGCTTGAAAAATTGCAAGTGCCATGGTGTTTTTGTGATTTTTTTAATGGTGTTTTTCTTCCTTTGGTCTCATGCACACGGCCGTGTTTTGAGGTCCACAAATCACTGATCTGCAAAAATACGGATGACTTCCATGTGACATCTGTGTTGCATCTGTTTTTGTTATTTTGCAGACCTATTGTAACAATGTCTATTACTGTCCTGTCTTTTTTGCAGGACTGTGGAAGGGACATATGCATGAGGACAGCAAACCCATACAAATGAATGGGTCTGCGTACAGTCCCCCAAAAAAGGCAAATCGGAGGCGGACCAAAAATACTATCGTGTGAATGGGGCCTTACTGTACTACAGAGGAAGAAATAAAAAACAACACCAGGTGGTAAAATACAATATGTGGGCAAAACACCTTAAAAATTCCTAAAATAGACTTTTTGAAAAATCTTGAGTAAGTCGGGATTTTTTAGCAGTTTTTTTTTTGCACCAGAAGGGGACATTCACACCACAGCTTTTTCAGCAGAATTTTGGTGCAGACAGACACGCTGAAAAAACTTCTCAATGGGAGGCAGCAATGAGATTGCGGAGTGGCGGCTTAAAGCTGTGGCCGCGCAGAGAATGGACATGTCCCTTTTCGGCACTACTGCGGCTATAACCCGTTGCTCTGCGATCCTCTGCGCTGTCTCCCATTGAGATGTATGGAAGGCTGAAAAGACAGCCGGTGGCGGGTTTCTTGACGGAATTTCGGTGAGGCTATCCGCGGCAAAGTTCTTCTGTAAAAGCCATGTGAATGTCCCCTCATGGAACTAACCAAAACTGAGGCAAACTGAGCACAACTGATGACCAAAATAACATTTTAATTTTTTTTTTATTTTTCTGCTCTTCTGACGCATCGAAACAGATTTGAATTCGGCCTAAGCCGTATTATGAAATATACGCCACTTTTTGGAGTATTAATGCCACAGATTTTGTCGCAATGGCCCGTCTCATTCATCATTTTCTTCGCCGTTTTTTGGTGTGGAAAATGACTTAAATCTACTACAGCAAGGGGGCTGGCATAGAATTTAGTACGTTGCACATCCTGCCGGAGAAAGCGACAAAGTTATGAAGAGGCCTGCACCTCAACGTTACTTTGGAGCAGGGGGACTAAGACCGGCGTCTAAATCGTCCATCTTAATAAATGTCCCCCATAGTTTTTATTAAACCGCTTTTGCCGAAGTTTGCATTTTGAGCTGCGTTTTATAATGGTGGTTTTTATGGAAAAACACCCCCTCTAGGTGTCCCCTATAATTTAGTGGGAATTATGAAACAGTACAAGCATGCATTGTTTAGTAGTGGTCTTATTCCTCACTGGAGTGGCTTTTTTTTTTTTTTTTTGGGGGGGGGGGGGGGATTCTGGGTATGGCATTTTTTTCACTGTTGTTGTCACATAGCCTGCTCTATAGGGAAAGAAAATCATTAAAAATGTGTGCCAAAAAAGGACACAAAACTCTTAAAAAAAGCATTTTTTATAAATTCCACAAAAATGTATTAAAAAATGATGTGTGAAGGTGGCCTAAATGATATTAAAGGGGTATTCCAGTCCCAGTTGTGAGAATTTCTCCAATATCCACAGCATAGGGGATAACGATTAGATTGGTGGGGGCCCTACTGCTGAGTCCCCCACCAATCACAAGAACAGGGACCCTGCACCCCTCAGGCCCCCACTACTGAGCGGCAGGTTGGACAACCTATTTCTGGCACTTCCATAGAGATGAGGCAGTGTGCATGCCAGATCTCCGTTTATTTCTAGGGGCCCCGAACGGTACAGGGTCCTCCTTCTCATTATCTGTGGGGATCCCAGTGGTAGGCCCCACCAATCTAATAGTTTTTCACTAACTTGGGAATAGGGGATAACTTTTAACAGCCGGAATACCCCTTTAAGCATAATGTATGCTGCATAAAGCCAACTTCATACCGCTGTTCACACAGGGATGAATCAGCAGACGGATTTCAGGCTCCTGCTATTTTTTTTATTATAGACGCTGTACAAACGTTATCTATTATTTGGATTGTATCTACGTATATGAAGGCTTGGCGACCCTGCTGCAGTGTGTATAGATCAGCCGTTATTTCTAATACATAGTACAGGGCTGAGAACCTCTTTGCATCTTGTATTATACGGCACCATGGCCCGGCTGCAGCACCAAACTTTGTACTAGATATGTGAATGTGTCTTTCAGAACCCCGTTGGCGTATAGTGGATGTTCCTGCTTTGGATTTCAGAGCATAACGTGAACTCCACCGCGAACACATGCAGATTTTATACAGAATCGATGTATATGAGCGAGGCCTAGTAATTCTATGTGAGTGAGGTGGACACCTGTACCCCCTCCAAAACTCTGTACATGTAGCGGCATTATACTGTGTGAGGGCACATCAGGGGCATTATACTGTGTGAGGGCACATCAGGGGCATTATACTGTGTGAGGCCACATCAGGGGCATTATACTGTGTGAGGGCACATCAGGGGCATTATACTGTGTGAGGAGCGCATCAGGGGCATTATACTGTGTGAGGGCACATCAGGGGCATTATACTGTGTGAGGGCACATCAGGGGCATTATACTGTGCGAGGGGCACATCAGGGGCATTATACTGTGTGAGGGGCCTCTCAGGGGCATTATACTGTGTGAGGGCACATCAGGGGCATTATACTGTGTGAGGGCACATCAGGGGCATTATACTATGTGAGGGCACATCAGGGGCATTATACTGTCTGAGGGCACATCAGGGGCATTATACTCTGTGAGGGGCACCTCAGGGGCATTATACTGTGTGAGGGCACATCAGGGGCATTATACTGTGTGAGGGCACCTGAGATGCATTATATTGTCTGAGGGGCACATCAGGGGCATTATACTGTGTGAGGGGCACATCTGGGGCATTATACTGTGTGAGGGCACATCAGGGGCATTATACTGTGTGAGGGCACATCAGGGGCATTATACTGTGCGAGGGGCACATCAGGGGCATTATACTGTGTGAGGGGCCTCTCAGGGGCATTATACTGTGTGAGGGCACATCAGGGGCATTATACTGTGTGAGGGCACATCAGGGGCATTATACTGTGTGAGGGCACATCAGGGGCATTATACTGTGTGAGGGCACATCAGGGGCATTATACTGTGTGAGGAGCGCATCAGGGGCATTATACTGTGTGAGGGGCACATCAGGTCCATTATACTGTGTGAGGAGCACCTCAGGGGCATTATACTATGTGAGGGCACATCAGGGGCATTATACTGTCTGAGGGCACATCAGGGGCATTATACTCTGTGAGGGGCACCTCAGGGGCATTATACTGTGTGAGGGCACATCAGGGGCATTATACTGTGTGAGGGCACCTGAGATGCATTATATTGTCTGAGGGGCACATCAGGGGCATTATACTGTGTGAGGGGCACATCTGGGGCATTATACTGTGTGAGAGGCACATCAGGGGCATTATACTGTGTGAGGGCACATCAGGGGCATTATACTGTCTGAGGGTACATCAGGGGCATTATACTGTGTGAGGGCACATCAGGGGCATTATACTGTCTGAGGGACACATCAGGGGCATTAAACTGTGTGAGGGCACATCAGGGGCATTATACTGTGTTAGGGCACATCAGGGGCCTTATACTGTGTGAGGGGCACCTCAGGGGCATTATACTGTGTGAGGGCACTTGAGGTGCATTATACTGTCTGAGGGGCACATCAGGGGCATTATACTGTGAGGGCACATCAGGGGCATTATACTGTGAGGGCACATCAGGGGCATTATACTGTGTGAGGGCACATCAGGGGCATTATACTGTGTGAGGGCACATCAGGTGCATTATACTGTGTGAGGGGCACCTCAGGGGCATTATACTGTGTGAGGGCACATCAGGGGCATTATACTGTGTGAGGGCACCTGAGATGCATTATATTGTCTGAGGGGCACATCAGGGGCATTATACTGTGTGAGGGGCACATCAGGGGCATTATACTGTGTGAGGGCACATCAGGGGCATTATACTGTTCGAGGGGCACATCAGGGGCATTATACTGTGTGAGGGCACATCAGGTGCATTATACTGTGTGAGGGGCACCTCAGGGGCATTATACTGTGTGAGGGCACATCAGGGGCATTATACTGTGTGAGGGCACCTGAGATGCATTATATTGTCTGAGGGGCACATCAGGGGCATTATACTGTGTGAGGGGCACATCAGGGGCATTATACTGTGTTAGGGCACATCAGGGGCCTTATACTGTGTGAGGGCACATCAGGGGCATTATACTGTGTGAGGGCACTTGAGGTGCATTATACTGTTCGAGGGGCACATCAGGGGCATTATACTGTCTGAGGGGCACATCAGGGGCATTATACTGTGTGAGGGCACATCAGGGGCATTATACTGTCTGAGGGCACATCAGGGGCATTATACTGTGTGAGGGGCACATCAGGGGCATTATACTGTCTAAGGGCACATCAGGGGCATTATACTGTGTGAGGGCACATCAGGGGCATTATAATGTGTGAGGGCACATCAGGAGCATTATACTATGTGAGGGCACATCAGGGCATTATACTGTACATCAGGGGCATTATACTGTGTGAGGGCACATCAGGGTCATTATACTGTCTGAGGGGCACATCAGGGGCATTATACTGTCTGAGGGCACATCAGGGGCATTATACTGTCTGAGGGAACATCAGGGGCATTATACTGTGTGAGGGCAAATCAGGGGCATTATACTGTGTGAGGGCACATCAGTGGCATTATACTGTGTGAGGGCACATCAGGGGCATTATACTGTCTGAGGGGCACATCAGGGGCATTATACTGTGTTGGAGGCACACAAGTGGGCGCTATAATGTGTGAGGGCACATAAAGGGTCAGCATATTAGGCTACTTTCACACTAGCGTTCGGGGCTCCGCTTGTGAGTTCCGTTTAAAGGCTCTCACAAGCGTCCCCGAAACGGATCCGTCCAGCCCTAATGCATTCTGAGTGGATGCGGATCCACTCAGAATGCATCAGTCTGGCAGCGTTTGTCCTCCGCTCCGCTCAGCAGGCGGACACCTGAACGCTGCTTGCGGCGTTCGGGTGTCCGCCTGGCCGTGCGGAGGCAAACGGATCCGTCCAGACTTACAATGTAAGTCAATGGGGACGGATCCGTTTGAATTTGACGCTATATGGCTCAATTTATCCGTCCCCCATTGACTTTCAATGTAAAGTCTGGACGGATCCGTCTGAAGCTACTTTCACACTTCGAATTTTTTCTACAATATAATGCAGACGGATCCGTTCTGAACGCAAGTGTGAAAGTAGCCTAAGTGGTGTGATGGATCAGTGATTAGCGGTGTAACAGGGGCGCCTAGATATAAATTTGCCTGGCTCAGAAATGCCAAATCGGCCCCTGGCAGTGGCACATATAACGCTTCCTTCTCCAGTCTCAAAACCAGTCAGTCTTATGTACACTGTGAAATTATTAAATAAATAAAAAGTCTGCATTTATTTGAATTGTAATGTATTTCAGAATCGCCTCTAACAAAAAAAAATATAAAATTGTGTTTCCTTCAGTATTTCAATACATATGTCATTTCCTCATGGACACCTTTAACCTATACTGCAAGCATTGTGAATATAGGGGGTCATTTACGCCTAAATTAGGCGTATTTCAGGCACAGATGGAGGTGCAACGGTTGTTGTGCAGCTATCTGTGACTTTTCCCCGCTCACGCCAGGTCTAAAATCGTGGCCGCAGCATGAGCGGGGAAGGAGATGGTTTTAGGCATAGAAAAAGGTCTAAATGTAAGACAGCTCAGAAGCTGTTTGACATTTAGAACAGGCGCTGGATGCACTGAAATTTTGGAGAGGCCTGCTCCTCTTCATAACTTTGGCAGATCCTCCGCCAGTGCAGGGGCTTAATACTGGTCTTAGTAAATGTGCCCAATAGTGTTCAAATCCCTCCCATACAAAACAAGAGCTTTCATGGGTTCTACCACTGCAGTAGTATTTAAAAAGGGGTTGTCCAAGTTATAACAGAACTCCAGTGCTCCCAAACATATATTGACCACTTAGTCCCCCACTGCCGCTTCAATACTTATCTACCACCATTTTCAGTACTGCCGCTCCGATCCTCACCTCCCACCGTCTCCAACACTGCCGTTTTGGTCCTCACCTCTCACTGTCTCCAGTTCTACCGCTCCGATCCTCACCTCCCACCGTCTCCAACACTACCGCTCTGGTCCTCACCTCCCACCGTCTCCAGCACCGCCGATCCGATCCTCACCTCCCACCGTCTCCAGCACCGCCGATCCGATCCTCACCTCCCACCGTCTCCAACACTGCTGCTCCGATCCTCACCTCCCACCGTCTTCAACACTGCCGTTTTGGTCCTCACCTCTCACTGTCTCCAGTACTACCGCTCCGATCCTCACCTCCCACCGCCTCCAACACCGCCGCTCCGATCCTCACCTCCCACCGTCTCCAACACTGCCGCTCCGATCCTCACCTCCCACGTCTCCAGTACAGCCGCTCCGGTCCTCACCTCCCACCGGGTTGGAACAAAGTACTGTAAATCTAGAGAAGTGAGTCTAACGTGTATAGACTTTAAAGGCTATGTACACCTTTGGAGGCAATTTTTTTAAGATTGCATGTTACTCATTTTGGGCTAAAAATCTTTTTTTTCAATTGGCCTTTATTAAAAATATTGAGCTGTTCTGTCACAGCGAATTAACTGTTTTTCTAGCTGTTTGCATCCTACTTTCACTTTGTGCCGGTCATCTAATAAACCTTATGTCTAACCTACTGAGAGGTCATAAGAAGATTTATTTAAAGAGGACCTGTCCCCACTCCTGACATACCTATTTTATTAGCTTCATGTATTCCCCATGTAATAACAATTCTGGACTATCTATTCTTATGTCTCTATGTTGTGCCATTCCTTTATTATTTCTCCTAGAAGATATGAATGAATCGCTAGCAGTCTGCAGTAAGGGTACAGAGGGGTGGTAACCAGTTGGGGTGTGTACCTGCACAGTCTGACAATGGCAGCACTGATTGTATAGAGTGAGACTGTGCAGGTACCCCCCCCCCCCCCCCAACTGGTTACCTCTCCTCTGTACCCTTACTGCAGACTGCTAGCAATTTATTCACAACTTCTAGCAGGAATAATAAAAGAATAGAACAACATAGAGTGATAAGAATAGATGCTTCTGAATTGTTATTACATGGGGAATGCATGAAGCTATTAAAACAGGCAGGTCAGGAGGGGTGAAATGTCCTCTTTAAGCCACATTCTTATTAGCAAGATGAGAACTGAGCTATAATTATTGTTTATAGGGTCAGAGAGCAAAAATAAGGAGCTGTCAGTTCCTGATCTGACGGAAAAGACGGAAAATCCAAAGGGTACTACTAGGGCATTTTTGCTCAAATTAAGTACAATGTAATAATAAAACAAAATTGCGCCCAAAGTTCTATATATCTTTTAATTTAACCAAATTTATCATGGCAGTTGAGTCAATTTGAGACAACTTATGCCATTTTTGCAGTCTTGTAAATTGAAGCATACTTCAGCAGTATCGACAAAGCTCCCATAATGTTCCCACTAACTGTCATGTCAGCTCGGGGAATCGAGGTTGACAGCTGTAAGTTTAAGGGCTTCTGTTAGCAGATTTGTACCTATGAAACTGGCTGACCTGTTACATGTGCGCTTGGCAGCTCAAGGCATCTGTGTTGGTCCCATGTTCATATGTACCCGCATTGCTGAGAAAAAGGAAGTTTTAATATATGCAAATGAGCCTCTAGGAGCAACAGGGGCGTTGTCATTACACCTAGAGGCTGAGCTCTCTCTTCAACTGCCGACCACTCTCCACCTTGTTTGAGGCCAGGCAGTGTAAAAGTGATCACGCCTAGCCCTGACTTCTCCTAAAGTCAAAGTGGAGAGGGCATGGCAGTAGCAGAGCCTGTAGATGTAATGGCCCCTGTTGCTCCTAGAGGCTCATTTGCATATATTAAAACTTCATTTTTCTCAGCAATGTGGAAACATGTAAAAATGGGTCCAACACAGATGCCTTCAGCTACCAAGAGCACATTCAACAGGTCGGTCAGTTTCATAGGTACAAATCTGCTGACAGATTCCCTTCCAATGACTGTTAATATCACAGCTATCATGTTGAACTTTTGGGACCAATGAAGGTGCATTCTAAACCCCTGCCTTGGGCATCAGCAAAGCTTGTCCTACCCCTGCACTTCGATAGTTATTCTTTTGTCTTTCACTTATGACCATCTTGTTAATTGTGGGTCGTAGCTGAGGCTTGGATGTAGATGGAACATGTTAAAATTGGCATGTATTACACTGGTCTTAATGAAAAGATACACTGGTCTACAATGCGCCAAAGGCTTCATAATAATTGTAGTGCATCTTTGAGAGGTCAGAAAATGAAATCTTCTCCAGCAAGGAGCCAGTGTAGATTTCGTAAGAGTAAATATGTTGGACCAGGTCCCCTCCATCCACACATGTTTTGCAAAATTAGCGACCGTGGTGGAAAAGGAAGAAAAGTCAAAAAATTTCTTGTGAAACAGGACTTGTGCCAAAATTTGTTACTTTTTTATGCCTGAAAACTAGCAAAATCCTCCCCATTCTGGGAGTCCAGAAGCTCGAGAAGTGTCTAAGGCTGGGTTCACACGGGCGTTGCTGGTGCGTTGCGGCAAAAGATGCGGGTGCGTTGCGGGAACATGCGCGATTTTCCCCGCAAATCCAAAGTGTTTTATTGTGTTTTGCACGCGCGTGAGAATAATCGGCATGTTTGGTACACAGACCCGAACTCGGACTTCTTCACAGAAGTTCGGGTTTGAGTTCAGTATTCAGTAAATTTTATTATTTTCCCTCATAACATGGTTATAAGGGGAAATAATAGCATTCTTTAATACAGAATGCTTAGTAGAATGTCAATTGAGGGTTAAAAAATAAAATAATTAACTCACCTCCTCCAATTGATCGCGTAGCTGCCGGTCTCCTGTTCTTTCTTCAGGACCTGTCAAAGGACCTGTGGTGACGTCACTGAGCTCATCACATGGTCCATCACCATGGTGATGGATCGTGATGTATCATGTGATGAGCACAGTCATGTCACAACAGGTCCTGAAGAAAGAACAGGAGACCGGCAGCTACGCGATCAATTGGAGGAGGTGAGTTAAATATTTTTTAACCCTCAATTGACCTTCTACTAAGCATTCTGTATTAAAGAATGCTATTATTTTCCCTTATAACCATGTTATAAAGGGAAAATAATACAGTGAATAGACTTTCATCTTAGGAAACCATGCGTGAAAATCGCATTGCATCCGCACTTGTTTGCGATTTTCACGCAACCCAATTAACTTCTATGGGGCCTGAGTTGCGTGAAAAACGCACAATATAGAACATGCTGCAATTTTCAAGCAACGCACAAGTGATGCAGGAAAATCACTGCTCATGTGCACAGCCCCATTGGAGTGAATTGGTCCGGATTCTGTGCGGGTGCAATGCGTTCACCTCACGCATTGCACCCGCGCGGAAATCTCGCCCGTGTGAACCCAGCCTAAGGGGGTCATTTATCAAATTGGTGTAAAGCAGAACTGGCTTAGTTGCCCATAGCAACCAATCAGATTCTGCCTTTCATTTTGGACAGTTCCTTTGGAAAATGAAAGGTGGAATCTGATTGGTTGTGATAGGCCACTAAGCCAGTTCTACTTTACGCCAGTTTGATAAATGACCCCCTAAATGTTTTAGAAACTTTGTGGTGAGTTTTACAGTGTTTCAGTAGAGCTCGTTAAACATTAAATTCAACAGAGATGCAGAAAGTGATTTCAAATTATAGTATTAGTTGTGACTATATTATTAAAAAAGGAAGAGGGGCATTGTGGGACAACTCGTTCATATTACATCACTGAAGACCTTGAGAATAAAATTAACTGGAAAATAAAGGTACATTGAGGTGGCAACTCTCCTGGTAGCCCAAAGATGTCTTTTACAATATTGGCCAATATCCTATTGGTAGAAGAGATCTGTGGCCAATTTACCAGATGCATGGATCATGATTGGCGGGATGCTCTTCCACACAAACACACCAAGACAACTTCCTTCTTCCATAAATGGCGACAATTCATTTTAGCATCTTGTGCTAGAGATGACACTAGTTGCCTCTTTCAAAGTTACCTCCTGGTATTTGTATGGCGACATTCGTGGCACGCTGGGACCACTGAGAGTCCGTTGATTATAATAAGGCTTCTCCTGATTGTTGTGGGCCTTTGTTCTCTCTGTCATCGTAGGCGTAGTACTGATTCTACGGCACCTACGTGTCTGACATTGGGAGAAGGTACACATTTAGAGAGTCATAATTATTTTATTTTCCATTAACATACCGTAGCTGTATGAGGGCTTGTGACAAGTGCTCCTCATGGGAAAATCCCTTTCAATGTATGCCATTCACTGTGCAGCATAAATAATGTGTAATCATCATTCCATAGATATCATATTAAAGCCATTTTAAGATGCATATAAATTATTAATAAACATTTATTACTTAAAGGGATTATCCTATGATTAATGTAAAACATGAAATTCAGACATCATATAGTACATGACAAACTCTTTCTAACAAAGCTAGAACCAGCCCTGTACCTCACATGGATCCAAGGATCTCCACATTCATTGCTTTGCTAGATTTCTATCAAGCTGACAGCTTAGGGGCATGTCCTTTCTAAGAGGGTGTGTCCTTTCTGCTACAGCTCTCACCCTGTAACTGTCATAGCTTCTACCAGAAGGTAGGGCTGGTGGCAGTTGAAGGATGGAACTGAGCATGTGCTCCACCTCAGCAAGAAATAAGGAAAAGAACAAACAGTAGGTGGCGCTATACAGATACATTTCTTTGAATAACTCAGTGGCTATAGTAAAATTTTAATTACCTGCAATTACCAAAGTATTCAGATCCAGCTGCTGGTTTTAAAATTTTTAAATATTTCTTGTGGGAGAACAAAATGTAACTTTTAGTATCGCTTTCTATCTGTTTAATCATTTAGATACTGCCGTTGGTATTGACTGCAGCATCTAAGGAGTTAAATAGCAGGGATTAGAGTTACTACTCCAATATTGAACTGGAGATAACTCCTATCTTGACCACCTGCATATTTACAGCCGGCTCATGTGTCTGTGCCCTCCACTGGATGTAACGGTACTGCCATTTGTTCCACTGCACCCGTATTTTGGACACGTTTACATCCATCCGTGGAAAAGGTTTAACTTTAAAACTAAACATCTTCACTTGAATGTAGTTGCTGTCTAGAGGATTTTTTCCATCTCCAAGGAAACGAGTACTGTACTAATTGCAAGTGATGTATAGGATTTTCTGTCATTTCCTTCCATGTTATTAATATTTGCATATGTTTTGAAGTATGTCATTTATTTTAATGTAAGCACTTTATACATTATATTACTACAGTAACAAGCTTTGCCTCTGTAGCCTGAATTCCAAAGCCTCAGACCGCCCACAGACCCACCGAATATATTCTAGATATTAGTAACGTTTGTTTTACAGTAACAGAATTATTGTATTGTTTTGTGGCCCATATCAGCAATACATCTCATTATGTTTACACCAAACATACAGTTAGGTCTAGAGATTTCCGGTTATAAAATTCATTTACTGGTAAAAGGTGAATTGCGTTATGGATTCCATTACCACGGACCATAACGCAATTATATGACAGAATGCATAACGGAATGCTTTTAGAGGCATTCCGTTATTCCTTCCGTCATAATAGAAGTCTATGGGCTGCAAAACGGATCCGTCCCGTTTCCGTTATGCAGGAGAGAACTCCCCTGCACAATGGCAGCCCATAGACTTCTATTATGACCGAATGAATAACGGAACGGAATCCATAACACAATTCACCTTTTACCACCAAACGAAGAGTGAATGAATTTCAAAATATGAACTTCGCTCATCTCTAGTTCGGTCCATATATATATTTGGACAGAGACAACATTTTTCTGTACATTACCACAATGGATTTTGAACAAAACAATTCAGATGCAGTTAAACTTCAGACTTTAAGCTTTAATTCAGTGGGTTGAACAAAATAATTGCATACAAATATGAGGAACTAAAGCATTTTTTAAACTCAATCCCTTCATTTCAGGGGCTCAAAAGTAATTGGACAAATTAAATAATTGTAAATAAAATGTAAATTTCTAATACTTGGTTGAAAACCCTTTGTTAGCAATGACTGCGTGAAGTCTTGAACTCATGTGTTTTCAGCTTTTTAATGCTTGGCCAGGCCTTTACTGCAGAGGTTTTCAGTTGCTGTTTGTTTCTGGGCTTTTCTGTGTTAATTTTAGTCTTTAACAAGTGAAATGCTCTATTGGGTTCAGATCAGGTGACTGACTTGGCCTGTCAAGAATATTCCACTTCTTCTTTAATAAACTCCTGGGTTGCTTTGGTTTTATGTTTTGGGTCATTGTCCATCTGTTTTATGAAACGCCGACCAGTCAGTTTGGCTGCATTTGGCTGGATTTGACACAGTGTGTCTCTGAAAAACCCAGAATTGATCCGGCTGCTTCTGTCCTGTGTCACATCATCAATAAACACTAGGAACCCAGTGCCACTGGCAGCCATGCATGCCCAAGCCATCACACTGCCTCCGCTGTGTTTTACAAATGATGTGGTATGCTTTGGATCATGAGCTGTACCATGCCTTCACCATACTTTTTTCTTTCCATCATTCTGGTAGAGGTTGATCTTGGTTTCATCTGTCCAAAGAATGTTCTTCCAGAAGTGTGCTGTTTTTTTAACATACTTTTTTAGCAAAATCCAATCTAGCCTTCTTATTCTTGAGGCTTATGAGTGGTTGCACCGTGCAGTGAACCCTCTGTATTTACTTTCATCCAGTCTTCTCTTTATGGTAGATTTGGATATTGATACGCCTATATCCTGGAGAGTGTTGTTCACTTGGTTGGCTGTTGTGAAGGGGTTTCTCTTCACCGTGGTAATTATTCTGCGATCATCCACCACTGTTGTCTTCCGTGGGCGTCCAGGTATTTTTGAATTGTTGCAGTCACCAGTGCTTTCTTTCTTTCTCAGGATGTACCAAACTGTAGATTAATCTACTCCTAATAGTGTACCAATTTCTCGGATAGTTTTTTTCTGTTTTCGCAGATGAAGGATGGCTTGTTTTACCTGCATTATGAGAGCTCCTTTGACCACATGTTTACTTCTCAGCAAAATCTTCAAAATGCAAGCACCACACCTCAAATCAACTCCAGGCCTTTTATGTGCTTAATTGAGAATGAAATAATTAAGAAATTGCCCACACCTGCCCATAAAACAGCCTTTGAGTCAAGTGGCCAATTACTTTTGGTCCCTTTAAAAACAGGGTGCCACATGTAAAGGAGCTGAAACTCCTAAACCCTTCATCCAATTTGAATGTGGTTACCCTCAAATGAAAGCTAAAAGTCTGGACTTTATGTCCATATCCACTTGAATATGTTTTAGTAAACAGGTAATAAAAACAACATTTGTGTCAGTGTCCAAATATATATGGACTAACTGTATCCATTGTCTTTATCAGACCCTAGTTATGCCCAAAGAGATTTCTTTGGCATATGCTGTATTTGGGTGTTATAAGTCCACATACAATGGAGCGGGTTGAACATGGATAGGAATGATTGGTATATATATGGTTGCCTACTGTGTGTATTTGTTAATAAGTGGGTGCATATGTATGTAGTTTATGTGGAGCATCACATTTTCAAATCCATAGGCATTACTAAGGACTATGTCCTGCCCCTTCCCCCTCTACTTCCAGCCTCCACTCTTCTGGGAAGATTTGCTACAAGAGTTTACGTGTCTACGAGAATTTTTGCCCATTCAACCAGAAGAGCATTTCTTTGATCAGACACTTGTTGGATGAGAGGACCTGGCTTGCAGTCTCCATTGTAGATAATCCCAAAGGTGTTCTATGGGGTTGAGGTCAGGGCTGTGTGCACACCAGAGGGGTGCCACTGTACTTGTATATATAATTTGGTGCAATAAAGACCAGGATTGACAAAACTTTACCACGAGTGCTAGAGGCTACATTTTTCTACACGTTATGTGTGCACACCAGTCAAGTTATTCCACACCAAACATTTAAGGACCTTGCTTTTTGCACTGGGGCACAGTTATGATGGGACAGAAAATGGCCTTCCCAAAACTGTTCCCCACAAAGTTGGAAGCATACAATTGTCCAAAATGTCTTGGTATGCTGAAGCATTAAGCATGGCCACGGAAACTCATGCCATGAAGCTCCGGGTGCACAGTTGATGTTAATGTCAGAGGAGATAAATTAATAAAAATATAGGCTGGCTCACAGTATTTTTGCATAAAAGTTTTATTTATGGGAGAGGCTTAACTGTGATGAGTGGGTGAAGCGCTTCCCCTGACCTAGCTGGCTGTGTTGTGCCGGAAGCCAGGAGCGAGGGTAAGCCTAGTAGTGGGCAAAATAAACGAGGAGAGCAGAGTAGTGACCAAAAGCCTTCAAAACCACCCAGAGAGCAAGATTACAAAATGCCTGGGAAATCTCAACATGCGGGTTCAGGATGTATCTCGTGAAGCAAGAAGAGCGCCACCTACCCATGCATTTAACCCGTGCGCCGGGACCCCGTTTTTGATGCTGAGTACGCAGCTCCGGTTCGGAGCGAGTGTCCCGTAGTGGCCAGCGGGTTACGACCGAGACCTGAGGCCAGCGTTCTGATGTGGGACACAAAACTGGATTGACGACAGGGGCCCCCCACGCCAAGGAAGCAGCGGGGCCTCTGGGGAGGCCCTTGCAATGGGGCCAGCAATTGACGGGGGACCATGACTGGGCACCAATCGTTGGAGGTTTTAAAACCTGACCTCCGAGGATGGTCCATGCTGATTGGCCTTCGTGGAAGGGAGCCAGAGGCCACAATGGTCATGGGCCCAGGACAACTGTCGCACCGGCGACCCCTGACGTTTAGGGGAGGTGCTGGTGAACTCACCTGGCCCGAGGAACCCGCAAAACCCGAGATACACGGCTGCCCTAACAATCAAACTAGGAGAGTGGCCAAAAAGGAAATCCATCCAGCGCGGACGAGAGTCACCCAAACATCTCACCGGAGACAGGCTGCGCGCCACCTACCCGCATGGCGCAGTGCTGTCTCCCCGCTAGGTACAGCTTGATGGGGTTGAATGACGGCCTGAGGATTGCGGTGACAGTGGGCTATGAACGCCAGGGTGTAGGAGACATCGTTCAAGCCACCTGCGGGTGGGACCTTGAAAAACTTTGGAAACCTTGACGCCGGCTTGGTAGTTTCCTGATGGTACGGGAAAACCTCTGAGCGTTTCAGGCAAATATATTAGATCCTGACCGATTCAGGCAAATGCGAACAACCTGTGGGAAATAAGACCTGAGCGATTTCAGGGAAATACGTGACCTGAGTGAATCAGGAAAATGCATAGTAATATAGTAACATAGTACATAAGGCCGAAAAAGACATTTGTCCATCCAGTTCGGCCTGTCATCCTGCAAGTTGATCCAGAGGAAGGCAAAAAAACCCTGTGAGGTAGAAGCCAATTTTCCTCACTTATGGGGAATAAAAATTCCTTCCCGACTCCAATCAGGCAATCAGAATAACTCCCTGGATCAACGATCTCTCTCTAGTAGCTATAGCCTGTAATATTAATACATACACCCTGGAAATACCGTCAACCCGAAAGAGACAGGAAAATACAAACCTGAGCGATTCAGGGAAATACATGACCTGAGTGATTTCAGGGAAAATACGTAAAACCTGAGTGATGCGGGTAAATACATAAAACCTGGGTGATTCAGGTAAACACATGAAACCTGAGCGATTCAGGGGAATACATAAAACCCGAGCGATTCAGGGAAATGAGACCTGGGGTGCGTCAGAAACCCCGCCCCCGGAACCCCCCCCCCCCCCCCAAAAAAATATATTTCCCCCTTTTTTTTTTTTTTTTTTTTAAGCGGTGGCCGAGTGACCGGGCGAGAGCGGAAAGGAAACAGGAATGACTATGGTATAAAAAGGATCGCAACCTACCGGAATCCACGGACAGCGCTGCCAACTCTCTGGCGACACTGAAGACCTAGGAATGGAGGCTCGTGATGAATGAAGGAAGGCTCTGAGCTGCGGAGGTGCGTAAAGCCGCCACCCGGCTGGACCTTACCTGAAATCTGGCACCGTGGAATGACCGGACACGGAGACGCCCTGCGACACAATTGAGGATGGATCGAAATTCCGGTGGCCTGAGGCCCTGCTTACCTGAAATAAACTAGCGTTGGTATGAGACCCAGAGAGAGGTGTGATCTGGTGGCACTGGAATGAAGCGACGGAGAACCAGGATGCAGCCTGGGCGTCATGGCCAACTGCTGGATGACCCTGAACTGCCAGAATCAGGGCCCGAAGTCGCGCTGCATGCAACAAGACCTGCGGAAAAACAGAAATCCAGACATGCCGGACACGAACCGGGTAACCAGGAACCAGCCGGACCCTGCTGAGAAACCCCCGAGCGTTCCAGGCAGACGCATGGAACCTGAGCGATTCAGGCAAATACATTGAATCCTGAGCGAATCAGGCGCTTACCTACACCTTTCGTGAAGATGACGGACCCTGGGTGCGTCGTGCATTACCCTGAACCTGGGTGGACCTGGCCACCACCTACCCACTGAGTGACCCGGGAAAATACAGACGCCTGAGCGATTCAGGGGAATACATAACCAGACTGTTCCTGGAAAAATATGCAATAACTATATGTGACCGGAACGTAGTACGACTGCGAGAAGGCTTGTGTCGGTCTGAGTAACGTACCTGGGATTAGAGGCTACTACCTGTACTGATGTCTTGGGTTACCTGACCTTGGTCCAAACGTCGTACAAGTGGACGGTCAGAACACGTTCCTGAGAGGACAAATCCATAAAGTTCGGAAGGGAAAGAGAACATAACTGGGGAGGATGACAGGCCTGGGTGAACCAGGAGACAGGTAGGTGTGAGCCTGGGCGATCCAGGAGGCAGAGGTAGGTATGAGCCTGGACGAACCAGGAGACAGAGATAGATGCGTGCCTGGGCGATCCAGGAGGCAGAGGTAGGTATGAGCCTGGACGAACCAGGAGACAGAGGTAGGTGCGTGCCTGGGCGATCCAGGAGGCAGAGGTAGGTATGAGCCTGGCGAACCAGTAGAGGAAACAGCATATAACGTGAAAGTACATACATATAACACATGGCACTGTCGCCACCATGGACTGGATGACTGTAGTGAGCATTGTGACCGCTGAATGAGTATGGCGTGTGATGATGACCTGGCCCACTCGTAGTGAGACCCCCAGTTTCTTTGACCATCGTACTGGAACTAGCGCCCTTTCAGCCCAGCAGGGACCCCGGGGCCCCTCCCTAAGTGAGGAAACGTGGATGACCTTGTCTTCCTCCTGCTTAGCGCTGCGTGGCACGGCGGGAGTGCGTATGAGATGGCTTGTGGTTGGGCCCTACTGAGGGATTTTTTATTTTTTTTTTGGCCCTACTGAGGGATTTTTTATTTATTTTTTGCTGCTGTTTGTGGACGTGGCCGTTGTTGCCCAGGGGTTAGATACCCCTACTATGTATGGCCTGTTTTGACGGGGGTGCCAGGCTTGCCTGGGAAAAATTGTGCAGGGGGGGTGACCATGCGGACCAGCAGACTGGGGGACAGGGACCACCCGTCCTAAGTAGTACGTAGGGCGGGAGACCTGGTTGTGGGGCCAGAATCGAGGTGTGGGTTTCGAGAGGGGGAGGGACCCAGTGGGGACAGGATTAACCCAGCTGGAGTCACCGCACTGGAGCCGCCACGTCGCATGACTCCGCCGGACCTGAATGAAGATTCTGGCGTGCGTTCCACCCTGGAACGCACGCCGAGCACGCGACCCAGAGCTCATGCCTGGTGGCAGATTTCCGGTGTGCGCTCCATGCTGGGACGCACGCCGGGCTGCAGCGGAGCCCTAAGTAAGGAGGGGACGGGGGAGGCCGTGTGGAGGGGGGGAACCGTGGGCCGGACCCTGCCCCCCCCCCTGCTGCCTCGGGAGGGAGTTGGATGGGGAAAAGGAGACAAATAAAAACAAACAACAGCAAAAAAAAAAAAAAACAACCTGGGGCAGGAAGGTGTATAGGCATGCGTTCCACGCTGGAACGCACGCCGACTCAGGGAGCCGAAAGTATGGCACAGAATTTACCTTTACAGCTTTCTTCATGTATTACATTAATCAATACATTTCAGTACATGTTTACATTAATCAAAAATGGAAATAAAATACATAAAAAAATACATAAAAAATATACAAAAAAAATATACAAAAAAAATAAAACTATAACATTTGTTAAAATATTTAAAAACATAAAAATAAAAAACATAAAAATTGTTAAAACATAAAATGATCACATGTTGGGATAATTGATTGTGGCATTGATCATTTTATGTTTTAACAATTTATATATTTTATTTTTATGTTTTTAAATATTTTAACAAATGTTATAGTTTTTTATTTATTTTTTTATTTTATTTTTTGTATATTTTTTATGTGTTTTTTTTATGTATTTTATTTCCATTTTTGATTAATGTAAACATGTACTGAAATGTATTGATTAATGTAATACATGAAGAAAGCTGTAGCCATAAGAGCAGCTCAATTCACAGTCTAATCCATGTTTTCCATTGAACCTTTCAATACTATAATACAATTTATTATAATATAATTCAGTATATGTTATAACTATTCCGTATATCTAATAGGGATCTTACACATGTATATACAAATATGATAGCAAGATATATATTGTACTAAATCTGTGGAAATCTATTGTATATATTGTGAAGATGTGTAATGAGGCTGTATAATCAGCCCAGTCCACAATCCGATCCATATTTTATGTTAACCCCAAAAAGGGTATTTAAGTCAAGTTTTGTGTCTACATGCAGCATTCTATGATTGTCTACTGAGGAAGGAACTTGTTTCCGAAACGCGTCTAGTGCGTATAGAGACCAAGGCTATAGGTGCGGTTTTTCACTAAATACGCAAGAAAAGGACTTTCTTTAATTTTCAACCTTTGCAACTTCCATAAGGATTTGAAGATGTTACATACCACTTGAAAGGCTTTTTGCATCCACCAACCATCTACAAAATGGATTAAAACTTATGCTGTTATATTCAATACCACCGCAAGTTTAAGGCCTCCTGCACACGACCGTTGTGTGCACCCGTGGCCGTTGTGCCGTTTTCCGTTTTTTTTGCGGACCCATTGACTTTCAATGGGTCCGTGGAAAAATCGGAAACTGCACCGTTTGGCAGCCGCATCCGTGAGCCGTGTTTCCTGGCCGTGAAAAAAATATGACCTGTCCTATTTTTTTCACGGCCAACGGTTCACGGGCCCATTCAAGTCAATGGGTCCGTGAAAATCACGGATGCACACAAGATTGTCATCCGTGTCCGTGATCCGTGTCCGTGATCCGTGTCCGTTTTTTCCTATCATTTCAATGGCAAACTTGACTTAGATTTTTTTTTCATTTTTCATGTCCGTGGATCCTCCAAAAATCACGGAAGACCCACGGAAGAAAAAACGGGCACGGATCACGGACCTACGGACCCCGTTTTTGCGGACCGTGTAAAAAAAACGTTCGTGTGCAGGAGGCCTAAGGTTGAACCTTGTCGCATCCACTACTGCCGGCCAGACAGGCCCAGCTAAACACCAGCTCAGCTCAGCTTAATCAGCTTCCGTGTGCTTGACGGCCACGGGTACCTACGTCATTCACCAGCGATCAACTACCTGGCTGGACACGTGGGACGCTGAGTGAGCGAACGGGTCTGAGGTCTTGCGCTGCAAGTTAAAAGTAAGTGGAACATTGCCAAACAAGTGCGGTCCTGACCTGATACAGGACACTTGAATAGAGAAACCTTTCTTGTGAGAATTACAGCAAGGACGCATTGGAATCGTTGCTGCAACTTTGTTTCAACTTTGTTTCAACTATCTGGCAAATTGATATCTATGTCCTGGACACTCAAGCGGTCTAAGTAATTATTCCTTGCAGCCTCACTATAGCCATTTGGTCCTATACTTAGGAGTACTCCAGCTATTCAAGTCTGTGCGTGAGCTCCGCACATACTTACCTAATTTAACATTTATATATGTATGCTGACATGATGACATAAAGTTAGTTTGTTTAGTTTATTAATAAAACTTTTATGCAAAAATACTGTGAGCCAGCCTATATTTTTATTAATTTATTCCCTTTTTCAGCTGGTAACTGAAAGGCTGAGCTCCAGTAGTTTGCTGGTTGAGCCTTTCTAAATATCTGATAGTAGTTTAATGTCAGAGGAGGTTTGGAACTCTGCACTTGAGTCAGCAGCTTTTATGCGCTATGTGCCTCAGCAGGGGCGTACATAGAAATCACTGGGCCCCATAGCAAAAATCTGAATTGGGCCCCCTAACCCCGCCCACTACCCACCATGGCCCCTCCCACTGCCTGACCTGGCTCCTCCCATGCCACTCCCCCATTAAATAAATTTATACATGACCTACTGAAACTGTTAGGGATAAACATTTTTATTTTATTATTAACCAACTTTGTTGCAGTAACATATAAAATGTACATGTATTTTCCAATAAGGATTTGTTCTGTTTGTTTGCGTTTTGACAGTGAAAAAAAATTCTAAATTAGGGGGGAAAAAAAGGTTTTACTTTTTTGTCGCCATATTTGGACCCCTATAACTTTTTTGTAATTATGTATACGGAACTATATGGGGGAACTATATATATTTTGCGGGGCGATCTGAACTTTCCATTGATACCATTCTGGGGTGTTTATGACTTTTTGATCACTTTTTAGTTAAATTTATTGTGGAAAAGGAAGCGACTAAAAACAGCTAATCCGCCTTTTGGACTCTTTTCTGTTTTGCCATATGGGGAATATTTTTTTATAATTTCATACAATGGGCGTGTCACTTCCCAGGCTTGCCAGAGTGGGCACAGGACAGTGGACACAGATGGACCATGTCACTTGCCAGGCTTTAGCAGAGTGGGCACAGGACAGTGGACACAGGGCGCAATATGCATGCCACACAACTGAGCGAGTGCAGGGCAGGAGCGCATACACATCACTCCTCCTGCCTCTGTCCACTGTGCTAAAGCCGGACATAAGTCATCCCCCACATCTTAACCCCTTTGCTACCTGCGCCATTTTGTCATCACTTCTCTTTCTTACCCCAAACCCCTTTAACTCCTTGCTGCTGATGCTGAGTGTGCACATATGTTTGTGTGTGTGTGTGGGGGGGGGGTTTGGCTGGTTGGTGAAATATCATTTGGTGGCTATGTGCACACTCAGCATTAGCAGCAAGGACTTAGAGGGGTTAATATCCAGCCAACCCCGCCTAATGCCCTCCAAAATGCCCAGTGGGGGGTTGTTAGGAAGGAGTGGGTGTAGGAGGAAAGCACACTGTCCTCTATGAGCCCCCCCCCAACCTCTAATGCCCCCCATAAATCTCAGGACAGTGTGCCTTCTTCCTTCTCCCCATGGGCATTTTGGGGCTCATAGGACAACAGGACTCACTGGAGTGGGATTGAAGCATGTCCCACCCTGTCCTGGCTGTCCCCCTCCCCACCCCTCCTCTCTCTTGCTGCCTGGCCTGCCGCTGTCAGTGTCTGACAATCTGAGTATCCACATCTGACATAACATTATCATACGGTACCTAGTCTTTGCTGAGTGCTGACTGAGTCTGCTCTCTCTCAGTCTCACTCGTCTCAGGCAGCCAGGGCCAGGCACTGCAGGCAGCACGGCAGGACGAACGGTTCTGACTTACTTCAGGCCAGGGACACAGGTGCTTCTGTTCTTCCTTCTTCGTCTCCTCAGCTCAGGCACACTGGCGACGGCCGAGTTCAAAACGATTCTCCCGCCTCCCTTGCGCCACTGGCCAATCAGCAGCTGCCTTAACAGAGTTGCTTTGTGCTGATTGGCCAGCGACTCGAGCGCTACTTGCAGGCTGTCAGGATCAGGTCAGGAGGTCAGGATCAGGTCAGATGGGGCCCGGGGGGGGGGGGCGGCGATTGCAGAAGAAGAGTTGGCTGAAGAAAAGCAGCCGGCCAGCCGCATAGCCGGCACGCATGTCATGAGTGGGCGGGGCCAAATAGTGTGGGCGGGGCCTTCGCTGCACTTCGGGCCCCTCAGTGCCGCGGGCCCCATAGCAATGGCGTGGTCTGCCTCTATGGGCGGTACGCCACTGTGCCTCAGGATTTGGTGTGTAACTTTACCTGGTCTGCCACTTTGTGACTGAATTGTCACTGTTCCTATACTCTTCCAGTTTACAATAATACCATTCCCTGTTAAAGGTGGAATATCTAGGAGAAAGGAAATCTCATGAACTGACTTGTTTCAGTGGAGGCAACCTATTACAAGACCATACTGCTCAGAGAGATCTTGAGCATGACCTATTCTTTCACAAATGTTTGTAACTTAGACTGCATGACTGCATGCGTAATAGGTGATTTCCTTATCTTTCATCATCATTAGTCTGTCTTTCAGTACTTGATGATGGAAGGAGACCTGTAGTGTCAACGACTCACAAGCTCTAGTATGCTGAATGTGACATGTGGTATGTCTTTCTTTAAATACACACGACATAGCGGTTCTGTAATGATTTTCTAATTGTTCTCATGTAGCATGCAGCAGACGGACTGAATAGCAGCAAAGGTGGCAGTCTGTATTCTGTTAAAAAAAATGCATAAGCAGGAGGAGCTGAGCAGAATGATATACATGTATGTGGGAAACGTTTCTGGGCTTAGGAGTCCAGTAGGCGGTCTTACTGACTGACTGACAGCCTTTCCTGCCTAAGCATACATTCAGAGGTAGCTGTCTAGGGCCACCCACAGCCCAGAATAAGCAGAAATGTAAATGAATAAATTCAGAGGCGGACTGGCCATAGACTATATATGGAAACTGCCCATAGGGCCCCGAGCCCTCCTCATGGCCACCAGTCAGAGAAATAATGATCTCACAGTTAACTAATGCTGGGAATTTCAAGCACTTATGTACTTGGCTGGTGGCCGCAGTTGGCCCTTTGACTCCTTAATTTAACTGTATTACCATCCTGAGGCAATGGAGTAGGAGGATGGAACGTGGCACCATAGAGGGGCAAATATTTTGTGCTGTTGGAACATTATTTTATGATGCACTGTCTTATTTGGTTCTGCTGGGGCAGCGTATTGTGCTGCAATGTGATTGGCTCTGTCGGGGCAGTATTTTGTGGTGTAACATGATAGTCCTGACCCCGCCTACTTGTGTTGGCCATGTCTTCTATCGGTTTGGACCCACCTACAACATGGGGCCACTTTTATGTTTTTTCCAGGGCCACTTTAACTTTCCAGTCTGTACCTGAATAAATTAGTAGTTATTCTTATAAATATTTATTCTGAATAAATTAGTAGTTATTATATAGTAGTTATAGATAGTAGAATCTGCTGCTATCAAACTATATATTGGTGTGCTCATCTCCTTCTGCTCTATAACATGCTGCCCGTACATTAGATGGCATTTTCAAAGTGATGGGTTCCCTGATTTTCTTTTTTTACAATTTCTTCTTATCCCATCAGATCTGTACTATCCGCTGTGGGAAGGGGGTTTGTGTAAACAATTTACATTGGCAGTGATGGCGGTAGTGGTCATGTGATTGATCGAATGACTACTGCATCTACAGAGTCCTCTGCCTGCATGTGAACAGTGACATTTTTTCAAGCACTTAAATAGCACTGACATATTCTGCAGCACTTTACCGACATCATCATGCTGTTTTCCAGGAGCTCACAATCTAACAGTCTTTTGAGTATGGGAGGAAACCGGAGTACCCGGAGGGAACCCACACAAACATGGAGAGAACTAGATGCAGATGTTGTCCTTGGTCAGATTCGAACCCAGGACCCCAGTGCTAACTACTGAGCCACCGTGCTGATATCATATACAAGTTGTATAAATCTTAAAAAACTGATTTTAGCGATGCAGTGGTCATGTGATACATAACGTGACGTCAGCCTCCATCGGTTGTTTACATGTGCCCCCCTTCAGCAGCACAAATAAGAGATCCACTAGGGGCAGCACAACTTAAAGGGTTTCTCCTGTCTCTTGATGAAATTTTATTACCTGCCCAGAGTACCCCAAACACTCCAAAAACCTATTTTTCATGTCAGCATCATTTTAGCTGGGAAGAATGTTTACATGGAGAACTTTCTGTTTTCTTCAATTTCCTACTGCTAATTTTTGACTTGCCTTGCCTGCTACAGTTTTGTCTCTGCAGTAGCCATGCCGCCTTCACCTCCCCTCTAAATGTTAGCTAGGTGTGGCAAGCCCTGTGAGACATTACAGAGCAAAGCATGCTGAGTTTGATTAGAAAACTCAGTAGGACGCTGAGGAAAACAGGAAGTTCTGAATGTAAACTTCCTGTCAGGATTGGCTGATGCTAAGAACAGGGGTAGGAAAGTGCTGACATGAGGAACAGGTACATGGGGAAAAATATGCAGTATTTGGGTACGCTGAGCAGATAAAAAAATTCATTATTAAATCTGAAAACCCCTTTAAAGCATGTTGCGAACAAGTCTCAGAACTTTTCATATAATGCATATGCCAGATATGTTTGTGGCCAACCCATTTGCATCTGGCTGAACTATCCTTTGACTGTAATTTATAAGTCCTGATTACGCTTGTAAGTTGAACACATCAGTAATCAATGGTGCCGGTGATCTACAGTGGGAGCAAAAAGATCAGGCAGGGGAATCCATCCTGTTGGATGCAGGATTCTAGCTCTTGGCTGAGGTTCTGCAGGTCCTACAGAGATACAGTACATAGGATTGTTAGTGAATCATTTTTATCATATAAACCAATCTTTATTATAGCAACACATATATAAATTTATCTGAAATAATACAATGTAAAACACGGGAAAGGATCACACATAAGGGGGGGGGGGGCAGAATCTGGCATACAGTGATTAGCAGTTCACTTTCTGAGAGTATATCATATACAGTCATGTGAAAAAATTAGGACACCCTTTGAAAGCATGTGGTTTTTTGTAACATTTTTAATAAAAGGTTATTTCATCTCCGTTTCAACAATACAGAGAGATTAAAGTAATCCAACTAAACAAAGAAAACTGAAGAAAAGTCTTTTCAAGATCTTCTGTAAATGTCATTCTACAAAAATGCCTATTCTAACTGAGGAAAAAGATAGGACACCCTTGCCCCTAATAGCGAGTGTTACCTCCTTTGGCTGAAATAACTGCAGTGAGACGGTTCTTGTAGCCATCTACCAGTCTTCGACATCGGTCTGAGGAAATTTTACCCCACTCCTCAATGCAGAACTTTTTCAGCTGTGAGATGTTTGAGGGGTTTCTTGCACGTACAGCCCTTTTCAAGTCACCCCACAGCATCTCAATGGGATTCAAATCTGGACTTTGACTTGGCCATTCCAGGACTCTCCATTTCTTCTTTTTCAGCCAATCTTTGGTTGATTTACTAGTATGTTTTGGGTCATTGTCATGTTGCATGGTCCAGTTCCGCTTCAGCTTTAATTTTCTAACTGATGGTCTCACATGTTCTTCAAGCACCTTCTGATACACAGTAGAATTCATCGTGGATTCTATGATGGTGAGCTGACCAGGTCCTGCTGCAGCAAAGCAGCCCCAAACCATGACACTTCCACCTCCATGCTTCACAGTTGGTATGAGGTTCTTTTCTTGGAATGCTGTGTTTGGTTTACGCCAAACATGTCCTCTGCTGTTGTGTCCAAATAATTCAATTTTGGACTCATCTGTCCAAAGAACATTATTCCAGAAGTCCTGGTCTTTGTCAACTTTATCTCTGGCAAATGTCAGTCTGGCCTCGATGTTTCTCTTGGAAAGCAAAGGTTTCCTCCTTGCACACCTCCCATGCAAGTTAAACTTGTACAGTCTCTTTCTGATTGTAGAGGCATGTACTTCTACATCAACAGTAGTCAGAGCCTGCTGTAGTTCTCGAGATGACACTTTAGGGTTTTTGGAGACCTCTTTTAGCATCTTGCGGTCTGCTCTTGGGGTGAACTTGCTGGGGCGACCAGTCCTGGGCATGTTGGCAGTTGTTTTGAAAGCCCTCCACTTGTAGACTATCTTCCGGACAGTGGAATGGCTGATTTCAAAATCTTTTGAGATCTTTTTAAATCCCTTCCCAGACTCATAGGCTGCTACAATCTTTTTTCTGAAGTCCTCTGACAGCTCTTTTGCTCTCACCATGGTGCTCACTCTCACTTCAACAGTCAGGAGCACACCAAACTAAATGTCTGAGGTTTAAATAGGGCAAGCCTCATTCAACATGCAGAGTAACGATCTACTAATTATGTGCACCTGGTGTGATATACCTGTGTGAGATCTGAGCCAATTTAAGAGGGAATACATGTGAGGGTGTCCTATCTTTTTCCTCAGTTAGAATAGGCATTTTTGTAGAATGACATTTACAGAAGATCTTGAAAAGACTTTTCTTCAGTTTTCTTTGTTTAGTTGGATTACTTAAATCTCTCTGTATTGTTGAAACGGAGATGAAATAACCTTTTATTAAAAATGTTACAAAAAACCACATGCTTTCAAAGGGTGTCCTAATTTTTTCACATGACTGTACATGTAGCAGAATGACTCAGGCTTCCCATCAAAGCCTGATCCGAATAGCTTCAGCACTGGAGCTGCCGCTGTTGAAACTTTATGTAACTGGTAGAATTCCCCAACAAAAACATAATGCCAACTTTGGTCAGAATACTCACAGAAACAATGGCACCTTATAACTTAGATTTATTGTGTAAGACGGAGAACAATGAGAACACTTATTATCCAAAGAGGTAGTGTTACAGCAGTAGCAAAGCAAACAAGAATCTGAACCAACATGTAGCCAGCTTATTCCACAGATGAGTACCCAAGAGATCCTACTGCAGATAGTGATATACAGCACAGAATTAATTTCTTTGTGATTCCGTTTGTATTAAAAATACTAGTCAAAAATATTGTCAAAAACGATGCAGAAATGTGTTATTATATACTGTCAAAAACCTGCAAAAAGTCCATCACTGAGGTAGAGGACCTAGATCACTGATAAGAAGGGCAGGAGTTACATGCCTAGCTATCAGATTAATGTTCCAGCACATATGACAGGTATACACAAACTTCCTTCTAATGTACACCAAATGCATTTGATGCAGAATATGTAAAATTTCACAAAAACATGCAGTTTGGAATTTCACCCTTTAGCAAAACCTTTCCATGCACGTCACATCTGACGTGGTGATAGCTAGTCAGTAGTTTCATTGATGGAGCAGAACATGCCACTTGCATTTATAATCAATCCAGTAACAATAAGGGTAGGTTCACACAGAGTATTTGGCACTTCCTGTAGATTTTTTGCAGCCAACGTTAGAAGTGGATTCAAAAAGAATCAGAATTATAAAGGAACCTGGTCCAAAAAACTCTGTGTGAACCTACTCTAAACTTGTGTGCTGTAGCTACTGCCTACATGAGGAAGGATGGAGCAAAGATCCAACAGTTTTAGGTGAGGAGCGTCCGAGGTTGGACTGGCCCACCACAGTACCAGTAGATCCTCTGGCAGGCCCAGGCTCTGATACAATAATGGGCTCCAAAGATTCAGGAGAAAAAAACATTTGGCTACCTTTGGAGTCTGGAGTTTTTATGATGATGTAGGGGTTGGGCATTGAGAATAATTAGTTCTTGTGCGCACAAGAAACCCCAGTCTGACACTGGGAGTGCCTATAAAGATGTGTCCAAGTTAAATAAAAACGTGGGCAGCCCCTGTAAATGTGGTGAAATAACAAAAGATTTGATACTTACCCCTTTTCTCCACTGCTTCTTACGGCGCTGTGTTCTAATCCTGGACGCTGACATATTTTTCAACCTTGAGTGTGTTTATTGGTTCCATGACCTTTTTTTATTTAAAGGGAAACGCCCTATAAGACGCACCTAGGTTTTTGAGGAGGAAAATAAGAAAAAAACATTTTTGAACCAAAAGGTGTTTAAAACTAATGGTGGTCTGTGGATGACACTATTATGTAGGATCTGTGGATGACACTGTTATGGAGGGGATCTGTGGATGACACACTATTATGGGGGATCTGTGGATGGCACTGTTATGTAGGATCTGTGGATGACACACTGTTATGGAGGGGATCTGTGGATGACACACTGTTATGGGAGGATCTGTGGATGACGCACTGTTATGGGGGATCTGTGGATGACACTGTTATGGGGATCTGTGGATGGTGCTGTTATGGGGGATCTGTAGATGACGCACTGTTATGAAGGATCTGTGGATGACACTGTTATGGGGGATCTGTGGATGACACTGTTATGGGGGATCTCTGGATGACACTGTTATGGGGGATCTGTGGATGACACTATTATGGGGGGGATCTGTGGATGACACTATTATGGGGGGGATCTGTGGATGACACTGTTATGGGGGGGATCTGTGGATGACACATATATAACATATATAGCATCTTATGCTATATATGTGTCATCCACAGATCCCCCACATAACAGTGTCCCTGTGTAAATAGTGACCCCAATACAGGGGGAGGAGGCCAGCAACTGGTGTTGGAATCGCGACAGGGCTTGGGAGCTTTGTTAAAGTATTGTAATCCTCTGCAGAAGTATCACAATTGCAGGCCACACTGTGCAACATTGCGGCCGACGATGTATCAGTGTTAGCAGAGTAAAAATGGCAGCATTCGCCCCATAAGACCATTATAAGGTAATTTTTGGTAATGTTATTTTTACTGTATTTTCCATTCTATAAGACACACTTTTTTCTCCCCAAGTCGGGGGAACATGTCAGTGTGTCTTATGGGGTAAATACGAATGGGCACTTCCATTATGGAAGCAGCCATTAGTACAGGAGGACCAGAGGGCAGTGAATGCACTGCTTCTTGTGCAGGCTCTGTACTTACCGATTCCTGGTCTTTGTCTCCTGCACGTCGGGTCACAGTACAGCGTGGTGGAAAAAGCCATAGTTGGATCTCACAAGCAGCGACTTGGAGCAGGAGAGGTAAGTTGATTTATATAGGTAAAACATTAGTGATTCACCGGCGCTTGCACTAAAATGAACTGACGCAGCGGTACCGCAACGGTATCGCCCCCGTTGAAGATCAAGTGAATGATGTATAATATGTATATTATGTACTGCGCGACATGTACCCCCTTTGTTCTCCCTACCGGTTCAGCACTATAGAGGTCCGCAGTGAATAATACAGTAACTCACAGATTTTTAGAATACCTTATCCTGGATGTTCATCTGCGAGGGCTGTTCTTCTGCGTCCTTCTAGCTTCTTCTTTTTTCTTTTCTTCTTTTAAGTGCCGTTCGGGATAGGGAAAGGTTTGGGGGGCTGAACCCTAGTTGTTATTTGTGATTTTTTTAGATTTTTTATAAGATACAGAGCTTGCCCCGGCCGGTGGCACAGCTCGTGGTTAGAAAAAGCCGCTTGTTCGCGCTTGCACGGGGTGCTGCGTGACGTCACGGCAGTAGCTATGGTGAACCAGGAGGACCAAAATTACTCCCCTATCCCGAACGGCACTTAAAAGAAGAAAAGAAAAAAGAAGAAGCTAGAAGGACGCAGAAGAACAGCCCTCGCAGATGAACATCCAGGATAAGGTATTCTAAAAATCTGTGAGTTACTGTATTATTCACTGCGGACCTCTATAGTGCCGAACAGGTAGGGAGAACAAAGGGGGTACATGTCGCGCAGTACCTAATATACAAGTTGATTTATATATTTTTTCTCTGATCTGATATTTTTTATCATGATTAACATGGGGGTCTTATTAACATGGGGGTCTAATCTGAGGTCTGAATAGGGGTCTTATTAACATGGGGGAATGATCTTAGGTCTGAAAGTAAACATAGTTTCAAGTAAAATGAAAAATGCCCCTTTGCCCTATTCTAGCAATTTATTATTGAAAAAAAATGCCAATACAGAAACATATTAGGTATCACTGTGTCTGTAACAACTGGCTCTATAAAAATATCACATTCTATACTCTATCAGGTGAACACGGTATAAAAGAATGTGCCAAAACAGCCATTTTTGGTCACTTTACCTCACAAAAAAGCATAATATCAAAAAGTCATATGTATCCAAAAATTATACAAAGAAAACATCACCTCATTCCGCTAAAACGACCAGAAAAAAAAAGGCTCTCAGAAAATGGAGACTCATAAACATGATTTTTTTCTGTAATGCTTTTATTATGTAAGAACGGTAAAACATAAAAACAACTATATAAAATTGGTATCTCTGTAATTGTACTGACCTGCCGAATAAAGTTAAAGGGACACTGACAGGCCCAATAAGCATAATTAGCTGTACATATGCATGTACAGGTCTTCTAATGTGCATTAAAAACATATAAGTATCCCCCCTGTCCACATTATGAATTCAGTTAACTCACGTTTTATAACCTGAAGTAATCGTTGTTCTTTCTGCCCAAGGGGCGGGGTTTCAGCTTCTCTTGCGCCCAGCTAGCATCAGCCCAACCGCCGTTTTGAAGCGCCGCCCAGCTCATCAATATTCACTTAGCTGGGCGGCTTCTGCAGTCCCCGACCTTCCGAGATCCGGCGCATGCCCAATAGAAAGCTATGGGTGCCGGGCGCATGCGCAGAAGCTGCGTCCGATGCCCATAGCTTTCTATTGGGCATGCGCCGGATCTCGAAAGGTCGGGGACTGCAGAAGCTGCCCAGCTAAGTGAATATTGATGAGCTGGGCGGCGCCTCAAAAACGGCGGTTGGGCTGATGCTGGCTGGGCGCAAGTGGAGATGAAACCCCGCCCCTTGGGCAGATTGAAGACGCTTCAAGCAGGTTATAAAACGTGAGTTTACTGTATCCATAATGTGGACAGGGGGGATACTTATATGTTTTTAATGCACATTAGAAGACCTGTACATGCATATGTACAGCTAATTATGGTTATTGGGCCTGTCAGTGTCCCTTTAATGTGTCATTTTCCCCACACAGTGCACGCCTTAAAAACAAAAACAAAAAAAAGCTATGGCGGAATTGCTGCTTTTTCTTAATCCTGCTTCCCAAAAAGCTAAATAAAATGCAATCAAAAAGTCACATACCCCAAAACAGTACCAATGATGATAGCAACTCATCCCGCCCCAAAAAAAAAAAAAAAAGCTATATCTGTGAAAAACTTGCAATTTTCACTTTTCACTGACCCCTGCTTATTCATTTCTGTAAAATACATGTGGTGTCAAAATGCTAACTTAATAACTTGAGGGTTGTAGTTTCCAAAATGGAGTAAATTCTCGGAGATTCCATTTATTATTGTCGTAGTTTTATTCTGGCTGCCTCTTGGCATGTTTCCCGAGCTCCATTATAGAGAATGGGGCCAGAGTGGACTTCCGGCGACACACGTGCACTAGTGGCGACACGGGTCCGGCATGCTGTTCACCCACCGGAACAGCGTGCTGGAGAAGGCTGCCGCTAATGCGAAAGTAGCCTTAGTCGCCCATAGCAACCAATCAAATTCCTCCTTCAATTTTCCAATGGAGCTCTGAAAAATGAAAGGTGCAATCTGATCACTGGCGGATCCAGAGGGGGGGAGAAACGGGGCAATTGCTCCCCCCCCCCCCCCCCCGAGCTGCTCAGAAGTGGGGGGGGGGGGGGCCCATTGTGGAAGCGTTCATTTCCATAGTCATCTGTATCGCTGTCCTCAGGGCAGCGATACAGATGGCTGTGCTGCAAACTGGCAGGGGAGGGAGAGGCGTGTCCCTTCCCCTTCCTCTGATAGGCTGCAGGCACTAGGCCGGCCTGAGCCATACAGCGCGGGACACAGGCCGGAAGAGGCCTGCATCGCATCGCTGACATGGAGGTAAGTATAACTGTTACTGGCACATTGTGGGGGCTCTTGTGACTGGCACATTAGGGGGGGGGGGCTCTTGTTATTGGCACATTAGGGGGACCTCTTGTTACTGGCACATTAGGGGGCGCCTCTTGTTACTGGCACATTAGGGGGCGCCTCTTGCTACTGGCACATTGGGGGGGCTCTTGTTACTGGCACATTGGGGGGGCTCTTGTTACTGGCACATTGGGGGGGCTCCTGTTACTGGCCCATTAGGGGGGCTCTTGTTACTGGCACATTAGGGGGACCTCTTGTTACTGGCACATGATGGGGGGGCTCTTATTACTGGCATGTGATGGGGGGGCTCATATTACTGGCACGTGATGGGGCGCTCTTGTTACTGGCACATGATGGGGGGCGCTCTTGTTACTGGCACGTGATGGGGGTGCTCTTGTCACTGGCACGTGATGGGGCGCTCTTGTTACTGACACGTGATGGGGGCATCTATGGGGGCACATTTTATTGGCACATGATTGGGGGCATATTTTATTGGCACATGATTGGGGACACTTATTACTGGCACATTATTGGAGGCACTATAGGGGCATTTACTGAGGCCACAAAGAAGGGGTATTTTAAATTGGGGCTCTGTATAGTAGCATTTTATACTGGGACACATTATGGTGGGTACTATGGGGAAGGGGGGAGAGGAGTACTATGGGGTCATCTACGGGGGGCACTAAGAAGGGGTATTTTATACTTGCAAGTTATGGGGGACACTGAGGGCATCTACTGGGGCACTATATATGGGCATTTTATACTGGTACATTATGGGGCACTAGGAGGAAGGGGGAGAGAAGCACTATGGGGGCATTTACTGGGGGCACTAAAAAGGGGTATTTAATACTGGCACATTATGGGGGCACAATGGGGACATTAGCTCACCTGGGGGCATTACAAGGGGGTATTTTTTTGCACTGTCTATTATAAGGAGAATTATTACTACTGGGGGGCATTATGGTGGGCTTTATTACTCCCCCATGGTATAAGCCCCTTAGTAGCAGCACCAGCCTCTCCCTGCTCTGCTATCCCTCTGCCCCTTCTCCAAATCCTTATTATGAAATCTTTCTCATTAGGATAAAATACAACATCAGCTCCGCCGAGCCCCCGGCCAAAGTGTGGAAGTGGCGTCCGAGATCCCCAAGGGCCAAGCCAAGTAATTGTAAGTTTTCATATAAAATATGTTTGTTATACACATATAGCATACACTGTGCCACACAATATACAGTATACCTCTACTCTGTGTAGTTTTGTGGCGGCGGACAGAAAATAATCTGGAAGTTCCCTTCCCGAGACCAGGCTCTGGATCCGCCACTGCATCTGATTGGTGGCTATAGCAACTAAGCAAGTTCTACTTTAGACCAGTTAAAAAAAATAATAATAATAATAATAATTTTATATATATATATATATATATATATATATATAGTCATGTAAAGAAAAAAAATTCCGCACTCTCAAACATTTAATTTACCCCTGTGGTTGCAATGTTTTCAGCTCATTCACAGAGCTTTTTTTTAACCTACTGTATGAGATGAAACGTTGCGACTAGTGTTTCAACTTCAGCGTCCAAGGTTCAGGTTATCTAAGAATTCCGTTATGGATTCCGCTACCAGGGACTATAACTTATGGTCCGTGGTAGCGTAATCCATAACGGAATTCTTAGATAACCGAAACCTGAACCTTTTACTCCGAAGTTTAAACACAAGTTCACTCATCCCTAGTTGTGACCACAGGGGTGAATAAAGTGTTTCTCTTTTTACTCATTTTTTGTGAGTGTTGCCATTTTTTAAATTCTTATATTGTCCTGGCTTTGTTGCCGGATCCATTGGCCTGCACCTCCATATTGATATTTGGCCTGATGTGCTGCCATTGTCATGAATATATATATATATATATACTAGCAGAAGGACCCGACTTTGCTCGGGTATATTTCATCTATTTCATTTAATGTTTGTGTGTGTCGTTAAAAGATAGCGACAGTATCCACTATAACAGTGACCTCCACAGCCCCCCATCCGCTACTTTCACACTGGTGTTTTGGCTTTCTGTTTCTGAAATCCATTCAGGGCTCTCACAAGCGGTCCAAAACGGATCAGTTTTGCCCTAATGCATTCTGAATGGAAAACAACCCCTCAGAAAGCATCAGTTTGCCTCCGTTTGGTTGCCATTCCACTCTGGAGGCGGACACCAAAACGCTGCCTGACGAAGCGGAGCCAAACGTCCTGGCACACAATGTAAGAGTCAATGGGGACGGATCCGTTTTCTCTGACACAATCTGGCACAATAGAAAACTGAGCCGTCCCCCATTGACTTTCAATGGTGTTCAAGACGGATCCGTAATGGCTATCGAGGACATAATACAACCGGATCCGTTCATGACGGATGCATGCGGTTGTATTATTGTAAGGGTACTTTCACACTAGCGTTTTTCTTTTCCGGCACTGAGTTCCGTCATAGGAGCTCAATACCGGAAAATAACTGATCAGTTTCATCCCCATGTATTCTGAATGGAGAGAAATCCATTCAGGATGCATCAGGATGTCTTCAGTTCAGTCACTGAACGGCATTTTGCACAGAGGAATTACCTCAGCATGCTGCGGTATTATCTCCGTCCAAAATTCCGGATAAGTTGCTGGATCCGGAATTAATTTACATTAAAATGTAATAGTGCGGGATCCGGCATTAAAAATACCGCAATGCCTGATCTGTAAAAAAATAAATATATAATGGATCCATTTCTCCAGATGACATACGGAGAGACGGATCCGTTTTTGCAATGCATTTGTAAGACGGATCCGCATCCGTCTACAAATGTTGTCCATTTGCATGCAGATTGCTGGATCGGCGATAGAACTGCTTGCCGGATCACTCTGCCGCAAGTGTGAAAGTAGCCTAACGGAAGCGTTTTTTGCAGATCCATGATGGATCCGCAAAAAACGCTAGTATGAAAGTAGCCTAACAATGCCCCCCCCCCCCCCCACAGTGCTGTGTGTCTTTAAAATGGGACCTCCAAAGCAGCCCACCCCCTTAACTTTGACCTTCACAGCAGCCAGCTCCTTTAACGGTGAGTTCGACAGCAACCCACCCCCTTGACAGTGACCTCCACAGGGGCCCGCCCCCTTAACAGTGACTTCTATTGCACCCGCCCCTTAACACTGCCACTAGGTCACAGTCTCCTTAATTTTAACCTCCACCATTTCCGGCCCCCTTAACAGAGACCTCCACAGCGACTGCCCCTTTAGCAGTGACTGCCACAGTACCCCGCTCCCTTAACAGTGACCTCACAGTACCCCGCTCCCTTAACAGTGACCGACACAGTACCCCGCTCCCTTAACAGTGACCTCACAGTACCCCGCTCCCTTAACAGTGACCTCACAGTACCCCGCTCCCTTAACAGTGACCTCACAGTACCCCGCTCCCTTAACAGTGACCTCACAGTCCCCTCCTCCCTTAACAGTGACCTCCACAGTGCCAGCCCCTTTAACATTGACCTCCACAGTAGCCTACCCCCTTAACAGTAACATCCACTGCGCACTCCCTTTTAACAGTGACCTCCACAGCGGCCGCCCCTTTATTAGTGACCTCCACAGTACACTGTCTCCTTAACAGTGATTTCCACAAAATACCACCCCCTTAACAGTGGCCTCTGCAGCAACCTGGCCCTTAACACTGACCTCCATAGCAGACCGTCCCCCTTAATTGTGACCTCCACAGCAGCCTGCCCCTAGGGAGGACAGAGGTCCGGTTTTAGGCCGGACAGTCCGTCTTTCAGACTCCTTGTCCTCCGTCCGGCGCAAGGTCTGGACAGATACAGGGATATCCTTTTGAACAGCTCACTCTCAGACAGCAGCACTGTGCTGTGTGAGCGTGAGCTGCAGGGAGAAAGTCACCCTCCCTCCCACCCCTGCAGCTGACAGAAGTTGATTTTTACCTTAATTTTTTCAATCCCCGACGGCTGCGGGTTTGTATATACAGGGAGTGCAGAATTATTAGGCAAGTTGTATTTTTGAGGATTAATTTTATTATTGAACAACAACCATGTTCTCATTAATATCAAAGCTGAATATTTTTGGAAGTAGTTTTTAGTTTGTTTTTAGTTTTAGCTATTTTAGGGGGATATTTGTGTGTGCAGGTGACTATTACTGTGCATAATTATTAGGCAACTTAACAAAAAACAAATATATACCCATTTCAATTATTTATTTTTACCAGTGAAACCAATATAACATCTCAACATTCACAAATATACATTTCTGACATTCAAAAACAAAACAAAAACAAATCAGTGACCAATATAGCCACCTTTCTTTGCAAGGACACTCAAAAGCCTGCCATCCATGGATTCTGTCAGTGTTTTGATCTGTTCACCATCAACATTGCGTGCAGCAGCAACCACAGCCTCCCAGACACTGTTCAGAGAGGTGTACTGTTTTCCCTCCTTGTAAATCTCACATTTGATGATGGACCACAGGTTCTCAATGGGGTTCATATCAGGTGAACAAGGAGGCCATGTCATTAGATTTTCTTCTTTTATACCCTTTCTTGCCAGCCACGCTGTGGAGTACTTGGACGCGTGTGATGGAGCATTGTCCTGCACGAAAATCATGTTTTTCTTGAAGGATGCAGACTTCTTCCTGTACCACTGCTTGAAGAAGGTGTCTTCCAGAAACTGGCAGTAGGACTGGGAGTTGAGCTTGACTCCATCCTCAACCCGAAAAGGCCCCACAAGCTCATCTTTGATGATACCAGCCCAGTACTCCACCTCCACCTTGCTGGCGTCTGAGTCGGACTGGAGCTCTCTGCCCTTTACCAATCCAGCCACGGGCCCATCCATCTGGCCCATCAAGACTCACTCTCATTTCATCAGTCCATAAAACCTTAGAAAAATCAGTCTTGAGATATTTCTTGGCCCAGTCTTGACGTTTCAGCTTGTGTGTCTTGTTCAGTGGTGGTCGTCTTTCAGCCTTTCTTACCTTGGCCATGTCTCTGAGTATTGCACACCTTGTGCTTTTGGGCACTCCAGTGATGTTGCAGCTCTGAAATATGGCCAAACTGGTGGCAAGTGGCATCTTGGCAGCTGCACGCTTGACTTTTCTCAGTTCATGGGCAGTTATTTTGCACCTTGGTTTTTCCACACGCTTCTTGTGACCCTGTTGACTATCTTGAATGAAACGCTTGATTGTTTGATGATCACGCTTCAGAAGCTTTGCAATTTTAAGAGTGCTGCATCCCTCTGCAAGATATCTCACTATTTTTGACTTTTCTGAGCCTGTCAAGTCCTTCTTTTGACCCATTTTGCCAAAGGAAAGGAAGTTGCCTAATAATTATGCACACCTGATATAGGGTGTTGATGTCATTAGACCACACCCCTTCTCATTACAGAGATGCACATCACCTAATATGCTTAATTGGTAGTAGGCTTTCGAGCCTATACAGCTTGGAGTAAGACAACATGCATAAAGAGGATGATGTGGTCAAAATACTCATTTGCCTAATAATTCTGCACTCCCTGTAGAGATGCTTGGAGGTGTATAAATTCAAATTTAAATATGCCTGTTTTCCATCCACAGGCTACATTTAGGTGCACCTGCGAGGCCTGGGCCATATCAGCCAGTCTTGAGTGGGATTCGCAGACTACTCCCATTGCAAGCATGGCTACATTCTGGAGGTAACTGGTGAGTTGGCTATGAGTTGGACTTTACGCTCCTATAATTTGCCCATTGGCTCCTGGCATTGCCCATATGGCACAGGTAGGTGAGTGTTAGGTCCCGAGCTACTTGAGAAACCTTGGCGCGGTGCTCGGGCTCAGACATGTCCTCCACAGTAGGATATGTTGGCTAATCTCCCAATTTTAACATCAGTATGAGGGTTTGGTACGACTGCAGAGTGCACCTGTCTTTGCAAATGTTATTATATTGTTAAATTGGTTATCACATCCACATAATTGCTATCTTGTGTAGGATGTCTATTGTGGTACTTGTGGTCCGCTGCAGGTATCCTCCACTGTATGAATTTTTACTGGGGATCGCCATTAGCAACAGGCTACAAGTGCAGGATTTGCTCCCCTGTATATATATATGCACAACTGCATATGGGTTTGAGCACTTTTTGCCTGTTTAACACCACGCCGTTTTTACAGTTGGTCTGCCCCTAGGGAGGCGAGAGGTTCAGTTTTAGGCCAGACAGTCCAGCTTTCAGACTCCTTGTCCTCCGTCCGGCGCAGGGCCTGGACAGATACAGGGATATCCTTTTGAACAGCTCACTCTCAGACAGCAGCACTGTGCGTTTTTAAAATTTGTCTTCGCAATTTTCCTTGAGCTTATTTTTTTGGGACAAGTTGTACTTTCTAATGCCTCTATTTAATATGGCATACAATATAGTGGAAAGCGCAAAAAAAATGGGGTGGAATTAGAAAAAAAAAAAACAGTTTTGTCTCTAGGGCAATCCCTTTGCGGCAAAACAGACCCATGCCCTTTATTCTCTGGGTCAGTATGATTAAAACAATACCACATATGTATAGTTTTTTTATGTCTAAATGGTGGAAAAATAAATTAAAACAAACCCAAAAATTTCTTTTGCATCAGTATATTCTGACCCCCATAACTTTTGTATAGTTATATTATTACTAGCATCCTCATAGGCCGCAGAGGATGCCGGTAAGAAGCCCGGAAGCATAAGCTTCTGGGTTTTTTATCCTTTAGATGCTGTGATCTCACTTGTACATGCACAGTGCTGGCTGTGAAAGGGTTAAACACTCCAGGCACCGCAATGAATGCAGGCAGTGGCGTAACTAGAAATGACTGGGCCCCACAGCAATTTTTTTAATGCCCCCCCCCCCCACCTTCTCCAGCAACTTCTTTGCAACCCCCTCCTCTTGTGCAACCCTGCTCTGTTCTTTCCTACACATGTATACCTTATGACATTCTGTGATGGCTAACCTTCTGCACACCAGCTGTGGTAAAACTACGACTCCCAAGATGTACACTAGCTTGGCTGTTCTCAGAACTCCATTGAAATGAATGGAGCATGCTGGGAGTCGTTGTTTCACCACAAATGTAGTGCCGAAGGTTAGCCATCACTCTCTGTGTCATGTCACTGTGTATAGTCTCACTGTATAAGGCCTCATGCACACGACCGTTCAGTTTTTTGCGGTCCGCAAACCACGGATCCGCAAAAAACAGAAGCCGCCCGTGTTGCCTTCCACAATTTGCAGAACGGAAGCTGGCAATATAAATGCCTATTCTTGTCCGCAAAGCGCGGACAAGAATAGGACACGTTATATTTTTTTAACGGGGGCCGCAGAACGGAGCAATGGATGCGGACAGCACACGGAGTGCTGTCCGCATCTTTTGTGGCCTCATTGAAGTGAATGGGTCCGCATCCAAGCCACCAAAGTGGCGGCTCGGATGCTGACCCAAACAACGGTCGTGTGCATGAGGCCTAATACTGTTGAGGGGGCCCTGACAATAAAATTTTAGTCCTCATCCTGGTTGGGCCCCTTTTGAGTTCAGGCCCCAAAGCAGCTGCTTCCCCTACATCCCTATACAGTAATAGAATCATTAATGTCACATATAGAAACCATGTCTATAAATATTTCTCTGATGATAGGTATTAGAACACACCTAAAGACAAATACGAGATATGCCTCTTTTATAATCTTTACCAGTGGATAATTCTAGTTGGAAGGATATGGGGTGGATTTTCTGTATTTTGTAGAATATGCAACCTGTTGCCTCTTCCCAGTCATTTTGTATTTTAATTCTCCCACCATTTTATATTTTTCATCCTACCTTACTATATCATTTTTCTTTACTATTTATTAAGTAATATGATAAAAAATGACTGTCTTATATGCAATTTTGGTTCATGATTCATATGGTACACAGAGAATTGAAGTGTCACCTCTGCTCAAACAAAGGAAGTGCTCAGGATCAGGAGCAGCCTCGGCCGGTGAGTCAGAGCTTGGCTCTCAGTAAGCTTCCACTTGGTAAATGTCTTATTACAGTTTTTATTCTTCCCATTATTTCATAAAGTGTAGGTTAATTTTTAGCAAATCGACCTAAAGACGGTAGGTAGTTGTTTAACCCCTTCAGGCTATTTTTCACCTTCAGGACACAGCCTAAGGGCTCATGCACACAAACTTAATTTCTTTACTCTTCCGTTCCGTTTTTTTGGGGGACCTTATGCGGAACCATTCACTTCAACGGGTCTGCAAAAACAACAGAAGGTACTCCGTGTGCATTCCATTTCCGTATTTCTGTTCCGCAAAAAAGGAGTGCATGTCCTATTATTAAAAACTAGAAATATGTCGCACAAGAGTGACAAGGAATCAATTTGAGGTGCACCCACTGACCGATAACACCCAATTCGACAGAAATCAAATTATGTAGTAGTGGCGGGGCACTCTCTATAGTATTGAGAACAGTAGGGTTGATCAATAAATATAAAAATATGAATAGATATCCGAAAAATCTATATTACAATTAATTTAGCAGCAATAATAATACATAGAATGCTAAAACTCATAACGCAGTGTTCCCAAAAGGCATCTCCTTTAATAGTCCATCAATAGATAGCCTCCAATAATTCCCAATGACTGGATGGGATACTGGTCATCCAGACCTACAACAGTATTGATTTGTCCACAATGTAAAAAGGTATATCAAATACGATTAAGTTACAGCCAGATATCTTCCAGAATTCGAATCAATGTGCCAGGTAGTCTCCAGTCTAAAGCGCAAGCAAGCGCTGACAATATTCAGAGCGGCGTCCCGCTCACTTGTCTGAGACAGCGGCGTCCCGCTGTATTATTCGGTTAATGCGATCGCTAACTTTCACAAAACTGACACAATCTTACCAGGAGGACTTCAGTGGATTTCTCCTGCCCTCGACGCGGTGTGCCCCTTGTGTGTTTCGGCGCTCCTGTCTCAAGGGCTGTTACTTGCCAAAAAATCTTGGCAATGCACGTGGACCCGCAAAGGATTAGGGTTTCTCTCCGTACAGCAGGCATTGTTCGCGCGAATGGATGTTGCAGAATGGTAAATTCCACTCCTCCTTAGGTGATAGATAATCGTGTCTGTGTTCCAATACTGGGGGGATAATACCATACGCGTTTCGGGGTTTAAAAGGATGACCCCGGTTTCATCAGTGAAACCACTTTTTTGACCCTTTTTTTTTTTTTTTAACGATGTTCACCTGAAGGGTTAGATCATCTGATATTTTTATAGAGCAGGTTGTTGTTACGGATGTGGCAATACCTAATATGTATACTTTTTTTTAATTTATTTAAGTTTTACACAATAATATCATTTTTGAAACAAAAAAAATCATGTTAGTGTCTCCATAGTCTGAGAGACATAGTTTAAAAAAATTTTTTTTTATTGTCTTAGGTAGGGTATTATTTTTGCAGGATGAGATGACGGTTTGATTGGCACTATTTTGAGGTGTATGTGACTTTTTGATCGCTTTCTATTTAACATTTTGTTATGTAAGGTGACAAAAAAGGGCTTTTTTGACACTGTTTTTATTTGATCTTTTTTACAGTGTTTACCTGAGGGGTTAGGTCATGTGGTATTTTTATAGAGCAGGTTGTTACGGAAGCTGTGATACCTAATATGTCTACTTTTTTTTACATTTAACACAATAAAAGCATTTTTGAAACAAAAAAAATCATGTTTTAGTGTCTCCATAGGTTAGCAACCTTTCATTTTTCACAGCTCCTTTGGAAAATGAAAGATGGAATCTGATTGGTTGCTATGGGCAACTAAGCCAGTTCTACTTTACAGCCAGTTTGATAAATCTCCCCCTAAGTTGTGGACAGAACGTTAGGTGTGAAGACACATCATATAAAATCCAGAGGTCATCTGTGGACAGACTATGAAGGAGTCTGTTCTCCTTAAATTTAGGCCTTATGCACACGGCCGTTGTGCGGCCGTTCCGTGCATTGGGGACTGCTAATTTGGGGTCCCCAATGCACGGGCAACATCAGTGCAACATCAGCAACTAAGCCAGTTCTACTTTACACCAGTTTGATAAAGCTCCCCCTTAGTGCTTAGTCATGAGGAAGGTTATCTAAGCATCTCGTACTTGTCATGACTAATAAATCTTTTCTTATTTGCCCTGCTGAAGGACGCACATTTTTGGTGAGGATATCAGTCTGTCATGGGATGATTTCTAAGCATTTGACATTAAAGAGGATGTTGTATTCAGTATATTGGGCAGACTAGATGGGCCAAATGGCTCTTATCTGCCGACACATTCTATGTGTGTTTCAAAGCATCTAAAATGATAAATTAAGCAACTTTGCAATTAGCCTTAGTTAAAAGTCTACCCTTTTGGATCTGCCGCCCGTGCATATGTTTTCATAGTAACAGACTACAAACACAGCCTATGTAGTCTGATGCTTCAATTGTACTCCCTTCTCCTTAGGCCTCATGCACACGGCCGTTGTTTTGGTCCACATCATCGCCGCAGTTTTGGCGGCTCGGATGCGGACCCATTCACTTCAATAGGGCCACAAAAGATGCGGACAGCAATCCGTGGCTCCGTTCTGTGGACCGCAAAAAAAAAATAACATATCCTATTCTTGTCCACTCTTTGTGAACAAGTATATGCAGTTATATTAAAGGCTGTCCGTGCCGTTTCGTCACAATGGTCGTGTGCATATAGCCTAATTCTTAGTAACAAGATAATTTAGCAAGAAGTAAGAAATAGGTAAGAAGGAATATGACTGCAGAGTCAGACTACACAGGGTTTGTTTGTAGACCCTAACCATCCATACACTTGGGTTTTTATAGACCTGTTGAGTAAACCCCCTGATGACTGCCAATATGTCTTTTCACAGTGGCCACCAAGGGGCCTTATTCTAGGCCCCCAGCCAAGTCTAAGTGCTGCATGGTTCTCCTGTGCCGCAAAGAGCAGGAGCTCGGCTCTTGTATGATAGCGGGACTCCTGCTCTAATGGCCTTGATCACCAGAAGCGCCAATTCCAACTATTTAACCCCTTAGATGCCACATTTAATAGTGACCATGGCATCTATGTGGTTTCAGAGGAAAGAGAGGAGCAGTGGTCCAGAGGCACGGCCTAATAGGTTGCCTGTCAGTTTCAGTAAGTAGTACAGTGTATTATGGAAGCGATTGCATGTCAAAGTCCCCTTGTTGGACTAATAAGTGGTAAAAATAAGCGTAAAAAATGCTTTTCAGTGAAATAAAAATTGCAAAAATAAAATCCCTTCCAAACATTTGGTATCGCACATCTGTAACGACCCACACTATACAATTATCACGTAATTTATCCCATACGGTAAACACTGTAAAAACATAATATACACCATAAAAAGCAAGCCCTCACACAGCTCCGTAGAAAGATAAAATAGTTATGAGTAATAGTCCTTACTCATGATATAAAATGCCATCTGTGACTCTCCCATATAAATACACTTGCTCCAATCAAATGCATAGAAACAACATCACATGATAATCAGGTGTGGGCAAATCACAAAACATGGAATGACAAAAATAAATAAATATGTTGCCGTGGAGTGAAGGGATTTCAGCAGGCATTAGATGTTCTGCGCACAGGGCCCCTACTTTGGGTCATAGGATTAGTCCCAGCCTTTTCTGTGACCGCCCAAAGGCCAAACCAGTGTGGCTTTCATATCAGGGTAGCTATAAATGTAGCCACTGAAAATGCACATGCTGTGAACATACTGTATGTCTGTTAGGGCTCATTCAGAGCTGTCCGCAGAAATGCAGATCCTTTTTTTTTTTGCAGATTAGATGCTGTCCCATTCACTTCTATGAGGCCCTTTTCTTCCATTGCTCGGCTGAGCAAAAACATGAAACATGTCCTATACTTGTCAGTGAAAATCAGGACATGGCCCTATTGAAGTCTATGGATCAGCAAAAAACGGAATGCAATCCGTTTTTGTTTGCGGACATGCTGATATATCCGCAAAAAAAGTATCCACATTTTTGCGGACAGCATGCGGCCGTCTGAATGAGCCCTTAGTCAAACAGTCACGTCCACAGTAAATGGCAGAAGTCACAAAATAAACCAATATATTAACTGCAACACTGAGTTTGCTCTGTGCAATATATAGGATGTACCACCAAACAGATTAAAACCAGAATACGGAGACATTTATCTGATATACCTCACCATCAAACACGTAATGTTTCTTCTGCCACTTTGCCATTGTACATAAGGGTAATACAAAAAGTTGTTTTAGGCCTCTTTCACACGGGCGAGATTTCCGTGCGGATGCGATGCGTGAGGTGAGCGCATTGCACCCGCATTGAATCCGGACCCATTCATTTCTATGGGGCTGTGTACATGAGCAGTGATTTTTCATGCATCACTTGTGCGTTGTGTGAAAATCGCAGCATGCTCTATATTGTGTGTTTTTCACGGAACATAGAAGTGAATGGGACTGCGTGAAAATCACAAGCATCCGCAAGCAAGTGCGGATGCGGTGCGATTTTCACGCACGTTTGCTAGGAGACGATTGGGATGGGGACCTGATCTTTATTATTTTCCCTTATAACATGGTTATAAGGGAAAAAAAATAGCATTCTGAATACAGAATGCATCGTACAATAGGGCTGGAGGGGTTATAAAAATAAATAATTTAACTCTCCTTAATCCACTTGTTCGCGCAACCCGGCCTCTCTTCTGTCTTCATCTTTGCTGTGCACAGGAAAAGGACCTGTGGTGACGTCACTACGCTAATCACATGGTCCGTCATATGATCTATCACCATGGTAAAAGTTCATGTGATGGACCATGTCATGAGCGCAGTGACGTCCTCAAAGGTCCTATTCCTCAAAGAAGACGACAGAAGAGATGCCGGCTGCACGAACAAGTGGAATAAGGCAAGTTAAATTATTTTTATTTATTTTTTTAACCCCTCCAGCCCTATTGCACTATGCATTCTGTATTAAGGATGCTATTATTTTCCCTTATAACCATGTTATAAGGGAAAACAATACAATCTACACAACACCTAACGCAAACCCGAACTTATGTGAAGAAGTTCGGGTTTTGGTACCAAACATGCAGTTTTATCTCACGCGCGTGCAAAGTAGAGAGCCATATTGGATGTTTGAACTTGGTAGCTGCTTCCCCTCAGGCATGAACAAAAAACATGACTTAATTTTACAGTATTAATGAATTTGTTACGTTTTTTTTTTCTTCCCCTGCACATGTTGGATTTGTCACTCCATGTTTTGGGATTTCCCACACCTGATTATCATGTGATGTTGTTTCTATGCATTTGATTGGAGCAAGTGTATTTATATGGGAGAGTCACAGATGGCAAGGATCGTTAACTTAAGATCTGAAACGCTTCGATTTTGCATCTGTCTTGTTTTGTATGGATTTTACCGCATCGAATAAAAGATATAATTTTTATCAGAAGCTGGACCCTTCCACTTTTTGCACAGTTTATATTGGCTTTGTCCTGGACACATCCGTGCCTCTGATACGATACGCAGCTGAGCGCTGCAATTTGACTTTCTATATCTAACTTGTTATTTCTGCCGCAATGTGAATGAATCAAAATTTCAAACGTAAAAAGACAAAGATAGTATTGCTGATTCTCCCCCCAAAAAGAATAAAAATGAATCAGTAAGTTTTGTGTACCCCAAAATGGTGCCATTAAAAACTACAACTTGTCCCGCAAAAACGTATTTTCTTTCTGTGTCCGTTCCGTTATTTTTGCGGACCGTATCCAGAACTATTCATTTTAATGGGTCTGCAAAAAAAACAAACGGAAGGTGCTCCGTGTGCATTCCGTTTCTGTATGTCCATAGGTGAGGGGTTTCCCCCACTCCCCACCGTGACATATATGTACACTGTCCACTTTGTTTGTCAGGGCCAGGCAGGCATTTTGATGTTTTCACTGCCTGGCCCTGTCAATCAAAGTGCATAGGGTGCAGTAGTTGCAGAGAGAGCAGAGCCTCTAAGTGTAATGGCAACACCCCTGTTGCTCCTAGAGGCTCATTTTCATATATTTTCTCATCAATGCGGGCACATATGAACATGGGACCAAACACAGATGCCTTCAGCTGCCAAGTGCACATGTAGTTTGTCAGCCAGTGTCATAGCTACAAATCTGATGACAGATGCCCTTCAATGCCAGGCATTCAAGTTAACTCCTATCCACAGGATACGGAATAACTAACTGATCGGCAGGGCTCCAACGCTAACGCCCTCGCCAATCCAGAGAATGGTGGTCCCGTTCCCCAGTACTGATGGAGTGGCAGACAGTACATGTGATCCATCCATTCATTCTCTATGGGACAGCCAGAAATAGGCAAGCGTTGTACTCGCCTGTCTGGCAAGGCCATAGAGAGTGATTGAAGTAGCAGGACGAGGGAATGAGGTCCTCATTCTCAGGACCATTGAGGGTTCCAGCTGTCGGACACCCACTGATCTGTCAGTTATTTCCTACCTGTGATGGCTAACCTCCGGCACTCCAGTTGTGATAAAACTACGACTCCCAAGATGTAGACTTGCTTGGGTCTTCTCTGAACTTCATAGAAATGAATGGAGCATGCTGGGAGATGTAGTTTCACCACAGCTGGAGTGCCGGAGGTTAGCCATCACTGTAAGGGATAAAATAAAAACGATATACTGTATTTTTTGCTTATAAGACACAATGGGGCTGTTATATGAGGCAATGGATGATGAGATGAGAGTCATATGGGGGCTGATGAAAGGTATGGGGATCTTATCGGAGGTCTGATTGGGGGGTCATTAACATTCAGGTCTGAGCTGAGGTCTGATTGGGGGTCTGATCTAAGATCATGTTGGGGTCTTATTAGCATTGGGGTTCTGATTGGGACTGTTAGCTGAGGTCTGATTAACATTGTGGGCCTGTTTGGTGGTCTGACCATCTAATCAAAAATATTTTTTTCTTATTGTCCTCCTCTAAAACCTAGGTGCATCTTATAGGGCGAAAAATACGGTATGCACCTTTACAGATGCACGGCAGTTTTTTGTTATTGTGGTCCTCATTTGTAACCGACACAAGGGAGAGGGTACTAAAGTGCGGCACCTTACCAACGCCTTTATTTCAGGAGAAAATAACTCATTTCCTGGCCACTTGGGCATTATGTGACCACCAGACTGACCACTGGATTTCTACAACCACTGCTGTGTCAGCCTGAAGTATGGCAATATTCTCTATCCAAGTCTACATTACGAGACTCACATAGAGGTTTTCATAGACTTGCATAGAAAGTCTTAAATCCAGCTTGTAGAAATCTGGTGGTCAGTTCGGTGGACATGTGATGAGCAGCGCCCCGAAAAAAGATTTGATTCTCTTTTTTTTTTTTTACACTCCCCCACGTGTAGGTTACAAACTGGGAGCACAATGAAAAAAGATTGTGCTTCATTAAAGAAAATTCTACATATGACTCAACAGTTTCTCTTTATGTCACTAAATTAGATGGGTCTCAGATCCCTAGGAGCATGACACTCTTGTCTTGGGGCAATCCCATCCTGATACTGAACAAGTCCGTGCTTTAGTGTGAATGATTGTGACTCAAAGGAGAAGTTGAATGTCAAGACTGAAATGATTAATTTACTCGTATTTTATGCAGAAGCTGTCTATGGGCTTGTCTATGACTTAGTGCTGCTGCGAACCATTCAGTGAGTAAGCTCAAAAGTATGCAAATGATTCAGAGGATATTGAGAAAAGACCCCCAAATTAAAGCAGATGGCTATAATAAATCTGTGAGAAAAAGAACCTGAGAAGACGATTAGATAAATGATGGTTCATATGGATTTTAATTGAATTTAACACTTTAGTTGTTAACTAACAACTAAAGTAACAAGAGCCCCCCCCCCTAATGTGCCAGTAACAAGAGGCCCCTCTAATGTGCCAGTAACAAGAGGCCCCCCTGATGTGCCAGTAACAAGAGGCCCCCCCTAATGTGCCAGTAACAAGAGCCCCCCCTAATGTGCCAGTAACAAGAGGCCCCTCTAATGTGCCAGTAACAAGAGCCCCCCCTAATGTGCCAGTAACAAGAGCCCCCCTAATGTGCCAGTAACAAGAGGCTCACCTAATGTGCCAGTAACAAGAGGCCCCCCTAATGTGCCAGTAACAAGAGGCCCCCCCTAATGTGCCAGTAACAAGAGGCCCCTCTAATGTGCCAGTAACAAGAGGCCCCTCTAATGTGCCAGTAACAAGAGGCCCCTCTAATGTGCCGGTAACAAGAGGCCCCTCTAATGTGCCAGTAACAAGAGGCCCCCCTGATGTGCCAGTAACAAGAGCCCCCCCTAATGTGCCAGTAACAAGAGCCCCCCCCTAATGTGCCAGTAACTTACTGCCTCTGCCCCGTCTCCAAATCCTTATTATGAAATCTTTCCCATTAGTATAAAACACAACATCAGCTCCTCCACGCCCCCAAGCCAAGTAATTGTAAGTTTTCATGTGAAATATGTTTGTTATACACATATAGCCTACACTGTGCCACACAATATATAGTATACCTCTACTCTGTGTAGTCTTGTGGCGGCGGACAGAAAATAATCTGGTCGGATCCGTCCTGCTGCTAGTGACCATGTGCCCCCGGTCTGCCGCTCCGTCCTCATTAACTATAATGGGGCGGAGTTCTGGCGGAGGCACGTCAGCGCACGGCGAGTGGCTGCCGGAATAAAACTACGACATGTCCAACATTTATTCTGGCAGCCTCTCGCCGTGCCTCCGCTGGACTCCGCACTGCTCCCATTATAGTCAATAGGGACGGCAGTCCGGGGGCACATGTTCACTAGCAGCAGGACGGATCTGACCGGCTGTTCATCCGACGGAAAAGCCTGCCGGAGGTCCGTGCCGATAGTGTGAAAGTAGCCTTAAAGTAGTTTAGCACAACCAGTAAAATGTATTGTTTATTGCTACAAATTGGATAAAAATCTGATAAATCAAAGCTTAATTGGAAATGAAGAACTGATTTTAAGAATCAGCTTTTTATTGCTTTACCTTTTCATTTCTAACACTATGAAAAACTCCTAATTATATTCTTACCTGCCATGTAGGTGGCCACTTGTATTTGTTACAGCTGGTACTGCCACCTAGTGGTAGAATATGTGACCTACAATATTTATTTGCTGTTGAGTAACAGTTATTGTAGGCGTCACAGATGCCGCTGTGTGATCAGGGAGCTGCACATTGTCACGCACACAGATGGACTGGTGTTCTTGGGTTGTAACAAGCTATGGTGGCTTCTGGCAGGTTTTCATCTGATAGGTTTTTGGACAAAATAAGAAAAAATTAGCTGACATTAGTTAAAGCCAATAAGTACCCGCCAGCACACGTCTTTGGAGAGCTTTGTGTAAAGTCTTGCATGTCCTGAATGATGAAGTCTGGTACACTGGAGTTCCCCTTCCTGAAAGCCGATGAGGCCCCTTTCACAACTTTAATTCTTTTAATTCTATTGTATGGGAATGTATCTATGAAGTATGCCATACATTTCACAGGTGGGAAAAGACCCTAACAAAGGAGAAGAAAACAATTCCCAAGTATAAATATATCTATATATCTTTAATGGGTGAGAAAGTAAGAGAGACTGGATGAAGCTGAAGAACAATGGTTTATAGATATTTCAGCAAGTTACATCAGTAAGGAAGGAGTAGTGAGCAGTGACTCATGCTGGTCATCTGCATGTTTGCCGTCTCCCTGACATAATTTCAGGACTTTGAGAAATGTTACAGTTTCTACTTGTATTTGACTTTCTTTGCTTACTTTCATATTCTTTGCTGCTTTTGATGCCAAACTTTGTCAGCAAAAAGGTAGAAAATAAATTAAACATAATTATGAAGTGAGATCTTGTTAAGGCTTCTTTCACACTACAGTATGTCCAGTTCAGTGTTTTGCGGTCCGTTTTTCACGGATCCGTTGTTCCATTTTTTTGCTTCCGTTGTGGTTCCGTTTCCGTTCCGTTGTTCCGTTCCGTTTTTCCGTATGGCATATACAGTATACAGTAATTACATAGAAAAAATTGGGCTGGGCATAACATTTTCAATAGATGGTTCAGAAAAAACGGAACGGAAACTGGAAGACATACGGATGCATTTCCGTATGTGTTCCGTTTTTTTTGTGGACCCATTGACTTTAATGGAGCCACGGACCGTGATTTGCGGGCAATAATAGGACATGTTCTATCTTTCAACGGAAAAACGGAAATACGGAAACGGAATGCATACGGAACACATTCCGTTTTTTTTGAGGAACCATTGAAATGAATGGTTCCGTATACGGAACGCAAAAAACGGACCGCAAAACGGAAAAAAAAAACGGTAGTGTGAAAGAGGCCTAATACTGAGAGCTGGGACAAGGGGTTGATAATCCCTTATCTAATGGGGTTGCAGCATTATTTTTGCCTTGATCACCCCACAGTGATACAAAATAATATTTCGGACAGCACAGGAGCATGCTCATGAAGGTGGCCAGCACTGGAGGCAGTGGGGGAGATTTATCAAAACTGGTGTAAAGTAAGACTGGCTTAGTTACCCATAGCAACCAAGCCGATTCCACCTTTCATTTTTCAGAGTTTCTTTAGAAAACAGTGACTACACAGCAAGACTATGAAGAACAAGTCTAATACCTTGGGTGACGGTTTCAGTTTACCCCAGCATGCTGATGTCAGCGGGCATATACTTTTAGAATATTCTCATTAGTCTTGAATGATAAGTTTAGAACTTTATCATTTTTTTATTCCGTCTCATTTAATGAAGTCTGCTCAGCGTTGTGTCCCACAAATACTCTCCAGAGCTCCTCTGCTTTCCTGAAGATGATTAGAACTGTCTTGAAATGACTTGTTTCCCTTTCCTTTGAGACAGGAAGCTAAATGAAGCATCACATGATGAGAAAGACAACTGCGCTCAGTCTCTTCTTCTGTCTGTGTAAGCAGCTGAACGCACTGTGTGTGCCAGACATCAGGATTTTGGGGCGGAATGACCCTCGTTTGACAGGACAGATTTTGTATTGTATCATCTTGACATCTGTGTTGGTCCCATGTTCACATGTGCCCGCATTGCTGAGAAAAATGATGTTTTATTATATGCAAATGAGGCTCTAGGAGCAACGGGGGCGTTGCTATTACACCTAGATGCTCTGCTCTCTCTGCAACCGCCACTCCCTCTGCACTTTGATTGACAGGACTAGGCAATGTAAACACCATCACGTCATCACCTCAAACATTGGTGGCATATCACTAGGATATGCCACCAATTTCAGATAGGTGTGGGTCACACCTCTGAGACTCGCAGCTATCTACACAACAGAGTGCCCAAAGTGAAGGAGATCACACCGCGCATGCGCGGCCACCATTCATTCATTTCTATGAAAAAAAGTGCTTGCTCGGCTATTTCGAGCAGTTCTTCTTTTCTGGTGTGGGTCTCAAAGGTGGGACCTGCATCTATCTGACATTAGTGGCATTTCCTAACATTACGCCACCAATGTGTGAGATAGCCATCCCTTTTTAAGGTGGCAAGAATGTAATGAATGTTATTTTCTGATGTTGCATTTAAGGTCAAACTTGTATTCAAAATGTTAAATCCTGTATTAGGGACCAGTGGCATAGCTATAGGGGTCTCAGAAGTCACAATCGCGACCGGACCCCTAAGCCAGGGAGAGACCCACAGAGCCCCCCCTTGCCAGTGGTGTACCGCCAACTTTTAGCTTGGAGAGCTTTGTGTAAAGTCTTGCATGTCCTGAATGATGAAGTCTGGTACACTGGAGTTCCCCTTCCTGAAAGCCGATGAGGCCCCTTTCACAACTTTAATTCTTTTAATTCTATTGTATGGGAATGTATCTATGAAGTATGCAATACATTTCACAGGCGGGAAAAGACCCTAACAAAGGAGAAGAAAACAATTCCCAAGTATAAATATATCTATATCTATATATCTTTAATGGGTGAGAAAGTAAGAGAGACTGGATGAAACTGAAGAACAATGGTTTATAGATATTTCAGCAAGTTACATCAGTAAGGAAGGAGTAGTGAGCGTGACTCATGCTGGTCATCTGCATGTTTGCCGTCTCCCTGACATAATTTCAGGACTTTGAGAAATGTCACAGTTTCTACTTGTATTTGACTTTCTTTGCTTACTTTCATATTCTTTGCTGCTTTTGATGCCAAACTTTGTCAACAAAAAGGTAGAAAATAAATAAAACATAATTATGAAATGAGATCTTGGTCTGATCTGAGGATCTGATATGAGGGTGTGATTTGAGGTGTGATATGAGGGTGTGATTTGAGGTGTGATATGGGGGTCTGATCTGAGGTGTGAAATACGGGTCTGATCTGAGGATCTGATATAATGGTCTTATCTGAAAGGTAAGGGGGTATTTTTTGTACTGGCACACATTATAAGGGGGCATTTTTTGTACTGGCACACATTATAAGGATAATTATTACTAATTGGGGACTACGGGGAACATGATTACTAGTATGGGTTCAATGGGGACATTATTGCTATAGGGGGCACTGTTAACACTAAGTGCACTCTGGCAGAATTTTTTTTCTATTGTTGGGACTTTTCGGAGCACTATTACTGTGGGGGCATCCTGGCACAGTATCAGTTTAGCACAATTATTTTTGGGGGACATTATGTTTACACCTTGCCTTGTACTAGTATTTTCTGGGGGATTATCTGTTTCTGCAGTATAGTATTGAAGAACACAGTGGCCACAGTATTGGGGTGTTCAGAAGGTCGGAGGATGAGGAAAAAGTAGAAAACTAATATGTCTTTTTGTCAAACTCTGCAGAGATGAGATGGCTGAAAAAAATCATCATGGCGGTCTGGCCTGAATGGAGAAGATGAAGAAAGAGAACGTCTACATCAGAGGAGATGTCACTGGATGTAAGAGGTATGTGGCGCTGTGTTACCCTGTATGTTTTGTAGCACTGTGTGTAATGTTTTCCAAGTTTGTTTTTAACAGTGGGCTGGAGGGAGGGGGGGCCCAAGTAAACTCTTGCACCAGGGCCCACGAGCCTTTAGTTATGCCACTGTTAGGGATTGTAATTTTAGTATTTTCCTAACATATACTGTATCTGGGTAATAGTGCAGGGAAGCTGCAGGGAACTTAAATACCCTGTGGCTGACACCCTGGTTCTGCTTGCAGACACCATCACTCTGTTTGATCCATTAAAAAAATGTAACTGCTCTCACACCGCCATGTGTGGTCTGTGGAGCAGACTCATTTCCCAGACTAGCCGCAGCTCATGTGACTACAACGCAGTGCATCATAAATAACTATGATGCAGGGAGTTTGACCCACACAGACAACAGACAACAATCAGTCAGGGAAATGCGACTGTTACACAGACCACATTTCATGGACCACACATGGCTGTGTGAATGTGGGCGAAAGGTACCTTAAACGCCAACGTTATTTGCTGATGGTATCTAGAAGACAACTATTTGGGGAATCTAAATTTCCTGTTACTTCCAGACACTATTACCTCTGCTACTAGTCTGTGAATAGTGACATACTTGTCTACTAGAGTTGAGCGAAACACCTGGATGTTCGGGTTCGAGAAGTTCGGCCGAACTTCCCGGAAATGTTCGGGTTCGGGATCCGAACCCGATCCGAACTTCGTCCCGAACCCGAACCCCATTGAAGTCAATGGGGACCCGAACTTTTCGGCACTAAAACGGCTGTAAAACAGCCCAGGAAAGGGCTAGAGGGCTGCAAAAGGCAGCAACATGTAGGTAAATCCCCTGCAAACAAATGTGGATAGGGAAATGAATTAAAATAAAAATTAAATAAATAAAAATTAACCAAAATCAATTGGAGAGAGGTCCCATAGCAGAGAATCTGGCTTCCCGTCACCCACCACTGGAACAGTCCATTCTCAGATATTTAGGCCCCGGCACCCAGGCAGAGGAGAGAGGTCCCGTAACAGAGAATCTGGCTTCATGTCAGCAGAGAATCAGTCTTCATATCATAGCAGAGAATCAGGCTTCACGTCACCCACCACTGCAACAGTCCATTTTCATAAATTTAGGCCCAGCACCCAGGCAGAGGAGAGAGGTCCCGTAACAGAGGATCTGGCTTCATGTCAGCAGAGAATCAGTCTGCATGTCATAGCAGAGAATCAGGCTTCACGTCAGCCACCACTGCAACAGTCCATTGGCATATATTTAGGCCCAGCACCCAGGCAGAGGAGAGAGGTCCCGTAACAGACAATCTGGCTTCATGTCAGCAGAGAATCAGTCTGCATGTCATAGCAGAGAATGAGGCTTCACGTCACCCACCACTGCAACAGTCCATTTTCATAAATTTAGGCCCAGCACCCAGGCAGAGGAGAGAGGTCCCGTAACAGACAATCTGGCTTCATGTCAGCAGAGAATTAGTCTGCATGTCATAGCAGAGAATGAGGCTTCACGTCAGCCACCACTGCAACAGTCCATTGGCATATATTTAGGCCCCGGCACCCAGACAGAGGAGAGGTTCATTCAACTTTGGGTAGCCTCGCAATATAATGGTAAAATGAAAATAAAAATAGGATTGAATGAGGAAGTGCCCTGGAGTCCAATAATATATGGTTAAGGGGAGGTAGTTAATGTCTAATCTGGACAAGGGACGGACAGGTCCTGTGGGATCCATGCCTGGTTCATTTTTATGAACGTCAGCTTGTCCACATTGGCTGTAGACAGGCGGCTGCGTTTGTCTGTAATGACGCCCCCTGCCGTGCTGAATACACGTTCAGACAAAACGCTGGCTGCCGGGCAGGCCAGCACCTCCAAGGCATAAAAGGCTAGCTCTGGCCACGTGGACAATTTAGAGACCCAGAAGTTGAATGGGGCCGAACCATCAGTCAGTACGTGGAGGGGTGTGCACACGTACTGTTCCACCATGTTAGTGAAATGTTGCCTCCTGCTAACACGTTGCGTATCAGGTGGTGGTGCAGTTAGCTGTGGCGTGTTGACAAAAGTTTTCCACATCTCTGCCATGCTAACCCTGCCCTCAGAGGAGCTGGCCGTGACACAGCTGCCTTGGCGACCTCTTGCTCCTCCTCTGCCTTGGCCTTGGGCTTCCACTTGTTCCCCTGTGACATTTGGGAATGCTCTCAGTAGCGCGTCTACCAACGTGCGCTTGTACTCGCGCATCTTCCTATCACGCTCCAGTGCAGGAAGTAAGGTGGGCACATTGTCTTTGTAGCGTGGATCCAGCAGGGTGGCAACCCAGTAGTCCGCACAGGTTAAAATGTGGGCAACTCTGCTGTCGTTGCGCAGGCACTGCAGCATGTAGTCGCTCATGTGTGCCAAGCTGCCCAGGGGTAAGGACAAGCTGTCCTCTGTGGGAGGCGTATCGTCATCGTCCTGCCTTTCCCCCCAGCCACGCACCAGTGATGGACCCGAGCTGCGTTGGGTGCCACCCCGCTGTGACCATGCTTCATCCTCATCCACCTCCACCTCCTCCTCATCCTCGTCCTCCTCGTCCTCCAGTAGTGGGCCCTGGCTGGCCACATTTGTACCTGGCCTCTGCTGTTGCCAAAAACCTCCCTCTGAGTCACTTCGAAGAGACTGGCCTGAAAGTGCTAAAAATGACCCCTCTTCCTCCTCCTCCTCCTCCTCCTGGGCCACCTCCTCTTCCATCATCGCCCTAAGTGTTTTCTCAAGGAGACATAGAAGTGGTATTGTAACGCTGATAACGGTGTCATCGCCACTGGCCATGTTGGTGGAGTACTCGAAACAGCGCAACAGGGCACACAGGTCTCGCATGGAGGCCCAGTCATTGGTGGTGAAGTGGTGCTGTTCTGTAGTGCGACTGACCCGTGCGTGCTGCAGCTGAAACTCCACTATGGCCTGCTGCTGCTCGCACAGTCTGTCCAGCATGTGCAAGGTGGAGTTCCACCTGGTGGGCACGTCGCATATGAGGCGGTGAGCGGGAAGGCCGAAGTTACGCTGTAGCGCAGACAGGCGAGCAGCAGCAGGATGTGAACGCCGGAAGCGCGAACAGACGGCCCGCACTTTATGCAGCAGCTCTGACATGTCGGGGTAGTTGTGAATGAACTTCTGCACCACCAAATTCAGCACATGCGCCAAGCAAGGGATGTGCGTCAAATTGGCTAGTCCCAGAGCTGCAACGAGATTTCGCCCATTATCACACACCACCAGGCCGGGCTTGAGGCTCACCGGCAGCAACCACTCGTCGGTCTGTTGTTCAATACCCCGCCACAACTCCTGTGCGGTGTGGGGCCTGTCCCCCAAACATATGAGTTTCAGAATGGCCTGCTGACTGTTTACCCCGGGCTGTGCTGAAGTTGGTGGTGAAGGTGTGTGGCTGACTGGATGAGCAGGTGGAAGAAGAGGAGGAGGAAGCCGAGAAGGAGGAGGTGGCAACAGGAGGCAAAGAATGTTGCCCTGCGATCCTTGGCGGCGGAAGGACGTGCGCCAAACAGCTCTCCGCCTGGGGCCCAGCTGCCACTACATTTACCCAGTGTGCAGTTAGGGAGATATAGCGTCCCTGGCCGTGCTTACTGGTCCACGTATCTGTGGTTAGGTGGACCTTGCCACAGATGGCGTTGCGCAGTGCACACTTGATTTTATCGGATACTTGGTTGTGCAGGGAAGGCACGGCTCTCTTGGAGAAGTAGTGGCGGCTGGGAACAACATACTGTGGGACAGCAAGCGACATGAGCTGTTTGAAGCTGTCTGTGTCCACCAGCCTAAATGACAGCATTTCATAGGCCAGTAGTTTAGAAATGCTGGCATTCAGGGCCAGGGATCGAGGGTGGCTAGGTGGGAATTTACGCTTTCTCTCAAATGTTTGTGAGATGGAGAGCTGAACGCTGCCGTGTGACATGGTTGAGACGCTTGGTGACGGAGGTGGTGGTGGTGGTGTTGGTGGTACATCCCCTGTTTGCTGGGCGGCAGGTGCCAACGTTCCTCCAGAGGCGGAGGAAGAGGCCGAGGCGGCAGCAGCAGAAGAGGCCGAGGCGGCAGCAGCAGAAGAGGTAGCAGGGGGAGCCTGAGTGACTTCCTTGGTTTTAAGGTGTTTACTCCACTGCAGTTCATGCTTTGCATGCAGGTGCCTGGTCATGCAGGTTGTGCTCAGGTTCAGAACGTTAATGCCTCGCTTAAGGCTCTGATGGCACAGCGTGCAAACCACTCGGGTCTTGTCGTCAGCACATTGTTTGAAGAAGTGCCATGCCAGGGAACTCCTTGAAGCTGCCTTTGGGGTGCTCGGTCCCAGATGGCGGCGGGCAGTAGCAGGCGGAGTCTCTTGGCGGCGGGTGTTCTGCTTTTGCCCACTGCTCCCTCTTTTGCTACGCTGTTGGCTCGGTCTCACCACTGCCTCTTCCTCCGAACTGTGAAAGTCAGTGGCACGACCTTCATTCCATGTGGGGTCTAGGACCTCATCATCCCCTGCATCGTCTTCCACCCAGTCTTGATCCCTGACCTCCTGTTCAGTCTGCACACTGCAGAAAGACGCAGCAGTTGGCACCTGTGTTTCGTCATCATCAGAGACATGCTGAGGTGGTATTCCATGTCCTCATCATCAGGAAACATAAGTGGTTGTGCGTCAGTGCATTCTATATCTTTCACCGCTGGGGAAGGGCTAGGTGGATGCCCTTGGGAAACCCTGCCAGCGGAGTCTTCAAACAGCATAAGAGACTGCTGCATAACTTGAGGCTGAGACAGTTTCCCTGGTATGCATGGGGGTGATGTGACAGACTGATGGGGTTGGTTTTCAGGCGCCATCTGTGCGCTTTCTGCAGAAGACTGGGTGGGAGATAATGTGAACGTGCTGGATCCACTGTCGGCCACCCAATTGACTAATGCCTGTACCTGCTCAGGCCTTACCATCCTTAGAACGGCATTGGGCCCACCATATATCGCTGTAAATTCTGGCGGCTACTGGGACCTGAGGTAGTTGGTACACTAGGACGTGTGGATGTGGCAGAACGGCCACGTCCTCTCCCAGCACCAGAGGGTCCACTAACACCACCACGACCATGTCCACGTCCGCGTCCCTTACTAGATGTTTTTCTCATTGTTATGGTTCACCACAACAACAAATATATTATTTGGCCCAATGTATTGTATTCAAATTCAGCGGGATATAAATTTGAGGCCTAGTATTTAGGCGCTGGGTGACCGGTATGGATTTACTAACAGAATTAGACTTGGAAATGCACAGTAGCGTGTGTGTGAAGTTATTCTGAATGACCCTATGTGCACCTTGAATATTATATACCCTTTTAGGGGTAGATTTCAAATAGCTCTGATATAGCAGGAACCACTAAATTATGAAATTGCTAAATTGGGAATTGTATTTCAACCCAGAACAAAAAATGTGCTTTGACGGACACTAAATAACTTTCCCAGCCACAACAGGACAGCGGTAACGAGAGATTTAGCGGGATATGAATTTGAGGCCTAGTATTTAGGCGCTGGGTGACCGGTATGGATTTAGCGACAGAATTAGACTTGGAAATGCACAGTAGCGTGTGTGTGAAGTTATTCTGAATGACCCTATGTGCACCATGAATATTATATACCCTTTTAGGGATAGATTTCAAATAGCTCTGATATAGCAGGAACCACTAAATTATGAAATTGCTAAATTGGGAATTGTACTTCAACCCAGAACAAAAAATGTGCTTTGACGGACACTAAATAACTTTCCCAGCCACAACAGTACAGCGGTAACGAGAGATTTAGCGGGATATAAATTTGAGGCCTAGTATTTAGGCGCTGGGTGACCGGTATGGATTTAGCGACAGAATTAGACTTGGAAATGCACAGTAGCGTGTGTGTGAAGTTATTCTGAATGACCCTATGTGCACCTTGAATATTATATACCCTTTTAGGGATAGATTTCAAATAGCTCTGATATAGCAGGAACCACTAAATTATGAAATTGCTAAATTGGGAATTGTACTTCAACCCAGAACAAAAAATGTGCTTTGACGGACACTAAATAACTTTCCCAGCCACAACAGGACAGCGGTAACGAGAGATTTAGCGGGATATAAATTTGAGGCCTAGTATTTAGGCGCTGGGTGACCGGTATGGATTTAGTGACAGAATTAGACTTGGAAATGCACAGTAGCGTGTGTGTGAAGTTATTCTGAATGACCCTATGTGCACCTTGAATATTATATACCCTTTTAGGGATAGATTTCAAATAGCTCTGATATAGCAGAAACCACTAAATTATGAAATTGCTAAATTGGGAATTGTATTTCAACCCAGAACAAAAAATGTGCTTTGACGGACACTAAATAACTTTCCCAGCCACAACAGGACAGCGGTAACGAGAGATTTAGCGGGATATAAATTTGAGGCCTAGTATTTAGGCGCTGGGTGACCGGTATGGATTTAGCGACAGAATTAGACTTGGAAATGCACAGTAGCGTGTGTGTGAAGTTATTCTGAATGACCCTATGTGCACCTTGAATATTATATACCCTTTTAGGGATAGATTTCAAATAGCTCTGATATAGCAGGAACCACTAAATTATGAAATTGCTAAATTGGGAATTGTACTTCAACCCAGAACAAAAAATGTGCTTTGACGGACACTAAATAACTTTCCCAGCCACAACAGGACAGCGGTAACGAGAGATTTAGCGGGATATAAATTTGAGGCCTAGTATTTAGGCGCTGGGTGACCGGTATGGATTTAGTGACAGAATTAGACTGGGATATGGCCAAAAAATAACCACACTATTGCTGGTTAAATGCACTTGGTGACGGGCGCAGCTTGCCCCTGATGTAGTATATGGCCAAAAAATGAACAGACTATTGCTGGTTAAATGCACTTGGTGTCACAGCTTGACGAACCACACTACTGAGGGTTAAATGCACTTGGTGACGGGCGCAGCTTGCCCCTGATGTAGTATATGGCCAAAAAATGAACAGACTATTGCTGGTTAAATGCACTTGGTGACGGGCGCAGCTTGCCCCTGATTTAGTATATGGCCAAAAAATGAACAGACTATTGCTGGTTAAATGCACTTGGTGTGATAGCTTGACCAACCACACTACTGAGGGTTAAATGCACTTGGTGACGGGCGCAGCTTGCCCCTGATGTAGTATATGGCCAAAAAATGAACAGACTATTGCTGGTTAAATGCACTTGGTGTCACAGCTTGACGAACCACACTACTGAGGGTTAAATGCACTTGGTGACGGGCGCAGCTTGCCCCTGATGTAGTATATGGCCAAAAAATGAACAGACTATTGCTGGTTAAATGCACTTGGTGACGGGCGCAGCTTGCCCCTGATTTAGTATATGGCCAAAAAATGAACAGACTATTGCTGGTTAAATGCACTTGGTGTGATAGCTTGACCAACCACACTACTGAGGGTTAAATGCACTTGGTGACGGGCGCAGCTTGCCCCTGATGTAGTATATGGCCAAAAAATGAACAAACTATTGCTGGTTAAATGCACTTGGTGACGGGCGCAGCTTGCCCCTGATTTAGTATATGGCCAAAAAATGAACAGACTATTGCTGGTTAAATGCACTTGGTGTGATAGCTTGACCAACCACACTACTGAGGGTTAAATGCACTTGGTGACGGGCGCAGCTTGCCCCTGATGTAGTATATGGCCAAAAAATGAACAGACTATTGCTGGTTAAATGCACTTGGTGACGGGCGCAGCTTGCCCCTGATTTAGTATATGGCCAAAAAATGAACAGACTATTGCTGGTTAAATGCACTTGGTGTGATAGCTTGACCAACCACACTACTGAGGGTTAAATGCACTTGGTGACGGGCGCAGCTTGCCCCTGATGTAGTATATGGCCAAAAAATGAACAGACTATTGCTGGTTAAATGCACTTGGTGACAGGCGCAGCTTGCCCCTGATTTAGTATATGGCCAAAAAATGAACAGACTATTGCTGGTTAAATGCACTTGGTGTGATAGCTTGACCAACCACACTACTGAGGGTTAAATGCACTTGGTGACGGGCGCAGCTTGCCCCTGATGTAGTATATGGCCAAAAAATGAACAGACTATTGCTGGTTAAATGCACTTGGTGTCACAGCTTGACGAACCACACTACTGAGGGTTAAATGCACTTGGTGACAGGCGCAGCTTGCCCCTGATGTAGTATATGGCCAAAAAATAAACAGACTATTGCTGGTTAAATGCACTTGGTGTGACAGCTTCACCCTGATGTAGGCTTTAGCCAAAAAACAACCACACCATTGAGGGTTAAATGCACTTGGTGACAGGCGCAGCTTGCCCCTGATTTAGTATATGGCCAAAAAATGAACAGACTATTGCTGGTTAAATGCACTTGGTGTGACAGCTTCACCCTGATGTAGGCTTTAGCCAAAAAACAACCACACCATTGAGGGTTAAATGCACTTGGTCGCAGCTTGGATGCACTTGGTCGCAGCACCGCACAAGACACAAAATGGCCGCCGATCACCCCAGAAAAAAGTGACTGACAAACGGTCTGGGCAGCCTAAAAACAGTGAGTGAGCATTTGAATTTCAGCAGCTCAATGATGCACAGCTGCAGATCGATCGATTAATCAAGTGAAGTCCTTTGGAGGAGTTAATCTGCCTAATCTCGCCCTACTGTCGCAGCCGCAACCTCTCCCTACGCTAATCAGAGCAGAGTGACGGGCGGCGCTATGTGACTCCAGCTTAAATAGAGGCTGGGTCACATGGTGCTCTGGCCAATCACAGCCATGCCAATAGTAGGCATGGCTGTGACGGCCTCTTGGGGCAAGTAGTATGACGCTTGTTGATTGGCTGCTTTGCAGCCTTTCAAAAAGCGCCAAGAAAGCGTCACAAAAGCGCCAAGAAAGCGACGAACACCGAACCCGAACCCGGACTTTTACGAAAATGTCCGGGTTCGGGTCCGTGTCACGGACACCCTAAAATTCGGTACGAACCCGAACTATACAGTTCGAGTTCGCTCATCCCTATTGTCTACATCAAGAGGCTGAATACTTGTTCTGATCAAATGAGAACATTATTAACGTGTACATTATTTTTTATGGTTCTGTTCACACTAGCATTTTCCTTTTATATGATTTTGTTTAGTGACGTTTGACTAAGACAAATGGTTGCGTTCTTATTTCCATTGATTTCAGTGTGATTTTTCTATTGATAAATGCTATCCATTGGCTTCCATTAGCTGTTCTGTAGAGTAGAGTGGTCTTCTATACTATACTACCCAGTAAAAATTGGAAGCCTCAGGTATCTCATTAAATCAGTTAGGATCTGTTAGGCTGGGTTTACGCGGGCGTGTCCGGATCAGGTCCGGATGCGTCCTGGTGTATTGCGGAAAACCCGCACGATTAGGTACGCAATTGCAATTCCGATGTTCAGTTTTTATCGTGCGGGTGCAATGTGTTTTGCACGCGCGTGATAAAAAACCGACTGTGGTACCCAGACCCGATTTCAGGTTTGGGTTAGTTGTAGTGTAGATTGTATTATTTTCCCTTATAACATGGTTATAAGGGAAAATAATAGCATTCTGAATACAGAATGCACAGTAGGTGGTCAATTGAGGGTTAAAAAAAATAAAAAAATTAACTCACCTTCTCCTCTTGATCATGTAGTTCCCGGTCTCTTCTTTACTTCTTTAATGATGAACTACCGGCTAGGACCTGTGGTGACGTCAGATCACATGCTCCAATCACATGGTCCATAACCATGTTATAAGGGAAAATAATACAGTGAATAGACTGTCACCTAGCAACCATGCGTGAAAATCGCACCGCATCCGCACTTGCTTGCGGATGCTTGCGATTTTCACTCAGCCCCATTCACTTCTATGGGGCCTGCGTTGCGTGATAAACGCACAATATAGAGCATGCACCCGCATGGAAATCTCGCCCGTGTGAACTCAGCCTTAAGGTTTGCATTTTGACCCATTTAAAATACGGTAAAGGAAGCAACAGAAACAGGAAGAACGCCAAGCAGGGTTGAATTCTTTTGCAAGGCACTGTAAACTGGATACCATAAACATTTGGTTTAAAGACGCTTTACTGCTACTTACGCAAATATTTCACATCAAGGTCTGGTCACCGTTGTGAAGGAAGTTGAGAAACTGTCAGTCAGCTAATAATACATATTATTCTTTGTAGGATATTTATTAAGAAAAAGTAGCATTTCATACTTTATATGTTTATGTGTTGAGGTTTTAATTATTTTGCTGTAAATATTCAGTAACACATATGGCCACATTTTATTTCCACACATTTGTGTAAGATCTTTTGGGGTAATTTATCAAACTGGTGTGAAAGAGAACTGGCTTAGGCCTCATGCACAGGAACGTGGTTTGGTTCCGCATCCGAGCTGCATTTTTTGCGGCTCGGGTGCGGACCCATTCACTTCAATGGGGCCGCAAAAGATGCGGACAGTCCGTAGCCCCGCCAAAAAAATAGAAAATATCCTATTCTTGTCCGTTTTGCGGACAAGAATAGGCATTTCTACAATGGGCCGCCCGTTCCGTTCCACAATATTCTTAATGTGTGTAATCAGCGGCTCACCTATTCGGATTAATGGATAGGGTGCTCTATTCCTATCTAATTATAACAAGGAATGTAATTAGAAGACAAATGGATGGCACTCTAAATATTTGTGGAGCACGGGTCTAATGGTAATTTATTGGTAATTATGACAAACAAATAAGTTGAAAAATTTAATTGAAAAGAGTTTAAAAAGAAGATTATCCTCTAAGAATAGTATGAATATATATATATATATCAATACAAAAATAAATATGGGTGCATCAATAAGGTAGATAATAACTCAATGATTTATATATGAAAAGGGGAAGGGGAGGATTTACCCTCAGTCCGTATATAAACAATGCGATAATGATGTCGAGAAAGTGGTATCAATGAACAATAAAAGTGTGATACCACCAATAAATATTATCCAAAATCGCAGCTATAAAATAGCTAAAAACAACAATAAGTCAATGTCAACAATGAATGAGTGACGGCAGGGATCCTTTAGCAACAATTCCAAGTATTAAAAGTATATATCTCTAGTAGCAGCAAGGATAATAGCAGCAATATTTAGTCTGTATGGAGGAGTAAAACGGATGGATCTTGCAGGTAACCAAAATGTTAAATTCCTAATAATAGGACCTTAATATGGAAAAAGGAGAGATACTTCTATTTAGTTAGTCTGAAAACTAATCAGAAATGCCAATATTAGAGTTTTGCGGACAAGGATAACAGTTTTGTGGACCGCAAAACACAAACATTCGTGTGCATGTAGGCTTAGTCTACTTTCACATTAGCGTTAGCAGGGTCCGGCAGGCTGTAATAATGGGGACGAGCCAGAGGTCTGGCCGCAGCACCGCAAACATGCCGAGATGCGGCCGGACAAAAACTGCAAATCACCAGGCACACAAAAACTGCACACAAAAAACATTAGGCACGCAAAAAACACTAAGGCCTCTTTCACATGGGCGTCATGCTTTTGGCCCGGATAAGATGGGGGTGCGTCGCAGGAAAATGCAATATTTTTCCGCAAAACATTGTAATGCGTTTTGCATGCGCGTGAGAAAAATAGGCATGTTTGGTACCCAGACCCGAACTTCTTCACAGAAGTTCAGGTTTGGGTTAGGTGTTGTGTAGATTGTATTATTTTCCCTTATACCATGGTTACAAGGGAAAATAATAGTATTCTTAATACAGAATGCTAAGTACAATAGTGCTGGAGGGGTTAAAAAAAATAAAAAATAATTTAACTCACCTTAATCCACTTGTTCGCGCAGCCTGGCTTCTCTTCTATCTTCTCATCACATGGTCCATCACATGATCTTTTTTTACCATGGTGATGGATCATGTGACGGACCACCATGTGACGAACGCAGTGACGTCATAAAGGTCCTATTCCTCAAAGAAGAAGAAAGAAGGGCTGCGCGAACAAGTGGATTAAGGTGAGTGAATTTATTATTATTATTTTTTTTAACCCCTCCAGCCCTATTGTACTATGCATTCTGTATTAAGAATGCTATTATTTTCCCTTATAACCATGTTATAAGGGAAAATAATAAAGATCGGGTCCCCATCCCGATCGTCTCCTAGCAACCATGCATGGAAATCGCACCCCATCCGCACTTGCTTGCAGATGCTTGCCATTTTCACTCAGCCCCATTCACTTCTATGGGGCCTGCGTTGCGTGGAAAACGCACAAAGAGGATAATGCTGATATTTTCACGCAATGCACAAGTGATGCGTGAAAATCACCGCTCATGTGCACAGCCCCTTAGAAGTGAATGGGTCCGGATTCAGTGCGGGTGCAATGCGTTCACCTCATGCATCGCACCCGCGCGGAAATCTCACCTATGTGAAAGGGGCCTAAGTGCTCATGCACACGACTGTTCAGTTTTTTGCAGCCCGCAAACCGCTGATCCGCAAAAACAGAAGCCACTCGTGTGCCTTCCGCGATTTGCGGAAGGGAACGGGCGGACCATTATAGAAATGCCTATTTATGTCCGCAAAACGGACAACAATAGGACAGGTTATATATTTTTTTTGCGGACCACGGAACGGAGCAACAGATGCGGAAAGCACACGGAGTGCTGTCCGCATCTTTTGCGGCCCCATTGAAGTGAATGGGTACGCACCCGAGCCGTAAAAACTGCGGCTCAGATGCGGACCCGAACAACGGTCGTGTGCATGAGGCCTAACATAGCAGGTGATGAAACTCAACATGGTCAATAAATTATTTAAAAATGCTGCAAAAACATTGATCAGATCAGGCGTTTTTTGTTGGGTTTTTTTTTAGCCCAAAAAAATCCACGGATTTTGTTGCAGATTTTTCCGTGCAGAGTTTTCCACTGCAGAATCAGTTTCCCATTGAATTGAATAGACAGATTCTCATATAGGAAATCCCAATACAATTATTTTACGCTGCGGAATGTAAACTTTACAGTGAAAGTAGACAATTTTCAGCCCCATAGGATAATGTGGGAGAAGGATTTTCTGGTAGAATTTTCTGCTACGTGGGAAGGCAACCTTACTTTGCTGCAGTTTATACCAAACCTGTAATTCAGCATGTAGGGGACGACTAGTTATCATAACATTCTCTATGGAGAAACAGATTCATGATTGCCATCTAGTGGTCAAATGGATAACTCCCTGCTGACATCATCACCCAGACAGTTTCCTCAGAAAACTTTTAGGCAGTCACAATTAAATCCTGCTGTCAGCAGATATTGCAAAACTGTGACATTTTGCATCTCTCATCTGAACTTACACAAGCATTTCTCCTGAAAGGGTTAGTCATCTCATGAACAATGGCGATGGGAAATAACACTTAAAGGGAGATCTTTCGCCATATTCTATTAGGCTGCATAAACAATTTAAAAAGAAACCGAACCATACACATGTTACATTCCCTGATGTAGAATTTGATATTTTGATGTAATCTTCTTTGGATTTCTGTCTGTTTCTAATAGGTATAGGGGGCACACTACCCATAGTGAGGAGTGCAAAAATGGTTTGAATGCAATACTAAACAACCAAAAAGCCAGAGAGCTTAGAAAACCATAACTAGATGCACATCAAATGGATATAAAATCAGTAAAGCAATTTTTTTTAGACAGGACAAACTTACAAATAGTTAAAAAATTGTATACAATGAACAATGTGCCGTTATAGATGAACCAGGCACAGACACACAGCCCACCAAGGTCCACAAAATAGGGATCAAACACGTGCAGTCCGGGAGAATTTAAAGTCCAATTCAATGCCAAAAAAAGAACAAATAATGCATAAATGATGATGTAGCATCAAGAAATATAGAACAATACCTGAAGAGGATAAAGTGCAATAGTATGAAACCCGGACATGTACACTGAGCAAAAATATAAACGCAACACTTTGGTTTTGCTCCCGTTTTGCATGAGCTGAACTCAAAGATCTGAAACATTTTCTACATACACAAAAGACCCATTACTCTCAAATATTGTTCACAAATCTGTCTAAACCTGAGTTAGTGAGCACTTCTCCTTTGCCGAGATAATCCATCCCACCTCACAGGTGTGGCATATCAAGGTGCTGATTACACAGCATGAATATTGCACAGGTGTGCCTTAGACTGCCCACAATAAAAGACCACTCATGCAAAATGGGAGCAAAACCGAAAGTGTTGCGTTTATATTTTTATTCAGTGTATGTGGGCCTGTGTAAAAAAAAGACTGCTTCCTCAGGGGTAAAAGCCTGTATCAATCATTGCCCTATAAATACCCATATAATTAGGTGCTTTAAAGTAATAAAACAGGTAAAGTACAATCACCTGTATAGACATTAGATGAAAGAGTAAGGCCTCTTGCACACGACCCATTGGCGGATCCGGGAGGGAGGGGGCAACCGAGCAACTGCCCCCCCCCCCCCCCGAGAATGTAGTGAAACATTCCTGGCCCGGAGGCGGTGGCAGCGGCAGGGAGAGATGAGCGCTTCCATTGTGGAAGCTCTCATCTAAATATTCATCTGTATCGCCGTCCTCAGGACAGCGATACATATGAATGGTGCGGAGGAGCAGGGGAGAGGCGTCTACCTTGCCTGTTCCTCTGATAGGCTGCAGGCCTAGTGCCTGTAGCCCATAAGAGGCCAATGCAGGTGGCGCGATGATGTCATTGCGCCGCCTGAGCCGTACAGAGCGGGGCACAGGTCAGAAGAGGCCTGCATCGCATCGCAGTGTTATGGAGGTAAGTGTCACGCCTTTCCATGTGAATGTGCGGAGGTCTGTCAGACTGGCTGCACATGTCTGATTTCTCTGTTTGTTTAGTTTTGGGTTTGAGCTGGATCCACCTTCCCTCAGGTGTACTGGGTTTCATTGTTAATGAGGCTATTTATCCCTCCTTCCCCCAGTGGCCTGTGCGGGTTATAGTTTTTTCCTGGGAGCTCTTGATGTGTGGGGATTGTCTGCTCCAGCTCTGCTCATGATAAGTCCTCTCCGTTCTTTCCCTTTATGTGTTTTATCTAGGCCTCTAGGGAGACGCTTGCTTCCTCCTGGTTTGAAGAAGCAGGTTGCCTCTTCCCTTTTCCCTGCTGCTTAGGGTTTGCCCAGGGTGTTTAGGTTTAGGCACGAGGGCATGTGCATATCCACCATAAGGGTATGCACATGGACACAGCAGTTTAGGGAAAGCTTTTAGAGATTGCTAGAAGGTGAACTTTTTCTCCCTAGCTTTTGGGCCTAGTCGTTTCCTGTGTTTGGTTATTTCCCCGCTTACCTACCTTTTGTGAGAGTAAGTACAAGTGTTTATTGTTTTAATTATTTTTAGTAGAGTATGGCAAGAAGAGGGTGGGACCCTATATACTGGCACATTATGGAAAGAGCACTATGCGGGCATTATATAGGGGCATTTAATACTGGCACCCATTTTGGTGCCACTATGGGGAAGGGTGGAGAGAGGCATTATGGGGAGCATCTATGTGGGGCAGTCTATACTGCCACATTATGAAGGGCAATATGGGGACGGGGGAGAAGCACTATGGGGGCATCTTCTGGGGGCACTATATAGGAGTATTTTATACTGACACAAATTATAGGGGCACTATGGCCACCTTAGCTCAACTGGGGGCACTAAATGTTGTAGTGGCACACAGTACGGGTCATTGGATCACATGAGGGCACTCTGGGGACATTGACTGGGGGCACTAAGAGGAGGTATTTTTTTTTACTGCCACACAACGAAGCATTTTTTTGTACTGGCGCACATTATAAGGGGGCTTTATTACAACTGGGGGACTATGGGAGCACTATTACTTCTGGGAGACAATTACTGTTAGGGGCACTGTAGGAGCACTATTACTACTAAGTGCACCCTGGCACAGAATTATTACGATTGTTGGGATTTTGGGGAGCACTATTACTGTGGGGGCACCCTGGCACAGTATCAGCTTAGCAGTTATTTTGGGGTGACATTATGGTTACAGTATTAGTGTCAGGGGAACTATTTGCTGGGTGCAGTTATTTTTTAGAGTATTGTGTTTCAATAATAATAACTAGTATTTTCAGGGGGTTTATCTGTTTCTACAGTATAGTTTTGTGGGGCACAGCGTCTCAGTATTGGGGGTGCGTAATGGGATGTTGAGAAGGTAGGAGGAAAAGTAGGAAACTAAGATGTCTGTCTGTCAAACTCTGCAGAGATGAGAGATGGCTGAAATAAATCATCATGGTGGTCTGGTCTGAATGGAGAAGATGAAGAAAGAGAACATCTACATCAAATGAGACGTCACTGGATGTAAGAGGTATGGGCGCGATATGTGGGTGTGGCTTGAGGGTGGGCGGGGGCACAGGGGCCCCATAATCTCCTATTTCCCTGGGAAGTGCCCCTCCCGAGACCAGGCTCTGGATCCGCCACTGACACAACCGTATGCCCTCCGAGACATATGGTCCGTGAGCGGGCCATATGTCCCAGAGCGGCATTGATTATGCGCACGGGAGCACACAGCATCATAGATTACAATGATGCTGTGCATGTCGCGCTGCCCGCGGTGCTATTGTCCAGCATTCATAAAATCATACGAGTGCGAGAAAACAGTCCTGGGGGCGGCCCGACATGGACAGCATCATTGTAATTTATGATGCTGTGTACTCCCGTGCGCACGATCAATGCCGATCTGGGACATATGGCCCGCTCAGGGCATATGGTCGTGTGCAAGAGGCCTAAGATTGTGCTCCACTGATTTCTGTCTATTTCTCAACAGGTCTATTAACACAGTTTTTTGTTATGTTATCCCTTAGCTGACGGAACAATTTTCAGTTTTTGCATTTTCATTTCTTACTCTCTACCTTCTTGGAGCCATAGATTGTTTTATTTTTCCATTTACGTGATCATATGAGGGCTTGCTTTTTGCGGGGTAAGTTGTGCTTTTTAATGGCACCTTTTAAAATTGCATAGGATGTAGTGGGAAGCTTGAGAAAAATTCCAAATGTGGTGGAATTGGAAGAAAATTCCACCACAATTTTATGGGTTTTGTTTTTATGACAGTCAGTACGACTGACCCCCATAATTTTTTAGTAGTTATGTGTACAGGGTTGTATGAGGATTTTTTTGCGGGGCAATCTGTATTTTTTATTGATGCCATTTTGGGATATGTATGACATTTTGATTTTTTATTCAATTTTTTTTGTGGGAGGTGAGGTGACCAAAAAATGGAATCAGCCATTTTGACTTTGTTTCCGTTTCATTTGCCATTTCCGTTTCATTTGCCAAATATTTTTATATTTTAATAGTATGGACGTTTTTGCATGCAGTGATGCTAATGATGTTTATCTTTTTTATTGTTTATTTTTTTGGGGTGAAAGGGGAGTGATTATTTTTTTTATTGTTTTAATTTTTATTTTTATTTTTTTAACTTTATTTTTATTTTGTACATTTTTCTGCAGTTCCCATAGGGAACTTGAATTGATTGCTTCTCTCATAGACCCCAATGCATTAGGATTGAGTGAGCAGGAGACTTGCAAGGGACATCTGGGGAAGCTGTCAGAGAAGGAAGAGTGCACCCTAAGGCCCCTTTCACACGGGCGAGTTTTCCGTGCGGGTGCGATGCGTGCGGTGAACGTATTGCACCCGCACTGAATCCTGACCCATTCATTTCTATGGGGCTGTGCACATGAGCGGTGATTTTCACGCATCACTTGTGCGTTGAGTGAAAATCGCAGCATGCTCTATATTGTCCGATTTTCACGCGACGCAGGCCCCATAGAAGTGAATGGGAAGCGTGAAAATCGCATAGCATCCGCAAGCAAGTACGGATGCGGTGCGATTTTCACGCACGGTTGCTAGGAGACGATCGGGATGGAGACCCGATCATTATTATTTTCCCTTATAACATGGTTATAAGGGAAAATAATAGCATTCTGAATACAGAATGCATAGTAAAACAGCGCTAGAGGGGTTAAAAAAAAATAAAAAATAATTTAACTCACCTTAGTCCACTTGATCGCAAAGCCCGGCATCTCCTTGTGTCTCCTCTGCTGAAAAGGACCTGGGGTGAGCTGCTGCATTAAATAGAGGTTAAGGACCTTTGATGACGTCACTCCGATCATCACATGGTCTTTTACCATGGTGAATCACCATGGTAAAAGATCATGTGACGTACCATGTGATGACCGGAGTGACGTCATCAAAGGTCATGTTATAAGGGAAAATAATACAATCTTCAGAACATCATTCCCAAGCCCGAACTTCTGTGAAGAAGTTCGGGTTTGGGTACCAAACATGCGCAATTTTTCTCACGCGAGTGCAACGCATGACAATGTTTTGCACTCACGCGGAAAAATCGTGCATTTTCCCGCAACGCACCCGCCTCTTATCCGGGCAAAAAAACTGACGCCCGTGTGAAAGAGGCCTAAGGCCTCCTGCACACATTGAAAATCCACAGTGTAGTACAGTACCAGCAAAGTTAATGACAGCAATAGAAAATCATGTCAGAGTGACACTGACATACATAGCTATGGGTAAATGCATGTTTGATGGCGTTAAAAAACTGTTTGTTTAAAGATACGCTGCACCGCCACATGTGTTATGCTCTTTCATATTCCAAAGCTTCTAAAAACTGTCCCTTATCGAGGCATATAATGTTTAAGCACACACGGAGTTATGAGGAAAAAAAAACTATGGCTTATTGGGGGAGCAAGCATCCACAAATTATACCTTAGTAATAATGTTGTGCCTTTCCGAAACTAGGGAGAAAGTGGCCAACTACTACTACTTCTGGCCAGATATCTGGTACTGCTATTACCCACATTCTGGCTCTGGGAGGACAATGCGAGGACACTATGCCACTCCCCATCACTCCCTTAGGCCTCTTTCACACGACCGTTTTTTTTTTCCGTTTTGCGGGCCGTTTTTTGCGGTCCGTATACGGTCCGTATACGGAACCATTCATTTCAATGGTTCCGCAAAAAAAACGGAATGTACTCCGTGTGCATTCCGTTTCCGTATTTCCGTTTTTCCGTTCCGTTTAAAGATAGAACATGTCCTATATTTGGCCGCAAATCACGTTCCGTGGCTCCATTAAAGTCTATGGGTCCGCAAAAAAACGGAATGCATACGGAAATGCATCCGTATGTCTTCCGTATCCGTTCCGTTTTTTGCGGAACCATCTATTGAAAATGTTATGCCCAGCCCAATTTTTTATATGAAATTACTGTATACTGTATTTGCCATACGGAAAAACGGAACGGAACAACGGAACGGAAACGGAACCACAACGGAAGCAAAAAACGGAACAACGGATCCGTGAAAAACGGACCGCAAAACACTGAAATGGACATACTGTCGTGTGAAAGAGGCCTTAAACTGGTCTCCCTGATCAAAGTCCCTGGTATTCTACACAATGATTTCTTTCTATTCTGTCCCTACACTGTCCCTTTTACACTAGAAGAGATGCTTTCTTGTGCCTCTGTATATTGTCTAAGATCGTTTTCTGTCAGACAATGCATAGACCCATCAACCCTCGTTAACAACTTAACACAGAATTCCGTTCTGTTCATACTGCACAGGCATCTCCCATTCTGTTGCCTCACTGATTGGCTGATCCAGGCTGGCTGTGAGCCACTCAGGGCAAGCCCTCTTTCTACATGACCTCCCACGGTTGTGTGACCACCCTTCTTCCTCCCTTGTGGTTTTGCAGCGTCCCACTCAGGACATTGCGTGTCATTTTTGTATTGCAACACCTGTTGTATCCCTGTTCATAGGCTGGTCTGGTGTAATTTATACATCCCATCACTAGATGGGGATAGCACTTCATATAAATACTTAGGTCAGGCCTAGTGTAGTGGAGAAAAAAGTGAAGTAAAGTGGGAGAGTTAGGCTGAGTTCACACGGGCGAGATTTCCGCGCGGGTGCAATGCAGTAGGTGAACGCATTGCACCTGCACTGAATCCTGACCCATTCATTTCAATGGGGCTGTGCACATGAGCATTTTTTTTCATGCATCACTTCTGCAATGCTTTAAAATCGCAGCATGTTCTATATTCTGCGTTTTTCACGCAGCCCTGGCTCCATAGAAGTGAATGGGGCTGCGTTAATAACGCATTGCATCTGCAAGCAAGTGCGGATGCAATGCATTTTTCACTGATGGTTGCTAGGAGATGTTGTTTGTAAACCTTCAGTTTTTTATCACGCGCGTGAAAAAAGCATCAAAACGCATTGCACCCGCGCGGAAAAAACTGAACAACTAAACGCAATTGCAGCCAAAACTGACTGAACTTGCTTGCAAAATGGTGCGAGTTTAACTGAACGCACCCTGAACGCATCCGGACCTAATCTGTCACGCTCGTGTGAACTCAGCCTTAGGCTAGGTTCACACGGGCGTGTCCGGATTAGGTCCGGATGCGTCCCGGTGTATTGCGGCAAACCCGCGCGATTAGGTACGCAATTGCAGTCAGTTTTGACTGCGATTGCGTTCCGATGTTCAGTTTTTATCACGCGGGTGCAATGTGTTTTGCACTCGCGTGATAAAAAACCGACTGTGGTACCCAGACCCGAACTTCTTCACAGAAGTTCAGGTTTGGGTTAGTTGTAGTGTAGATTGTATTATTTTCCCTTATAACATGGTTATAAGGGAAAATAATAGCATTCTGAATACAGAATGCTTAGTACAAGGTCAATTGAGGGTTAAAAAAAATAAAAGAAATTAACTCACCTTGTCCTCTTCATTGCGCAGTTCCCGGTCTCTTCTGATGAGCTGTCGGCTAAAGGACCTTTGGTGACGTCAGATCACATGCTCCAATCACATGGTACATCACCACGGTGATGTACCATGTGATTGGAGCATGTGATCTGACGTCACCAAAGGTCCTTTAGCCGACAGCTCATCAGAAGAGACCGGGAACTGCGCAATGAAGAGGACAAGGTGAGTTAATTTCTTTTATTTTTTTTAACCCTCAATTGACCTTGTACTAAGCATTCTGTATTCAGAATGCTATTATTTTCCCTTATAACCATGTTATAAGGGAAAATAATACAGTGAATAGACTGTCACCTAGCAACCATGAGTGAAAATCGCACCGCATCCGCACTTGCTTGCGGATGCTTGCGATTTTCACTGAGCCCCATTCATTTCTATGGGGCCTGTCCTGCGTTACAAACGCAGAATATAGAGCATGCTGCGATTTTAAAGCATTGCAGAAGTGATGCGTGAAAAAAATCGCTCATGTGCACAGCCCCATAGAAATGAATGGTGCCGGATTCAGTGCGGGTGCAATACGTTCACCTACCGCATTGCACCCGTGCGGAAATCTCGCCCGTGTGAACTCAGCCTTAGTGAAGAGCAGAGTCAGTTGTTAAGCTGAAGCTACACACCACGGAGTAGTGGGTAAAGCCAGCTGCAGAAATGAGGTAGAGCCAAGGTATGAGGCGCAGGAGAGCGTTTTCCTTCTGTGATCCTCTTAGATCCTACATCCTACAACCAGAGGATAGCGTTTTCGTCCCTGGAAGAAGACCAAGCTAAAGAGAGACATTGGTGATAAAAGCCATTACTTAAGGCTAAATGGGCACCTCTGCACATGGTGGAGGACAATCTATCTACAGGCAGCCTCACGATATATATATAAGAATACAGATTAGCTACCTGTTTTAAGGGCTTGGAAGAAACAGAGGTAATAGGACTAAGCAATACCGGCCATGCCCGTATTGTGGTCCGCAAACAGTGGGTCTGCAATATGTGGGCCCTGGCCGTGTGCACACCTCATCATGGATGCGGACCCATTCACTTGAATGGGTCTGCGATCCGGAAGGTGCGGTGAAGAACGGATCCATGGACGCCACGGATGCACTACAGAGTGCTTCCGTGGGGTTGCTCTCCTCACTGCAAAAAAAATAACTTATTCTATATTTTTTGTGGTGTACATGGATCACGGACCCATTCAAGTTGTCTGCAGCAGTGCAAATTGCGGTCCACAATGCACGTAACGACTGAGCAACAGCCGTGTGCATGAGCCCTTAGTATGGGGCAACTTGTGTTGTTCTATTAGTCCTAGTCTGGGCCTGGTTTTGTGTGATATGCTAATGTGATGCCATGCATAAACAACATGATTTTGGGGTCATTTATCATTATTTGTGCTTTACATGTTTGCTGACTCATTTAGACAATATAAACCCCTTTATGCACCTTGATGTACATCATAAGTTCGTAAGGAGTGTGGAAGCAGGATCAGGAGCTGAGCCCCTTCCATACATATCGGGTGCTGGCTGTGTTAACCCCTTCAGCATCTAAGCGATTAGTCAAAGAGATGGAGCTCTGTCTGTATACTGATTGCCCCCTGCAATTTAGTTGCAGGTTTCCCAGTGGATGTCATGGCAGCCTTTTTTTTAAGTATTAAAACACTAAAAACTATATACATTTTGTATCACTGTCTGTCATCTTATTGACCAGCAGAATAAAGATAATGTGGGCATTTACTAGTGCGTTAAAAAGTTGCAAATTATGGCGCTCGCCATATTTACCCCACTTCTCTCCACTTTCCTAGTGGAATGGGTGTGTTTTCAGGAGGCCCGCCATATTTGCTATAACTTACGCCAGAAACTGACGTAAAATTATAACTGAAATCTACCCCGGTCTCTGGCACACAGACTGTCTCTTAATAAATGTCACTCCAGCACACAGACATCAAGAATGGCATATGGGAAATCCAGCCTTGATAAATGTCCCGCTATGTGTCATTATTACTGCAAGGTGAATAAAGCCTGTAAAACAATGGCACAATAGCATTTTTTTTCCATTCCAACCCATTAAACAACCTTTCCGGCTTCTGAATACAAAGTATAGGATAGTAAATGGTGCTATTATAAAGTACAACCTTTCCCACAAAAAAACAAGCCTTCATAATGTTATGTGAACAGAAAAATAAAATGCTTGAGGCTTTTGGAAGGCAGGGAGTAAAAAGGTGAAAAAAAATGAAAATTATTTACAATGAGAAGGAGTGTAACTGAATAGAGTTGAGCGAACACCTGGATGTTCGGGTTCGAGAAGTTCGGCCGAACATCCCGGAAATGTTCGGGTTCGGGATCCGAACCCGATCCGAACTTCGTCCCGAACCCGAACCCCATTGAAGTCAATGGGGACCCGAACTTTTCGGCACTAAAAAGGCTGTAAAACAGCCCAGGAAAGAGCTAGAGGGCTGCAAAAGGCAGCAACATGTAGGTAAATCCCCTGCAAACAAATGTGGATAGGGAAATGAATTAAAATAAAAATTAAATAAATAAAAATTAACCAAAATCAATTGGAGAGAGGTTCCATAGCAGAGAATCTGGCTTCCCGTCACCCACCACTGGAACAGTCCATTCTCAGATATTTAGGCCCCGGCACCCAGGCAGAGGAGAGAGGTCCCGTAACAGAGAATCTGTCTTCATGTCAGCAGAGAATTAGTCTGCATGTCATAGCAGAGAATGAGGCTTCACGTCAGCCACCACTGCAACAGTCCATTGGCATATATTTAGGCCCAGCACACACACAGGCAGAGGAGAGAGGTCCCGTAACAGAGAATCTGGCTTCATGTCAGCAGAGAATCAGTCTGCATGTCATAGCAGAGAATCAGGCTTCACGTCAGCCACCACTGCAACAGTCCATTGTCATAAATTTAGGCCCAGCACCCAGGCAGAGGAGAGAGGTCCCGTAACAGAGAATCTGGCTTCATGTCAGCAGAGAATCAGTCTTCATATCATAGCAGAGAATCAGGCTTCACGTCACCCACCACTGTAAGAGTCAATTTTCATAAATTTAGGCCCAGAACCCAGGCAGAGGAGAAAGGTCCCGTAACAGACAATCTGGCTTCATGTCAGCAGAGAATCAGTCTTCATATCATAGCAGAGAATCAGGCTTCACGTCACCCACCACTGTAAGAGTCAATTTTCATAAATTTAGGCCCAGAACCCAGGCAGAGGAGAAAGGTCCCGTAACAGACAATCTGGCTTCATGTCAGCAGAGAATCAGTCTTCATATCATAGCAGAGAATCAGGCTTCACGTCACCCACCACTGTAAGAGTCAATTTTCATAAATTTAGGCCCAGAACCCAGGCAGAGGAGAAAGGTCCCGTAACAGACAATCTGGCTTCATGTCAGCAGAGAATCAGTCTTCATATCATAGCAGAGAATCAGGCTTCACGTCACCCACCACTGTAAGAGTCAATTTTCATAAATTTAGGCCCAGAACCCAGGCAGAGGAGAAAGGTCCCGTAACAGACAATCTGGCTTCATGTCAGCAGAGAATCAGTCTTCATATCATAGCAGAGAATCAGGCTTCACGTCACCCACCACTGTAAGAGTCAATTTTCATAAATTTAGGCCCAGAACCCAGGCAGAGGAGAAAGGTCCCGTAACAGACAATCTGGCTTCATGTCAGCAGAGAATCAGTCTTCATATCATAGCAGAGAATCAGGCTTCACGTCACCCACCACTGTAAGAGTCAATTTTCATAAATTTAGGCCCAGAACCCAGGCAGAGGAGAAAGGTCCCGTAACAGACAATCTGGCTTCATGTCAGCAGAGAATCAGTCTTCATATCATAGCAGAGAATCAGGCTTCACATCACCCACCACTGTAAGAGTCAATTTTCATAAATTTAGGCCCAGAACCCAGGCAGAGGAGAAAGGTCCCGTAACAGACAATCTGGCTTCATGTCAGCAGAGAATCAGTCTTCATATCATAGCAGAGAATCAGGCTTCACGTCACCCACCACTGTAAGAGTCAATTTTCATAAATTTAGGCCCAGAACCCAGGCAGAGGAGAAAGGTCCCGTAACAGACAATCTGGCTTCATGTCAGCAGAGAATCAGTCTTCATATCATAGCAGAGAATCAGGCTTCACGTCACCCACCACTGTAAGAGTCAATTTTCATAAATTTAGGCCCAGAACCCAGGCAGAGGAGAAAGGTCCCGTAACAGACAATCTGGCTTCATGTCAGCAGAGAATCAGTCTTCATATCATAGCAGAGAATCAGGCTTCACGTCACCCACCACTGTAAGAGTCAATTTTCATAAATTTAGGCCCAGAACCCAGGCAGAGGAGAAAGGTCCCGTAACAGACAATCTGGCTTCATGTCAGCAGAGAATCAGTCTTCATATCATAGCAGAGAATCAGGCTTCACGTCACCCACCACTGTAAGAGTCAATTTTCATAAATTTAGGCCCAGAACCCAGGTAGAGGAGAAAGGTCCCGTAACAGACAATCTGGCTTCATGACAGCAGAGAATCAGTCTGCATGTCATAGCAGAGAATCAGGCTTCACGTCAGCCACCACTGCAACAGTCCATTGTCATAAATTTAGGCCCAGCACCCAGGCAGAGGAGAGAGGTCCCGTAACAGAGGATCTGGCTTCATGTCAGCAGAGAATCAGTCTGCATGTCATAGCAGAGAATGAGGCTTCACGTCAGCCACCACTGCAACAGTCCATTGGCATATATTTAGGCCCAGCACACACACAGGCAGAGGAGAGAGGTCCCGTAACAGACAATCTGGCTTCATGTCAGCAGAGAATTAGTCTGCATGTCATAGCAGAGAATGAGGCTTCACGTCACCCACCACTGCAACAGTCCATTGGCATATATTCAGGCCCAGCACCCAGGCAGAGGAGAGAGGTCCCGTAACAGAGGATCTGGCTTCATGTCAGCAGAGAATCAGTCTGCATGTCATAGCAGAGAATGAGGCTTCACGTCAGCCACCACTGCAACAGTTTATTGTCATAAATTTAGGCCCAGCACCCAGGCAGAGGAGAGAGGTCCCGTAAAAGAGGATCTGGCTTCATGTCAGCAGAGAATCAGTCTGCATGTCATAGCAGAGAATCAGGCTTCACGTCAGCCACCACTGCAACAGTCCATTGTCATAAATTTAGGCCCAGCACCCAGGCAGAGGAGAGAGGTCCCGTAAAAGAGGATCTGGCTTCATGTCAGCAGAGAATCAGTCTGCATGTCATAGCAGAGAATCAGGCTTCACGTCAGCCACCACTGCAACAGTCCATTGTCATAAATTTAGGCCCAGCACCCAGGCAGAGGAGAGAGGTCCCGTAACAGAGGATCTGGCTTCATGTCAGCAGAGAATCAGTCTGCATGTCATAGCAGAGAATCAGGCTTCACGTCAGCCACCACTGCAACAGTCCATTGTCATAAATTTAGGCCCAGCACCCAGGCAGAGGAGAGAGGTCCCGTAACAGACAATCTGGCTTCATGTCAGCAGAGAATTAGTCTGCATGTCATAGCAGAGAATCAGGCTTCATGTCAGCCACCACTGCAACAGTCCATTGGCATATATTTAGGCCTAGCACACAGGCAGAGGAGAGGTTCATTCAACTTTGGGTAGCATCGCAATATAATGGTAAAATGAAAATAAAAATAGGATTGAATGAGGAAGTGCCCTGGAGTCCAATAATATATGGTTATGGGGAGGTAGTTAATGTCTAATCTGGACAAGGGACGGACAGGTCCTGTGGGATCCATGCCTGGTTCATTTTTATGAACGTCAGCTTGTCCACATTGGCTGTAGACAGGCGGCTGCGTTTGTCTGTAATGACGCCCCCTGCCGTGCTGAATACACGTTCAGACAAAACGCTGGCTGCCGGGCAGGCCAGCACCTCCAAGGCATAAAAGGCTAGCTCTGGCCACGTGGACAATTTAGAGACCCAGAAGTTGAATGGGGCCGAACCATCAGTCAGTACGTGGAGGGGTGTGCACACGTACTGTTCCACCATGTTAGTGAAATGTTGCCTCCTGCTAACACGTTGCGTATCAGGTGGTGGTGCAGTTAGCTGTGGCGTGTTGACAAAAGTTTTCCACATCTCTGCCATGCTAACCCTGCCCTCAGAGGAGCTGGCCGTGACACAGCTGCCTTGGCGACCTCTTGCTCCTCCTCTGCCTTGGCCTTGGGCTTCCACTTGTTCCCCTGTGACATTTGGGAATGCTCTCAGTAGCGCGTCTACCAACGTGCGCTTGTACTCGCGCATCTTCCTATCACGCTCCAGTGCAGGAAGTAAGGTGGGCACATTGTCTTTGTAGCGTGGATCCAGCAGGGTGGCAACCCAGTAGTCCGCACAGGTTAAAATGTGGGCAACTCTGCTGTCGTTGCGCAGGCACTGCAGCATGTAGTCGCTCATGTGTGCCAGGCTGCCCAGGGGTAAGGACAAGCTGTCCTCTGTGGGAGGCGTATCGTCATCGTCCTGCCTTTCCCCCCAGCCACGCACCAGTGATGGACCCGAGCTGCGTTGGGTGCCACCCCGCTGTGACCATGCTTCATCCTCATCCTCCTCCACCTCCTCCTCATCCTCGTCCTCCTCGTCCTCCAGTAGTGGGCCCTGGCTGGCCACATTTGTACCTGGCCTCTGCTGTTGCAAAAAACCTCCCTCTGAGTCACTTCGAAGAGACTGGCCTGAAAGTGCTAAAAATGACCCCTCTTCCTCATCCTCCTCCTCCTCCTCCTGGGCCACCTCCTGTTCCATCATCGCCCTAAGTGTTTTCTCAAGGAGACATAGAAGTGGTATTGTAACGCTGATAACGGTGTCATCGCCACTGGCCATGTTGGTGGAGTACTCGAAACAGCGCAACAGGGCACACAGGTCTCGCATGGAGGCCCAGTCATTGGTGGTGAAGTGGTGCTGTTCTGTAGTGCGACTGACCCGTGCGTGCTGCAGCTGAAACTCCACTATGGCCTGCTGCTGCTCGCACAGTCTGTCCAGCATGTGCAAGGTGGAGTTCCACCTGGTGGGCACGTCGCATATGAGGCGGTGAGCGGGAAGGCCGAAGTTACGCTGTAGCGCAGACAGGCGAGCAGCAGCAGGATGTGAACGCCGGAAGCGCGAACAGACGGCCCGCACTTTATGCAGCAGCTCTGACATGTCGGGGTAGTTGTGAATGAACTTCTGCACCACCAAATTCAGCACATGCGCCAAGCAAGGGATGTGCGTCAAATTGGCTAGTCCCAGAGCTGCAACGAGATTTCGCCCATTATCACACACCACCAGGCCGGGCTTGAGGCTCACCGGCAGCAACCACTCGTCGGTCTGTTGTTCAATACCCCGCCACAACTCCTGTGCGGTGTGGGGCCTGTCCCCCAAACATATGAGTTTCAGAATGGCCTGCTGACGTTTACCCCGGGCTGTGCTGAAGTTGGTGGTGAAGGTGTGTGGCTGACTGGATGAGCAGGTGGAAGAAGAGGAGGAGGAAGCCGAGAAGGAGGAGGTGGCAACAGGAGGCAAAGAATGTTGCCCTGCGATCCTTGGCGGCGGCAGGACGTGCGCCAAACAGCTCTCCGCCTGGGGCCCAGCTGCCACTACATTTACCCAGTGTGCAGTTAGGGAGATATAGCGTCCCTGGCCGTGCTTACTGGTCCACGTATCTGTGGTTAGGTGGACCTTGCTACAGATGGCGTTGCGCAGTGCACACTTGATTTTATCGGATACTTGGTTGTGCAGGGAAGGCACGGCTCTCTTGGAGAAGTAGTGCCGGCTGGGAACAACATACTGTGGGACAGCAAGCGACATGAGCTGTTTGAAGCTGTCTGTGTCCACCAGCCTAAATGACAGCATTTCATAGGCCAGTAGTTTAGAAATGCTGGCATTCAGGGCCAGGGATCGAGGGTGGCTAGGTGGGAATTTACGCTTTCTATCAAATGTTTGTGAGATGGAGAGCTGAACGCTGGCGTGTGACATGGTTGAGACGCTTGGTGACGGAGGTGGTGGTGGTGGTGTTGGTGGTACATCCCCTGTTTGCTGGGCGGCAGGTGCCAACGTTCCTCCAGAGGCGGAGGAAGAGGCCGAGGCGGCAGCAGCAGAATAGGCCGAGGCGGCAGCAGCAGAAGAGGTAGCAGGGGGAGCCTGAGTGACTTCCTTGGTTTTAAGGTGTTTACTCCACTGCAGTTCATGCTTTGCATGCAGGTGCCTGGTCATGCAGGTTGTGCTCAGGTTCAGAACGTTAATGCCTCGCTTCAGGCTCTGATGGCACAGCGTGCAAACCACTCGGGTCTTGTCGTCAGCACATTGTTTGAAGAAGTGCCATGCCAGGGAACTCCTTGAAGCTGCCTTTGGGGTGCTCGGTCCCAGATGGCGGCGGTCAGTAGCAGGCGGAGTCTCTTGGCGGCGGGTGTTCTGCTTTTGCCCACTGCTCCCTCTTTTGCTACGCTGTTGGCTCGGTCTCACCACTGCCTCTTCCTCCGAACTGTGAAAGTCAGTGGCACGACCTTCATTCCATGTGGGGTCTAGGACCTCATCGTCCCCTGCATCGTCTTCCACCCAGTCTTGATCCCTGACCTCCTGTTCAGTCTGCACACTGCAGAAAGACGCAGCAGTTGGCACCTGTGTTTCGTCATCATCAGAGACATGCTGAGGTGGTATTCCCATGTCCTCATCATCAGGAAACATAAGTGGTTGTGCGTCAGTGCATTCTATGTCTTTCACCGCTGGGGAAGGGCTAGGTGGATGCCCTTGGGAAACCCTGCCAGCGGAGTCTTCAAACAGCATAAGAGACTGCTGCATAACTTGAGGCTGAGACAGTTTCCCTGGTATGCATGGGGGTGATGTGACAGACTGATGGGGTTGGTTTTCAGGCGCCATCTGTGCGCTTTCTGCAGAAGACTGGGTGGGAGATAATGTGAACGTGCTGGATCCACTGTCGGCCACCCAATTGACTAATGCCTGTACCTGCTCAGGCCTTACCATCCTTAGAACGGCATTGGGCCCCACCATATATCGCTGTAAATTCTGGCGGCTACTGGGACCTGAGGTAGTTGGTACACTAGGACGTGTGGATGTGGCAGAACGGCCACGTCCTCTCCCAGCACCAGAGGGTCCACTAACACCACCACGACCATGTCCACGTCCGCGTCCCTTACTAGATGTTTTTCTCATTGTTATGGTTCACCACAACAACAAATATATTATTTGGCCCAATGTATTGTATTCAAATTCAGCGGGATATAAATTTGAGGCCTAGTATTTAGGCGCTGGGTGACCGGTATGGATTTAGTGACAGAATTAGACTTGGAAATGCACAGAAGCGTGTGTGTGAAGTTATTCTGAATGACCCAATGTGCACCTTGAATATTATATACCCTTTTTGGGATAGATTTCAAATAGCTCTGATATAGCAGGAACCACTAAATTATGAAATTGCTAAATTGGGAATTGTACTTCAACCCAGAACAAAAAATGTGCTTTGACGGGCACTAAATAACTTTCCCAGCTACAACAGGACAGCGGTAACGAGAGATTTAGAGGGATTTAAATTTGAGGCCTAGTATTTAGGCGCTGGGTGACAGGTATGGGTTTAGTGACAGAATTAGACTTGGAAATACACAGTAGCGGGTGTGTGTGAAGTTATTCTGAATGACCCAATGTGCACCTTCAATATTATATACCCTTTTTGGGATAGATTTCAAATAGCTCTGATATAGCAGGAACCACTAAATTATGAAATTGCTAAATTGGGAATTGTACTTCAACCCAGAACAAAAAATGTGCTTTGACGGACACTAAATATCTTGCCCAGCAACAACAGTACAGCGGTAACGAGAGATTTAGCGGGATATAAATTTGAGGCCTAGTATTTAGGCGCTGGGTCACCGGTATGGATTTAGTGACAGAATTAGACTTGGAAATGCACAGAAGCGTGTGTGTGAAGTTATTCTGAATGACCCTATGTGCACCTTCAATATTATATACCCTTTTAGGGATAGATTTCAAATAGCTCTGATATAGCAGAAACCACTAAATTATGAAATTGCTAAATTGGGAATTGTACTTCAACCCAGAACAAAAAATGTGCTTTGACGGACACTAAATATCTTGCCCAGCAACAACAGTACAGCGGTGGGTAACGAGAGATTTAGAGGGATTTAAATTTGAGGCCTAGTATTTAGGCGCTGGGTCACCGGTATGGATTTAGTGACAGAATTAGACTTGGAAATGCACAGAAGCGTGTGTGTGAAGTTATTCTGAATGACCCTATGTGCACCTTCAATATTATATACCCTTTTAGGGATAGATTTCAAATAGCTCTGATATAGCAGAAACCACTAAATTATGAAATTGCTAAATTGGGAATTGTACTTCAACCCAGAACAAAAAATGTGCTTTGACGGACACTAAATATCTTGCCCAGCAACAACAGTACAGCGGTGGGTAACGAGAGATTTAGAGGGATTTAAATTTGAGGCCTAGTATTTAGGCGCTGGGTCACCGGTATGGATTTAGTGACAGAATTAGACTTGGAAATGCACAGAAGCGTGTGTGTGAAGTTATTCTGAATGACCCTATGTGCACCTTCAATATTATATACCCTTTTAGGGATAGATTTCAAATAGCTCTGATATAGCAGAAACCACTAAATTATGAAATTGCTAAATTGGGAATTGTACTTCAACCCAGAACAAAAAATGTGCTTTGACGGACACTAAATATCTTGCCCAGCAACAACAGTACAGCGGTGGGTAACGAGAGATTTAGAGGGATTTAAATTTGAGGCCTAGTATTTAGGCGCTGGGTCACCGGTATGGATTTAGTGACAGAATTAGACTTGGAAATGCACAGAAGCGTGTGTGTGAAGTTATTCTGAATGACCCAATGTGCACCTTCAATATTATATACCCTTTTAGGGATAGATTTCAAATAGCTCTGATATAGCAGAAACCACTAAATTATGAAATTGCTAAATTGGGAATTGTACTTCAACCCAGAACAAAAAATGTGCTTTGACGGACACTAAATATCTTGCCCAGCAACAACAGTACAGCGGTAACGAGAGATTTAGAGGGATTTAAATTTGAGGCCTAGTATTTAGGTGCTGGGTGACAGGTATGGGTTTAGTGACAGAATTAGACTTGGAAATACACAGTAGCGGGTGTGTGTGAAGTTATTCTGAATGACCCTATGTGCACCTTCAATATTATATACCCTTTTAGGGATAGATTTCAAATAGCTCTGATATAGCAGAAACCACTAAATTATGAAATTGCTAAATTGGGAATTGTACTTCAACCCAGAACAAAAAATGTGCTTTGACGGACACTAAATATCTTGCCCAGCAACAACAGTACAGCGGTGGGTAACGAGAGATTTAGAGGGATTTAAATTTGAGGCCTAGTATTTAGGCGCTGGGTCACCGGTATGGATTTAGTGACAGAATTAGACTTGGAAATGCACAGAAGCGTGTGTGTGAAGTTATTCTGAATGACCCAATGTGCACCTTCAATATTATATACCCTTTTAGGGATAGATTTCAAATAGCTCTGATATAGCAGAAACCACTAAATTATGAAATTGCTAAATTGGGAATTGTACTTCAACCCAGAACAAAAAATGTGCTTTGACGGACACTAAATATCTTGCCCAGCAACAACAGTACAGCGGTAACGAGAGATTTAGAGGGATTTAAATTTGAGGCCTAGTATTTAGGCGCTGGGTGACAGGTATGGGTTTAGTGACAGAATTAGACTTGGAAATACACAGTAGCGGGTGTGTGTGAAGTTATTCTGAATGACCCAATGTGCACCTTCAATATTATATACCCTTTTTGGGATAGATTTCAAATAGCTCTGATATAGCAGGAACCACTAAATTATGAAATTGCTAAATTGGGAATTGTACTTCAACCCAGAACAAAAAATGTGCTTTGACGGACACTAAATATCTTGCCCAGCAACAACAGTACAGCGGTAACGAGAGATTTAGCGGGATATAAATTTGAGGCCTAGTATTTAGGCGCTGGGTCACCGGTATGGATTTAGTGACAGAATTAGACTTGGAAATGCACAGAAGCGTGTGTGTGAAGTTATTCTGAATGACCCTATGTGCACCTTCAATATTATATACCCTTTTAGGGATAGATTTCAAATAGCTCTGATATAGCAGAAACCACTAAATTATGAAATTGCTAAATTGGGAATTGTACTTCAACCCAGAACAAAAAATGTGCTTTGACGGACACTAAATATCTTGCCCAGCAACAACAGTACAGCGGTAACGAGAGATTTAGAGGGATTTAAATTTGAGGCCTAGTATTTAGGCGCTGGGTGACAGGTATGGGTTTAGTGACAGAATTAGACTTGGAAATACACAGTAGCGGGTGTGTGTGAAGTTATTCTGAATGACCCAATGTGCACCTTCAATATTATATACCCTTTTAGGGATAGATTCCAAATAGCTCTGATATAGCAGGAACCACTAAATTATGAAATTGCTAAATTGGGAATTGTACTTCAACCCAGAACAAAAAATGTGCTTTGACGGACACTAAATATCTTGCCCAGCAACAACAGTACAGCGGTAACGAGAGATTTAGAGGGATTTAAATTTGAGGCCTAGTATTTAGGCGCTGGGTGACAGGTATGGGTTTAGTGACAGAATTAGACTTGGAAATACACAGTAGCGGGTGTGTGTGAAGTTATTCTGAATGACCCAATGTGCACCTTCAATATTATATACCCTTTTTGGGATAGATTTCAAATAGCTCTGATATAGCAGGAACCACTAAATTATGAAATTGCTAAATTGGGAATTGTATTTCAACCCAGAACAAGAAATGTGCTTGAACGGACACTAAATAACTCGCCCAGCTACAGCACTAGGGACAGATTTAGCTGGATATAAATTTGAGGCCTAGTATTTAGGCGCTGGGTGACCGGTATGGATTTAGTGACAGAATTAGACTGGGATATGGCCAAAAAATAAACAGACTATTGCTGGTTAAATGCACTTGGTGTGACAGCTTCACCCTGATGTAGGCTTTAGCCAAAAAACAACCACACCATTGAGGGTTAAATGCACTTGGTGACAGGCGCAGCTTGCCCCTGATTTTGTATATGGCCAAAAAATGAACAGACTATTGCTGGTTAAATGCACTTGGTGTGACAGCTTCACCCTGATGTAGGCTTTAGCCAAAAAACAACCACACCATTGAGGGTTAAATGCACTTGGTGACAGGCGCAGCTTGCCCCTGATTTTGTATATGGCCAAAAAATGAACAGACTATTGCTGGTTAAATGCACTTGGTGTCACAGCTTCACCCTGATGTAGGCTTTAGCCAAAAAACAACCACACCATTGAGGGTTAAATGCACTTGGTGACAGGCGCAGCTTGCCCCTGATTTTGTATATGGCCAAAAAATGAACAGACTATTGCTGGTTAAATGCACTTGGTGTGACAGCTTCACCCTGATGTAGGCTTTAGCCAAAAAACAACCACACCATTGAGGGTTAAATGCACTTGGTCGCAGCTTGTGCTGGCGCACCACAAGACACAAAATGGCCGCCGATCACCCCAGAAAAATGAGACTGACAAACGGTCTGTGCAGCCTAAAAACAGTGAGCAATTGAGGATCAGCAGCTCAATGATCCACAGCTGCAGATCGATCAGTTAATCAAGTCCTTTGGAGGAGTTAATCTGCCTAATCTCGCCCTACTGTCGCAGCCGCAACCTCTCCCTACGCTAATCAGAGCAGAGTGACGGGCGGCGCTATGTGACTCCAGCTTAAATAGAGGCTGGGTCACATGGTGCTCTGGCCAATCACAGCCATGCCAATAGTAGGCATGGCTGTGATGGCCTCTTGGGGCAAGTAGTATGACGCTTGTTGATTGGCTGCTTTGCAGCCTTTCAAAAAGCGCCAAGAAAGCGTCACAAAAGCGCCAAGAAAGCGACGAACACCGAACCCGAACCCGGACTTTTACGAAAATGTCCGGGTTCGGGTCCGTGTCACGGACACCCCAAAATTCGGTACGAACCCGAACTATACAGTTCGAGTTCGCTCATCCCTATAACTGAATCAATAACAAGACAGCAGACTTGTTATTGATGATATACTGCCATCTTGTGGATAGAAACTGTAGTTTCATTGTCACATTGTAAAAGCAACACCTATAGTAACCGCAGTGCTACATAAGTACAAATGTATATAAACGTTTATTGATTCAAATAAGTTTAAAATGATGAATAGTAGATAGCGGCAGCAAACAGATACAGACAAATAAATCATAAACTCCTGGAATGATGATGACATAAACAATGCCCTGAGTCTAAAGTATCTCATATAGCATAATAAAGTGCATAGTGCAAGGCATGACAACTAGAGATGGCCTTGCGGTTCGCCGGCGCCATATTCTTTGCATTGTGCAGAACTTTGACCCATGACACATCCATCAGGTGGTACAGGACAGCTGCCACAAAATATTGATTGAGGCCTGCCATATACCTTTATCCACAAATACAGTCTTCTATAGGGACTTTGTCACAGGGTCATTTTGAAAATCACAGGCAGAGGAAAAGGCAGGCCATTCCGCAGGGGTGATAGGGGTCGGGCAGGTGCACCAGGCCGGAGCCTAAGTGGGAAGTTGCAGAAGGTGCGTGCGATTACATCAAAGGACGCACCAGAGTTGGTTGAGTGGCTCACGCAGCCTTCCTCTTCTGCGCCCTCCTCATCGTCTGTATCAGCACCCTCCTCACTGTCTGCTGTGTGCACCTCCAAAGACACCACCACCACCATAGCCCCTCCATTCGATTTAGAGGAATTATTTTCCCATCCATTCTTAGACCTTACCAATGCGCAGCCATTCTTATCATCGGATGAGGAAGAGGAGGTAGCAACAGCCGCCACCCAGCAGTTTGACAACAGTACCCAGATCAGCCCAAGTAGGGTGGTCGCCACTGTTGCTGCCTACTCCGAGATCTCTAATGTCAGTGGTGGTGAAGGTGACGATGATGATGTGTCAATGGACGTCACGTGGGTGCCCACAAGAGAGGAAGAGGAGGGGAGTTCAGAGGGTTAGATGGAGCAGCAGATAGAGAGGAGAAGGAGGAGAAGCAGGCAGAACTCGCAGTGCACCAGAGGCAAAAAGCAGACTGCAAATCTATCTGGAGCGAGCCATCCACCATGCACGGTCACATCTGGTGCTCCCAGGACACCAGCACATGGCTCCCCAGTGTGGACATTTTTTAACATGTCAGCTGCTGACAATAGTGTTGCAGTAAGCCCAACACTCACCTAGGGACGACTGCCTTAAAGGGCTTCTGTCAGCCCACTAAACCCTTTTTTTTCCCCCCCCCGTTAATATTAATCCCTACACTGCAAGCTCCCTGTACATATGCTAAATATTAATTTTCGTTCAGTAGATATTGTTAAAAATCAAGTTTTATCATATGTAAATTACCTTGCTACCAGCAAGTAGGGCGGCTACTTGCTGGTAGCAGCCGCATCCTCCTCTCATCATGACGCCCCCTCCGCCGTTTGATTGACAGGGCCAGGGAACGGGTTCGTTCTCTGCTGGCCCTGTTCGAATTCAAAATATTGCGCCTGCGCCGTACCTTTCTTTAATCGGTGCAGGCGCACTGAGAGGCGGCCTCTCTCCCGGCCGCTCCATCCTCAATGCGCCTGCGCCGGGTGTAGATGTGACGTCATCGGCGCAGGCGCATTGAGGATGGAGCGGCCGGGAGAGAGGCCGCCTCTCAGTGCGCCTGCGCCGATGACGTCACATCCACACCCGGCGCAGGCGCATTGAGGATGGAGCGGCCATGCACGGCACGGCACGTCAGAAAGTTAACCATGGGCAGTAAAAATGATGTACCTTCCCTGCCTGTGTTTGCTAGACCACGTGTCTGTGGTGTAGGAAGGAATAAGGGGTCGTCATTGATGGTCTGTACGTGTCACTGAGGTTCCTGGCCTCTATGAGGTAAGAGCCGTTTTTTCTGAAAGTGTCTGTTTTGCAGATTGCAGTCTGACAGTTCAGCTGTCTGTGCAGACTAACCAATCGGATCGCGGCAGTGTTAAATGCCGGTTTCAGGCTCTGATCTGCGCTCTGCAGATCAGAGTCTGAAAGCAGATAGTGTAACTCATGCCCCCCGATCTGTGCCCCTCCAAGCACTTAGTGCACATCTGTGCCCCCTCATCTGTGCCCCGCTGATCTGTGCCCATCTCCTCCTGCACTTATGCGGTCCGCCGCCTCCCCGCCCCCTGCATTAATTTTCAAGCCGCCCCTCCTGCCCCAGCCTCCCTCGATATTATGGGAAGCCTCCCGGAACCCCCCTCTTTCCTGCGCTGCCCCCCCCATCCCCCTGCTGTGTGCGATGGCGGCGGCTCAATTACTGAGCCGCCGCCATCAGCAGAGAGTGTCAGCTCTATGCTGACACTCTCCTGTAACCCCTATAGATGCCGCGGTTGCGGCATCCATGGGGTTAACAGAGGGAGGGAGCTCCCTCTCTCCACCATCGGGGCTGCAGCGCTGTGATTGCAGCACCCGATGGTTGCCATGGCAACCGGACGCTTTGCAAAAGCGTCTGGTTGCCATGGCAAAGGCGTCCAGTGCTGCCACCTACAGGCAATCTGGAAGTACTATACTTTGCAATGCAAGAGCATTGCAAAGTATAGTACAACTATCAGCCCCACTGGATCTTCAAGATCCAAGAGGGAACTGATAAAAAAAAGTGAAAATAATAAAAGTAAAAATAAATAAATAAATAAAAATGTAAATTAGAAAAAAGAAATTGCCTTTTCCTATAAAAAAATGAAAAAATAAAATAAAATACACATATTAGGTGTCGCCGCGTCCGTAACGACCATCTCTATAAATATATCACATGATAGACCCCGTCCGATAAACACCATAAAATTAAAATTAAAAAAACTGTGCCAAAAAAGCTATATTTGTCACCTTACATCACAAAAAGTGCAACAGCAAGCGATCAAAAAGGCGTATGACCCCCAAAATAGTACCAATCAAACCGTCACCTCGTCCCGCAAAAAATGATACCCTATTTAAGACAATCGCCCAAAAAATAAAAAAGCTATGGCTCTCAGACTATAGAGACACTAAAACATCATTTTTTGGGTTTCAAAAATGCTATTATCGTGTAAAACTTAAATAAATAAGAAAAAGTATACATATTAGGTATTGCCACGTCCGTAACGATCTTCTCTATAAAACTATCACATGACCTAACTCCTCAGATGAACGCTGTAAAAATAAATAAATGAAAACTGTTCCAAAACAGCCAATTTTTGGGTCACCTTGCCACATAAAGTGTAATAATGAATGATCAAAAAATCCTATGTACCCAAAAATGGTACCAATAAAAACCTCAACACTTTCTGCAAAAAACGAGCCCCTGCACAAGACGATCGGCACAAAAATAAAAAACATATGGCGTTCAGAAAACCAATCCAGCACAATTTACCTTCCAAAAACCATATGGCATTCCTTTCCTTCTGCGCCTGCCGTGTGCCCGTACAGCAGTTTACGACCACATGTGGGGTGTTTATGTAAACCGCGGAATCAGGGTAATAAATTATGAGTTTTGTTTGGCTGTTAACTCTCAATGTGTTAAAGAAAAAAAATATATAAAATGGAAAATCTGCCAAAAATGTGAAATTTTGAAATTTCATCTCCATTTTCCTTTAATTCTTGTGGAACGCCTAAAGGGTTAACAAAGTTTTTAAAATCAGTTTTGAGTAACTTTAGGGGTGTAGTTTCTACAATGGGGTCATTTATGGGGGTTTCCACTATGTAAGCCCCACAAAGTGACTTCAGACCTGAACTGGTCCTTTAAAAAGTGGGTTTTGGAAACTTTCATAAAAATTATAAGAATTGCTTCTAAACTTCTAAGCCTTCTAACGTCCTAAAAAAATAAAATGACATTTCCAAAATGATGCCAACATAAAATAGACATATGGGGAATGTTAAGTAATAAATATTTTATTAGGTATCACTTTCTGTTTTAGAAGCAGAGAAATTGAAATTTGGAAAATTGTGACTTTTTCCACATTTTTGGTAAATTTGGGATTTTTTCCTAAATAAAGGTGAAATATATTGACTCAAATATATGACTATCATGAAGTACAATGTGTCACGAGAAAACAATCTCAGAATGGCATGGATAAGTAAAAGTGTTCCAAAGCTATTACCACATAAAGTGACGCATGTCAGATTTGAAAATTTTGACCTGGACATTGGGGCATCAATGACCCTTGGTCATGAAAGGGTTAAAAACAAAAAATGCAATTCTGTCATTGTTTTTTGTAACTTGTTTACACTTCGTAATAGTTGGGAAGCAGAAGATTTAGTGTATTTATGTAACTTCTATGGTGTAAATGCATTGAGAAATATGGTGTTCAGAGTGAGTTTCATTTTTTTATCAAGCACCTACCTGTTCCACTGTTTCCGACATATTAGTTGGATAAAGTGGGTGCGGTGGAGGGTGACTTTTTAATTGCAATTTTTTAATAAAATAGTTTTCTACTTAAAGGGGTTGTCCCATGAAAAATATTCTGCAGTTTTCAAAACAGCACCTGGATCTAAATACTTTTGTAATGGCATGTAATTAAAATGTACTATAGCCACTGAGTTATTCAATAAAATCTGTGTAGCGCCACCCACAGTTTTTTCTAATTTCTCTGTCCACCTCTGAGGTGAATGCAGATGCTCAGTTCTATCCTTCAACTGCTACCAGTTGCAGCAGAGCAGCAGACAGGACATGCCCCCTCAGCTTCCAGCTTGAAATAAATCTAGAACAGCATTTTAAGCAATGTGTGGGGAGATCTGTGGATCCATGTGAGGTACAGGGCTGGTTCTAGCTTTTCTAGAAAGAAGTTGTCATGTACTATATGATGATGAACCGCCGGAAGAAGCCTCTGGGTAAAATAGTATTGGCAGGAGGGTGTCCCTCCCATGGTATATACATGTATATTATTCTTCTTTATTTATATTTACTTTCTTAATTCTGTCTAACTACAGGGAGTGCAGAATTATTAGGCAAGTTGTATTTTTGAGGATTAATTTTATTATTGAACAACAACCATGTTCTCAATGAACCCCAAAAACTCATTAATATCAAAGCTGAATATTTTTGGAAGTAGTTTTTAGTTTGTTTTTAGTTTTAGCTATTTTAGGGGGATATCTGTGTGTGCAGGTGACTATTACTGTGCATAATTATTAGGCAACTTAACAAAAAACAAATATATACCCATTTCAATTATTTATTTTTACCAGTGAAACCAATATAACATCTCAACATTCACAAATATACATTTCTGACATTCAAAAACAAAACAAATCAGTGACCAATATAGCCACCTTTCTTTGCAAGGACACTCAAAAGCCTTGCATCCATGGATTCTGTCAGTGTTTTGATCTGTTCACCATCAACATTGCGTGCAGCAGCAACCACAGCCTCCCAGACACTGTTCAGAGAGGTGTACTGTTTTCCCTCCTTGTAAATCTCACATTTGATGATGGACCACAGGTTCTCAATGGGGTTCAGATCAGGTGAACAAGGAGGCCATGTCATTAGATTTTCTTCTTTTATACCCTTTCTTGCCAGCCACGCTGTGGAGTACTTGGACGCGTGTGATGGAGCATTGTCCTGCATGAAAATCATGTTTTTCTTGAAGGATGCAGACTTCTTCCTGTACCACTGCTTGAAGAAGGTGTCTTCCAGAAACTGGCAGTAGGACTGGGAGTTGAGCTTGACTCCATCCTCAACCCGAAAAGGCCCCACAAGCTCATCTTTGATGATACCAGCCCAAACCAGTACTCCACCTCCACCTTGCTGGCATCTGAGTCGGACTGGAGCTCTCTGCCCTTTCCAATCCAGCCACGGGCCCATCCATCTGGCCCATCAAGACTCACTCTCATTTCATCAGTCCATAAAACCTTAGAAAAATCAGTCTTGAGATATTTCTTGGCCCAGTCTTGACGTTTCAGCTTGTGTGTCTTGTTCAGTGGTGGTCGTCTTTCAGCCTTTCTTACCTTGGCCATGTCTCTGAGTATTGCACACCTTGTGCTTTTGGGCACTCCAGTGATGTTGCAGCTCTGAAATATGGCCAAACTGGTGGCAAGTGGCATCTTGGCAGCTGCACGCTTGACTTTTCTCAGTTCATGGGCAGTTATTTTGCGCCTTGGTTTTTCCACACGCTTCTTGCGACCCTGTTGACTATTTTGAATGAAACGCTTGATTGTTCGATGATCACGCTTCAGAAGCTTTGCAATTTTAAGAGTGCTGCATCCCTCTGCAAGATATCTCACTATTTTTGACTTTTCTGAGCCTGTCAAGTCCTTCTTTTGACCCATTTTGCCAAAGGAAAGGAAGTTGCCTAATAATTATGCACACCTGATATAGGGTGTTGATGTCATTAGACCACACCCCTTCTCATTACAGAGATGCACATCACCTAATATGCTTAATTGGTAGTAGGCTTTCGAGCCTATACAGCTTGGAGTAAGACAACATGCATAAAGAGGATGATGTGGTCAAAATACTCATTTGCCTAATAATTCTGCACTCCCTGTATATTCCAGTGGATTTACATCACGTTATTCTGTACATTATTTAGGCTTGTCATTTTAGTAGATGTTCCGATTATAGTAGCTTTTACATATGGTTTCCGACTGATGATGGCGCCCTCTTGTGTCCATGTTAGTGAATGTCTGCCACAACATATATATTGTGATTTTATCTATTATATACTAATAAACATGTATTTTTCTAAATTGTTTCAGTGTTTTGAGGTGTTCTAAGTGTACATACATCTTTTCTGGTTGTTTTCAACAGTGAGCCCACATTATTTGGTGTTTCATGTACTATATGATGTAGAATTTTCAGTTTTTACATTAACCAAAGGATAACTCCTTTAATTAAAAAAAGGTCAGAAATCTGAGGTGTTGCGCCTTGCGTTGCCTGGGAGTAATTGTTGCATGTGTATTGAGAAACTAAGTAGGGCGGGGGGGTGCATACTAAGTTTTGGTATGGTGCCCTATGCAATTTGTGTATGCCCCTGCTGGGATCAGATAATAGCTGGGATCAGATAAAACTCGTTTAACCCCCTAGATTCTGTGGGCAATAAAGACTGTGGCATCTAGTTGGTTAGTTAGATTGAGGGGTCTTCTCTGTCACCTCATCGACACCCTGGGATGCAATCTGGGGGTGCTGATTGGTTGCTGTTGCAGTCAAGGCCTACCAATAGCCCTCAAGTCCGCCATCTAGAATAGCTACTGACATTGCAGTCTTTTATCTATATGACCAGGAGATTTGACACTCAAGTTCCCTACTGGGATTATAAAAAAACTATAGGACAGGTTGTATATTTGTGCCCTTAAATCCATAACACAGGGACCAAACTTTGACATATAAACCTACATATTTTCCTTTATGCCTACGTACAAGATATTAATAACCACAAAGAATATCAAAATTATTAGAAAATATATGCATTTTTATTAGTTACACACCTTTGCAATATATCTTAAATACCCATTAAAAAGAACACAAGGAAACATGGACAGTGTGGCATGGACTAGGCATAGTGAAAAATACACCACAAAATGTATATGTGGTCACAATCACTACAAGTATTACTGTCAGAATGATATCGAACAAAACTCCCAACAAGCAAATCATATATTAAACGACCAATACCCAGGAAATGCCATAATGTAAAGTCCACTGTCCAGAATCCCAATGTGCGTTTTGCACAATGCTTTCACTAGGGGTGCTGGACCAGTGTGCAAGGCAGGTATGTAAAGCCAAAATCCAGTTGTGCGAAACAAGCACAGATAATTAGTTGTGGTTGCTGTGTATTATTGGGCACATGATCGGGATTTCAGTCACCTACCCCCACCACTCCCAGCATCTGGAAGCACTGACAGCACATACAGTATGCGCAGGCATGGGATTCAACCAGTTCCCTCAGTTTCTCCAGATCCAATTGTTAAAATTAAAGCTGGATCGGAGACTCTGGCAGTGGCAGCTGGAAATGGGGGCTTCCATTCCATAGTTTAGCTCCTTAGGCTTTTTAAAAGTTGTGTGGTATGTGCACAGTGTATATATGGTGTATTTATGTGTATGTGTGTAGCATATATATGGGGTATGTATATGTAAACACGTGTCGTGATGCTGCGTGTCCACCGTTGAGTAGGGAACCTGTTAGCAATTTCAATCCCACTGCTGAGTATGCGTCATAACTGACTTCTGCTATGTGCCACAATAGTGGGGGGAAAGACTGGCCTCCTGTGCATGCACACACCACAACAGTAATGCCTGCAGCTAGACATGGCCTTGTGGTTCGCCCGGCGGTCGTTTTGCGGCAGAATTTACGCATTTGCGATTCGCCAAACATGCGAACATATGGTAATGTTCGCATGCGCCATATTCTTTTGCATTGTGCCGAACTTTGACCCAGGACACATCCATCAGGTAGGACAGGACAGACATTTGAGACATTTCAGCACATGGACATACCCCCACCCTATAACAGAACCCGATCTGGCAGCCATTTTACATTCAGAGTTTTACCAGTGTAGGGAGAAGTTGCTTTGTGGAGCAGGGACAGACTGTTAGGGACACCAAACGCTAGCTGATAGGGCCACAAAAGTCCTTTTAAGGACTGGTATAGGTGTGCTATTGATAGATGTGATATACTGAGGGGTGTGATATACTTATAAGATAATTTCTAACATAGAAAGTATATTACAGTGCATTTGTATTGTATCGAGGTAGGAGGGGGAAAAAAGAAGAGGGTTAATCCTGTACTCCAAAAATAGGAGGTATGGGATGAACAGACAGGGCGCCAGAGGTAAAGGACACAGTGGAGTGGGGAACAGAAAATTGTTAAATAGTAAGGTATTTTATACTGTTGGATCAGAGATCAGAGTCCAAAAAGCAGGGCAGCCTAGATGATAAACTATCTGCAGAAAAGCAGTATAGTGAAACTGGAGAGGGATAAAGAAGAAAAAAATCACCAAATGGAGCCAACTGTTATCAGCAGTTGGCGCCATTTGGTGATTTTTTTCTTCTTTATCCCTCTCCATTTGTATTGTGCAGCAGTTGTGTGCGGTTCTGCTGCAATACTGCAGGTATATAAAGGGACAAGCGCTATTGGAACAACTATTTGCAACGGGTTTGATATACCTGTTGCCCCCCAAAAAAACTGATTGAGGGGTGCAATATACCTTCTTCCACAAATTACTGATTAAGGGGTTTGATATACCTGCTTCAACAAAATACTGATTGAGGGGTGGGATATACCTGTTTCCACCAAATATTGAATATGGGGTTCTAAATACCTGCTTCCACAAAATACTGATTAAGGGGATTGATATACCTGCTTCCATATATACCTGAGAAAGATATAGATGTGGCAGGCATACTCTCATCTGGAGTTATGTTGAACACAGGAATCCATGTATGATATAAAAACTGATTTAATAAAAATATATCTAAAAACACTTGCTTATGAGTAAATGGTACTTTATACCTTTCACCATATACAATAATCCAAATTAAAAAATCGAAAATATAAATTCAATAGCCTATTTATAAATCCTGATGGCATAGTCCAATATGATAATCCAATATGTCCCGAATCAATCACATATGTCTTATGTCACCAGCAGCCGAACCAGGCTATTGTTCACTCAGTGCTCTTTTAACTTGAAATGGTTTTAAACAATCAGCAAGTATGCTGAATGCAAGAAGGTGCTGAGTACATAAGGTGCTGAGTACATAAGTATGCTGAATGTATAGACGTGCTGGATACAAGATGCATACACAAGAGTCAATGGTTCAATGCTTTATCCATACTTGTATAAGTATACTAAGTATATAGATGTGCCGGGTATATGAACGTGCTGGGCAAAAATCAATGGTTCAATGCTTTGCCACTCCACATATCAAGCTATAACTCTCCCATACTTGTGTTATTGTACTGAATACATCAATATGCTGGATGAAAAAAAGGTGCTGAGTACATAAGTATGCTAAATATATCAACGTGCTGGGCACAGGTTGGATACACGAAAGTCAGTGGTTCAATGTTTTGTCACTCCACATATCAGGTTATAACTCTTCTGTACTTGTATTATTGAAATCCGCAATCAATCATGCGGTGCTAGATGCATAAATCAGTAAGCTAGGTACATATAATCAGACTGTATCACAACTGGAGGTTCAGTACTTTACCACTCCACGTAGCTGCAGTCGTCCGCATTGTATGTTGCTCCTCTAACCTGCAAGGATCTACGCGGCGTCTCACCTGGTCAACACACCTCAACACCTCAACACGTCCCACGTGACGTAGGCGGAGCGGTTTGTTGCAAATACGGAGAGTCGTCACCGGTCCCGAATTCCAGGCTGAGAGTGCTGCAGCTTTGTGTATTTGGTCAATCGATGTTCTTTTAAGTCAAGCAAAAGGTTTTAGTAGTAAGTTTCAAATGCTTCCAATGGTCCTGGCTCACATTTGCCTCCCTGTTCTTATACCATATACCATATATACTTATATACCTGCTTCCCAAAAATACTGATTGAGGGGTGCGATATACCTGCTTCCACCAAATAATGATTAAGAGGTTCTATATACCTGTTTCCTGCTTCCACCAAATATTGATTAAAAGGTTCTATATACCTGCTTCCACAAAATACTGATTAAGGGAATTGATATACCTGCTTCCACAAAATATTGATTAAGGGGTTTTATACACCTGCTTCCACAGAATACTGATTGAGCGGTGTGATATACCTGCTTCCACAATATACTGAATAAGGGGTTTGATATACCTGCTTACACAAAATACAGATTGAGGGTTGCAATATACCTGCTTCTACCAAATATTAAGAGGTTCTATATACCTGCTTCCACAAAATACTGATTAAGGGGATTGATATACCTGCTTCCACCAAATATTGATTGATGCCTGTGATACACCTGCTTCCACAGAATACTGATTAAGGGGATTGATATACCTGCTTCCACCAAATATTGATTGAGGCCTGCGATATACCTGCTTCCACAAAATACTAATTAAGGGGTTTGATATACCGGCTTCCACAAAATACAGATTGGCGGTACGATGTACCTGCTTCCACCAAATATTGATTAAGGGGTTCTATATACCTGATTAAAAAAAAATACTGATTGAGGGGTGCAATATACCTGCTTCCACAAAATACTGATTGAGAGGTGCGATATACCTGCTTCCACCAAATATTGATTAAGGCCTGTGATAAACCTGCTTCCACAAAATACTGATTAAGGTGTTTGATATACCTGCTTCCACAAAATACTGATTGAGGGTTGCGATTTACCTGCTTACACCAAATACTGATTGAGGCCTGCGATACACCTGCTTCCACAAAATACTGATTGAGGGGTTTGATATACCTGCTTCCACAAAATACAGATTAAGGGGTGCGATTTTCCTGCTTCCAACAAATATTGATTAAGGGGTTCTATATACTTGCTTCTACAAAATACTGATTGAGGGGTGCGATATACCTGCTTCCACCAAATATTGATTAAGGGGTTCTATATACCTGAGCTGGATGTAATTTGCGTGGATAGCTCACTCCCCTTTCAGTATGGAATAGGTGTTCTAGTCTTGACTGTCTGATCACCCAATCAGAGGATAATTGGCAAAAATTGAGAAAATGTATAAGACTGGCACTCAACTTATGTGAATCATAAAACTAAACATAGCTTAAAACTATTCAATAAAAATACAATAAAATACTATGTTAAAATACTGCAAAAGACACTGCTTGACTCCAATAGGGTCACCTATAAGCATCACGATTCCTGCTAATAATAATGCATATCCATTGCTAAAAAGTGTAGAGACAAGGCACCTACATAAGGACAAGATCACAATAAATCTTTGAAAAGAAGTATGTATAGTCCCTTAATTTACTATGCAGCAAAGGAAATACAACGGCTGTGATAAAGAAGTCCTCCTCTAGATTCTGAGGATATCTGATTGTGAACAGCAATATGTTGCTACAAAAATATCCAGGTTTGAACCTGAGAAGGGTAATCACTCCACAGAAAACGCACAGTGGACCTATATTGGTCCAATCATGCCAAGGTTCAGTCCCATAGACGTAGTGCAGGTTCTATCATCAAAACTGCTTTAGCCAGGTATGTTACTTGTGGTTAGATAGAGATGGTAGGTTAAGTGGTACTATATGTCTTACCAGTGACGTCTCAAAAGCCGGTGACCCTTAGTTCCATACCGCAAACTCCTACTCGCCGCACCATACGTCTCTATGCTTCCCCGTCGGCGGAGCCTGTGTGACGGAGCGGTCACATGATCCAACACACGATTGCACGACATGCCTCATGCAGAGATGCGAATACCAGCCCACAGCTTCCTCCAGACATGGGCAGATGATCATTGTACATAATAGTTTGTTTTATATTTCATATAAGCCAAGATGGGGGATGCCAGCGCATAAACAACCGATCAAAGAGTAAAATTAGATTAAATAAAATAAATTTAAATAAAAGTAACAGTAACATACACTCACCTAAAGAATTATTAGGAACACCATACTAATACGGTGTTGGACCCACTTTTGCCTTCAGAACTGCTTTAATTCTATGTGGCATTGATTCAACAAGGTGCTGATAGCATTCTTTAGAAATGTTGGCCCAGGATAGCATCTTGCAGTTGATGGAGAGTTGAGGCATGCACATCCAGGGCACGAAGCTCCCGTTCCACCACATCCCAAAGATGCTCTATTGGGTTGAGATCTGGTGACTGTGGGGGCCATTTTAGTACAGTGAACTCATTGTCATGTTCAAGAAACCATTTTTCCAGTCTTCAACAGTCCAATTTTGGTGAGCTCGTGCAAATTGTAGCCTCTTTTTCCTATTTGTAGTGGAGATGAGTGGTACCCGGTGGGGTCTTCTGCTGTTGTAGCCCAACCGCCTCAAGGTTGTGCGTGTTGTGGTTTTCACAAATGCTTTGCTGCATACCTCGGTTGTAACGAGTGGTTATTTCAGTCAACGTTGCTCTTCTATCAGCTTGAATCAGTCGGCCCATTCTCCTCTGACCTCTAGCATCAACAAGGCATTTTCGCCCACAGGACTGCCACATACTGGATGTTTTTCCCTTTTCACACCATTCTTTGTAAACCCTAGAAATGGTTGTGCGTGAAAATCCCAGTAACTGAGCAGATTGTGAAATACTCAGACCGACCCGTCTGGCACCAACAACCATGCCACGCTCAAAATTGCTTAAATCACCTTTCTTTCCTATTCTGACATTCAGTTTGGAGTTCAGGAGATTGTCTTGACCAGGACCACAACCCTACATGCAACTGCCATGTGATTGGGTGACTAGATAATCGCATTAATGAGAAATAGAACAGGTGTTCCTAATAATTCTTTAGGTGAGTGTATGTGAAGGACACAATTAACCCCCTATAATATTGGTAAAGGGCAAATAACAACAACGCAGAGTGGGCAGATGAGCTGCACCTGACCACTCCGCGATGATGTATTGCCTAGCCATATTCAGACACATTATGTTCACACGCACCATGCACAGTGTGAACGTGCACCCACATATATTGGGAGGAAAACAATGGCACAAATGCCAATATTCCAGAGCAGGGGTTTATATACCTTAAGATAAAGTGCTAAGTGCATGAATATAATCCGTTTATATGTAAGCGGTATTAGGAACGCCCAACCAAGGAGCGTAAATTGTTATAATACTAAAGCATACACAATTAATGATTACACAATTAATGGTAATATACGTGCCAAGTTGATTAAAAAATATATAAAAAATGTATAATACATAAAGCAAAACCAGAGCGTATTATTTGCTTAACAAGAGACAGAGACACAAGTGACAAACAAGTGAATAAGGTGTGCAGTGCCGTAATAGAAAAAGGAAAAGAAAAAGAAGAAGAAATTACACAGCATGAGGGGTATAACTAGTCAAACCATCTCGATTGAAAAAAAGATTAATATACACTATCGGCAGGGCTATTGTAGTTATACAGCCAGCATATAACCCAAAGAAGTCCAAAGTATATTTGGACAGCCTTGTACAAGGTGATAGACTCTGTATGGAACCGTAACTCCACTAGTATGATCCTGCACTTCAGCAGGAGTCAAAGGTGGTGCTACAAGTAATAAAGAAAGCACAACATGTTAAAAAATAGAGGAAGGACAGACAATAAAAGTTAAAAACAAGGGACCCGGGATGGGCAGGGGGACCCCAAGGGAACTCCAAAACAGGGAATATCAATCGAGGCATCAGGCGGGGGGCATGTCCATTATAGAAACAGGGCAAATGAAAGGTCCTCCATGCTGTCTTGACACCTTTTTCTGGGAGGTAATTATCACCTACTGATTCCAATTAGGATAATGGAATCAACACCTTTGATCCCATGCTGGGTATAATGACCTCTGACCCCATGCTGGGTATAATTACCAGATGTTGATTCAGTTACATATTTATTCCCAGAGAATTCTTGTACAGTCACTCAGAATTGAGAAAGCTCGTTGGAAGAACGAGTGAAACGTTTTCAAGAAATCTACAGTACGTCCAGTTGCCTTGATTTATTCTTTACAGATATACCATGACCTGGATAAATGAGAACCTTCACAGACATACTCCACCCTGTATATGCTTGATAGTCTGCTCAGCAGCAACGTGCCATTAACGACTACTTGTACGAACTCTGCAGCAGGACAGGTTCTGGGGAGCTTAGTTTCTTTTCACAGAGCCAGTGGCTGCTCTGCGCGACGCATGCAGACTTCTGCGGCCATTTGACAAGATCCTCAAACTGGTCAGTCGCAGCCAGGGCACTATCAGTGACATCGTACCTTACGCCTTCTTTCTGGAGCATGCATTGCGTCGTGTCATTAATCAAGCCGTCGAGGAGCAGGAGCTGGAAGATGAGGAAGTCGCAATGCTGAGACAAGTCAGCAGGAGTGTGAAGAGGAGTCAGAGGAGAATGGTGGCTGGGAGGAGGAGGAGGAATAGCAGGGAAAGCAGGCTTTTCGGGGATCCCTGGTGTCCGTGGCTGGGGGGGGGGGGAGACCAAGGACAACATTCTTCTGGGCGATGAGCAGGAGCCAGGCCGCTCCACCACTTCCAATTTAGTTCAAATAGGGGCCTTCATGCTCCAGTGTTTGAAGAGGGACCCCCGCCTAAAATAAAAAATTTCTAGGCTCCAGCAGGGCACATTTTTGAGAGTTTCCCTTTAAGATGCATAAAAATGGCCCCTGATTAAAATACATTTTTTTGGGTGAATTTTTGCCATTGATCCCCTCTGGTATGTCACTGTCCATGTTGTGGGACTATTTGTGCACTTCCAGTAAGTATTTGGTGGCTGCAAATACGACCTGAAGGTTTTTCAGGTTCGTCGGCCATTAAAGTGAATTTGGGGCCGCCGTGAACTTGCAGTTTGCGAACATTTGATCTCGAGCCCACGTTCGTAAAACGTCCCGTCCGATGTTCGTCTATCACTACCTGCAGCTGTCTCGAATAAAGTCCAGCCCTTCGTATAAGGAGATTTGGAAATTGTTAGCACCATAAAATAGTGATGGGAACAATAACACACACATGGTGAACATGGTTACAGCATCATAACATAAAACATTATTGTAAATATAATACTGATTCAATACAAGAAACGTTTTAAATAGATACAAAAACATGATTATATAGATACGTATAGTTAAGGAGACGTTCACACGGTGGCTTTTTAAGCAAAATTGGGGAAAATATCCTTTCCTAGCTCGGGAGTGGCCTTAAGCTGCCGCTCTGCAATCCTCAGCGCTTTCTCACATTGAGGCCTCTTGCACATGAACTTTTTTTGTTCTGTTTCCATTCCTTTTTTTGCGTTTGCGGTCCGTATGCGGATTCAATTGCTTCAATGGATCCGCAAAAACAACAGAAGGTACTCCGTATGCATTCTGCTTCCGTATTTCCGTTCCGTTCAAAGATAGAACATGTCCTATTATTGCCCGCAATTCAAGTCAATGGTTTAGCAAAAAAAAACAACGGAATGCATATGGAATGCATCTGTATGTCTTCCGTATCCATTCCGTTTTTGCGGAATCATCTATTGAAAATTTTATAGCCAGCCCAATTTTTTTTATGTGCTTACTGTTTAAACATTATGTAATGCTTAAGTTTCCGTTTGCGATCCGCAAAAAACGGATCACAAATGAAAACCAAATGGAAAAACGGAACGTAAAAACGGAACAGAAGCTTAAACACTACTTAAGCAAACAAAAAAAACTGAAAAACAGATCCGTTTAAGACAGACCGCAAAATACAGAAAAAGCCATATGGTCGTGTGCAAGAGGCCTGAGTTGTATTGGAGGCAGAGAGGACGCAGCCACAAGTAGTTTTTCGAATTCTGCTTAAAATGCCGCTGTGTGAACATCCTCTTCAATATTGCAACACTTGGAATGAATAAATGTATGAACATAAAGACCTTATTAAAATAACTCATGTATCCAAACATAATAATGGCTAGTGAAATACCTTTTAGTCACTTCTAATAATAAGAGAACAGATACACAGTGACACTGGTTGTGCGACAGCTGTCGCGGCCGAGATCGCAGGGTAGTGATGATTCCATATAAATGAATGCGATCACAGCGTGAGTCGTCACAAAAACTCCAGAAGTGTTAAATCTTTTGTGACTAATGTGCTACCATTCTTTAGCCTAAAACCAATGTGATAAAAAGTAGTAACAAGTGAAAAAAAGCAAGATGTGTGAAATTCTGTGTGAACATGATCATATAACTCAACAGTGAGAAATAAGTGGGACAATACAATACATGGAAGAAAAATATATAAACAAGTGGTGAATAAAATAAATCACATGATGTGCAAATGATGAAATGAACATGATTTTATAAAAATTTGTAAAGATCAGTGTGTTAAGCAATGTGTGAAAAAATTGAAAAAACCCTATAAAATATCAAAATAATTTTTGTAGCATAACTAAACAAAGCAATTATTTTAAAGAATTCAGATTTAATGCCATGCCTATGACAATAAAAAAATAAATCGAGTCACACATATCCAAATTATCTATTTACTGTCCATCCAAAATCCACTAGGCATATACCGTGATCGCTATTTACCGAGGAGGTGCAGTGTTAACAGAAATCTGTCTACCTAGTCAATCTTAAAGGGGTTTTCTGGTAAAAATGAGCTTTAAACAAGTTCCTGCAGCAGGGGCGTACCTATAAATCACTGGGCCCCATGGCAAGAATCTGAATTGGGCCCCCTTGTGAGTGACCCATCGCACTCTTTAGGGTACGTGCACATCTACTGCAGAGGTTCCAGCAGAAGCCTCCACTGCAGATTCTGGCAGTGATTACCTAGCCTTACCTTTAGGGCTCATGCACACGACCGTCTGTATTTTGAGATCAACAAAAAAAAGGATGATGTCCATGCGCATTCCGCATTTTGCGGAACAGAACAGCTGGCCCCTAATAGAACAGTTATATCCTTGTCTGTAATGTGGACAATAATAGGATATGTTCTATTTTTTTCCGGAAACGTAATGCACACGGAGTAACTTCCGTTTTTTTTTGCGGACCCATTGAAATGAATGGTTCCACATACGGTCTACAAAAAAAACAAAAAACGCAATGGACACAGAAACAAAATACGTTACCTGATTTTTTTTTTATATAGTGTGTCATCCTTCCCCCACAGACTGTACCTGCTCCTGCTTCACCTCCTCCCCAATGCTGACTTACTGTTTGTGCTGCTGGTAGAGCGCAGTCAGGGCCTGGGCAGATCTTTACTGTGGACTGGAGTGCGGACTGGTGACGCTGCTGATCAGGTCAGGTCCGGACTGGTCAGTCAGGTGACAGTGCGACGCGTGCTGACAGAGGAACAGGACAGGGACATTTTACAAAGTGCAGAAACCAAAAACCAAAGGATTTAATGCAGTCACAACTGATGTTTCTCTGACTGCTACACAACCTCCTAATACACACCGCAGCTGCTGCAGAACCTCATAATACACACCTCAGCTCCTGCAGAACCACCTAATACACACCTTAGGCAGAGCCTCCTAATACACACCTCAGCTGCTGCAGAACCTCCTAATACACACCTCAGCTGCTGCAGAACCTCCTAATACACACGTCAGTTGCTGCAGAGCCTCCTATTACGCACCTCAGCTGCTGCAGAACCTCTTAATACACACCTCAGTTGCTGCAGAGCCTCCTATTACGCACCTCAGCTGCTGCAGAACCTCATAATATGCACCTCAGCTGCTGCAGAACCTCATAATCTGATGCTAGAGAACATATACGGCTTTGATCACATCTGTGTAGGGGCCTCATTCGCAGATCAGGTCATAATTAATGGGCACAATTTTATAGCCTGGCAGATGGAAACCCGTCAGATCTCATCATAGTCAGCGGGATCTGTTAGGTGTTGTCGTCCATGAAGTGCCAGATCTGGAACTAAGGTGATTTTCGTTGTTGTGCTCTTATGTCAGGGCAGAACAGCGAACGTCACCAGCACAGATGTGAGCAAAGCCTAATACACACCTCAGAAGCTGCAGAACATTATAATAGTGATAAGGAAACGACAACTCTCATCATCACCAGATTGTTATTACTGGAAATTACGGGGCAACACAGGGATAGGTAAAAGTGGAGAGAACTACAACTCCCAGTATGTCCAGGCTGGACACAAGTGGATATTACACAGAGAAAGTATAAGGCTGTTAGTTTTCCGCACTTCTGATCCATCAGAAGAACAACAAAAAAAAAAAAAAACAGATCCTGTATTTCAGCATCAGTTATGGACATTTGGCATCCATTTGAGCCATTTATGTCTGAGAACAGCTATTTTTAGACGTAAAAAAGTCCTGCATCCAAAACGGAAAACTAAATGGTGATGTGAACCCAGCCTAAGAATGGAGAACTACAACTCCCAGCATGTCCAGATTATTATAGGGCATCATCCAGTTGTACTAGGTGAGAGCTTTAAAAGGAAATAACCATAACCGCCAGTGTGGCCAGACTTATTATGGGGCACCAGTATACATTACAGAGAGGAAGTATAAGAGGAGAGAAGGATATAATAGGACAGAACTACAGCTCCCAGCATTACCAGACTGTATTAGGACATAAGTTGAAATTACATTTCCAGTGTAATTCCAGTATCCAGCCTGTTTGCCTCTGCTGAGTCTGCTTATCTCACTGCTTGCAAGCATCTTCGTGTTTCTCTAAGCAAGGACTAAAAAACCTGTCTCAAGTGCCTGTTCATACATACCTGCCGTTTTGGTGTGTTTTCTGCATCCTGAGATCCCAGTGCTTGCATCGGAGTCCCTGACCCCAGTTGGTCAGCTGCCACACTGAGACTACCACACTGGTCTTTCCACATGCAACATCTCTCAAGTGCAACTCCTTAAGTGCACAGACTGAATTATACCACAATTGGACCAGAAGGGGACCACAGGTAATTAGACATAGTCAATGCAAACAATGTTTAAATCTTTCCTCTTACTCCTCCTACTTTTCCACAACCTCCTGAAATACCCCCACATCCATTCACCCAGCAAGGAACTATTCATCTCTTCTTCCATCTTACCTTCTCATCTGATAGCTTGCACAAACCTGTTTGCAAACATAAAACACTTCCTTCCAAAACACACACAGACACCTCATGCCCTCCCTTATTCTTACCTATTAACACTTTCTCTGCTTCTCCTTACTGCTGGTGATAATCTCTCCAAATCCAGGCCCCCCTCAGCAAATCCCCACCATCACCTCCATGTACCACTACAAATCTCTTTCTACAAATTCCTGCAACCCCTTAAACCTAATTACCATTCCTCTGACCCCTGCCCCTTTGGCTCCTCTTGCAGGAGCATTATGGAACGCGTGCTCTGTCCGTAACAAACTGTCGTACATTCACTAACTGTTTATCTCTCAAAACCTTTCCTTTCTGGGTCTCACAGAAACATGGCTGACACCCTCAGACACTTCCTCCCCTGCTGCACTCTCTTATAGTGGATTTCAATTCACTCACACCCCCCGCCCCGGCTGCAAACATGGTGGAGGAGTTGGTATTCTCCTATCAGACACCTGCTCCTACAGCCCAGCTCCACTGCCACCCTCCATTACGCTCACCTCATTTGAAGTACACTCTGTTCGAATCTACTCTCCCTCCAACCTTCAAGTAGCTGTCATTTACCGCCCTCCAGGCCCAGCCACCATCTTTCTTGACCACGTCAACACCTGGCTACTACACTTTCTTTCTGCCGACATCCCCACTATCATCATGGGTGACTTCAACATCCCTATTGACACCTGCCACTCGGCCGCCTCTAAACTCCTGTCGCTCTCTTCCTCCTTCGGCCTATCACAGTGGTCCTCAGCTCCCACCCACAGAGATGGTCACACTCTGGATCTGATCTTTACCTGCTTTTGCTCCCTATCTAACCTTTCTAACTCGCCTCTCCCCCTATCCGACCACAACCTACTCACCTTCTCTTCACTGGTCTCTTCTGTAGCCCCCCGGTCCACACACCAGCACACCCCCGCAGGAACCTTAAACATCTCGACCTTCGCTTGCTTTCTGACTCTCTTCTCCCACTCTCTACCATCTGTTGCCTCCAAGACCCAGAAGCTGCTACCACCCTATATAACACCACAATAAGTACAGCTCTGGACACTGTTGCCCCCCTCACACATAACAAAATCCGGAAAATCAACAGACAACCCTGGCACACCAACCTGACCAAGAAACTCAGACAAGCTTCCAGGGCTGCTGAGCGACGATGGAAAAAATCCCCTTCTATAGATCATCTCACTGCATACAAGCAATCCCTCATATTCAAATCCTCACTCGCTGATGAAAAACAGGCCTACTTCTCATCTCTCATATCTTCCCTGTCACACAGCCCTAAACAACTTTTTAGCACTTTTAACTCCCTTCTCCACCCCCCAGCGCCCCCACCCTCTCCTCTCTTCTCAGCTGAGGACTTTGCCAAATATTTCAAACAAAAGATAGTCCACATCAGAGAAAGCTTTACTACACAGTCCCCACAGACCCTCTACACAACTGCTCGGTCCTCTCCCCCTAAAACCCGCTTCTCCACCATTACAGAAGAAAAACTCTCCACTCTACTCTCCAGATCACATCTCACCACCTGTGCACTTGACCCGATCCCATCCCACCTCATCCCTAACCTCACCCCAGTGTTTATCCCAGCCCTAACTCATCTCTTCAATCTATCACTAAACTCTGGTGTCTTCCCCTCTGCTTTTAAACATGCTACCATTACACCCATCCTCAAAAAGCCTTCACTTGACCAATCTTCCTTGTCCAGTTATCGCCCCATATCACTTCTTCCGTATGCCTCAAAGCTACTTGAACAACATGTCTATTCTGAACTGTCCTCCCACCTCTCCTCTTGCTCCCTCTTTGACCGCCTACAATCCGGCTTCCGAACCCACCACTCGACCGAGACTGCCCTTACCAAAGTCACCAATGACCTACTGACAGCCAAAACCAAGAAACAATACTCTGTCCTCCTTCTCCTTGACCTGTCCTCTGCCTTCGACACTGTTGAACACACCCTTCTGTTGCAAACTCTCTCATCTCTTGGCATCACTGACCTGGCTCTCTCCTGGATCACATCATACCTCACAGACCGGACGTTTAGCGTCTCCCACTCCCGCACCACCTCCTCGTCTCATGCCCTCTCTGTTGGTGTCCCGCAAGGCTCTGTCCTAGGACCCCTGCTCTTCTCAATCTACACTTTTGGCCTGGGACAGCTCATAGAGTCCCATGGCTTTCAGTATCACTCCTATGCTGATGACAGACAAATCTACCTTTCTGGTCCAGACATCACCACCTTACTATCAAGAATCCCACAATGTCTATCTTCTATATCATCCTTCTTCGACTCTCGCTTTCTTAAACTTAACATGGATAAGACAGAATTCATAATCTTTCCCCCATCTTGTTCAACCCCCCCAACAGACCTATCTATCACGATCAATGGCTGCACATTATCCCCAGTCAAAAAAGCCTGCTGCCTTGGAGTGACCTTAGATTCTGCCCTTTCCTTCCGACCGCACATCCAAGCCCTTTCCACCACCTGCCGCCTCCAACTCAAAAACATCTCCCGCATCCGTGCTTTCCTTAACTTCGAATCTGCGAAAATGCTCGTACATGCCCTCATTATCTCCCGCCTAGACTACTGCAACATTCTCCTCTGTGGCCTTCCATCTAGCACCCTCGCACCCCTCCAATCTATCCTCAACTCCGCTGCCCGACTAATCCACCTCTCACCTTATTACTCCTCTGCCTCTCCCCTCTGCCAATCCCTTCACTGGCTCCCCATTGCCCAACGAATCCACTTCAAAGTACTGACAAACACATACAAGGCCGTCCATAACCTGTCCCCTCCCTACATCTCTGAGCTACTTTCCCGATACATCCCCACACGCACTCTCCGATCCTCACAAGACCTCCTTCTCTCCTCTCCTCTTATCGCCTCTTCCCACAATCGACTCCAAGATTTCTCCCGTGCATCCCCCATACTCTGGAACTCGCTACCCCAACATATCAGACTCTCACCTACAGTGGAATCCTTCAAAAGAAACCTGAAAACCCACCTCTTCAGACAAACCTACAACCAATGACCATGCTGCCTCTATACCGCCATGACCAACTCAACCCGCACCTACTGTGTCCTTCTCCCATACCATGTAGATTGTAAGCCCTCACGGGCAGGGCCCTCTCTCCTTCTGTATCAGTCTGTAACTCCTCTTGTTTATGGTTAGTGCAATTGTCTGTTATGTATGTGCACCGCTTATCATATGTACAGCGCTATGGAATGAATGGCGCTTAAATAATAATAATATCCCAGGAGGTAGCAGCTTGGTTGTTTCCCCCGCAGTGAAGTTCAAACCCTTGTACAAGGGTTAACGTGTGAATACTGGGGAAACGCTAGGATGACGTCTGTCATGTCTTCAGCAGTTTGTTATTATTAATTTATTCACAGTTAGTATGCTTTATAATGCATAATTCTCTGTTCATTGTGTAACTGCACCATCTAGTGGCCGTTTTATATACACTGCAGCTCTTCACACTAGAAGTTTGACCCACTTCAGCTTCCATTACTTGTAGCCTATGAACTCTAGTGACATTATCAGCCCTGCACATAGCAGCTATTTCCTTCATGCACTGCCACCATTACAGAGGTATCCGCACGGTCTGGTAGTGATCTATCCTCTTCATCTAAGCTTACAGTAGCATCGCTGGTATGTTTCACATGGTTTGCATCTGTATGCACATTGTATTATATGTATTTTCATATGTCAGACTACATTAGTAAGTGTATTATTTTTCTTTTCCCCAGTTTTACCGTATATCTTGCAATAAAGACGAAGTTGGACGTTACTCCATTGTCAAGGTTTAGCTGTCTGTCAAGCTATGTACCTTCACACATAAAGAGGACAGAACAACGCCCTTAGGGTTATGTCTGTGAAGGTCCTCATTTATCCAGGTCATGGTATATATCTGTAAAGAATAAATCAAGGCAACTGGACTTACTGTAGATTTCTTGAAAACGTTTCACTCGTTCTTCCAACGAGCTTTCTCAATTCTGAGTGAGCCCTAGGTCAAACAGATTGTTTGGCTCAGTGGGTCCGCACTCACACAAACCATCTGTACTGCTGCCCGATTTCACACGTATGATGTGCTCTGGTATATCACTTAGAGTACAGGCTGATATCCTCTAGCCCTTGTATTATATACACATCATCTCCATGATGTACTGGTATTATACATTATGAGTATATATTTTTTGTTAGCAGGTTTTCACCAAAACAAGTGATACTCACCTGACCAATCTCCTGTAACTCCCGTTCTAATGCTGTGTCTACTTCATGGACCCCTTGACACCCAGCAAATGGTGGCCCAGCCAATGACTGGCCACAGTGGATACTCGCATTAGCCATTGATGGAGTGAGTGGTCATTTCCTCTGTGTTGAGAGGGATCGGGAAGTAGATTGCGCATGAGATCAGCGTTGTGACTTCTCAGTTTTTTCCGACGCCCTCACCACTTTTTCAAAAAGTGAATGGGAGGAGGCAGGACTTCCACTGGTGGGACCCCCAAGTCATTTAGCAGCACATGCACCAGAAAACTGCCGCACATTATAGCATAGGTTTCCTCCAGCTCCTGGCTGGAGTAGATTTTAGTTCTGGCACACCAGCAACCCAACATTTGCCACAATAGTTAATAGGTGTCTGCTTCTCACACTAGTGGAGGGCAAATTAAGACCAGCATACAAAATGCCGGTCTTAATACATCTCCCCTAAATGTTTCTATCAATTATTGCAATGATGGAGATCTACCAATACCCGAGATGCAAGACACTTTTCTTTATACCACCTCATAGCTGACATAGGTATACACTAGTATATTTCACCATGTCTTCTTCCCCTGCTGTTCTCTACACCCCAGTTCCGGTCCTTCTCCCACAAGGTAGCAGCTGTGATGTGCAGGTATATGGCACATGATCGCTGCAGCCAATCACTGTCCTCAGTGCTGTATAGCACTAAACCAAGGCTAGTGGCCGACACTTTCACTGGAACTCCATGCCATTCTAGCAGTACCCTAATTGAAACTGTTATAGGGGCAAAGAGTCTGGGACTATTATAACGGCAAACATCTATACGCTGTGACTGACGCTATGTTAGAGGCACTCTATTCTACAATTATTGTGTACTAATGCAAATAGTGCCATGCATAAACTGCTAATAATAAAAACATTTTTTTTTAAATAAAGTGCAAATGTTAAAATATATATAAAAAGCTAAACAAAAGTAAATACATTTTTGTCTTTTGGATGCTTCTTATTTGATTGTGCTTTTCAACATGGCATGAAAACTTTGTTAATAACAACTGCCATCTAGTGGTCATTTTAAGGAATTAACCAATATAATTCTAACATATCCAATAAAGTCTGGAGTAATTTTGGAGTACTGAAAGCAGCTATGTATTTTGGGAAAAATAAAATGAAATCTCATGAAAATGCTGCAAAAACAGTAAAATATTGCCAGCCTTGCTCAGGTTCTTACTTATTTACCATTTTGGTAACTAAAAGGTTCAATTGTCCTATAATATATAATAATTATTTTTGTAAATACTTTTAGTATTTTTTCCTCCGTTACTAAATTACTTATATAAGTGTTTTGCATGAGATCTATGTTAGGGATCATGCAGTTTTCCAACCAGCTCCTGGATCTGAATACTTTTGTAATTAAAACATTTAGTACAGCCACTGAGTTATTCATTGAGCTGTATCTGTATAGCGCCACCTGCTGTTTTTTATTTATTTCTTTGGCTCACTGAGATGGCCGCACATGCTCACTTTCATCCTTCAACTGCCTCCTGAGCTGTGATAGAGAGTGAGCTGCAGCAGACAATATGTGCCCCCTGAGCTGCCAGCCTGAAGAGAATCTAGCAGAGTAATGAATGTGGAGATCTCTGGATCCATGTGAGGTACAGGGCTGGTTCTAGCTTTGTTAGAGATTGTCATGTACTGTATGATGTCTGATTATCATTTTTAATTTAATTTATCATTAGTTATGGGATAACCTCTTTAACTTTGAGGAGGAAGACACCAGGCTCCTTTACTTGTAAGTGCTAATTTGCATATGATGGGAGCTTGGATTAAAGATGATTTTTTGCAGACCAGATTTTTAAGATACAGTGGGCAGTTTGTATTCAGCTATCAAGTTCCCTTTAAAGGGGTTGTCCATTTTTTTCAGAAACATCAGACAGAAATAGCCTTGCAGAGTTAAAGGGGTTGTCTACTTTTTAATATTGATGACCTAGCCTCAGGATTGGTCATCAATATCAAATTGGCGAAGGGCCGACTCCTGGCACCCACACCTATAAGCTGTTTGAAGAGAACACAGCGCTGCCTTCTCTTCACTGTTTACCTGCTTGCATCGCAGCAGTGAGCAGTGTAAGACTACTTTCACACTAGCGTTCGGGTGTCCGCTTGTAAGCTCCGTTTGAAGGGGCTCACAAGCGGCCCCGAACGCATCCGTACTGCACTAATGCATTCTGAGTGGACGCGGATCCGCTCAGAATCCATCAGTCTGGCAGCGTTCAGCCTCCGCTCCGCTCAGCAGGCGGACACCTAAACGCTGCTTGCAGCGTTCGGGTGTCCGCCTGGCCGTGCGGAGGCAAACGGATCCGTCCAGACTTACAATGTAAGTCAATGGGGACGGATCCGTTTGAAGATGACACAATATGGCTCAATCTTCAAACGGATCCATCCCCCATTGACTTTCAATGTAAAGTCTGGACGGATCCGTTCAGGCTACTTTCACACTTTGAATTTTTTTTAACAATATAATGCAGACGGATCCGTTCTGAACGGAGCCACCGTCTGCATTATATGAGCGGATCCGTCTCAGACAGATCCGCTCTGAACGCAAGTGTGAAAGTAGCCTAATTATCACTAAGCCATCCCATTCTCTTCAATAGGGCGACTCTGTAGCATTCACTTGAACAGGAAGGTGTTGTCCTATTAAAGTGAATGGGATGGCTTAGATGTAATTACACCTGCTAACCGCTGCAGTTGCAATGGCGAACAGGTAAACAATGAAGAGAAGGCAGCGCCACTACGAGCACTGCGTTCTCTTCAAACAGCTGATTGCCGGTGGTACCGGGATTTGACCTCCCACCAATCTGATATTGATGACCTATACTGAAGCTTGGTCATCAATATAAAAAAGCAGACAACCCCTTTAACTCTGCAAGGATGTTTCTGAACATGAGGTCGTGCAGAAGTGAAGAGCTAGTTGTCAGTGACAGCCAGGCTCCTAATAGAGAAGGAAAATAATTTTTTACCATCCCTGCCTTCCCCATTATTGTTTACCCAGCACTCAACGAGTAATTCTTCCTGTTCCAATCCTAACAATCATCATGATCTCTGGTAGCTGGGTAATTGCAGGAGCTGCTGGGTCTTAGCAGTGTATGATAGGAGTCAGTAACTGAGATATTATTTCGGCCTCAGTTACAGAAGACATCAGCAATAAAAAAAACAAGACAAAAAATAAACTACAAAAAACAAGACTACTACCAGTAGCCCACACCAGTAGGACTCCTTATTCATGTTGTCATGAATAAGGACTGAGTACAGTCCGAAACGTGTTGACTGGTGTAGGAAGGTGTCCTGCTGTGTACTATTTTGGGCTTTTTTTATTTTTATATTTGAACTAAAGATTCATGGTTTTATTCAAAACCTGACTGCTGGACCTGCTACTTTGCTTCTAAAATGCTCACTCCGCTCCTCAATAAGTATCTTGAGGGGTGTAGTTTCCTATATTGGGTCACTTCTCGGGGTTGCATTTATTATTTCACCCCAGGGCCTGTACAGTTGTCAGAACAAGATGCATAAATCACCACAATGGGCCTCAAATGTGCATGGTCTTCATTTACTCCTGAGCCCTCTTGTATGTTGAGGCAAAAGATTAGTGTCACATGTAGGGGGTTTCTAAAACTAAAAAGCACAGCATAATAATAAGAGGGCTTGTTTCTCACACTGGCATATGCTGGGCACTGAGATTGCACATCTGTGTAAAAATAGCAATTTTCAGTTTGCTGTGCTGTGAATTAAATGTTGCAAAACACATGTGGGGTCAAACTGTTCACTATACCCTTTGTTAAATGCTGTAAGGGGTGAGGTTTCTAAAATGGGGTCACTTCTTGTGGGTTTCTTTTTTCCATTTAACCTCAGAGCCTCTGCAGTTGTTGGCCATTGCTGTATAAATCACCAAACTAGGCCTTAAATGCACAGTTTACAACCACAGTTTGTTGCTGTATTTAGGAAGAAATAGGTAACAAATTGTGGGTCCTTGTTCTCCCTTTACCCCTTAAAAATGAAAAATCTGAGCCTAAAGTGACATTTTCTTGTAAAAAATGTAATATTTCATGCTCACAGCCAAATGTTTCTAAATTCTATGAAACGCCTGTTGAGTAAAAGTTCACCCCTTGAAAAATTAATTGGGGGGGGGGGGGGGGGTGTACTTTCCAAAATGGGTTTACTTTTAGAGGGTTTTTTTTGTGAAGGTACCTCAGCGTCTCTTCAAATGTGACATGGTGCCCAAAAATCATTCCAGCATCCATTCATCTACCCTCCAAATGCATATGGCTATCTTTGCCTCCCTTCTGAGTCCTGTGGTGCACCCATACAGTGGTTTATGACCACATATAGGGGTTTGCTGTATTCAGTAGAAATTGCATAGGGTCCGTTTTCTCATGTTACCCCTTGTGAAAAATCTGGGGCTAAAGCAACATGAAATGCCTGTGAGATCAAAGCACTCACTACACCCTTCCATAAATTATTTGAGGGGTATAGTTTTCCAAAATGGGGTGACTTATAAGGGGTTTCTACTGTAGGGGTACCTTAGCGTCTCTTCAAATGTGATATTGTACCCAAAAAACATTCTGCCAAAATCTGCCCTGCAAAAACCATATGGCGCTCCATCCCTTCTGATCCCTGATGTGTGCCAAAACAGCAGTTTATGACCACATATGGGGTTTTGCTGTGTTCAGGAGAAAATGTGTAACAAAATTTGGTATGTTTTTTCTCCTGTTACCCTTTGTGAAACTGAAAAATGGGGGGCTTATGAAACATTTCATTGGAAGAAATAAATTTTTCACAGCCAAGTGTTGCTAAATTCTATGAAGAATTCCATGAGGGGTGTAGTTTCCAAAATGAGGTTACTTATGTACCTTAGGGTCTCTTCAAATGTGATATGGTGTCCAAAAACTATTCCAGCAAAATCTGCTCTCCAAAAACCATATGGTGCTCCTTCTCTTCTGAACCCTGCCATGTGCCCATGCAGCAGTCTACAACCAAATATGGGGTGTTCCTGTAAACTGCACAATCAGGGTAATAAATATTGAGGTTTGTTTTCCTGTTAAAAAAATTATTAAAATCTGTAAAAAAAAGGTAAATTTTACCTAAATTTTCCTGAGAAGCATGTAAAATGTTAACAAAGTTTGTAAAATCAATTTTAAATAATTTTAGGGATTTCGTTTCTAAAATTGGGTTATTTATGGATGGTTTCTATATTCAAGGCAATATAAAGTAGACATTTGGTGAATGTAAATTAAAAACTGTTTTATGAGGTATCACTATCTGTCGTAAAAGCAGAGAAATAAAAATTTAGAAAATTGCTAATTTTTCCAAATTTTCTTTAAATTTGGGATTTTTAAAGGGATTCTGTCATCTCGTTTTAGGTTATAGAGCTGCGGACATGCACGGCTAGATCGCCGCTAGCATATCCGCAATATACCTGTCCTATAGGGCTGTGTGCTTTTATTGTGTTTAAAAAATGATTTTATATATACAGTGAGGTCCATAAATATTGGGACATTGACGCAATTCTAACATTTTTGGCTCTATACACCAGATGGATTTGAAATGAAACGAACAAGATGTGCTTTATCTGCAGACTGTCAGCTTTAATTTGAGGGTATTTACATCCAAATCAGGTGAACGGTGTAGGAATTACAACCGTTTACATATGTGCCTCCCACTTGTTAAGGGACCAAAAGTAATAGGACATAATAATAATCATAACTTAAACTTTCACTTTTTAATACTTGGTTGCAAATCCTTTGCAGTCCATTACAGCCTGAAGTATCGAACGCATAGACATCACCAGATGCTGGGTTTCATCCCTGGTGATGCTCTGCCAGGCCTCTACTGCAACTGTCTTCAGTTCCTGCTTGTTCTTGGGGCATTTTCCCTTCAGTTTTGTCTTCAGCAAGTGAAATGCATTCTCAATCGGATTCAGGTCAGGTGATTGACTTGGCCATTGCATAACATTCCACTTCTTTCCCTTAAAAAACTCTTTGGTTGCTTTTGCAGTATGCTTTGAGTCATTGTCCATCTGCACTGTGAAGCGCCATCCAATGAGTTCTTCTGAAGCATTTAGCTGCATATGAGCAGATAATATTGCCCGAAACACTTCAGAATTCATCCTGCTGCTTTTGTCAACAGTCAAATCATCAATAAATACAAGAGAACCAGTTCCATTGGCAGCCATACATGCCCATGCCATGACACTACCACCACCATGCTTCACTGATGAGGTGGTATGCTTAGGATCATGAGCAGTTCCTTTCTTTTTCCAAACTCTTCTCTTCCCATCACTCTCGTACAAGTTGATCTTGGTCTCATCTGTCCATAGGATGTTGTTCCAGAAATGTGAAGGCTTTTTTAGATGTCGTTTGGCAAACTGTAATCTGGGAAACATGAAATGTAGGGTGACTTCAATAGCTTGGCGTTCTTACATCATCTTCTCTATAGAGACAAAACTCCATGAAGAAAATGCCAGTGGTAAGACACATGGCCCCGAATTAATGTGTCTGTACCAACAATCTGTTTAAAAAGTGGTTCAATTTGGTGCATCTAGGGTTTCTACACTTTTTCCCAACATGCTTGACAAGGGGGTAGGGCAAAGCAGAAAGGGGCAGAGCTTCTCTGGAATGGGGTGGGGCCTAAGATGCGCCATTTTGTCCAAAATATTTCTGTCGTAAAAATCTGTCTTGAAATAAGCCAGCCAATAGTTAGTATACAGTCAGAGAAAATTGTCTATCTCTGTACCAGATTTATCATCCCGTCTGAACCCAAGTGATAAATCCAGTGCAGGTCTAGACAGGTGACATAATGTGGATATGGCAGCAGCATCATCAGACCACAGAGTGGCAAGGTGACATAATGTGGATATGGCAGCAGGAGGATACCACAGATTAAAAGGGTGACATAATGTTGATATGGCAGCAGCAGTAGCGGCAGGAGGATACCACAGAGTGGCAAGGTGACATAATGAGGATATGGCAGCAGTAGCAGCAGGAGGATACCACAGAGTGAAAAGGTGACATAGTGTGGATATGGCAGCAGCAGTAGCAGCAGCAGCAGGATACCACAGAGTGGCAAGGTGACATAATGTGGATATGGCAGCAGCATCATCAGACCACAGAGTGGCAAGGTGACATAATTTTGATCTGGCAGCAGCAGCAGCGGGAGGATACCACAGAGTGGCAAGGTGACATAATGTGGATATGGCAGCAGCAGTAGCAGCAGGAGGATACCACAGAGTGGTGAGGTGACATAATGTGGATATGGCAGCAGCAGTAGCAGCAGGAGGATACCACAGAGTGGAAAGGTGACATAATGTGGATATGACAGCAGCAGTAGCAGCAGGAGGATACCACAGAGTGGCAAGGTGACATAATGTGGATATGGCAGCAGCATCATCAGACCACAGAGTGGCAAGGTGACATAATGTGGATTTGGCAGCAGCAGTAGCAGCAGGAGGATACCACAGAGTATCAAGGTGACATAATGTGGATATGGCAGCAGCAGTAGCAGCAGGAGGATACCAGAGAGTGTCAAGGTGACATAATGTGGATAAGACAGCAGCAGCATCAGGAAACCACAGAGTGGCAAGGTGACATAGTGTGGAGCAGCATCAGGAGAACACAAAATGAACAGAGTGGGACGGTCGCTGGCAATACCAGTACCCGCTAATGAAGGTGGCTGAAAGAAGGAGCACTTAGCATCAGATGTGTGGCATCAGATGGGTGGCAGCAACAGAGTAGAAGCTGAGGCAGGTAGTCAGAAGAAACCGGTCCCCATACTCAAAGTGTTGGTGTCTCACCATGGATGATCTAGTCTGATGCATCAGGAATTGGTGGTTGGAAATCCTGGCTGATCCACGCCTGATTCATCTTGACAAATGTCAGTCTCTCCACATTTTGGGTGGACAGGCGAGTTCTCCTTGGGGTAACTATTGCCCCCGCCACACTAAACACATGCTCTGATGCCACACTACTGGCCGGGCAGGACAGCTTTTCAAGGGCAAACTCTGCTAGTTGCAGCCACAAATCCAATTTGGCTAGCCAGTAGTTCAGTGGATCTTCAATGTGGGGTGGCAGGGTGCTGTCCAAGTATGCCAACACCTTCTGGTTCAGGTCATGCTCCAGGTCTACCTGCTGGTGGTGAGTAGTTTCTTCACTATGCGGGTGAAGAAACCTACTCATCAGCGACTGTAGACTCAGGCTGCTGCTGATGGAGCTGGTACTGCTCCTGGCCCCCCACCACTCCCCAGCAACCATGGCAGTGGAACGTGAGTGCAGAGGTCCCCCCCGGTCAGACCTGTGAGAGGATGTACAATGATGCAGATAGGCAGTGGCCAACTGACTACATAGGATGTCTCTGTAGTAGTTCAGTTTGTCCTCCCTCTTGGTGGGTGTAAAAAAGGCCCCCATTCTGGACCAGTAGCGAGGGTCCAACAAGGTTGAGAGCCAGAAGTCACCCCTCTGCCAAATGGTGACAATTCGGCTGTCACTATGCAAGCAAGTGAGCATGCATTGGGCCATTTGTGCAAGTGACTCGGAGGGACTCTGTGCCTCCATCTCCACTGCATAATGCCACGGTGTGTCCGGGTCCTCTGTCTCGTCTTTCTTATCACCCTGTAGCTTCTCTGGCTGCTCCTGTGCCTCCTGTCTTGTCAGCTGATTTATCTACAAATTGCCTGTGCTCCAATGTCCTCCTCCCCCTCCTCCTCCTCTTCCAGTTCAGCCCCCACATGGCTCATGTTGCCGTGAGATCTAGGCGCCACGTTTCCTGTGATGAGGACCAGCCATTGTTACCAGTATTTATTCCAGAACATGAAGCAGTGGAATGACGTCGTTCAGCCCGTAGTCCTGGCGACTGACAAATAGCGTGGCGTCTTCAAGGGGCCTGAGTAAACGGCAGGTGTCACGCATGAGCTGCCACTGGCTGACATCGAAGTTACACAGGGGAGTACTCCTATCCGCTTGCATCATCAAGAAATCTTTGATAGCCTTTCTCTGTTCGTATAGTTGGTCCAACATATGGAGGATGGATTTCCAACGGATGGAAACGTCGCATATCAGCCTATGTTGGGGGATGCCGTTCTGCCGCTGCAGCTCAAGGAGGGTATGCTTTACTGTGTACGAGTGGCTGAAGTGCATGCAAAGTTTCCTGGCCATTTTTAGGATGTCTTGCAGATAGCTGAAAGACTTCAGGAAGCGCTTGACAACCAGATTGAACACGTGTGCCATGCAAGGCGCATGGCTCAGCCTTCCTTGGCGCAGCACTGACACTATGTTCTTCCTGTTGTCGGTCACCATGGTTACGATTTTCATTTGTCGCAGAGAAAGCCAGGATTCGATTTCTTGATGAATCACACGGAGCGGCGTGACCTGGCCAAGTTGTTGGTGTGGCTGTGCAGGAACTACATTCACCCAGTGGACTGTAAAGTACATGTACTGTCCCTGACCGTAGTTACTGCTCCACATGTCAGCGCTGCCATGCACTTTGGCAGACACTGACAGGCTCAAGGACTGGCCCACCTTCTGTTCTACATATTTGTGCAGGGCTGGTACTGCGTTTTTTGCAAAGAAATTACGACTTGGGACTCTCCACCTCGACTCGGCACAAGCCATCAGTTACGTTAAAGGTGCAGAGTCCACCACTTGGAAAGGGAGGGACTGCAGCACCAGCAACTTGGACAGGAGCACGTTCAGCTTCTGTGCTGTTGGATGCGTGCACGCATACTGCTGTCTCTTGGCAATTGCTTCGGTGATCAATTGCTGACGAAATGACTGATGAGGAGTAGGAGCAGGAGCATCTGATCTGGACCAGCAGAAGAAGGGAATGACAGACAGCTCCCTTCGGCTGAGGTGGTGGAGCCTTGACTGGCTGAAACCGGGTGCGTGCCACTGGGTGATGCAGTAGTCACTGCGGCAGGCTGGACCACCACTTTGGAGCCACAGTTCTCCCAGGCCACTTTATGGTTACGCTGCATATGTTGACGCAGGGCCGTGGTGTCAACATTGGCACCCTGGCCATTCTTGACCTTCTGCCTACATATTCTACATAGGGCCATGTTGACCTCCTCCAGCGGCTTCACAAAAAACTGCCACACCGCCGAGTTCCTGATTTTCCCCCCAACAGTCCGCACTGAGTGACTGCTACCAGCTGCTGCCTCCGTGAACCCCTACACCACTACTTCCCGGGCAGGTAGGCTGCTGCAAAGCAGGTTGTCTACCCCGGGCACATTTGGCTCCTGACCTTCCACTGCTGCCACCCTTCTGACTCCCAGTCATGCTACCACCTTGCTGGCTCAGCAGCTGGCTCACGGGCAAGCTACCACCCTCTTCTGATGATGAAGCCCCTTCTGCACCCGGCTCCAAAGTGCGATCGGCTTCATCATCATCGAGTAGTGTCTGCATGTCACTGATGTCCTCCTCAACGGCCTCTGGGTCAGGAGCCTGACCGCTCGCAACACCACATCCCACGCCACTCTCCTCATCACTACTTGCCTGCCTAGCGGCAGATGTCTCCTCCAGATCTTGGGTGGCCCATAGCCGAGGACTGTCCTCTAGTAGCTCATCCTCACTGAAAAGTGTCGCTGAGCCCACAGCATGTTGTACTTCTTGTGGTGGGGGAACAGAAAAGGCCAGAGGCAGGTTGAGGACAAGTAAGGGCACAGGGCCTGCTCCAGGGCCATGACAACTAAGGGTTGTGTCTGACTAATCCATCGACTGTTGGTTGGGGGTGTCTGATGTTACTTGGGATGACGTGGATGACCGAGTTAACCAATCAAGAACCTCAGGGTTGCTGGTCAAGACACGACCGCTAGATGACACCCGAAGTTCACTAAAAGAGTTAAGTGCGTATGTATTTTTCTTGTATCACTGAAATACGCCCCTATACGCTTTCAACTGAAATAACTGCAACAGTGCGTATATATTTTCCTTTTTTTACTGTAATACGCCCCTATACACTTTCATCTGAAATGAGTATACATTTGTCACGGATGTTCCCTTGGCAGGTACCAGGAGATCGGAGAGACTGACAACTCGTGGGTTAAATTGACAAGTTCCCTCTGGATCTTATTGTCTCTGTGTTTTGGTGAATGCCACACCCCTTGCTTCAGGTGTTGCTTGTTGGTAATTTACCTTTCCCATAAGTAGCTGCTTCTCACTCTTGGAGGTGCGGTTTATAGATTTTCTTCCTGTCTTCTTACTAGCTAGTTGGTTGTACTCTGTGGTGTTTCTGGAGTTGCCAGTTTTCTACTTTCAGCTAAGTCTTGTCTTTTCTTATTGTATTGTGTTTGTATATTCCCTGTTGTTTGTATCTGGGCCTGAGACAGAGACTCCCATTCATCCATCTGGGGAGGAATGGGTTGTCTCTGGTCCTAACCTCATCCCAGGGCCTTATAGGGATATAAGGGCCTAGTTATACAGCATATGAATATTCCTACCTTCAAGGTCTAGTCATATTAATAGGTAGTTAGGGCCCGGATTAGGGTTGTTTAGGAGGTGACCTGTTTCTTCCCTAGTTTCCAGGCCCAGTTACTGTTCCCCTTCCCTCCTGTGTTCAGTGTAGAATTTTCCCCCCACACAAATCGTGACAATATTTTAATTTTTTTGATGAAATACACCACTATATGCTTTCAACTGAAATAACTGCAACAATGCAGTGCGTATTTATTTTCCTTTTTTTTCTGTAATACGCCCCTATACGTATTTACCTGAAATAACTGCAACAGTGCAGTGCGTAAATATTTTCCTTTTTTTATTGTAATACGCCCCTATACGCTTTCACCTGAAATAACTTCAACAGTGCAGTGTGTATATATATTTTTCTTTTTTGATGAAATACACCACTATACCCTTTCAACAGAAATAACTGCAACAGTGCAGTGCATGTACAGTATAGTTTCCTTTTTTTTTACTGTAATATGCCCCTAAACGCTTTCACCTGAAATAACTGCAACAGTGCAGTGTGTATATATATATTTTTCTTTTTTTGATGAAATACACCACTATACACCTTCAACTGAAATAACTGCAACAGTGCAGTGCATATATATTTTCCTTTTTTTACTGTAATACGCCCCTATACGCTTTCACCTGAAATAACTGCAACAGCGCAGTACGTATATATATTTGTCTTTTTTTGATGAAATACACCACTATAAGCTTTCAACTGAAATAAGTGCAACAGTGCAGTTCGTATATATTTTCCTTTTTGACTGTAATACGCCCCTATACGCTTTCAACTGAAATAACTGCAACGGTGCAGTGCATATATATTTTAATTTTTTTTACTGCAATATGCCCCTATACGCTTTCACCTGAAATAACTGCAACAGTGCAGTGCGTATATATTTTTATTTTTTTACTGAAATACAACCACTATACACTTTCAACAGAAATAACTGCAACAGTGTAGTGCGTATATATATTTTTCATTTTTTTATGAAATACACCACTATACACTTTCAACTGAAAAAACTGCAACAGTGCAGTGCGTATATATTTTCCTTTTTTTACTTTAATGCACCCCTATACGTTTTCACCTGAAATAGCTGCAACAGTGCAGTGCGTATATATTTTTTTCTTTTTTCGATGAAATACACTACTATACGCTTTCACCTGAAATAACTGCAACAGTGCAGTGTGTATATATTTTTTTCTTTTTTTTTATGAAATACACCACTATACGCTTTCAACTGAAATAACTGCAACAGTGCAGTGCATACATATTTTCCTTTTTTTACTGTAATACGCCCATACACGCTTTCACCTGAAATAACTGCAACAGTGCAGTGCGTATATATTTTTATTTTTTTACTGAAATATAACCACTATACACTTTCAACAGAAATAACTGCAACAGTGCAGTGCGTATATATTTTCCTTTTTTTACTGTAATACGCCCCTATACATTTTCACCTGAAATAACTACAACAGTGCAGTGTGTATATATTTTCCTTTTTTTACTGTAATACGCCCCTATACGCTTTCACCTGAAATAACTGCAACAGTGGGGTACGTATATATATTTGTCTTTTTTTGATGAAATACCCCACTATAAGCTTTCAACAGTGCAACAGTGCCTTTTTTACTGTAATTCGCCCCTATACGCTTTCAACTGAAATAACTGCAACAGTGCAGTGCGTATATTTTATTTTTTTACTGTAATATGCCCCTATATGCTTTTAACTGAAATAACTGCAACAGTGCAGTGCGTATATTTTATTTTTTACTGTAATATGCCCCTATACGCTTTCAACTGAAATAACTGCAACAGTGCAGTGCGTATATATATATATTTTTAAACTGAAATATAACCACTATACACTTTCAATAGAAATAACTGCAACAGTTTTTTTTTTTTTTTTTTTAAATACACCACTATACACTTTCAACTGAAATAACTGCAACAGTGCAGTGCGTATATATTTTTCTTTTTTTACTGTAATATGCCCCTATACGCTTTTAACTGAAATAACTGCAACACTGCAGTGCGTATATAGTTTTCTTTTTTTACTGTAATACGCCCATACATGCTTTCACCTGAAATAACTGCAACAGTGCAGTGTGTATATATTTTTATTTTTTTACTGTAATATGCCCCTATACACTTTCAACTGAAATAACTGCAACACTGCAGTGCGTATATAGTTTTCTTTTTTTACTGTAATACGCCCATACATGCTTTCACCTGAAATAACTGCAACAGTGCAGTGCGTATATATTTTTATTTTTTTACTGAAATATAACCACTATACACTTTCAACAGAAATAACTGCAACAGTGCAGTGCATATATAGTTTCCTTTTTTTACTGTAATACACCCCTAGATGCTTTCACCTGAAATAACTGCAACAGTACAGTGCGGATATATATCTTTCTTTTTTTTATGAAATAGACCACTATACGCTTTCACCTGAAATAACTGCAACAGTGCGGTGCGTATATATTTTTCTTTTTTTAATTAAATACGCCCCTAGATGCTTTCACCAGAAATAACTGCAGAAGTTATATACCGTATTTTTCGCCCTATAAGACGCACCGGCCCATAAGACGCACCTAGGTTTTTGGGGAGGAAAATAAGAAAAAAAAAAATTTGAACCAAAAGGTGTGCTGTGTGTTTGGTGGGTTTGGAACGAATGGTGGTCTCTGGATGGCACTATTACTGGGGGATCTGTGGATGACTGACACTTATGTGGGGGATCTGTGGATGACTGACACTGTTATGTGGAGGATCTGTGGATGACGGACACTGTTATGGGGATCTGTGGATGACGGACACTGTTATGGGGGATCTGTGGATGACGGACACTGTTATGTGGGGGATCTGTGGATGATGGACACTGTTATGGGGGATCTGTGGATGACGGACACTGTTATGGGGGGATCTGTGGATGACGGACACTGTTATGGGGGGTGATCAGTGACAGGGGGGTGATCACCCTGATTACCCTGATCACCCCCTGTCATTGATAACCCCTCTGTAAGGCTCCATTCAGACGTCCGCATGCGTTCTGTGGATCCGATCCATGTATCCATGGATCCGTAAAAATCATGCGGACGTCTGAATGGAGCCTTACAGGGGGGGTGATCAGTGACAGGGGGGTGATCACCCTGATTACCCTGATCACCCCCTGTCATTGATAACCCCCCTGTAAGGCTCCATTCAGACGTCCGCATGCGTTCTGTGGATCCGATCCATGTATCCATGGATCCGTAAAAATCATGTGGACGTCTGAATGGAGCCTTACAGGGGGGTGATCAGTGACAGGGGGGTGATCACCCTGATTACCCTGATCACCCCCTGTCATTGATAACCCCCCTGTAAGGCTCCATTCAGACGTCCGCATGCGTTCTGTGGATCCGATCCATGTATCCATGGATCCGTAAAAATCATGTGGACGTCTGAATGGAGCCTTACAGGGGGGGTGATCAGTGACAGGGGGGTGATTACCCTGATCACCCCCTGTCATTGATAGCCCCCCTGTAAGGCTCCATTCAGACGTCCGCATGCGTTCTGTGGATCCGATCCATGTATCCATGGATCCGTAAAAAATCATGCGGATGTCTGAATGGAGCCTTACAGGGGGGGTGATCAGTGACAGGGGGGTGATCACCCTGATTACCCTGATCACCCCCTGTCATTGATAACCCCCCTGTAAGGCTCCATTCAGACGTCCGCATGCGTTCTGTGGATCCGATCCATGTATCCATGGATCCGTAAAATATCTTGGTCAAATGCCAACTTTGTATAAAAAAATGGGAAAAGTTGTCTTTTGCCAAGATATTTTTCTCACCCAGCATGGGTATATGTAAAATGACACCCCAAATCACATTCCCCAACTTCTCCTGAGTACGGCGATACCAGATGTGTGACACTTTTTTGATGCCAAGGTGGGCAAAGGGGCACATATTCCAAAGTGCACCTTTCGGATTTCACCGGTCATTTTTTACAGATTTTGATTGCAAAGTACTTCTCACACATTTGGGCCCCTAAATTGCCAGGGCAGTATAACTACGCCACAAGTGACCCCATTTTGGAAAGAAGACACCCCAGGGTATTCCGTGAGGGGCATGGCGAGTTCCTAGAATTTTTTTTTTTTTGTCGCAAGTTAGTGGAATATGAGACTTTGTAAGGAAAAAAGAGGAAAAAAAAAAATCATCATTTTCCGCTAACTTGTGACAAAAAATAAAAAATTCTAGGAACTCGCCGTGCCCCTCACGGAATACCTTGGGGTGTCTTCTTTCCAAAATGGGGTCACTTGTGGCGTAGTTATACTGCCCTGGCAATTTAGGGGCCCAAATGTGTGAGAAGTACCTTGCAATCAAAATGTGTAAAAAATGGCCTGCAAAATCCGAAAGGTGCACTTTGGAATATGTGCCCCTTTGCCCACCTTGGCTGCAAAAAAGTGTGACACATCTGGTATCGCCGTACTCAGGAGAAGTTGGGGAATGTGTTTTGGGGTGTCATTTTACATATACCCATGCTGGATGAGAGAAATATCTTGGCAAAAGACAACTTTTCCCATTTTTTTATACAAAGTTGGCATTTGACCAAGATATTTTTCTCACCCAGCATGGGTATATGTAAAATGACACCCCAAAACACATTCCCCAACTTCTCCTGAGTACGGCGATACCAGATGTGTCACACTTTTTTGCTGCCAAGGTGGGCAAAGGGGCGCATATTCCAAAGTGCACCTTTTGGATTTCACCGGTCATTTTTTACACATTTTGATTGCAAAGTTCTTCTCATACATTTGGGCCCCTAAATTGCCAGGGCAGTATAACTACGCCACAAGTGACCCCATTTTGGAAAGAAGACACCCCAAGGTATTCTGTGAGGGGCATGGTGAGTTCCTAGAATTTTTTATTTTTTGTCGCAAGTTAGTGGAATATGAGACTTTGTAAGAAAAAATAAAAAAAATAAAATCATCATTTTCCGCTAACTTGTGACAAAAAATAAAAAGTTCTATGAACTCACTATGCCCATCAGCAAATACCTTAGGGTGTCTACTTTCCGAAATGGGGTCATTTGTGGGGTTTTTCTACTGTTTGGGCATTGTAGAACCTCAGGAAACATGACAGGTGCTCAGAAAGTCAGAGCTGTTTCAAAAAGCGGAAATTCACATTTTTGTACCATAGTTTGTAAATGCTATAACTTTTACCCAAACCATTTTTTTTTTTTGCCCAAACATTTTTTTTTTATCAAAGACATGTAGAACAATAAATTTGGCGAAAAATTTATATATGGATGTCGTTTTTTTTGCAAAATTTTACAGCTGAAAGTGAAAAATGTCATTTTTTTGCAAAAAAATCGTTACATTTTGATTAATAACAAAAAAAGTAAAAATGTCAGCAGCAATGAAATACCACCAAATGAAAGCTCCATTAGTGAGAAGAAAAGGAGGTAAAATTCATTTGGGTGGTAAGTTGCATGACCGAGCGATAAACGGTGAAAGTAGTGTAGTGCCGAAGTGTAAAAAGTGCTCTGGTCATGAAGGGGGTTTCACCTAGCGGGGCTGAAGTGGTTAATGGCTATTTGGATCCCCAAACAATTGTTCCCTGCACTTGTAAATCACTTTCCTATCAATGTCACTAGAGCCTTCTGACGTCTCTCCCTGCACTAAGATGCTGTGAAATGATTTCTCCCTATCCTTTCCCTGCACTTATAAATATTTTTTTCTGTCTTTTTTTTACGGAATCGTTTTTCCAATTGCTGTCCCTAGTGCCTTCACATGTCTGTTCCTGTACTCTGAACACTGGAAAATGTCTGACTCTAAGATGGCCGCCATATTTATAGGGCTGTGACATCATAGGGCTGGCTTCTGATTGGCTGCATGCAGGCATGTCAATCTGGGTGATCCCACCTGCCCAGAGTTCCTTGCCCCATGTCCTAAGTCCTCACACGTGTAGCCACCATTTTAGGAAAAATGTGATTCTTTACCACGAAGCGCGAGGAAATTCGCATTCGCGAATCAAAGTTTTCCTGAAATTCTAAACGAATTCCACTTCGTCAGATTCCATTCGCTCATCTAGTCATCAGTATCGGATCATAGGAGTCTGACAAACGTGACCCCTACTGATCAGCTGTTTGAGAACTACTGATCAGCTGTTTGAGAAGGCACTGGTGCTTCTGTGAGCGCTGCAGCCTTCTCGCAGCTTACCCTGGGCCAGTTACATCAAGTCCACTGGTCTCATGGCCTCGAAGCAGCTCAGTCCCTTTCAAGTTAATGTTGCTGAGCTGCAATACCAAGCACAGCCGCGATACAATGTACAGAGCTGTGGCTGGTGAGCTGCGAGAAGACCGCAGGGCTCACAGGACTGCTAGTGCTGTCTCTAACAGCTGATCGGCGGGGGTCCTTGGTGTCGGACCTCCAACCAATCAGATACTGATGGCCCATACAGAGGAAAAGTCATCAGAAAGAGTCGAAAAAAACCTTTAACACCTACTTATGGGTGGGGCCTACATAAAACATGCCCATTTTTGGCCCAGGACAGCCTAAATTTGTTGGGCGCATCTCTCAAAATTAGGGGCAGTACCTGAATATCTGGGGCTGTTGGCAACTTTATATTTAGCTTTGTACACTTATAGCATGGTTTAGCAGCAGTGCAAATTTATATTGCTACTATACAACATTTGTTTTCTAGCATAATTTTAATATTACCTTTATAATTTAATCCATTTATTGATTAGGTATTCATATATTTATGTAGAAATGTTACTCAACCTCAATCGTTATTACCAAGTTGGTAAAATGTGTATTAAAACCAGCACCTGGCTCTGAATACTTTTGTAATTTCATGTAATTAAAAATGTATTATAGCCGCTGAGATATTCAATAAAATCTGTATAGTGCCACCTGCTGTTTGCTCTTTCCTTATTTCTCTATCTACCTCAGAAACATCACTGAAGTGGACGCACATGCTCAGTTCCATCCTTCAGCTGCCACCAGTTTTATCTACTGTGCTGTTAGAAGCTGTGACAGTTACAAGAAGAGAGCTACAACCTAAAGGACATGGCCCCTAGAAAGGACATGCTCACTGAGTAGCAGCAGAAATGACAAATCCCTGAGAAAGGACATGCCCCCTTAGCTGCGAGCCTGTAGAGAATCTAGCAGAGCAATTAGAGCAATGAATGGAGAGATCTAAGGAACCATGTGATGTTCAGAGCTGGTTCTAGCTTTGTTAGCAATAGATTGCCATGCACTATATGATACATGGTTTGCATTTTTACACTAATCCTGAGATAAACCCTTTAACATTGAAAACCAAGTAATCCTCAAATACCCTTACATGTTAACTTCTACTCACTTGCTATTGGTTAATCTCTCCAGATAGCACCTGTACTGGTAGTTCCCCCCCCCCCCTTTAACTTGTTTTGGCCCTAGTTGCCCTTTAAATGACCATGTGGTGTATTAGACTGCATATTGGGTTAGACAGGGTAGACATCTAGAAAGGGAGTCTTTAAATGCACCAAAATTATCATGGTGGCTCAGGTTGTGCAATAAATATGGTGCATCTATAAACTACTTGTCTAAATTTTAGTTGTCTTAGGCCTGTTTCACACTTTGCGTTGTTTTAGGGTATTGAGATCCGGCAGAGGATCTCAATACTGGAAAAAAACATTTCCATTTAGTCCTCATGCACTCTGCATAGTAAGAGATCTGTTCAGGATGCATCAGGATGTCTTCCGTTCCGGCAGCATTTCGTTTTGTGACCGGACACAAAACCGTTGCAAGCTGTGGTTTAGTGTTTGGTCATAAAAATGGAAAAAATGGGTCAGTGAAAACAATGTAAGGCTACATGCACACGACCGTATGTGTTTTGCGGTCCGCAAATTGCGGATCCGCAAAAAAAAAACCAGATGATGTTACGTATGGCATCCGTTTTTTTTTTGCGGATCCATTGTAATAATGCCTATCCTTGTCCGCAAACTAGAAAAAAATAGGACATGCACTATTTTTTTAGCGGAGCAACGGAACAGACATACTGATGCGGACAGCACACTGTGTGCTGTCCTTGTTTTTTTCGGACCCATTGAAATGAATGGGTCCGCATCCTATCCGCAAAAAAAATGGATCGGACACTGGAACAAAATACGGTCGTGTGCATGTAGCCTAAGTCAATGGTGACGGATCCATTTTTTAGGAGCCTAAAACCGAAACGGATGCATCCTGATGGATAAAATCAACAGATCCATTTAATTCCATTATAAAGATCCTCTGCCGGACCTCAATACAGGAATCAACAACACAAGTGTGAAAGTAGCCTTACATTCTTCATGATGACAATTTAGCCTCACTTTTTTGTCCACACAGCAGAATACCAGTGCCTACCAGCATGTAGCTCCGTAGACGTACTTTGAATCACCTGCTACGGTATGTGATGGAAAGTATTGTCTGGTAGAATGTAAATGTCATGATTTCAAGTGCGAGTTATAGATCCAAGAGTGAGCTGTTCACATTGTAAGGAAAACTTTCTGTATATATATATATATATATATATATATATATAAAATATATATATATTGTTATACAGAGAAGTGGAAATGTTGGGTGGTTGTAAATGTAGGAAATGTGACAAATTGCACATCACTTGTTATCGTCTCAATTGCTGTAGGATCTTGTATGTGTAAGTGATCATACCTTTTATGTTCCATTTTCTTATCACTGTCATCACTGACTCTTCTGCCTTCCCTTAGGTCTGAAATGTTCTTCTGCAAAAAATAAAAAGGTCCCTATAAAGATGCATCAACTGTTTAATGTTGCATTGCGTACAAAGGAGCTTCAGGATTTATCTGACATTTATATGTTAATGTCAAGTTTAATTTCTTTTGTGTTTTATTGTTTGGTTCAATTCAAATTATAATATTATAGTTAGAATTTTATGTTAATTACACTATAACAAGATTGACATTTTGTGATGGGTTTATTTATTGCCCCGGCTTGTTTAGCTGCACATTGTGTGTCTTTATTTTTTATTACCCAAGTCAACTTTCATTAACCCCCTAATGGCCAGGCCTGAAATGGGTTTAAGGACCAGCGTAATTTCAGCTTTTTTGCCTCTCTGCATTTCAGTAGTCATAACTTTTTTATGTCATCCATTGATGTGGCTGTCTGAGACCTTATTTTTTATTTGTTGGTGTTGTTCGCTGGTACGTGTAAATTAAGATGTAATTTATGTGATTTTTTTAAATTATTTTTTGCTGTGGAAATATAAGAAAAAGGGATTTTGTCCTTTGTTTATTTCTTATGCCATCCTTTCACACAAAATAACCTAATGAATTAATTCTTCAGGTTATTAAGGTCCTGTGGATACCAAATATGTATAGTTCTTAATTTTTATTTTTATTTGATTATGCTGAAAATTAATTTTTTCTTCTCTCATTACATTATTTATAACACTTTTTTTTAAATCCTATTATGGGGTTACTATTTTATGATTTTATTTTAATCTTGTAATGTGTTAGCATACTCCTGTGTTGTAATACATCATGTTCTGTGTCACTATGACATACAATTAGTGTGCCCTAACAGCAGACTTACTGACCAGACATGCCTTTTTTAGGTCCTCAGGGCTGACTGAAGATGGTTCCCCCAGTCTCTGTTTGTTGTGAGGAGTCTTCTTTGATTATGCAGCAGTATGGACTGTGTCAATCAAAATGGTTAAATGCGGGTGCTTTGCGGGGAAAATGCATAATTTTTCCACGCGAGTGCAGAGCGTTTTAATGCGTTTTGCATGTGGGTGAGAAAAATCGGCATGTTTGGTACCCAGACCCGAACCTGGACTTCTTCACAGAAGTTCGGGTTTGCGATCGGTGTTGTGTAGATTTTATTATTTTCCCTTATAACATGGTTATAATGGAAAATAATAGCATTCTTAATACAGAATGCTTAGTAAAATGTCCATTGAGGGGTTAAAAATAATAAGCAAATTGAACTCACCCCATCCACTTGGTCGCATAACGGATCCCCTCTTCTTTCTACTTTTTCAGGACCTGCCTAAGGGACCTTTGATGATGTCACTGCATCACATGGCCCATCACCAATGCTATTATTTTCCCTTATAACCATGCTATGGGAAAATAATATAGATCGGGTCCCCATCTCGATTGTCTCCCAGCAACCATGCGTGAAAACCGCACCGCATCCGCAGTTGCTTGCGGATGCTTGCGATTTTCACGCAGCCCTATTCACTTCTATGGGGCCTGCATTGAGTGAAAAACGCACAATATAGAGCTTGCTGCGATTTTCACGCAATGCACAAGTGATGCGTGAAAATTACTGCTCATGTGCACAGCCCCATTGAAGTGAATGTGTCCGGATTCAGTGCGGACCTTCCGCATTGTACCAGCACGGAATTCTCACCCAGTGTGAAAGGGGCCTTAGACTCAACACAGGCTTCGTGACATATGTTGCACCACAAATCGGTGTGTAGCTATACCCTGAAAGGCATCATCATGATTGATCTGCCAAATTAAGTCTGAAAAACATTTAGAAATTGCAGGTACGTAACCTTTACGTTTGTAAGTAGCTTTCAGAATGTATAGTTTAATAATATTGTTAGCAAGGAAGTCTGAGCGATAGTGCCTAACGAATTTAGCTGTCATGGTGAACATGACCTGCCAGTGTGAAGTCTGAAATGGAACCCCGGAACTCTTCCCACTCACTACTTTCAATCTTGAAACATTGGGGGTTGGGGGAGTTATTTATGAATGAAGGTACACCAGATTTTGGCATATAAAAAGTTACAAAGGGCAAGCTTATTGACCAAGCGGTTTTTCTTTCTTTTTTCAACGTCGTGTTCCAAGAGCTATAACTTTTTTATTTTTCCATCTATATAGCTTTATGAGGGCTTGTTTTTTGTGGGCCAAGTTGTATTTTGTAATGGCTCTATTTTGGATTACACATAGCTTTCTGATTTAACTCTTTCTAGGAGGGAAATGGCAAAAGCAGCAATACTGCCACTGCATTTTTACGTTTAATAAAAATAAATTACGGCGTAAATTTTTCGGTATACATACCATGATATCTTTATTCTCTGGGTCAGTACGATTACAGTGATACAAAATATATATTTTTATTGCCGCTTCTCAAGACCCTATGGAGTTGTATGAGGGCTTGATTTTTGCAGGACGACTTGTATTTTTCATTGGAATCATTTTGGAGTAAAAGGCACTTTTTGACCTCTTGTTATTGTTTTTTTTCGGTGACAACTAAGAATAAATGAGCAATTCAGATTTTTTTTTTACCGCGTTCACAATAGGGGATAATTTACATGATATTTATGTAGTCCGGGTCCTTATGGATGCGGAAATACCAAACATATGGGGGAGATTTTTTTGAAGCGTATTTTCAATGGAAAAAAAGCGTAGTTTTTTATATGGGAGTTTTTTTTATTGAATACATTTTTTTAGGTTTTTATATTTTTTTACCACTTAATAGTCCCACAAGGGGACTGTAACAGACAGATTTTTGATTAATTTTGAAATGCAATGCACTATCCCTATAGTGCATTGCATTTTAATGTCAGTGCTATTCTGACATAGACATCTGACATCCAGCCTTGCTGGAAATTACTCAAGGCTGGTCTGGGGCCTTCATGAGACCCCAGCCAGCCTTCACACACATCGGCACCCCGCAATCGCATTTGCGGGGTGCCGATGAGAGACAGAGGGAGTCCGCTCCCTATGTCAGCAATTTACATGCTGGAAGGTGAACCTCCACCTCATTCTCAAGTCTGTTGCAGCCTGTAACATGTTTTCCTTCAGGATTGCCCTGTATTTAGCGCCATCCATCTTCCCATTAACTCTGACCAGCTTCCCTTTCCTGCTGAAGCAAAACATTTTCACCAACATGTTTCACGGTGGGGAGGGTGATGTGCAGTGTTAGTTTTTCACCACACTTAGCATTTAGGCCAAAAAGTCCAACTTTGGTCTCATCTGACTAGATCACCTTCTTCCACATGTTTGCTGTGTCCCCATCCTCTACATGTCTTGTGGCAAACTGCAAATGGGATACTGTGTCTTATGGCTTCCTTTCAAAAATGGCTTTTGTAACGGATCTCCTGGCACCCCAACCTCCGTCGATGGATGCTCCTAGTGCTTCCAGAGGACTCCAAGCACTCCACTTGACAGCGTAAGCACTGCAGACCCCACGAACCGACGAAGCTTGGTTGAGGTCTCACCATCTCCTACCCACCCTGGACCTACGACAAGGCTCCAGGCTCCAGTGGGTGAACCTATTCTAAATCCGGAGAGCAGGAACAGCTCTTACAAGAGCTGGGAGTTATAGCCAGGGGAGTATACAGCGTATAGCAATCCCCATACACATGAGGCGAGGCTCTATGTTGAATGTAAAACAGAAACTCTTTATTGAACACACAAGCGTTGACTTATATACACATTTTCCAACAAGGGTACCACCCCGCAGACCTGGTTGGGAACTGAGGACATGACATAGCAGCCAATCCTTTACAGTTTAAACACAAAAACTAACCCTATTCAACAAACACAATGGCATTGTCTGTGACACAATTAACAAACACAATGTGCAAACAGACATCTTCACCCCCTCCATAATGAATGAATAGGGAGGGAGGAGACACATGTGATGGGATTATCTCCTGAGTGTATCATATGGTGATCTACTCATCTAGGATTCGGCTGCTATTATAATCAACTATCTTAATCCCATCACTAACACAATCAGTGGGAGTCTCAGTGCAGAGTTAACCCTTTTTGTGTTGCTGAATCCACACCATGCCTTTTTACTGGGCAATAGGAAATATGTGGCATATAAATTACACACATACCGTATTTTTCGCGCCATAAGACGCACTTTTCCCCCCCAAAAAATCGGGGGGAAATGCCCCTGCGTCTTATGGGGCGAATGCTGACAATTTAACATCGCTGGATGCGATGTACAGTGAGCGGGGGCCGGGGGAGGGACTGGGAGGTGGAGCTGGGGGCCGGGAATAGCGGCGGGGCGGTGCAATCAATGTACTATAGCCCCGCCCCGCCGCTCCGGTTAATAATATTAAATGTCTTATTCAATTAAAATATATTAGATATGCCCCCTTACTCCTATATTGCTAATCGTACCTTAAATCCTATTCCTAGATGCTGTAATGCAGGCTGGGCGGGCGGCAGCGTAACTCCTTGATGTCACCTGCCTGCGCCGCCTACTTTATGAATGAAGCAGGCGGCGCAGGCAAGTGACGTCAGCGAGTGACGCGCCGGCCGCCTGGCCTGCATTACAGCACCTAGGAATAGGATTTAAGGTACGATTAGAAATAGAGGCGTGAGGGGGCATATATAATACAATTTAATTGAATAAGACATTTAATATTCGTATACTGGGGGCGGCAGTGGCGGGGGCGGCGGCGGGGGGGGGGGGGCGGGTTTGGATGTTCGAGCTGATCAGTGGATGGCACAGTTAAGGGGGGGGGTGTCTGTGGATGCCACTGTTATGGGCTGGGGGGCTGTGGATGCCACTGTTATGGGCTGGGGGGCTGTGGATGGCACTGTTATGGGGTGGGGGGGTCTCTGGATGGCACATATATAACAGTGCCACCCACAGATCCCCCCCTGTAACAGTGCCACCCACAGATCCCCCCCTGTAACAGTGCCATCCACAGATCCCCCCCCCCGTAACAGTGCCATCCACAAATCCCCCCCCCTGTAACAGTGCCATCCACAGATCCCCCCCTGTAACAGTGTGTCAGTCATCCACAGATCCCCCCCATAACAGTGTCCGTCATCCACAGATCCCCCCATAACAGTGTCCGTCATCCACAGATCCCCCCCATAACAGTGTCTGTCATCCACAGATCCCCCCATAACAGTGTCCGTCATCCACAGATCCCCCCCATAACAGTGTCCGTCATCCACAGATCCCCCCCATAACAGTGTCCGTCATCCACAGATCCCCCCATAACAGTGTCCGTCATCCACAGATCCCCCCCATAACAGTGTCCGTCATCCACAGATCCCCCCATAACAGTGTCCGTCATCCACAGATCCCCCCATAACAGTGTCCGTCATCCACAGATCCCCCCATAACAGTGTCCGTCATCCACAGATCCCCCCATAACAGTGTCCGTCATCCACAGATCCCCCCATAACAGTGTCCTTCACAGATCCCCAGTAATAGTGCCACCCACAGACCACCATTAGTTCCAAACCCACCAAAAGCACACCTTTTGGTTAAAAATAATTTTTTTCTTATTTTCCTCCCCAAAAACCTAGGTGCGTCTTATGGGCCGGTGCGTCCTATAGGGCGAAAAATACGGTAAATCAGGGTTCATAGTTCCTTGTAACCCCAAAAGGTCTTAGGGGGTCTCCATAGTTCTCGGTCCATAGTCTGTAGGAAGGAGGCTGGCCCTCAGGCTTCTCCAGCAGCCCCAATGACGGTTCAGTCCGTCACAGCTTTCTTCTTGCCACTCTTCCATAAAGATTTGTGGAGTACATGACTAATAGTTGTCCCGTGGACAGATTCTCTTACGAGTCGTGGATCTCCGCATCCACTCCAGAGTCACCATGGGCCTCTTGGCTGCTTCTCTAATTAGTGCTCTGCTTGCCACGGCTGTCAGTTTAGGTGGACAGCCATGTCTTGGTAGGTTTGCAGTTGTGCTGTACGCCTTCCATTTTTGGATGATGGATTAAACAGTGCTCCGTGACAAGTTCAGAGCTTGGGATATTTTTTTTATAACATAGCCCTGCTTTACACTTCTCTACAACTTTAACTCTGACCTGTCTGGTGTGTTCCTTGGTTTTGCGTGATGCTGTTTGATCACTAATATTCACTAAAAAACCTCTGAGGCTTTCACAGAACAACTGTAGGTATACTGAGAATAAATTACACACAGAGGGAGTCTACTAATTAGGTGACTTCTGAAGGCAATTGCTCACACTGGATTTTATTCAGGGGTATCAGAGTACAGGAGGCTGAATACAAATGCACATCACACTTTCCAAATGTTTCTCTTTCGAAAACCATGTATAATTTTCTTTTCACTTCACACATACTCTCTACTTTGTGTTGGTTTATCACATAAAATTTCCAATAAAATACTTTTATGTAACATGAAAAAATTTGTAAAAGTTCAAGGAGTATGAATGCTTTTTCAAGGCACTGTAGCATCTGGACTGAATCCTGACCCTTTCATCTCAATAGGTCTGTGTACATGTACGTTTTTTCAAGCATAACCTTTGCGTTCAGGAAAAATCGCAGCTTGCTCTATATTGTGCATTTTTTATGCAGCCCTGGCTCCATAGAAATGAATGGGGCTTGCTTGAAAAACTAAAATCATCTGGGTACAATGAGTTTTTTTTACTGACAGTTGCTAGGAGATTTTGAAGTATTTCGTTTTTATTTGTAGCTTAGAGTGGGTAATGATGGGACTCAAAGTGGTTTCTGTCACTGAACAATTTGGATATCTGAGGAATTATTTGATATTTTAGCCAAAATGCGAAAGTTCACTACTTATGTCAAGGCTTCTCATTTTCAGGCATTGCTGTGTAAAGGGAATCACTGCTGTTGATGGTTAAAGACTGGTTAATGGTTTGTTGGGTTCATCAGATTACAGATTACTTATAAACTGTAAAATTCCAACCAGAACAGTAGCTTCAATGAGCCAACATGGTAATTGTTCATGACTAGTTATGATCCATTTTATCTGTGATCCATGTCACACTTATGATTAACAATGAAATTTTGAAAGCATATTGTTTAGAACTTCATAACAAAGACTTACATTGATGATGTGCAATTATGTTGGGCATAATAATTATAATAACGAGTCAGGAAACTGTAGAGTTCAGCAATACATTTATTGACAAAAAAAAATGTTTGGGCAACTGTGCTGATGTACTCCAATAATGTTCTTCTGAAATGACCCTGTCCTAGACACTACTTCTTTCATATTGGCGTTAAGCTTGTCCGGCAGGCTGTTCCAGCATGGGAATAGCCTGCCAGATCCGTACTACCGCTTGCACTCGTGTGCTGCCGGAAGTCCGGCCCTGCCTCTTTCACTGTAATGGGGACAGACGGGAGATGTTGCCGCAGCATGGCAAACATGCCGAGAGGTGGCCGAACAAAAACTGCAGCATGCGTCACCTGCAATTCTAGAGAGGCTCCTTCCTGTCAACTGTTTTTCTAACTGGTAGTTTCACTTTCATTTTGTGCTTAATAACCTTTATCTCTAAACTACTGAGAGGTCATAAACACTTAGTATCAGTAAGATAAGGACTGAGCTTTAATGAGTGTTTACAATGTAAGAAAGCAGAGATAAGAAGTCCTTCTGCTCTCCAGATGAGGGAAAAGACTGAAAATCCACAGGATGCTTTTAGAGCATGTCAGCTCTGTACAGAAAAAAATATTCCATGTTTTTAATAAGGACCAATTGAAAAAAAAATGTTTTTGTTCAAAATAAGTACAATGCTGTAATAAACAAAATTGCTCCTAAAGGTGTACATAGATTCTGAGACTTTAAGTGGCCGAAAATCCGCTAGATAATACCTAATGAACGTTCATAGGTACAATGTTTATTTTAGGACATGGTCACATATCATAGTTAAGTATCAGAATAATGTCAATGTGAGGCAAAATGCTATCTCTGACACCTGACTCTGACTCCTGATTCTGACTCCTGATTCTGACTCCTGACTCTGACTCTGACTCCTGACTCTGACTCCTGACTCAACATCTAACTTTGATAAATGACATCTGAGTTTGACTTTGATGTCTGACTTTCTTCACAGGTCAGGGTCAAAGTCAGATTGAGTTATAGATTTACTGTTTATTTGTATGCTAAATCACACAGCCAAAGAAAGTCCATAGCTGACTATAGCTGAGCCTATAGCTCTCTGGAATTTGCATTTATAGGCATTTTATGTCTCTGAAATGCTGATGTCATTTTTTTTTTTTTTTTATATAATCTTTATTAGATTTTAATAATTTTCTTCCCCGTAACAATAATAACATGTCACAATATCATGGCAAATTGACAGGTGTCAATACATGCGGTACATTACAGCTGAGATCAGACAGATATAAGCATAAATGTGCATGTAATTACAAAGCAATAGTAACAATTGTATACCAATAAGATGCTCAGTGCATTTGAATTGTGACGTTCAAGACCCTGAGACAAAACAAACTCCATGCCCCCCCCCCCTCCCTTCCCTCCCACCTAGGATGATTCCCCCCAGTATACCGGATGACACTAAGCTTTCTTTTTTTTTTTTTTTTTTTTTTTTTTGCTGATGTCATTTTACTTATTTTACTTATTTGCAGGAGGTGCGTATAGCTTGATGGTAAGACTGCTGCCAAAAGGTTTTTGGGTTCAAAACCCACTAAAATAACAAAAATATATTTTTAAATCCTAGTTAGGAGACAATTGAAATGATGTGTGATTTTGATGTCTGATTTTCCTCACTGGTCAGCATAAAAATGCGTTTTAGAGTTAAGACGCACCAATAATTGTCCAAATTATTCCTGATCATCTGGCCATCTAAATGTGCTGCAGATCACCTGATGAGCGAGCCAAATGCTTGTTCATCGGGTGATCCTGTCGCTTGTGCAGGCACCACCGATCATGGCTTCTGAGCTGCAGATCGTGCTGTCATACAGTGAAGGAGATCGCTGCATGTAAATGCGCTGTCTCCTTCATTGAACGAGCAACTGACTGTCGGGAAGGAACTCTTCCATCCTAACAAACGGCAGCTCAGTCAGCCCGTCTAAATCCACTGTGATATAGCAAGGGGTTTTGTTTGGGAAGGCAGGTATTTTCCTCCCAACATGGGCAGCAGCTGGGCTGATTTCCAGCCAGGTGAGATCAAATACCGGACCAGAGTTTAAGTACCGGTCCAGGTTTTGGCAGCACCTGGCTGTCCTTTAAATAGGCAGCTGGGCTCAGCAGCTGAATCTCTGTTTTGGGATCTGAAACATGGTGCTGTGCTGGAAGGTTGAGAGCCGCATGAGCGCTGCACGCTGGGAAACAGGCCCCCTAAAGCCTGCTGTGGACTGCCGGGGATAAAACAGCTAGCAAGGTGACGTGTCGGTTCTATGGACTTTTCATTGTGTGAATTAACAACAAGACTGTAATTGGTCGTTTTTCTTTTGCCTTTTGTCTGAATAAACACTGCCATTTTGATTTATGAACTTGTTTTGCCTCCGTACTGCGTCCTCTTACCCTGCCTACCAGAGCAAAGCCTCACACCACCTTTACTGTGTATTTGTCTGCTAAATCATAAATAGCGGGGCTCACTTACTTTAGGATATAATAGGGAGTTCACTTACTTTAGGGTGCAATAGGAGTTTTGCTTACTGTAGGGCGCAATAGAGGTTTCACTTGCTCAAAGTGATTATGGATTTTCGTTAGCTAGCTGGTTTAGCAGACAAATACACAGTAACTCTAAAACTCATTTTGACTCTGAATCTAACCTGACTCTGAAGTCAAACATCATTTCAATTTGTCTCCTAGCTAGGGTTTAAAAATACATTTTTGTTATAAAGGTTTCTATAGGGTCTTGAAAAGTGATAAGGGGCAGGGGAATATTCTAATTTGCAATATCTCGCGAATATTTTGTAGAATATTTGTCATTATTCGCTATTATTTTCTTGATTGCGAAAATTGGCAATGTAATATTTGCGTAGAGTGCATGCAATACAGGTGTGGGTCACTTTTGCTACATTTTCCAAGCTGCTAGACGTTTCCTGAGACTGGAGAAAATGCTTGGCACGGCAGAACATTATAAAATGGCTTTATATGCAGATAGAGTGCTCCAATATATTCGCGATTGCGCTAATTAATGATGCGCATATACGTGAAACTTCACATTTTAGCAGGTCTGACTACATATTACTGACTGGTGCACTATGTATTGTTGTGACATCACAGTACTATGTCTGTAGCATGTATGTATGGACAGCATGTATGTATAGCTACACTATATCAGGATATTACCGACACTGACTATCTCCCACTAACTATCTGTATTATACAGTATATATAAGCTATCTAACTATTTATCTAATGTAATGAGTGGAAAGCACAGAGCACAGCAATGACACTGCTGTCTCTCTCAGAACTTAAAAAAAACTGTAGAAAATGGCTGCTGGGGAGCTTCTTATATAGTAAGGGGTAGGCAACTTTCCTACTAGTTGCTGAGGATGTTGCTAAGCTCAGACAAAGACTTTGCAGCCTTCTCATTGGCCCACAAGCAAGAAGCAGGGAGGGATCATGGGTTCAGAAGGAAAAAAAAATATAGAATATTCGAAAATACGAATATATATCACTATATTCTAAATATTCACAAATTCTAGAAGTGCCGATATTCGCGATTAATATTCACACCCAATACTAGTCTTGAATAGTGATGAACGGCAGGGGTCAGATTCGAATTTGCAATATTTCGCAAATATTTTGTAGACTATTCGGTGAATATTCACGAATTCGAATATTCGTTATATTCTACATTTTTTACTCTAAAAATCTGCAATGTAATGATTGGGTAATATGCAAATATTACGCGATCAATACAGGCGTGGGTCAAAAAGGAATATATAGCACTATAGAATATAGTGCTATATTTTTGTTTTTTAGAATATTCGTCATTTTTTTCCATCTGAAGTCATGATTCCTCCCTGCTTAAGTTGCTTGACAAGCAACTTAAGCAGGGAGGAATCATAACTTCAGATGGAAAAAAATGACAAATATTCTAAAAAACTAATATACAGCTCTATATTCTATAGTGCTATATATTCCTTTTTCACCCACGCCTGTATTGATCGTGTAATATTTGCATATTACGCGATCATTACATCGCCGATTTTTCAAGCAAAAAAAAGACGAATATTCGAAAAACGAATATATAGCACTATATTCAAAATATTTGCGAATTCTCGAAGTTGCGATATTCGCAATAAATATTTGTCGTTCGAATAGTCGTGCTTAACACTAGTCTTGAACCCAAAACTATTTGGTTTATAAGGCAGCAATCTTACCACTGAGCTATAAGCTCTTCTACAACTTTATCAGCTCTGGCAAATAAGTAAAATGATCATTTTAGAGAAGTAAAATGCCTATTAATGCAACTGCACATACCACAGAGCTATAGGCTCAGCTATAGTCAGCTATGGACTTTCTTCCGCTGTGTGATTTAGCATACAAATAAACAGTAAATCTATAACTCATTTTGACTTTGACCCTGACCTGTGAAGAAAGTCAGACCTCAAAGTCAAAGTCAGATTTATGGAGTTTTATATCAAAGTCAGGTGTCATAGTCAGGTTTCAGAGTCATGTATCAAAGTCAAGTGTCAGTCAGTTGTCAGAATCAGAAATAGTATTTTGCCTCACACTGACATTATTCTTATACTTGACTATGATACCCAACCATGTCCTAAAATGAACGCTTTTAGCAATTATCTGGTGGTGTAATAGTGCCGGCGATTACCTGATGAATGAGCGAAACACTCATTTGTGCGGACAGAAAAAAACATAGTTTGCAGGCAGCAGATCGTGCTGTGTAAACATGCTCTGTTGCCGGGGACGAGCAATTGTATTAGTGATCACTCCTCTTTTTACTGTGGAGGAGATTGCTGCATGTAAATGCAGCGGCCTCCTCCACTGACGAGCAGGTAATTGCTGAGAAGGAATGCTTTCTTCCCAACAATCACCTTCTGTATCGCCCCATGTAAACAGACCTTTAGTAACACAAGCACACCATGCTATTTTACTCTAGTGTGATATTCTGTTGTAGGATATGCTGTATTATCAAACATTGCATTCGAAATCTGGTGTAATTGTATTGATAAATTATGTTTACATGACTTCATGCTTCAACTAGTACTAAATAGCGTGTCATTAATGGAGCTCCATGTTGTATCACCCTCAAGGGATGTTAGATGGAGGACTGGGGTGCTTCCTTGCTTTATCTCTATCTTCTAAATTGCAGATCTGGTTCTGCCATTGGAATCTCCCATTCACTGTTGTAAGACTGTGGCATACCATCCCATTACAGTGAATGAGAGATTTTAATGGAAGACTATCCAAAGATCTCAAAGTCAGAAAATGAAGGGGGCACTATACTTTGTTCTAGCACCCCTTAGGTTTCACAGTGCACAGACCACCACCAATTGCATCTTCTGACATGCTTCAGAAGTAAACCCAGAATGTTCTAAATCTTTTCTAATTTATTTAAGGAAAAAATAAAATATTGTATTGACATAAGTATTCAGACTCTTTACTGAGTACTAAGTTGAAGCCTCCCGTCTTCTTAGATATGATGCAACAAGGTTTGCACATCTGGATTTGGAAAATTTCTGCTATTCTTCTCATCAAACCCTCTAAAGCTATCAGGTTGGATGGTGACTGTCCGTGGACAGCCATTTTCAAGTCTGTCCAGAGATGGTCAATTGGGTTTAAGTCAGGGCTCTGGCGCTAAAAAAAACATTCACAGAGTTGTCCCTAAAGGTTCCTTTTAGATTTACATGCAGTGATCTCCTCCACAGTATGGGGAGGAGCAATCACTAATGTTATAGCTCATCCCCATATAGACTCATTGTTTGCCAGCAGCAGAGCGTGATTAGACAGCATGATCTGCTGCTGGCAAATGGTGACTTTTGTGTCCACACAAATGATCTATTCAGTGGCGTGGCTAGGGTGTTTGGCACCCGGGGCAGGTCCTTTCTCTGCCCCCCCCCCAATACTTACATTTTTTTTTACCCCCTCATAGTAGTCTTGCCCTCATTGTACAGCCTTCACAGTAGTTTTGTACAGATGTGTGCCCCCTTACAGTAGTTATGCCCACATTGTGCCCCTCACAGTAGTTATGCCCTCTTTGTGCCCCTTTCACAGTTGTAATGCCCTCTTTGTGCCCTCCCCACATTAATAATTCCCATTGTGCCCACTTCACAGTATAAATGCTCATTGTGCCCCCTTCATAGTAATAATCCCCATTGTGTCCCCTTTATAATAATAATAATCCCCATTGTGCCTCCTTTATAGTAATAATGCCCACTGTGACCCCTTCATAGTAATAATGGTACTTGATTATAAGGGCAGCTATATTGCCTGAGCTGTTACTATGTTAATAGCATTTAGAGACTTACAGTACTTTATAGCAGCCACACTAACCATAGCAAACTATAGTTTGGTGATATCTCACATTAACTTCAATAGTAGACTATTCTAGGCATGGGAGAGAAGGTAAGAGGTCCATATCACCTTCTGTAAATGGTGGATTCTGTGTTATCTATACATAGGTGATACCTTTTATTTGAATCCTGTTTGTGATGATGATCGCTTGACTGTTGAGGCATGATCTTTACAGAGTAGGAAGTGGTAGCCTAATGTGAAGCCCAGTGGCCATTTTAAAACCTCTACATTTCAGGATGTATTTTGAATTATAAATGATGATATGGAAAAAAAAAAAATCACCAGTAAGTCATAAAAATATGTTTTATATACAAACTTGCTTAAAGGGGTTCTCCATGAATTAAGAAAATGAAAATACTTAAATATTACTTTATAATAAATATATTCCCAAATACCTTTCATTAGTTATTATGGCTTGTTTTGTCTACGGAGCAGCAATCACTAGGAGAAATAAAATGGCCGCTGTCCTACCAGTACACACAGAGCCTGTCCTAATCACACAGAAGGACAAGTTACTTTGCAAAACTGAGCTAAAGAGCTGCCTCATCCTCCTCGTGCGAATGGAAATGATGAGGAGACATGAAGTACAGAGAGGAGGGTGAGGGTAAAGAGCAGCAGCACTTGTATGCAGTCTCCATTACCACAGCTCCACATCACCACAGTCTGTCCTGTCCATCCTCTCTGTACTTCATGTCTCCTCTGAACTAAATTCCCCAGAGAATCAGCTAAAGTTCTTATCATCTGTATTAAGGATCATAATCCCTGACAAGTAGAGAGGAGGAGGAGGATGAGGCAGCTGTTTACCTCAGTGTTGTGAAGTAACTTGTCCTCCTGTGTGGTTAGGACAGGTTCTGTGTGTACTGGTAGGACAGCGGCCATTTTATTTCCCCTGATGATTGCTCCCCAGACAAATCGAGCCATAAAAAATAATGAAGGATATTTGGAAATATACAGTCAGGTCCATAAATATTGGGACATCAACACAATTTTTTTTAGCTCTAAACACTACCACAATGGATTTGAAATTAAACAAACAAGTTGTGCTTTAACTGCAGACTGTCAGCTTTAATTTGAGGGTATTTACATCCAAATCAGGTGAACGGTGTAGGAATTACAACAGTTTGCATATGTGCCTCCCACTTGTTAAGGGGCCAAAAGTAATGGGACATAATACTCATAAATCAAACTTTCACTTTTTAATACTCGGCTGCAAATCCTTTGCAGTCAATTACAGCCTGAAGTCTGGAACGCATAGACATCACCAGACACTGGGTTTCATCCTTGGTGATGCTCTGCCAGGCCTCTACTGCAACTGTCTTCAGTTCCTGCTTGTTCTTGGGGCATTTTCCCTTCAGTTTTGTCTTCAGCAAGTGAAATACATGCTCAATTGGATTCAGGTCAGGTGATTGACTTGGCCATTGTTTAACATTCCACTTCTTTCCCTTAAAAAACTCTTCAGTTGCTTTTGCAGTATGCTTTGGGTCATTGTCCATCTGCACTGTGACGCGCTGTCCAATGAGTTCTGAAGCATTTGGCTAATTATGAGCAGATAATATTGCCCGAAACACTTCAGAATTCATCCTGCTGCTTTTGTCAGCAGTCACATCATCAATAAATACAAGAGAACCATTTCCATTGGCAGCCATACATGCCCACGCCATGACACTACCACCACCATACTTCACTGATGAGGCGGTATGTGAAGGCTTTTTTATTTGGCAAACTCTAACCTGGCCTTCCTGTTTTTGAGGGTCACCAATAGTTTACATCTTCTGGTGAATCCTCTGTATTCACTCTGGTGAAGTCTTCTCTTGATTGTTGACTTTGACACACATACACCTACCTCCTGGAGAGTGTTCTTGATCTGGCCAACTGTTGTGAAGGGTGTTTTCTTCACCAGAAAAAGAATTCTTCGGTCATCCACCACAGTTGTTTTCCTTGGTCTTCCGGGTCTTTTGGTGTTGCTGAGCTCACCGGTGCGTTCCTTATGTTTAAGAATATTCCAAACAGTTGTTTTGGCCACGCCTAATGTTTTTGCTATCTCTCTGATAGGTTTGTTTTGTTTTTTCAGCCTAATGATGGCTTGCTTCACTGATAGTGACAGCTCTTTGGATTTCATTTTGAGAGTTGACAGCAACAGATTCCAAATGCAAATAGCACACTTGAAATGAACTCTGGACCTTTTATATGCTCATTGTAATTGGGATAATGAGGGAATAACACACTGTCCCATTATTTTTGGTTCCTTAATAAGTGTGAGGCACTTATGGAAACTGTTGTAATTCCTACACGGTTCACCTGATTTGGATATAAATACCCTCACATTAAAGCTGACAGTCGGCAGTTAAAGCACATCTTGTTTGTTTCATTTCAAATCCATTGTGGTGGCGTATAGAGCCAAAAATGTTACAATTGTGTCAATGTCCCAATATTTATGGACCTGACTGTATTTATTATAAAGTAATATTTAAGTATTTTAATTTTCTTAATTCCCGGAGAACCCCTTTAAAAGATGAAATCTGTTTGAGGACGCATTCCCTTTAAGGGATTTTTTTCCTTAATTGAAAAGGTGTTACTTTCTTTGTAGTTATTCTTTTTTAACACAAGATGCCAGTATAGGACTGAAGATGAGAAGGTATGCCTGAAATTCTTGGACAGTAATTGAAGGCATAATGTACACAAGCTGAGCTCTAAACACGATCAATTCCATTTGATGTACTGGGGGAAAGCCTGCGCTCTGTCTTAGTCTTGAAATGTATTTAATGCATTCTAAGTGAATGTAATTAAATCTCAAGCTTGATGTTTAAAATATCATGCTAGAAGAGTATACTTTCCTAATAGTTCATTCTTACTCTTGCCTTAAGCATAAGAAATGAATGACCCACTTTCTTGTACAGTATATCTAAGAATCTAGATAACTCCCTGCAGCAACATCAGATTTTTGCAGATTGTCATTTCCTTGGACAGTGTCCCAAGTTCTTTGTTAAGTCCATATCACTGAATCAATGCACAGGTAAATAAAAAATATATTTTTTTTAAATTGTTCCGTTTGCATTTTTTATAAACTTCCGTTTCTATCTTTATATTTAAATATACTGTATATTTTTTTTTACTGTAATGCTGTCGCAAATCACTTCTGTGAAGACACCTTCCTACATCCTCTTCTAAAGTCCTCTGTTGCACTGGCAACCCATGTCCACTGCTGCCCCACTATCCAAGGCAAGTGCTGGCATACCTCCACTCACCCTGTATGTATTGGGGCTAGTATTCAATGAAACTTCTCTGCGGTACTGCAAAGGTTAACCTTCCCCCTCAGCTGCTGTCTAAGGTGCTGATGAACTCTCCTATTTATACTGGGCACTTTGTTCCACCCTTTGCCTGAGTTTAGGTATACTAGTTTGCTAGTCCAAGCGAAGGTGTGTTTTTTTTGCTTGTCTACCAGTGTATGAACTCTGCCTGTTTACTGACCCCGATCCTCTGCTGCTTGCCCTGGCCTTGGATTTGTTTTAGGGATATGCTAGAACGCTGCCTGTTCAGACATCAGATTTGTCAGGATACGCACAAACGCCGCATGCCCTGATCCCGGCCTGTCCTCCTATATAAAAAGCTAACTCTTAAGGGGATTGTCCAGCTTCTTTAAATAATACTAGGATTCACCCTAAATAGCTATGGTCCAGCACCCTGCATTCCCACCTATCAGCTAGTGATGCCCTATCCTGAGAATAGGAAAAGACTGGACAACCCCTTTAAATATCTATTTCTGGAAGATAGGGGAAAACTTCATCTTCATAAAAGATGACAGCAACCTAAGTGTTTACCACCCAGTTATCCTAAATTCCGGCAAATCTAATAATACAGATATGTCAGTCCTGAGCTGAGGAAAGCAGGGTGGTGATTAGCGATGAGTGAATTATTAAAAAGTTCGATTCTGCTGCTTTGACAATTTTTTAAAAAAAATGCACTTTGTCACTAATTACTTTGTAATGGTGGGTGCAATGACAGGGAGCATTGATTGTGCCGTTCCCCATCATTGTACCCTTCAGATGCCACGTTCATACATGATCGCAGCATCTGATATAAATAACAGAGTGTCAAATAAAAAAATGAAAAAAATCATACTTGCTTGAAGATCTAGTGTGAAATCTTGTACTGCTCATAATGACATCATCACACTGATTGTTACATCATACTTCACCATGCACGGGATGTTGTGTAAGATTTTCAAGCGAAATGGCGGTGCGCCAGCCCGTCGTGAGCAAATGGTTCAAGTACGTATTTTTTATCAATTTTTTTTACACTATTTCAGGTTAAATTGATTCGCTACCATGAAGCATGAGGAAATTCAGCTTCGCGGCAAATCAAATGTATCCTGAAATTCGGATCGAAGTCCACTTTGCTCAATACCAGTGGTGACCCTTGAATTGGCCATATTAGATACAATGTAGAGACAGCTGAAATGAATTGGTAACACTTTAAGGGTGTCTTCACGTGCAACAGATTTTGCTGCAGAAATTTCTGCGCCTGAAAATCGATTCTTTTAGTTTGAATGGGGCTTTCAGAGATCCATGTTTTTGCCACCAACACTACCCCATTTAGATGAATGGAACTGATCTACAGTTACAGCAATTTGTGAAGGCACCTTAACAGAACTCAGTAATGACTCATATTTAGTAGTGATTTTTATATATTTTTTTACTTCAGAGGAAATAATCTTTCTCCTTTCTCCTCTTTTTACAGTGGAACTCCTGGTTATTAGTACTACATTAGCACTAAAAGCCTTCTGACTTTTTTTTGCCCATTCCCAATTGTTTAAATTACTGCTAACATGGCACACACATCTGCAGAAACTGAGACCATCATTTTTGTATTTCAATGATTTTAGTGAAGCTTTTAACAAGAATAAAATGAAAAAAAAAAAAAAATATACAAACATTGGGCATGTAAAATTTCAGAAGTAGAAATAAAGCAATATCACTGTAAATTGTACTGTTGACATTCTGCCAAAAAAAATAACAAAAAGAATATCTAGCATATACAAAACATCATATAAATATGAAAGAAGCTAATCACCACAATCTGTGTCTGCGGGTCATGCCACAGCCTCCTCTTCCGCTATGTTACATTCTGGCCAATCCCCTGTCAAAGGCGCAGGCCCGGATGCCTCCCGCCCTGCACCTGGACCTTCGCAAGCACCATCAGCGACCACATGCACTTCCGTGTCCCAGCGCAGTGTCCAAATGTCCTTAACCCAGACCTTTGAACGCAAGCAAAAATTCCCAGCTACCCACCCACAGGCCATAGCACTAAATGGGCAGCTTTCCAAATTACTGGTCCTGGAAATGTTGCCATTTAGGCTTGTGGACACTAAGGCCTTCCGCAGCCTGATGTCGGCGGCCGCCCCGCATTAAACAGTCCCCTATTTTTCAAGGTGTGCCGTGCCCGCCTTACACCAACATGTGTCCCGTAAAATCACACGTGCCCTGACCAATGCAGTTACTGGGAAGGTCCACTTAATCATAAACACATGGACAAGTGCATTCGGCCAGGGATGCTACATTTACCTGGCGGCACACTGGGTGAATGTTGGAGCGAGTCGTACCCTGGGATGGCACAGGTGCTACTGACGCCAAGGATTGCGGGCCCTATGTCAATCTGGGTTTTCGCCAGTACATACTTTAGTGGCTCCAAACCCCACTTCTGCTCCTCCGCCTCCTCCTACACTTCAACCTCCGATTTATCCGCGTGCAGCACCAGTCAGTCATCAGTTGGTAGCTGGAAGCAGTGTAGCACTGCAGTGGGGAAGCGTCAACAGGCCGTGCTGAAGCTGATATGCTTAGGGGACAAACAGCACACCGCCGCAGAGCTGTGGCCAGGGATAAGAGACCAGACTGAGTTGTGGGTCTCGCCACTCAACCTACAACCAGGCATGGTTGTGTGCGATAATGGCCTTAACTTGGTGGCGGCTTTGGAGCTTGGCAAGCTCAGGCACATCCTATACCTAGCCCACGTGTTCAACCTTGTGGTTCAGCGGTTTCTCAAAACCTACCCCAATTTGCCTGAGCTACTGGTGAAGGTGCGCCGTGTGTGTACACATTTCTGCAAGTCATCGACAGCTTCAGCCGGTATGTCAACACTGCAGCAGCGCTTGAAATTGCCAGCTCACCGGCTGTTGTGCGACGTGAGCACGCGCTGGAACTCCACGTTCCACATGTTGGCCAGGCGTTGTGAGCAGCAGAGGGCAGTAGTGGAATACCAGCTGCAACATGGTCATCGCCTTTCCAGTCAGCTTCGGCTATTCACAAGCAATGAGTGGGCATGGATGTCTGACCTCTGTTAGGTTTTACGCAACTTTAAAGAATCAACACAGATGGTGAGCGGCGATAACACTATTATCAGCTTAACCATCTCACTTATGTGTCTACTTAAAAGCTCGCTGCTCACAATTAAGGACGATGCTTTCCATGTAATAAAGGTGGAAATGGGGGAAGACATTACACAGGGTGATAGCCAGGCCACCCTCAGTTCGTCTCAGAGCGAATTGGACGATGAAGAGGAGGAGGAGCAGGAGACGGTTGCCTCCGCTACAGAGGGTAGTACCCATGGAAGTTTAATTCCATCTGTTCAGCGTGGGTGGGCAGAAGAGGAGTAAGAGGATGAGGAGATTGAGAGTGATCCTCCTGATGATGACAGCAAAGTTTTGCCTGTTGGTACTCTGGTACACATGGCTGACTTAATGTTAGGCTGCCTTTCCCGCGACCCTCTCATTATACGCATTTTAGACAACACGGATTACTGATTGTTCACCCTTCTCGACCCCCCTACAAAGAGAACTTCTCATCTCTCATTCCTCTGGTGGAGAGGACGAGCAAAACGGTGCAATACTAGAAGATCCTTGTTGAAAAATTGCTCCAAAAATTTCCATCTGACAACGCTGGCGGCAGAGTCAGTAGTTCCTTGGCCAACCGGGGAGGGGAGACAAGGGGAACACATAGCAGTTCCAACAGAGGCAGGGCAACACTCTCCAAAGCCTAGGACAGTTTCATGACACCCCGCCAGCACCCTCAACCTGATACGCGGCCTAGTGTCACAAAGAGGGAAACATTTTGGAAGATGGTGAAGGAGTACATAGCAGACCGTGTCAGCGTCCTCAATGATCCCTCAGTGCCTTACAACTACTGGGTGTCCAAGCTGGACACATGGCACAAACTGATGCTCTATGCCTTGGAGGTGGTGGCCTGCCCTGCTGCCAGCGTTTTGTCTGAGCGGGTATTTAGTGCTGCTGGTGGCATTATAACAGATAAGCGTATCCACCTGTCAACTGAAAATGCTGACAGGGTGACTCTTATAAAAATGAACAAGGCCTGGATTGACCATGACTTCTCGACTCCACTAGAGGAAAGCTGATGAACATAAAGGCACTTTAAATGTGTTGTTTATAATGTACCAAATACACTGTATTCCCATGCACCCCTTCCACCACAAACAAGGGTATATGGTTGAATCTTACTTTTCTCATCCTCCTTCTACTCTTCCATCATATCAACACATGCTTATTCGTCGCATATAATGCCCTCGCATATAATTTTTTACAAGGTTTGCTCACCAGCAGGCCTTCACCTACAACCTTTTAGAGGGTCAGCTAGCCAGCATGCCCGCACCTAAAACTTTTTACAGGGTCAGCTCACCAGCATGCCCTCACCTAAAACAAATTTTCAGGGTCAGCTCACCAGCAAGCCTTCACATATAATGTTTTAGAGGGTCAGCTCACTAGCAGGCCCGCACCTAAAATCTTTTACAAGGTCAGCTTGCCAGCATGCCCGCACCTAAAATTTTTTACAGGGTCAGCTCACCAGCAGATCCGCACCTAAAATCTTTTACAGGTTGAGGTCACCAGCAGGCCCTTGCATATAATGTTTTAGAGGGTCAGCTCACTTGCAGGCCCTCACCTACAACCTTTTAGAGGGTCAGCTCACCAGCAGGCCCGCACCTAAAATCTTTTACAAGGTCAGCTCACCAGCAGGCCTGCACCTAAAATCTTTTACAGGGTCAGCTCACCAGCAGGCCCTCGCATATACTTTTTTTACAGGGTCAGCTCACCAGCAGGCCTTCACCTACAACCTTTTAGAGGGTCAGCTTACCAGCATGCCAGCACCTAAAACTTTTTACAGGGTCAGCTCACCAGCATGCCCTCACCTAAAAAAAAATTCTGGGTCAGCTCACCAGCAGGCCCTCACATATAATGTTTTAGAGGGTCAGCTCACTAGCAGGCCCGCAACTAAAATCTTTTACAAGGTCAGCTTGCCAGCATGCCCGCACCTAAAATCTTTTACAGGGTCAGCCCACCAGCAGACCTGCACCTAAAATTTTTTACAGGTTGAGCTCACCAGCAGGCCCTTGCATATAATGTTTTAGAGGGTCAGCTCACTTGCAGGCCCTCACCTACATCCTTTTAGAGGGTCAGCTCACCAGTAGGCCCGCACCTAAAATCTTTTACAAGGTCAGCTCACCAGCAGGCCCACACCTAAAACCTTTTACAGGGTCAGCTCACCAGCAGGCCCTCGTATATACTTTTTTACAGGGTCAGCTCACCAGCAGGCCTTTACCTACAATATTTTACAGGGTCAGCTCACTAACAGGCCAGCAACTAAAATATTTTACAGGGTCAGCTCACCAGCAGGCCCTCGCATATACTTTTTTAGAAGGTCAGCTCACCAGCAGCCCCTTGCATATAATGTTTTACAGGGTCAGCTCACCAGCAGGCCCTCGCATATACTTTTTTAGAAGGTCAGCTCACCAGCAGCCCCTTGCATATAATGTTTTACAGGGTCAGCTCACCAGCAGGCCTTAATCTACAATTTATTACAGGGTCAGCTCACCTGAAGGCCCTCGCTTTAAATGTTTTAGAGGGTCAGCTCACCTGCAGGCCTTCACCTACAACCTTTTAGAGGGTCAGCTCACCAGCATGCCCGCACCTAAAACTTTTTACAGGGTCTGCCCACCAGCATGCCCTCACCTAAAATCTTTTTCAGGGTCAGCTCACCAGCAGGCCCTCACATATAATGTTTTAGAGGGTCAGCTCACCTGCAGGCCCTCACCTACAACATTTTAGAGGACCAGCTCACCATCAGACTCGCACCTAAAATCTTTTACAGGGTCAGCTCACCAGCAGACCCGCACCTAAAATCTTTTACAGGGCCAGCTGACCAGCAGGACCTTGCATATAATTTTTTAGAAGGTCAGCTCACCAGCAGCCCCTCTCATATAATGTTTTACAGGGTCAGCTCACCAGCAGGCCCTCGCATATAATGTTTTAGAAGGTCAGCTCACCGGCAGGTCCTTGCATATAATGTTTTACAGGGTCAGCTCACCAGCAGGCCCTCGAATATATTTTTTTAGAGGATCAGCTCACCTGCATGCCCTCACCTACAACCTTTTAGAGGGTCAGCTCACCAGCAGGCCCGCACCTAATATCTTTTACAGGGTCAGCTCACCAGCAGGCCCGCACCTAAAATCTTTTACAGGGTCAGCTCACCAGCAGGCTCGCACCTTAAATCTTTTACAGGGACAGCTCACCTGAAGGCCCTAGCATATAATGTTTTAGAGGGTCAGCTCACCTGCAGGCCCTCACCTATAACCTTTTAGAGGGTCAGCTCACAAGCAGGCTCGCACCTAAAATCTTTTACAGGGTAAGCTCACCAGCAGGCCCTTGCATATCATTTTTTACAGGGTCAGCTCACCAGCAGGCACTGGACAGGCACTGGACAGGCGCTGGACATAGAGTGTAGCATGAATGTTTTCCATTTGTGGAAAAAGTGCTGGGTCGCCTTTTCTTTTTGTTTTTCTGTGTCTAGTCTCTCCATATATAATATTTGTTTCATATTACCAATCACTTCGTCAAAACTAGGAGAGGTGGGGGATAGCCAGTGTCTCAGTATATTTATTTTAACCGATAATAATAAAAGATGTACTCCCTTGAAACCTATTACCTTTGTTGAGTTTTCAGTAGGTTCCAATGGGATATAGTGGAAGATGCATTTGTCACAGGGCGCCAAAGGCACACTTGGTCTCCCATCAGTTGCAGACCTGCTGCTTAGCTTCAGGAGCAAGGATCTGTGTTTGGCCTCGTGCCCTGGGCGGCTTTGCTAGCTGGGAGGCTCCCTGCTCCTAGGTCTGCCTTGAGCGCCGAGCTTATTACTAGCTGCTCGACTTGTCTGTCTGTCGGTCATGTGACGCTGGCCACGTCACATGACCCTCAGACTCCACTATAAATACAGGCAGCCTGCTGGCCACAGGTTGCCTGTTAATTCTAGGTTCCTGGCTATTTGTTGGACTACTGAATACTACCTGATCCTGTTCCCTGACGATCCTTTGCCTGCTCCTCCTGTACTGCGCATCTTTCCTGGTATCCTAACCCCGGCTTCCACCTGACGATTCTTTGCGGACTCCTGTTGTACTTTGTTTATCTCCTGGTATTTGACCTCGGCTTTTCCTGACTATTCTCTGCTCATTCCTTAATACTGCGTAGCTCTCTAGGTATTGACCCGGTCCGTTCACGTTCCGTTATTTGTCTTGTCTGTCATCCCAGCACGTATCCTAAGTTAGGGACTGCCGTCTAGTTGTCTACTGTCATTAGGACTTGCGAGACAAGTAGGCAGGGCCAGGGGTGAGGGTGGAGCGCAGTGGTCACTATCCTCCCCCCTGTGTGGTATATCTATGTCCCATACCTTCTTAATATATTCAATAGCTGCTTTCCACAACTGGTTTAAGTTGGGGCATTCCCATAGACCATGAAGTAAGTTAGATTTCTGTAGTTGACATTTTGGACACCATCTAAGGTAATGTGTCGGGGCATCCCTGTATGAAAGGTCAAAAGCGTATGTAGCTTTATGTATTATTCTAGTTTGCATCTCTCTCCACAACTCGCTACTGATAACTTGTCTTACTTTTTCCATACCTGCCCTAATTTTAGGTGTTAAAGCAGGATCCCCTAACTCAGTCTCCCATTTTTTTTAATACTCCCTCTCCCAGTGTAATTGATTGTGTATTCTGAATTTTACGATATAGGTCAGATAATGAGCCTACTTCTCCCTCCTTACCCATCAAGGCCCCTAACCACACCATTCTTTCATGGTCCCCCAAGTTATCTGCTGGACACGGCCAAACTAGAGACCGAGAGATTAATTGCCAAAGAGAGTAAAACTAACCCTAAAATGTTCTTCAATTATATAAATGTTAAAAAGTATAAATCTGAAGGTGTCGGCCCTTTAAAGAGTAATGAGGGGGAAGTCGCAGAGAGCGATGAGGAGAAAGCAAAGCTGTTAAATATTTTTTTCTCCAATGTATTCACTGAGGAAAATAAATTGTCAGATGACATGCATAATTCAAAAATAAATTCCCTATTAAAAGTGTCCTGTCTGACCCAGGAAGAAGTACATCAGCGACTTAAAAAGATTAAAATAGACAAATCGCCAGGACCGGATGACATACACCCCCGTATCCTAAATGAATTAAGTAATGTCATAGCCAGACCCTTATTTCTGATATTTGCAGACTCTATACTGACAGGGAATGTCCCACAGGATTGGCGCATGGCATATGTGGTGCCAATATTCAAAAAGGGGCCAAAAACAGAGCCTGGAATCTATAGGCCGGTAAGTTTAATATCTGTTGTGGGTAAACTGTTTGAAGGTTTTCTGAGAGATGCTATATTAGAGCGTCTCAACGGAAATAAGCAAATAACGCCATATCAGCATTGCTTCGTGAGGGATCGGTCTTGTCAGACAAATTTAATCAGTTTCTATGAGGAGGTAAGTTCTAGACTTGACAGCGGCGACTCAATGGATGTCGTATATCTGGACTTCTTCAAAGCATTTGACACTGTACCACATAAAAGGTTAGTATATAAAATGAGAATGCTCGGACTGGGAGAAAACATCTGTATGTGGGTAAGTAACTGGCTCAGTGATAGAAAACAGAGTGATAGTAAAAAGTGATAGTAAAAATTGATACTTTACTATGCAAGCCTTCTACAAGATCATTAATAAATATATTGAAGAGAATAGGGCCCAATACTGACCCCTGAGGTACCCCACTAGTGACAGTGACCCAATCTGTGTGTGTACCGTTAAGTACACACACAGATTGGGTCACTGTCACTAGTGGGGTACCTCAGGGGTCAGTATTGGGCCCTATTCTCTTCAATATATTTATTAATGATCTTGTAGAAGGCTTGCATAGTAAAGTATCAATTTTTGCAGATGACACTAAACTGTGTAAAGTAATTTACACTGATGATGACAGTATACTACTACAGAGGGATCTGGATAGATTGGAGGCTTGGGCAGATAAGTGGCAGATGAGGTTTAACACTGATAAATGTAAAGTTATGCACATGGGAAAGAAAAATGCAAGTCACCCGTACATACTAAAGGGTAAAACACTCGGTAACACTGACATGGAAAAGGACCTAGGAATTTTAATAAACAGCAAACTAAGCTGCAAAAACCAGTGTCAGGCAGCTGCTGCCAAGGCCAACAAGATAATGGGTTGCATCAGAAGGGGCATAGATTCCTGTGATAAGAACATAGTCCTACCACTTTACAAATCGCTAGTCAGACCACACATGGAGTACTGTGTACAGTTCTGGGCTCCTGTAAACAAGGCAGACATAGCAGAGCTGGAGAAGGTCCAGAGGAGGGCATCTAAAGTAATAACTGGAATGGGGCAACTACAGTACCCTGAAATATGATCAAAATTAGGGTTATTCACTTTAGAAAAAAGACGACTCAGGGGAGATCTAATTAATATGTATAAATATATCAGGGGTCAGTACAGAGATCTATCCCATCAGCTATTTATCCCCAGGACTGTGACTGTGACGAGGGGACATCCTCTGCGTCTGGAGGAAAGAAGGTTTGTACACAAACATAGAAAAGGATTCTTTACGGTAAGAGCAGTGAGACTCTGGAACTCTCTGCCTGAGGAGGTGGTGATGGTGAGTACAATAAAGGAATTCAAGAGGGGCCTGGACGTATTTCTGGAGCTTAATAATATTACAGGCTATAGCTACTAGAGAGGGGTCGTTGATCCGGGGAGTTATTCTGATTGCCTGATTGGAGTCGGGAAGGAATTTTTTATTCCCCTAAAGTGGAGAAAATTGGCTTCTACCTCACAGGGTTTTTTTCTTGCCTTCCTCTGGATCAACTTGCAGGATAACAGGCCGAACTGGATGGACAAATGTCTTTTTTCGGCCTTATGTACTATGTTACTATGTTACTATGTTACATGCACCACTGCAGTGGCCTTATTGGTGACGTTTCCCCAAGCAGAACATCACTTCTGGGTTACATGCCACTTTGGGACACATCACTGCTGAGATCAGTCATTGGCACATGTGGCCCCATCCACACCCTGGCTGAAAGTCAACATACCAGGGACCGTGAGATTGCTGAACAGATCAGTGGGGAACAGGTTAGTGTTTTTTTTTATTAACAGGTGCCTCATGTTTTGAGAGGTTGGCCAAAATTGGGCATAATCCTAAAAAACTCCTTTAAAGGTGTAAGTATAAGGCTAAATTATTAAGGATAAATGGTAAGTGGTAAGTGTATGAACAAAAGGGACTACAATGCTGGAACTACCCCCCCCCCCCCCCCCTAGTGATCAACAGAATTGGGAAATCTGACTATGGTGAGGAATAATTCAGTTAGATATAGCATTCATTAGGGCATTATTGATAATGCAGTAAACATAAGAGAGCCAATGGCTAGAAAGGTGGTTCACCTTAAGCATGGTAATGATGCTACTTATTGATAAATTATCTGCATGTTCTGTCTCTTTCCAGATTTACAACACTCAAGACACTCTACATTAAGAAGGAGCTCACATTTACCACAATAATTTGTTAGTTCAAGAGGCATGTTGAGGCACTGAATCTTATCTGCTCCTCAGTCAAATGTTTAACACATTGTAGAATGATGTGTATATACTGCTATAATTATGACAAGTTCAGTCTCATCCCCTATACTATACTGTAGCTGTTCCTCAAACATATACTTATTATTCATAGCCATGCTGAGTGGAATCTACTTATGCATACTGAAATTTCTTGATAGCTTGCAGTCTTCTCTTTTAATGAGGACAATGTCTGACATATATACTTGTGCTTATCCAACCTAAGTACTTGTGAGCTGTGTGAATATGAATTTGTTTTTCCTATTTTTCCTTAAGACCATGACTTGTCAGTAGAAACCCTTTGTCTTGTTGGAGAATGAAATATTATGTGTATACTGCCCTCTTGTCGAAGCAGTTTCTGCTGTAGAGAGTTGAGGCATTGTGTCTGCATCGGATCAAGCACATTAGTCACGTGACCCAGAACCAAAAATTCAGCCTATTCTGAGAGAGCAATATACAAACCGGATTCCCAAAAATTTGGGACACTATACAAATTGTGAATAAATACTGAATGCAATGATGTGGAGGTGCCAACTTCTAATATTTTATTCAGAATAGAACATAAATCACGGAACAAAAGTTTAAACTGAGAAAATGTACCATTTTAAGGGAAAAATATGTTGAATCAGAATTTCATGGTGTCAACAAATCCCCAAAAAGTTGGGACAAGGCCATTTTCACCACTGTGTGGCATCTCCCCTTCTTCTTACAACACTCAACAGACGTCTGGGGACCGAGGAGACCAGTTTCTCAAGTTTAGAAATAGGAATGCTCTCCCATTCTTGTCTAATACAGGCCTCTAACTGTTCAATCGTCTTGGGCCTTCTGTGTTGCACCTTCCTCTTTATGATGCGCCAAATGTTCTCTATAGGTGAAAGATCTGGACTGCAGACTGGCCATTTCAGTACCCGGATCCTTCTCCTACGCAGCCATGATGTTGTGATTGATGCAGAATGTGGTCTGGCATTATCTTGTTGAAAAATGCAGGGTCTTCCCTGAAAGAGATGACATCTGGATGGGAGCATATGTTGTTCTAGAACCTGAATATATTTTTCTGCATTGATGGTGCCTTTCCAGATATGCAAGCTGCCCATGCCACACGCACTCATGCAACCCCATACCATCAGAGATGCAGGCTTCTGAACTGAGCGTTGATAACAACTTGGGTTGTCCTTGTCCTCTTTGGTCTGGATGACATGGCGTCCCAGATTTCCAAAAATAACTTTGAATCGTGACCACAGAACAGTCTTCCATTTTGCCACACTCCATTTTAAATGATCCCTGGCCCAGTGAAAACGCCTGAGCTTGTGGATCTTGCTTAGAAATGGCTTCTTCTTTGCACTGTAGAGTTTCAGCTGACAACGGCGGATAGCACGGTGGATTGTGTTCACTGACAATGGTTTCTGGAAGTATTCCTGAGCCCATTCTATGATTTCCTTTACAGTAGCATTCCTGTTTGTGGTGCAGTGTCGTTTAAGGGCCCGGAGATCACGGGCATCCAGTATGGTTTTACGGCCTTGACCCTTACGCACAGAGATTGTTCCAGATTCTCTGAATCTTCGGATGATGTTATGCACAGTTGATGATGATAGATGCAAAGTCTTTGCAATTTTTCGCTGGGTAACACCTTTCTGATATTGCTCCACTATCTTTCTGTGCAACATTGTGGGAATTGGTGATCCTCTACCCATCTTGGCTTCTGCCACTCTGAGAAGCTTTTTTTATACCCAATCATGTTGCCAATTGACCTAATTAGTGTTAATTAGTCTTCCAGCTCTTCGTTATGCTCAAATTTACTTTTTCCAGCCTCTTATTGCTACTTGTCCCAACTTTTGTTGGATTTGTTGACACCGCGAAATTTTGAATCAATGTATTTTTCCTTTAAAATGATACATTTACTCGGATTAAACGTTTGATCTGTCATCTACGTTCTATTACAAATAAAATATTGACATTTGCCATCTCCACATCATTGCATTCAGTTTTTATTCACGATTTGTTTAGTGTCCCAACTTTTTTGGAATCCGGTTTGTATAAAAATATTTATTATTATGAATACATTATTATTGTTATATAAATAATGATTACATTTTGTCTTTGTTCACATCTACTTTGGAGCAACTGTCACAAATTTTATCAAAAACGTGGACAGGATAGCGTGGCATGCTAGCCTTCGGCTGGTAAAATGACAGACACCACAATGCAGACCTGCTGCCAAACATAGTCAGTGGAGACTGTCCGGGGCTGTGGTGACAGATACATCTCTGACTTGCATACAATTTTTCAGTTCCTATGATAGAAAAGAAGACTGCCTACTGCAAATTTGAAAGGAGCCTTACTTATGTAAATATTTGCAACAATTGGCTTTTGCTGTAATTTATTTGTTTGATAGTTTGACATTCTATCTCATATATTTAATCTTTTCTTATGATTTGCTTTTGTCCATTTGCCACCGTGCAATCAGAGAAAAAGATTGATGCAGGGGCGTAACTACTATAGTGGCAGACCATGTAAATGTTATAGGGCCCAGGGCAAGAGGGGGCCCAGTTGGGATCATCTTCTCTTCTACTGGCGGTGAAAACCTGGTCAGGATGCTCTAAAGAAACAACTTTTAGCAAATGAAGCAGTGAAAAAAATGGCCCAAGGGTCCTTGAAAGGGGTTTAGACAGAAACCCTTCAGTCCTGTGTGGGAGGCCTGGTTTGATCCTTGCTATGGGGCCATTACTTCTCTATGTATGCCACTGGATTGATGATTGTATATTTTTACATCCCAATATGAACTTAGATATTAACGCTTTAGGATATGATATTTGTATATGATAATTTAAAATCTCCAACCTTTATCTTTTATATAATACAAAACAAAACTATTGGAAAAAGTCAGTTACTCTAACAGCAGGCTGTTTTTATATATATATATATATATATATATATATATATGATAACATTATCTTTATAAGGGTTGGAGAAATGTTTTCCTGATATAGAAAACCAAATTCAGTTTCTCTTCAAACAGCAATATAGTTAAAGGGTAGAGACACATTTGGGAACCTTTTTCTAGAGAAATGAAAGTGTATATGGATAAAAAAAAAATTGTAGTTGGGTTTTATAAAAAAAAAATCTGTTTGGCTTCTGCAGCTTTCCATGTATCACATTACATAGCAATCTGCAGAATGCTATTCACCTCAAATCAGCAAAAACTCCATTGAGTTGATAATAATCAATGTTGATCACATTTTAAGGCCTCATGCACACGACCGTCCTGTTTTTCGCGTTCCGCAAATTGCAGAGCCACAAAACACGGAAGCCGCCCGTGTGCCTTCTGAAATTTGCGGAACGAAACAGACGGCCCATTGTAGAAATGCCTATTCTTGTCCGCAAAATGGACAAGAATTGGAGATATTATATTTTTTTTGCGGGGCTACTTAACGGAGCAACGGATGCGGACAGCACATGGAGTGCTGTCCGCATCTTTTGCGGCCCCATTGAATTGAATAGGTCCGCACCCGAGCCGCAAAAGCTGCGGCTCGGATGTGGACCAGAACAACAGTCGTGTGCATGAGGCCTAAGAATGTTATTATTAACACTGGCTGTGTAATGGGAAGCAGATAACATGGAACTTTTTTATCAGGGTATTTTCATTATAATTATCATTTATAGAATAAGACTTATTAGCTTAGATCTAAAATTCTGTATTATTTTTCATAGTTAAATGAGCTTGTTAATGTTGATATTTGTTTTTCGGATTTATGAAGTTTGCAATATTATTATCTTACTTCTGCTATAGAAAGTCCAATAAACCATATGGACACACATCTGTTCATATATGAGTTGTACAGTACACCATAGAAGGTATACGGAGATAAGGTTTAGAGTATGAAGTATTACATTTCCTTGTATGAAATTTTACATTTAAATTGCTGATGTAAAATGTAAGAATTAATCAAATAAAAATCCTGCAAGCTATAAAGAAAATTCTATTTTGCTGAACATTAATGCATAATTTGTTATCACTATTTATGCTCTTTTATACTTGCAGAAATGTGACCCGTTCAAGGCCAAGTTTAAAAAGGTTAGATGATTTATTAATTTAGTGGTACAAAATAAAAGTTAACTATCGGTTTTTTACTGCACACGTTTTATATGTTACAGTTTTATATTATATGATTTTAAATAGAACTTTTGGATTACATTTCAAGCCATGCAGGAAATTGTAAGTCAATGAATTTACCAGGAAATATATAAAATGGGATGTAGGGGCTGAATTATGAACTGAAAGTCCCCCTTTCAAGGGCAGCATTTTGTGAACTAGACTGGATTCCTTTTTTTCCTCTATGCCTGTCGGTATGGAAAATTAGATTGCAAGAAATTTATTACAGAAAAAATTCACCTGGCACAGCAAAGTAAAAGTAAGGTCACTAGGTATCTTTATTGCATATTCAAGAGGCTTTTAGCTGTTCGTGGGCAATATTTATTGTAAGAGCTTTTTAGTTAATGTCTCCAGAATGCAAATTCTTTGAAAAGCTATATTTTCTTCTACTTTTTGGTTATACAAAAAGTTCATACAAATTTTTAATCTTAAAAAAACATCATTCAATTATGATGTTTTTTTGCAAATTGGGTGTAATTTCTATTTATTTAGTTTTCGAAGTAGAACTGTAATCACAAAAAGAAACACCAAGAAGTTTAAAAAGAGCAGATCAACTTTATAACAGTTCAAGGATAGTTTTTACATGACCTGGTAGAGAAAATTTTGTGCAGTAATAAGTCAACACTTTAAAATCTGCTAGCAAGATGGGAAGACACTTATTCTTAAATATCCCCTTAGTGACCAGCCTGTTTTGGACCTTACTGACCAAGCGTTTTTCTTCCCTTTTTCAACGTCGCCTAACTTTTTATTTTTCCTATGTAGCTGTATAAGGGCTTATTTTTTACAGGACAAGTTGTAGTTTTCAATTGTGTAATTTTGATGTACACATAACTTCCTGATTAACTTTTATTAACTTTCTGGGATGGAGGTGGGAAAAACAACAATATTGCCACTGAGTTTTTACATTATAAATTTTATGGCATTCACTTTTTGGTATAAACAACATAATATCTCTATTCTCTGGCTCAGTATGATTACAGAAATATTAAATACATATAATTCTCTTTACGTTTTACTACTTTTGTGCAATAAAACTTTTTATTTTTTAAAGGAAAAAAATATTTTTGCATCGCTGCTTCCCAAGACCCATAACTTTATTTATTTTTTCTTTCTATGTTAGTGTGAGTGCTTGATTTTTGTTTTCATTGGTATCTTTTTGGGGTAAATTATGCTTTTTAATTGTTTGCTCTAAAAAAATTTGGATGGTGACTAAAAATAAATTTGCAGATCTGCCATTTTTTTTTTTTTTTTATGGTGTTCTCTGTAGAGGATAATTTACATGATATTTGTGTAGTGCGGGTTGTTTTTACAGACACGGCGACACACAAACATGTGGGATAGATTTTATGTTTACAATTTTTTTTATTGAAAAACATTACTTATTTTTTATTGGAATTTTTTTATCTAATAATTTTATTTTACTTTTTTTAACCACGTAATAGTCCCACATAGGGACTATAACAGGCAATATTTAGATTGCTTTTAAAATACATTGCACTTTCATTATAGTGCATTGCATTTTAATGTCAGTGCTATACTGACATTGACCAACAGACTGTGCCAGAGAGGCACAGTCTGCACGAAAACACTTAAGGCAGGCTTGGGGCTTATACCTGGGCCCAGCAAGCCTATACACAGATCGGCACATCGCTATTGCATTTGCGAGGTGTCAATGGGAGACAGAGGGAGCCTGCTCTGTCAGGTCCCCCGTGCATCACTTATACTGGGCTGCCAGCTCAGTCTAAGGCCCCTTAGTGACCACTGTAAAAAAGTGTATTGGTTGTCACTGAGGGAATATAACATTACAACAATTACAGGTTGACACCAGACCATTGTGTCACTTAACGTTACTTAACTCAGTTCTGATTCTGAATGATCTGACAAGGTTTGGACTCTTACAGATTTATCACTAGCTTCTGTGGGATCTTGTCACGCCCATGTGTGGGAGGGAGACACCACACCGGACGAAGGAGAGGGAACAAGGAACAAGGCCTTAAAGCAAGGGAAGAAAAAAGGACACCTCCTAGTCAAATCCCTAGTCACAGTCCTGACTGGCTATCAGTATGAACAAACCCCAAAGGTACAATAGGTCAGTTTATATGCAGGAATACTTAGAGTCCTAACTCACCCTATAAGATCCTGGCAATAGTGACAGGACTGAGACTACCAGTTCCTCCAGAAAGGAAGGACAACCAGGAGTCTCCCTCGGGCCTACAATAAAGGGCAGGGGAAAAAGAACACACAAATAAACCAAAACAAAATGAAAAAGGGAAAGGAAACACTTAACTTTCCAGTAGCTATGGCAGCAACAGGAACTCAGCCGAGAACCAAACACCAGCAGACCACAGATACCACTGAAGCTATAAACCGCACAGCATTGTGGGAGAAGCAACTATAAATAAGGAAAGTTAAATGGCCACAATAGCAACACCTGGAGGTTAGAGGTGTGGCCAGTATCAGAAACAACACAGACGTCTATTGATCCACCAGGAAACCTGTCAGATCAAAGCACATGTTGCCAGTCTCACAGATCTTCTGTCACCCACTGTTGCGGGGATGTCCGTGACAGATCTTCACTGACTATCTGGCTCCAGGACAACACTTGTGGGGTTTCAGCTTTCTCTGTCATACAGACTCCCTAGCACCACATTGACGAGGCGTTGCTTATTCCCTAAACAAGCCCACCAGGTTTGTGGAGGAATGATTTAAAAAAGCCATGCAAGGATTTGTATACAGCTTGTATACAGTCCTGAAAATGCTATTTTTTAGCTTTTCAGCTGCAACGTCTCACTATTCTGGCTTAACTGTACTCTGCAATGCAATCAATGCTCTAATATCCTATCTGGTTCCTCCTAATTCTCCTGTTACAGTAATTGCACGTGATAAGCTGTCTGCATTATTTCTTTCAGTACCTTCTCCTGTAAGCTGCCACTGGTATCAAACCACTTGAGAAACATTACAAATATTGGCACTGAAAATATGTACATACATAAACTTACAGAGTCAAGTATATGTCTTTCCAAACTCAAAAATATACATAAAAATCTATACATTAAAGCATAGGTTTATACACTTTAGGAACAGGAAAAAACTATTAAAATAATACAAGAATACAGAAGATGTAAAAAAAAAATTTAAGAAATATTACAAAGAGATTAGAGATGAGCGAAGTTTTGAAAATGTAATTAATTTGTCACAAATCGCTATAAATCAGGTATACCCAGGCCACTCTGCCATAGGGTACTACTACACGGAGCGGCCGTGCTGTTGGCAGGTTGTGGCAATGCTTCGTGGACAGATTGCGCGGCCAATTAGCCCACAGCTGCCTTTCATTTAATAATGAAGACCACACTGTATAGTCCTTCTTCATTGTTAAAGGGAACCTGTCACCGGGATTTTCTGTATAGAGCTGAGGACATGGGTTGCTAGATGGCCGCTAGCACATCCGCAATACCCAGTCACCATAGCTCTGTGTGCTTTTATTGTGTAAAAAAAAGATTTGATACATATGCAAATTTACCTGAGATGAGTCCTGTCCCTGAGATGAGTGTCCAGGGACAGGACTCATCTTAGGTTAATTTGCATGTGTATCAATTAGTTTTTTTTACACAATAAAAGCACATAGAGCTATGTGGACTGGGGCCCCTTGGAATAAGAAATGTGGCGAAACGCACGTCAGGGAGTCACGGGAGGTTGCACCACTTGCGGTCGGTATACAGGGAGTGCAGAATTATTAGGCAAGTTGTATTTTTGAGGATTTATTTTATTATTGAACAACAACCATGTTCTCAATGAACCCAAAAAACTCATTAATATCAAAGCTGAATATTTTTGGAAGTAGTTTTTAGTTTGTTTTTAGTTTTAGCTATTTTAGTGGGATATCTGTGTGTGCAGGTGACTATTACTGTGCATAATTATTAGGCAACTTAACAAAAAACAAATATATACCCATTTCAATTATTTATTTTTACCAGTGAAACCACTATAACATCTCAACATTCACAAATATACATTTCTGACATTCAAAAACAAAACAAAAACAAATCAGTGACCAATATAGCCACCTTTCTTTGCAAGGACACTCAAAAGCCTGCCATCCATGGATTCTGTCAGTGTTTTGATCTGTTCACCATCAACATTGCGTGCAGCAGCAACCACAGCCTCCTAGACACTGTTCAGAGAGGTGTACTGTTTTCCCTCCTTGTAAATCTCACATTTGATGATGGACCACAGGTTCTCAATGGGGTTCAGATCAGGTGAATAAGGAGGCCATGTCATTAGATTTTCTTCTTTTATACCCTTTCTTGCCAGCCACGCTGTGGAGTACTTGGACGCGTGTGATGGAGCATTGTCCTGCATGAAAATCATGTTTTTCTTGAAGGATGCAGACTTCTTCCTGTACCACTGCTTGAAGAAGGTGTCTTCCAGAAACTGGCAGTAGGACTGGGAGTTGAGCTTGACTCCATCCTCAACTGAAAAGGCCCCACAAGCTCATCTTTGATGATACCAGCCCAAACCAGTACTCCACCTCCACCTTGCTGGCGTCTGAGTCGGACTGGAGCTCTCTGCCCTTTACCAATCCAGCCACGGGCCCATCCATCTGGCCCATCAAGACTCACTCTCATTTCATCAGTCCATAAAACCTTAGAAAAATCAGTCTTGAGATATTTCTTGGCCCAGTCTTGACGTTTCAGCTTGTGTGTCTTGTTCAGTGGTGGTCGTCTTTCAGCCTTTCTTACCTTGGCCATGTCTCTGAGTATTGCACACCTTGTGCTTTTGGGCACTCCAGTGATGTTGCAGCTCTGAAATATGGCCAAACTGGTGGCAAGTGGCATCTTGGCAGCTGCACGCTTGACTTTTCTCAGTTCATGGGCAGTTATTTTGCGCCTTGGTTTTTCCACACGCTTCTTGCGACCCTGTTGACTATTTTGAATGAAACGCTTGATTGTTCGATGATCACTCTTCAGAAGCTTTGCAATTTTAAGAGTGCTGCATCCCTCTGCAAGATATCTCACTATTTTTGACTTTTCTGAGTCTGTCAAGTCCTTCTTTTGACCCATTTTACCAAAGGAAAGGAAGTTGCCTAATAATTATGCACACCTGATATAGGGTGTTGATGTAATTAGACCACCACCCTTCTCATTACAGAGATGCACATCACCTAATATGCTTAATTGGTAGTAGGCTTTCGAGCCTATACAGCTTGGAGTAAGACAACATGCATAAAGAGGATGATGTGGTCAAAATACTCATTTGCCTAATAATTCTGCACTCCCTGTATAATGTATTCTTTCCTGATTTGATTTGCTCTCCTTTCCACTTATGCACTTTTGCTAGCTTGCAGTTTTTATGTATTGTATTTATTTTGCTATATGCATTTCCTTGATTTACTTATAGACATAAGATCTGGGTTTTGGAGCCTACAGGATTATTTTAGGGACATGTACCGCATGTAAGTGTTTTACCTACCACGTGTTGTTAGCGTGGGGTCCTTTTTAACCGCATTGACATTGTATATTTATGTATTTTTGGTCATAAATAAAGTTTATTGATTTTCTATGATTCAGTATTTGATCTGTAATTGGTAAGCCAAAAGCAGTAGTAGGTCCAAAACACAGAAGAGATCATAATATTTCCATTTTATTTTATCTCTGTTTTGCACCCACTCCTGTTTTTGGCTTACAAATACTGATCAAATACTAATACCAAATACTGACAATGTGAAAAAAGTCTTACGGATGCTCAAAATACAGAATCAGATAAAAAGGTAAAAATAAACAGGGATGTGAACATAGCCTTACTGCCGCTGCTGCCACTGTTCCCACTCATGGAGCCACTATTGTCACTGCTTCTGTCACTGTTGCTGCTGCCACCCTCCCCACTCTGTCATGGGGCCACTACTTGAATCTTGATGCACTGCACAGTTAAGTCCATGGCGATAAATTAGACCTTACGATAGCATTGACCTGTAATACTGATGCACAGTAAATCTACAGCTAACAGAAAGGATTAGCTATGAATCTTGTTGCACTGTACACTGATGTACATTGCGATACACTCTCGCTGCAGTCTCCCTGCACTCTCCCTGCAGTTTAAATTCCAAGCCTCCACACTGAGATTGGGCCACCAAGAATATGAATAATTGGCTGGGTAAATCAGATTTATAGCTATTTGTGGTGAATTAATTTGGATTGAATTGAATTTCTTTGGAAACTACGGCAAATCTGCCGAATTGAATGTTTCAAAACTTCGCTCATCTCTATCTTCAACGCCCTTCTGCCCCCCTTCTTTTTGTTCATCTTTTAGTTTATTTGTTTTTTTGCTTTATTATATTTTGGTCACAGCCTTTTTATTTTAACCTGGGGAATTTGCCTTTTTTTTGGAGGTTGTGAAATTGAGCTTGAGCTTATGGCTGTGATCAAGTTTTATATAATGTTTATTTATTATTTAGAGTATGAGTATGAAATGGCTATTAAGTCTTGAGTTATTGGTTTCAGTATTCATGGTTATGAAGTTTTAAGTTAATATGTACAAGGTTAATTTAATAAAGGCCGTGGACAATTTTATCAATTTAATAAGTTGTCATGTGTTTAATTTTAATGTTGATGTTAGGAAATGTATGACCTATAATCCCATATATTTTTGTTGTTTCAGATTTTAGACTTGGAATATGCAAATCATTAGTTTTTGTAAAGGGATTTATGTCTACAGTGTCAAAAAATAACTTTTGTTCTTTCAGTAGTTTTTCATTTGACAGAACAGAGCCATTTATATTTCTTCTCAGTCCGTTTTAACCTCTTCATTACCAAGCCACTTTTCACCTTGAGTCCCAGGCCAATTTTTTAAAATCTGACGTGTCACTTTATGTGCTAATAACTCTGGAACGCTTTTACTTACACACTTAGAAACGACACCCTTCAAGTTATTCAAAACTGATTTTAGAAACTTTGTTAACAGCCAAACAAAAAATATTTATTACCATTATTTTGTAGTTTACAGAAAAAACACATGTGCACAGCAGGCCTCAGAAGGGCATGATGATACCAAATATGTGTATTTTTATTTTGTTTGTTTCAGTTTTGCATAATCATTTTTGAAAAGAAATCATGTTTCTGTGTCTCTATATTCTGAAAGCCATATATTTTTTTTTCTGCAGATTGTGTTGTAAAGGGGCTCATTTTTTACGGGATGAGTAGACACTTTTATTAGTACTATTTTTGCGTAAATATGAATTTTTTAATCATTCAAAATTACTTTTTTGGGACAAGGTTAACAAAAAATGGCTATTTTGGTACAGTTTTTTTTTACAACATTCACCTGAGGGGGTAGATCATCTGATATTTTTATAGAGCAGCTCATTACAGACATGGTGATACCTAATATGTGATATTTTACATTTATTTCAGTTTTACACAATAAAAGCATTTTTGAAAAAAAAGAAAATCATGTTTGTGTCTACATTTTCGGCCAATTGTCTTATGTAGGGGCCTGTTTTTTGTAGGAAGAGTTGATGTTTTTATTGGTACTATTTTTGGGCACATATAGTTTTTGGATCGTTCAGTAGTACACTTTTTAGGTCAAGGTGACCAAGGTTTTGACACAGTTTTTTTATTTCTTTTACGGAATTCCCCTGAGGGGTAGATCGTGTGATAGAGCAAATGTTACGAACGCGTCAATACCTAATATGTCTTTTTTTTTTGTTAAGTTTTACAAAATAAAAGCATTTTTGAACTGAAATCTACACAGTGTGTATATATATATATATATATATATATATATATATATATTTTTTTTTTTTTATGCCAATCGTCTTGTGTAGGGGCTTGTTTTTTTTCTGGATGAGGTGATAGTTTGATTGGTACCATTTTAGGGCACATCTGACTTTTTGATAGCTTGGTTACATTTTTTGTGAGGGAAGGTGAACAAAAATTACCTGTTTTTGCACAGTTTTTATTTTTAATGTTTTTACAGGATCACCTGATGGGGTGGATCATGTTTTATTTTTAAAGAATCAGTCGTTACGGATGCAGCTATGCCAAAAAAGTGTTTTTTTATTTATTTGTTACACTTTTATAAGTATTATGGAAAAGGGGTGTTTTACTTTTTTTTACTTGATACTTTTACTTTTTTAATATGAAATGCACTTTTTTATTTTTACTTTTTTACTTTTTTTGGCTCACTATGGGACTTCAACTTTTCAGAGTTTGATTCTTGTTTCTATGCAATACAATATATGTTGTATTGTACTGCATTGAGCTATAAATGTAGTACTCTGATAGCTGCCTAGGAGACCCAGCCTAGGGGCTGGATCTCCTAGGCTTCTGTAGAACCAGGGCATCGGGCTGTGTTCTCAACCATCAGGTCCGTCATCACTGCACGGGGACCCAATGGAAAAGTGGAGGGAGCCCGTACGCTCCACAAGCCAACATATACAGCAGGGGCTGTCAGTGTCCGCCAGGCTCGTGGCCCAGCTCCTACAACCTCCAGATCAGCTTGCCATACTTGTACTGCGCTGGGTCTCAAGTCATGTCCTGCAGCACCGTACAGATAAAGCAATGGCATCCTACGGATTAAATGTTTTTCATTGTTTATATTGTTTACAGAGCATATTAACCCCTTAAAGTAGAACTCCCGCAAAACGTTTTATTCTCTCACCTGCTAGAAAGTGATGTCAGTTGTGACCAACTCTCTGATTTCCAACTGACACAGGACAGGAAGTCAGTTACTTCTCTATTTATACCTATGAAACTGAGAGTGAGGCTCCCATAGGAATATATAGAGAAACTGACTTCCTGTCCACACATAAGATGCTGTGTCATTTGGAGAGTCTGATTGCTGGTCACATGATGCAGGTGAGAAGCATAAGTGAGGTATAACACACATATATAGCCACCGGTAAGAAAGTTCCATTCACCACAAATTACATAATGCACCTTTCTAGTCAGAGAATAAAAATATTTGCGGGAGTTCTATTTGTGGGGGCTCCGATCGGAAGGCAGAGGGAGTCACTTCCCTCTGCTTTACCTCACAGATGCCACGAACGGTGTTGATCGCAGCATCTGAGGGCTTAAGTGATGGGGTTTGGCGGGATCGCCATTCCCCATCATTGTGGCTGGGTGTCTGCTCTATGATACAGTTGGCACCCACCATGTATGGAGTGGACTGACTGCAGAAGCCCCCTTCATACGGGTATACCTAATTTATAGCGATTTGTGATTAATTAGGAACTAATAGAATTTCTTAGCTGACTTCGGCGAATCGGCCAAATCTAATTTTTCTAAACTTTGCTCATCTCTAATGATGAGTAATGCAAGGCAACACTGCTCTCGGTTTCTAGGAAGAATATAGGCACATTCAAATATTTTAATTCTGCTGGAATTAGACAGGATAGCCTTTCTTTTCCATTTCCATGTCAGGTAAACTAATTTGCATACCTTTGGGTTTCTGGAAAAGATATTCAAATGAGTTTTTTTGCCAAAAAAGAAACAAATGATAATTGTATCTCATGCCAGCTCAATTAAGATATGCCAATTTGCATATATTTTTTATACTAAATTATATTAACATACTGAACCTTATTAACAGTGCCATAAAGGGTCCACATATTAATGGTGTACTTGGAGTGTATGATAATGCCACAAATAATATTGCCATACAGCATTTATAATAATTGTGCCATAACATGCCAACATAGCCTTGATAAAAAGTGCTCATATTATTTTTAATAATAACCTGCCCACATAACAGTTCCTTACGGTATCCAAACAGTATTTAGATAACAATCCAATATACTATACTGTCTAATATCCACATACCGTATGTCCCCCATTCCTTTATCTCTTGGATTTGTCAGCAATTAAACAGTAGCTAAAAAAACTATATTATTGTAAATATAAGTAATATAATAAACCATACTAGCGCTTGCTCTAGACCTGTCCTAGTCATTGGCCTTTGGGTGCCTGTCTACAAGAGAAAAACTAGGGGCTAGAAGAACTAAATCACTACTTCAGTTAATGTCACTGCCTGAAAGTGCTTGTAAATGACATAGACACATTTGTATTTGGAGGTGACAGTGTCAGGATAATGCCTGCCTCAGCATTTCTGCACAAACTACACATTTGTTTGGACTGAAAACTTTTTTGAGACATTTCTAACTTCATTGCACTGAGCTATATCTGTGTGGGCTTGGCAGTTGTAAGGTGTATAATTTCTGTCCTAATGTATACAAATTTGACTCCTCTGTAAGACATGCTGATCTCAGGGACCATGTTTTTTTGCTCCTTCAGGACAAAGTAACATTGTGCATCATCACATCTCAAGATCTTTTTTTATTTTTCCATCATTGAATCTGTATGAGGGACAGTTTTTTTTTTTGAAGGATGAGTTGTATTTTTCTTTTGAACCCTATTGATGTATATATAACTTATCTTTATTAGCTGTTATGTAAAAAAGATAAAGGCTGTAGACATGGAGACTGATTGCCAAACAGACTCCCATATCTACACACCACCACCATCAGTACCACCCCAGGAGGAGGTTATTTGTAAGGGCGTGATTCTGCTTATTGCTTCCAAGATTTAGTGCAGAGGGCATACTAGAGTGAACTAGGGAGGTGCAAGTGTTCCTGTGTGTATTCCTTCACAGCAAATATCTTGGTTTGGATTTTCATGTACAGTACAGACCAAAAGTTTGGACACACCTTCTCATTCAAAGAGTTTTCTTTATTTTCATGACTATGAAAATTGTAGATTCACACTGAAGGCATCAAAACTATGAATTAACACATGTGGAATTATATACATAACAAAAATATGTGAAACAACTGAAAATATGTCATTTTCTAGGTTCTTCAAAGTAGCCACCTTTTGCTTTGATTACTGCTTTGCACACTCTTGGCATTCTTTTGATGAGCTTCAAGAGGTAGTCACCTGAAATGGTTTTCACTTCACAGGTGTGCCCTGTCAGGTTTAATAAGTGGGATTTCTTGCCTTATAAATGGGGTTGGGACCATCAGTTGCGTTGTGGAGAAGTCAGGGGGATACACAGCTGATAGTCCTACTGAATAGACTGTTAGAATTTGTATTATGGCAAGAAAAAAGCAGCTAAGAAAAAACGAGTGGCCATCATTACTTTAAGAAATGAAGGTCAGTCAGTCCGAAAAATTGGGAAAACTTTGAAAGTGTCCCTAAGTGCAGTCACAAAAACCATCAAGCGCTACAAAGAAACTGGCTCACATGCGGACCGCCCCAGGAAAGGAAGACCAAGAGTCACCTCTGCTGCGGAGGATAAGTTCATCCGAGTCACCAGCCTCAGAAATCACAGGTTAACAGCAGCTCAGATTAGAGACCAGGTCAATGCCACACAGAGTTCTAGCAGCAGACACATCTCTAGAACAACTGTTAAGAGGAGACTGCGTGAATAAGGCCTTCATGGTAGAATATCTGCTAGGAAACCACTGCTAAGGACAGGCAACAAGCAGAAGAGACTTGTTTGGGCTAAAGAACACAAGGAATGGACATTAGACCAGTGGAAATCTGTGCTTTGGTCTGATGAGTCCAAAATTGAGATCTTTAGTTCCAACCACCGTGTCTTTGTGCGACGCAGAAAAGGTGAACGGATGGACTCTACATGCCTGGTTCCCACCATGAAGCATAGAGGAGGAGGTGTGATGGTGTGGGGATGCTTTGCTGGTGACACTGTTGGGGATTTATTTAAAATTGAAGGCATACTGAACCAGCATGCTACCACAGCATCTTGCAGCGGCATGCTATTCCATCCAGTTTGCGTTTAGTTGGACCATCATTTATTTTTCAACAGGACAATGACCCCAAACACACCTCCAGGCTGTGTAAGGGCTATTTGACCATGAAGGAAAGTGATGGGGTGCTGCACCAGATGACCTGGCCTCCACAGTCACCGGACCTGAACCTAATCGAGATGGTTTGGTGTGAGCTGGACCGTAGAGTGAAGGCAAAAGGGCCAACAAGTGCTAAGCATCTCTGGGAACTCCTTCAAGACTGTTGGAAGACCATTTCAGGTGACTACCTCTTGAAGCTCATCAAGAGAATGCCAAGAGTGTGCAAAGCAGAAATCAAAGCAAAAGGTGGCTACTTTGAAGAACCTAGAATATGACATATTTTTGGTTGTTTCACACTTTTTTGTTATGTATATAATTCCACATGTGTTAATTCATAGTTTTGATGCCTTCAGTGTGAATCTACAATTTTCATAGTCATGAAAATAAAGAAAACTCTTTGAATGAGAAGGTGTGTCCATACTTTTGGTCTGTACAGTATGTCAGGTGCAGATGGCAGTGCAATGATTAGTTGTGCCGCTATCTGTAACTTCTCCCCTCTCACACCAGATCTAAAATTGTGGGTGTGGTGCCTGTTTTAGCTGTAATAAATGGTCTAAATGCAAGACAGCTCATAAGTTAGGTTTAGCGCAAAATGGTATAGGGCAGTTGCCCTGTATGCATGGTGAATACATAGCGACATGCATACAGGGAAACTGCCCTACACCATTTTGCCTTAAATTTAACTTATGGGCCCTTGTGTCCTACCCCAGCTCTCTAACCTTGGTGATGCCTATTCAGTATTTGAAGAAGGCCTTTGGGCCGAAAACGTTCAGTCATAATTAAATGTACTGGAAACTCACCTAATAAATTCATACAGCACGTAAAAGCAATACAGTGGAATACAGGAGTCTTTTTTTACTTTCTAAAACGTCTTAATAAATGTGCCCCATATAATATGTAAAATAGAAAAAAGGTTCAAACGAAAAATGTCGGTCCTTAATTAAAGAGGGAAGAGTGGAGGAGAAAAATAATTTAATACATTTTCGCCCCACTGTATTCACTGAGGAAATTACATTTCAGGGGAGATGTAAAGTGACAAAATAAAACCCTCCATTAAATTTGGCCTTTCTGACCCAGCAAGCACAGACTTAAAAAGATTAAAATAAACTAATCACCTGGTCCAGATGGTATTCACCTCTGTGTTCCAATGAGTTTATTTCTAATATTTAAAGGGATTGTCTCACTTCAGCAGATGGCCTTTATCATGTAGACAAAGTTAATACAAGAAACTTACTAATGACACACAGAAGGAATAAACTGGAGTCTAGGCCTCAAAGCTAAGTGAGAGGGATTGTGACCTCCTAAGAATCCCTAGACCTCTCCTTGACTCCTGCCAGTATAAGTTGACCCTTAAGGTGGAAATACTCATACACCGTAACCTAGGCCGTAAAGACCCTGGAAGTCCCTAGGAATGGTGGCAGGGAATGAAACTACTGGTTCCTCCCCATATGAAGGAACCAGCGTCTCCCTGAGGCCTAGACAACAACACACACAAGCGAACAACAAAATTCAAGACAAAATGCACTTGGCTTAAAGCAGAATGGAGGAGCAGGAGATCCAAAGGAACAACGCACCAGCTCAACCAACTCCAGCAGGAAATATAAACCGCAAGGTAAGCAGTGTGAGTCAGAACTAAATAGCCTCAGTAATGACCACCAGCTGCACCAGACAAGAGGTGTGGTCATATGAGACTGTCAGATACCCTCACATGCCGCCAGTCTCTCCGGTCTTCTCACCTCTGTCATGGGAGGGACCGTGACAGTATTGTTATTGTCTATATTGTCTTCTTTGCTGGCTGGATTCATTTTTCCATCACATTATACTCTGCTCGTTTCCAGTAATTGCGACTACCCTGCAATCCAGCAGCAGTGGTGACCGTGCTTGCACACTAAAAACCACTGGTCTCTCTAGTGGCAAAGACTATGGGAGCGCATATAGGCATGCATGCGCAGCAGCTCCCATCCCGGCCACCTCGTATCTGCACTGAAACGATGGTCATAACTCCTGGATATGAGCAGTGTATAATGTGATGGAAAAATGAATCAAGCCAGCAAATAAGGCAATATGGATAATCACAATACATTAGTGTCTTGTATTAACATTAACCTTGTCTACACGATAAATGCCACGTTCTGCAGGGAGACCTCCTCTTTAAGGACTCTACAATGACAAATCTGCTCCATAGGGCTAGCAAATAGCAAATGTGGTGCCAATATTCAAAAGGGCCTGTAAGTTTAATTTCTATAGTGAGAATGCTTGAACTAGGAGAAAATGTGGAAGTGGGCATGTAACTGGCTCAGTTATAGAAAACAGAGTAAATATATTTCTCTTGCTTATATAGTAAAAACAGATTCTGTAGCGCTTTACAGACATTATCATCACTCGATGGCCCCACAATCTAAATTCCCTATTAGTATATCTTTGGAGAGTTGGTGGAAACTGGAGGAAACCAATGTAAACACAGGGAAAATATACAAACTCCATGGAGATGCTGCTCTTCGTCAGATTCAGACCCAAGACCCCAGTGCTGCAAACCACTGTGCTGTCTATAGAAGGTGTCCCATCTGGACATTTATAGCACAGAATATACCATAAATGTTCGAAAGGTGCGGGTCCCAACTCTAGAATGGGCTGCAGTCTCAAGCAACTAGGAATAGAGAGGTGATTTTTTTGTTCTCAATTTCACGGGACATTGTTCCCATTGCAGGAGAGACAGAACCAGTGCCTACTAATCATTTCCACAGGCTATTCTATACATATCCACATGGGACAATCCTGATGGTGAACTAACTAAAATAATTAAAAAAGGACTTAGATGCATTTCTGTAATGTAACAGCATTAGATTTCTAAAAACGGGTGTCACGGCTGAGGATGGGGAAAACCCTCAGCCGTGCGGTGCCAGGAGATGGAAGGGTTGTCACTTGGCCAGAACCACAGAATTAGGTAGCAGGTCACCTCCTAGCGCTTCCCTAATCTGACCCTGACTCCTAGCTGCATGAGCCGCCCTTAAAGGTAGGAGGGCCCATACTCAGGTACCTCGGATCCCTACTGACCCTCCGTCGTTCCCTGAGCTAGGAGCTGGGTAGACAGCCCATTCCTCCAAGACATGGAGAAACAGGAGCCTAATGAGGCCAAGCTACAAAGGAAACAGAAACACCTTATGGCAGTGACAGGCAAATGCAATCAACACAACACTCACCTGCCACAGAAAACACAACCAGGAACCCATGTGCAGGTGCTGTTTGTTCAGGACACCAACAAAGACAGCACACACAGACATCACACAGGGACCCGGACCATAAGCTGCAATAATACAGAAACCCCACACACACCTAGATAACACCAAATAACAAAGTTTTATGACCAGAAGGGAGGCCCCCACTGGTAGATGGTAAAGTAACCAGGAGGATGTCTCCAGCAAGCATGGCTGAAGCACCCTCCCTGACTACTGCCTTACACTGAGGCTATATAGGCCTAAGAGGCCACACCCAATGGTCAGACACACCCAGTGACATCACACACACTGGGAAGAGAGTTAACCCTTCCAGCACCACAGGAAAGGGAAAACACCAACTTAAAGGAACCGTGTCCAAACACAACAAACACACTGTGGTTGTTACCGCTGGCAACGACATGGGTGGCAACCGTGTCCTGGGAGTCAGCCCAAAGGCCGGGACACTGCCAAGCGCTAGGAGGTGACTTGCTCCCTAATTCTGTGGTTCTGGCCAAGTGACAACCCTTCCATCTCCTGGCACCGCACAGCTGAGGGTTTTCCCCTCCCTCAGCCGTGACAGTATGACCAGAAGGGAGGCCCCCACTGGTAGATGGTAAAGTAACCAGGAGGATGTCTCCAGCAACCATGGCTGAAGCACCCTCCCTGACTACTGCCTTAGGCCCCATGCACATGGCCGTGTTTCACGGCCGTGTGCGGGCCGTGGAACCGCGGCCTGGATCCCTCCTGAGAGCAGGAGCGCACGGCGTCACTGGTTGCTATGACGCCGTGCGCTCCCTGCTGCCGGCACAGTACAGTAATACACTGGTATGATCTATACCAGTGTATTACTGTATTGCGGCGGCAGCAGGGAGCGCACGGCGTCATAGCAACCAGTGACGCTGTGCGCTCCTGCTCTCAGGAGGGATCCAGGCCGCGGTTCCACGGCCCACACACGGCCGTGAAACACGGCCATGTGCATGGGGCCTTACACTGAGGCTATATAGGCCTAAGAGGCCACACCCAATGGTCAGACACACCCAGTGACATCACACACACTGGGAAGAGAGTTAACCCTTCCAGCACCACAGGAAAGGGAAAACACCAACTTAAAGGAACCGTGTCCAAACACAACAAACACACTGTGGTTGTTACCGCTGGCAACGACATGGGTGGCAACCGTGTCCTGGGAGTCAGCCCAAAGGCCGGGACACTGCCACCACATGTACAAATCACCAAACGTTGCCACGGGCAACCACGGTGCAGGAAAGGTGTCAGTGCACACCACACAATACACAGAGTGCACACAGACAAACAATGGTGCATACATACACGCACACAGACTCCAAAGGGACCGCACACACACCTGTTGTCCGCGGCAACCGCACCTGAGACAAGTAACATCATGCCTCAAGCTGCGGTTGAAACAACAACCCAAACCGCGGGCAACAGTATGCGGCTCCCAAGGAGTCACGGCCAAAACCGTGGCCGTGACAATGGGTTGTTGATCCAGGTAGTTATTCTGATTTAGAGTTATAAAGGAATTTTTCTCTATTTTGAGGAAAACTGTCATCACGAGGTATGGGTGGGGGTCCACGAGGTATGGGGCCCCCGTTATTGTGATAGGTGGGGGCCCCAGCGGCAGGACCCCCACCAATCTAATAGTAATCCCCTCTCCTGTGGATAGAAGATAACTTGGTATAACAGGAATACCCATTTAATACACAAGCAGTGTTGTCTGTGGATCTAAATAGCAATCACTTGAGGCATACTAATAAGGAAGTCTTGTTCTATTCTTTATTTTAGATACATGTGGAACAAGAAATGGCCAGCCTGCCCAAAACATGCACCAGGTGGGATCACAGCATGCGTTAGTTGGCCGCATTAAATGTATATCCTTGCCTAGACTAATGTAACTGAGATTCACTGTACAGTACATTAGAAAATGTCTATCCCTTTTTTCGTTTTAGACTTATTTTTATATTCCTTTGCAGCAGATTTAGTGAGGCAAAACCGTTGTCAGACCATCATTATCCTGTTTTCAGACCGGAAAAGAGACATTGAATATTATACACTAAAATAATGACAATAACTCTGACTTTAATCAAAGTTTCAAACTGGCAAATTATACCATGTCATCTCCGGAAAATGCAACTGTTTTGTAGCCTTCTTTTTCTAGGTACATTTGATGGCAGAACATTTATAGGCTGCACAGATGTTCTATCTCCTGACAAGTAGCAAGCTGTGCTTTTCAGTACAAAAATGTTATACTATACAGCTATACTCCTGGGAGGGGAATAGTGTATGATAAGCAATACATAAAAGTATCATTAAACAGGTCTCTGTCTTATTGTGTGGTTTATAGCTCTTAATTTACAGGGAATATAAAATTGATTCAATACATATTTTCAGAATACTTTGGCTTAAAATGTGTATTTCAGAGCAAGTAATTATTTGCTTACATTTCCAGGCTTTTCTCCTGTTTAATATTTAACACTAGTGCTACAAAATATAGAAATTCAGTGCAGTATGCTGCATTATTTCCATACAACAGTATTAGGGCTCATGCACACGATCATTTTTTTTATTCAACATCCAGTCCACATACTTTGCTGGTCGGATGTGGACCCATTCATTTCAATGGGGCCGCAAAAGATGCGGACAGCACAAAGTGAGGTTGGTGAGGTTTATTACATGTATTTAAATAATGTATAAAGTATCTTTGCCAAGTCTTAGCAACGTTCCCTTCTAAAAATGTAATCAGTTTATTGTCTGTGAGGGTCTAATGGTCTAACCTCTGGAACCCTAGTAAGTTATAAAAATCAAGGAGCAGCTTCTCTGCAGAGCCCGGGTCCTGTACCTTGTATACTGTACAGTATCACTCTTACTTTATCCCATGGTAAAACATCCAAGGATCCCAAAAATGTCATGAGAATTTTAGTTTAGGTGTGTTTATTGCATAAGATATCATTATCTTACAGTATGATACCGTACTCATAGGGTAAATGTTTCAAAGGACCATAATTATAGAGGGAGCAGAGATTGCAATGAAAACCTAGAGTCTAAACAGACTCAAAAGACCCCCTTGCCCTATATAAAATTGCTAGTACTTCAAATGACACATAATAGTTTCACATTACTTGTCCTGGCTTTCAGCACATGTACAGTGTGCCAAAAAGCCAAGGCAAGTCCATCCTGATTCACTGCTCATGTGCCAGTAGCAAGATTATTGGCTATTTTCTGATGGCGTTCCCTATACTAAAGGATGTCAATTAAGCCTGGCTGGGTGGATTTATGGCACAGACATCTTGACTTCCCTTTGCAAAATCTCTGTCAATTTAAAAAGTTGATTAGCATATGGTGGCTCAGGCTATAAAGTTCTTTTTCATCATAATGAGTCATCTCATAGTAACTAAGGACACCCTTTGAAACTACTGGAGTGCAACGGTCAGATACTGGTGGCTGTTTTGGGGCTCAAAAATATTCTTACAGGTTCCCTTTAGGGAATTTGAGAAGTTGCGTAAATGTGAACACATTTACTTACTGATGACCTACCAATCCTTATTGTTCCCTATATGACAATCGCTGACATTCTTCAAATATCCTCTTGTCAGACTGGAACTTTTTGAAAGGTTGCCTTGCCTACAAATTCCTCCCTCTTGGAAGTCCATATGCATATGAAGTCCTTAGGCCCAGGCCATGATATATTTTTCATAATTTTTTTAGTACAATTAAGTCAATATATCTTTTACATGATACACATGTTATCAACTACACATTTGGTGACCCTGGTGCTAGGTGACTCAGATGTTGGGTTTATATGGTGTACTATTGTTAAGAAGATCATTATCAAAACGATCTAATAATAGTCAGATAATTACAAGATCTGACAATGCAGGACACCTTTCATACTAGACTATATACAGGTTACATTTTTCTAGTGAATCCCTACATTTTACTTCTACCTGATATATAAAGGTAAAGGAAAGCATGTAGCACTTCAATAACATCTTACTACCCAGTAAGACTGCCAGTGTTTTTTCCAGACATTACAATAAATTGGTCCATTTTTTGCATCAATAAGTGACCTTACTGTCCTGAAATCCTACAGTCTCTTCCTTCTCAGTAAAACATTAGATGTATCACTTGTCTGTCATTCATGTGAGTTTTTTTTATTCTTTTCTTACTGGACTATTGTAACCCTGGATCTATTCACTTCTGTGATTAATATTAGACTCTTTTCAGCTTGAAGGCATTTTCATGTTCACTGTTTCTTTTCTCTCATTCTTTTTGGTCAGGAGTTCAATGGCTTTGCAGAATTCTAAGATATCCTACTCGAGTAGAAATCCTGGAAAAAAATCTCCAATACTGGGATTTACTATTTGTTATCTACAAGCCTATGCATCTTTACATTTATTTGCAGATACTTTGTTTTAAATTTTGTGCAATTTTAAAGTTTGTGCAAATGAACCATTTTGTGGCAAAAGTTTTTAAATTGGCAAGGGCATTCCTAGTGTTTAAATCCAGAGCATCGCTGGAAACATTGCGGTATGCCCCAAAACAAAACTTTACTTGTATTTGGTTTTCATATTGGGTTCTTTTCATATTAGGTTCTTTGCGTCCTTCAGGTATTCCACTTGGGATCCAGAAGAGTAGCAGATAAATTAGAGTGGGGAATATCAACTGTCCATCCTTGCCATGTCAATCAAACAGCAGTCATGAAAAGTTGATGTATTAAAGGAACACATATAAAAAAACTAACAGGCCTTACCAGCCTATTTGTCTGACAATCTCTGCTCCAGAAGTCAGGCAAAGAGGTGGGAAGGGCTTAGCCTGATGAGCTCACCAGTTCTGGAGCAGAGACGCAGAAGGATTCTTGGCTTTGGACCTATGCACTGTGCAGTCAGACCTATGCACTGTGCAATGCCAACTATTGTAATTTGAACCTGGTTCCAGTGTGTGCTTGATTACCCTGTGTATATAGTGAATATTGCAATTCTGACCCGCCTTGTTTATCTGATTATTCTATGCCTTGTCCCTTCCTCCTACTGTGTTTCACCTCGGACTGCTTAGTGACTATTCTCCTGCCTTTGTGTATCTGTACCTTTGCATCTCTTGGTTCTGACTTGGTTGATTCTATTGTTGCTGTTGGCTGCTGTTTTGGCTTTGATGTTTTGCCTCTTTGTTTTTAACACCACCTGGTATGGGTACTAAATTGCCCTTATGAAGCAGCTCTCCTTGTGTAGGCAGGGCCCTTGTAGTTAGGAATGTTGCAGGGCAAGTTCCTCAGCTCTTACTGAAAAAGGTAGCTAGCACCAAATCTGGCACTGAGTGCGCAGTTTGGTGGACAGGTTCTGTCACAATATATGAATATTCTATTTATTTATTTAAACCAAGTGGATGTTTTTCTGGATATAATTTTTGAAGTCACTCCATGTAGTCTACTTCCTGCCCTGGCTTTTAAACTTCCTATTTGTTTGGACTTTTAGCATAGCAGTTTTCTTAACTGTCTCACTGCAGCAAGTGAGGGAAGGGGAGTGAGTAAGGACTCCTGCACACGACCGGTTTTTTTCCCGTTTACTGGTCTTTTTTGCGTTCCGTATACGGTCCGTATATGGAACCATTCATTTCAATGGTTCCTCAAAAAAAACGGAATGTACTCCGTATGCATTCTGTTTCCGTATTTCCGTTTTTCCGTTCCGTTTAAAGATAGAACATGTCCTATTATTGCCCGCAAATCACGTTCCGTGGCTCCATTCAAGTCAATGAGTCCGCAAAAAAATGGAACACATACGGAAATGCATCCGTATGTCTTCCGTTTCCGTTCCGTTTTTTGCTGAACCATCTATTGAAAATGTTATGCCCAGCCCAATTTTATCTATGTAATTACTGTATATGCCAGCCATACAGAAAAACGAAACAGAAACGGAAACACAACGGAAACAAAAAACGGAACAACGTATCTGTGAAAAACGGATCGCAAAACACTGAAAAAGCCATACGGTCGTGTGCAATAGGCCTAAATCAATTACAGCATCTCATATTACACTGATCAATGCAATTTGTGAGCACCTCTATCCAGGCCTATGAAGAGAACACTAGAGCTGTCATACTGTTCTCCCAATTCTACACTTGCTACAGAAGGACAGTAATTTGCTTTTCATTTTCATTTTTTGTAGCTATTATGGATACTGGTACTCTAAGATAAATAAAAGATGCTGGCAATAATCAGAATGGTTCAGAAGATGTTGAGATATCCACATGAAGTGGTCTGATCATTATTAGGTTATGGATATATGTTAACATGCTTTGATGTAGATAGATTGATGTAGGTAGATTTGATATTTAGATTGTAAACCCCAATGGGGACAGTGAGCGATGAAAATGTCTGTAAAGCACTGCAGAAAAGGTTAATCGCTAAATAAGTGAGTAAAATTAAAAATTTAATGATAAATGTACATGCTTACTTATGGCTTAAAGCAAAGGGCCCAATGTAAAGCTTAAAGGCAATATTATATGTGGAATTGAGTGAGTCTTTCAGAAATTCGATTTAGTCGGTTCTCCGAATTTTCCCAAAAGTTTCTATCCGAATTTATTCGCTGTGAATCTCGTTAAAAAACAGCTATTTCCTGGCGGCATAGAGCCTGTTTAGTGGTGTAGAACACTGTGCCTTGCAGAAACACGCATAGGGAGTCTGCTGTGGTAGTGAAACAATACTGTAAGTCAGTATGACAGGTGTCGCTCTTAGAATCACTGCAAATTTCACTTATTTGGGAAGATATGGGGCCAAAACTGACCTAATAACTCAAGTATAAACTCATCCTTACAGGTCAATGTTAGCGCCAGGTATAAAGAATCATGCAAAGGCCCTAAATCCTACTATAGCGTGAAAGAGCGCACTCCTTTTATATCGTCGTCAGCTGACTCCACATAGATTTCTATAGAACCTGTTCTATTAAACGCTGATGCAAGTGGAGCCCCCTGACAGAGTGGAGAAGGTGTCAGCAGTAAGTTTGTGTTGAGATCACTGATTATTTTTCCCTTCCTCTGATCCGTCAGAACAATAACCCGAAAAAATTGATCCTGTCTGGTGAGCATCCTCCTTCACTCGGTCAGCATTTGGTCAGCATTCCATCAGTATTGCTAAAGTCCAAAAAAAAAAAAAAAACAGGAGTGGATCCAAAACAGAGATGACATGTGAATTAAATATCATGTCTTCTGTTGTTTGTAACCACTCCTGCTTTTGGCTACCAAATCACAAGCCAATTCTGATGCAAAATAGGGACCAAGTCATACAGGCCTTACAGCTGCTACATAGACAGGATCCATTGTGTGTCTCATTTTTCCCTCCTTCTGAAAGACCAGAAGGGTCAAATTAAATGATGATGTCAACCAGGCTAAAAAGGCAAAATAGTGGCCCAGTCATGGAGTGGGGAGCGTGGGAGAACAGCTTGAGAAGTCCACAGAGTGACCCAGTGACAGAGAGGTGAGGTGGCAGCAGCATGAAGAGGCCAAAGAGTGGTGAGGTGGCAGCAGCATGAGGAGACCACAGAGTGGCCCAGTGACATAGTAGTAAGCTGGCATCAGCATGAGGAGACCACAGAGTAACCTAGTGACAGTGGTGAGGTGGCAGCAGCATAAGGAGACCACAGAGTGGTGAGGTGGCAGCAGCATGAGGAAACCACAGAGTGGTGAGGTGGCAGCAGCATGAGAAGACCACAGAGTGGCCCAGTGATATACTGTTAAGGTGGCATCAGCATGAGGAAACCACAGAGTGGTGAGGTGGCAGCAGCATGAGAAGACCACAGAGTGGCCCAGTGATATACTGGTAAGGTGGCATCAGCATGAGGAGACCACAGAGTGGCCCAGTGAAAAAGTGGGGAGGTGGCAGCAGCATGATGAGCAATAAATAGTAAAGCCACGGCACTCCAATGGATATTTTCCAATACCTTTATTGCACCTAAATCAGCAGCGACGTTTCGCCCTTGCGGTCTTTATCAAGCTCACATTATACCAATGACACAGTAAACATTTAAATACCACCCCAAGGCCTCACATTGGTTACCTTGGGGTGGTATTTAAATGTTCACTGTGTAATTGTTATAATGTGAGCTTGATAAAGACCGCAAGGTCGAAACGTCGCTGCTGATTTAGGTGCAATAAAGGTATTTGAAAATATCCATTGGAGTGCCGTGGCTTTACTATTTACTGCTGGCAACTACGGGAACCTTAGGACCGGGATCCAATGCTGCAGGCACCACCACAAATTGAAATTACTGGATAAACAGTGAGTAGTGCTGTCTTACTGCTACATCGAGCAGCATGATTAGAACATAGAGTGGCCCAGTGACAGAGTGGTGAGGTGGAAGCAGCATGAGGAGACCACAGAGTGGTGAGGTGGGAGCAGCAGCATGACTAGACCACAGAGTGGCCCAGTGACAGAGTGAGGAGGTTGGGGGCAATACCAGTACCAGCTGAAGATGGTGGGTGGCAGTAGGAGCACCTGGAAGCAGGTGGGTGGCATCAGGCGGGTGGCAGCATCAGAATAGTAGCTAAGGCAAGTAGCAAGAAGAAACGGGTCTCTTATGACAAAGTTTAGGTGTGGCACCATGGATGATCTAGTCTGATGCATCAGGCACTGGTGTGTGGAAAATTCTGGCTGATCCACGCCTGATTCATCTTCACAAAGTCAGTTTCTCCACATTTTGGTTGGACAGGCGACTTCTCCTTGGGGTAACTATGGCTCCCGCCGTACTAAACACCTGCTGTGATGCCACACTGCTGGCCGGGCAGGAAAGCTTGTCCAGGGCAAACTCGCCCAGTTGCGTCCACAAATCGAGGTGGCTGCCCAGTACTCCAGGGGATATTCTATGCGGGGTGGCAGGGTGCAGTCCAAGTATGCCACAACCTGCTGGTTCAGGTTCTGCTCTATGTCTACCTGCTGCTGCTGGTGAGTAGTTTCTTCAGTAGGCGGGTGAAGAAAATTGCTCATCAGAACTCTAGACTTACTTTAAGTTGCTGCTGATGGAGCTGGTACTGTTGCTGCCCCCTCCCCCCCAGCAGCCATGGCAGTGGAACGTGAGTGCAGAGCGCCCCCGGTCAGATCTGCGTGAGGATGGGCGATGGCACACATAGGTGGCGGCCAACTGACTACTTAGGATGTCTCGATAGTAGTTCAATTTGTCCTCCATCTCAGCAGGTGGAAAAAGGCCCCCATTTTGGACCTGTAGCGAGGATCTAACATGGTGTAGAACCAGTAGTCAGCCTTCTGCCAAATGGTGACAATTCACTTTTGAGCATGCAACTGAGCATGCATCAGGCCATTTGCGCAAGTGACTCAGAGGGACTCCCTGCCTCCATCTCCACTGCATACTGTCACTGTGTGTCTGGGTCATCTGCCTCGTCTTCTTCATCTCCCTGTAGCTCCTCTGGCAGTTCCTGCTCCTCCATCTCCTCCTCTCCTGTCACCTGTGTAGAAAAAACACCTATTTCTCTACGCATTGCTTGTGCTCGAATGTCCTCTTTCTCCTCTAGTTCAGCCCCCACAGTGGTCAAGTGAGATGTAGTTGCCAAGTCTCCTGTCCCCTTGCCAGCCACATTTAGCAGCATCTATTCCAGGACATGAATCAGTGGAATGAAGTTGTTCATCCCGTAGTCCTGGCGACTGAAAAATAAAGTGGCCTCCTCAAAGGGCCCGAGCAAATGGCAGGTGTCATGCATAAGCTGCCACTGGATAACATCGAAGTTACATAGGGGAGTACCTCTGTCCGTCAGTATCATCAATAAATCATTTATGGCCTGTCTCTGTTCATATAATTGATCCAACATATGGAGGGTGGAATTCCAATGGGTGGAAAAGTTGCCTATCAGCCTATGTTGTGGGATGCCGTTCTGCCTTTGCAGCTCATGGAGGGTGTGCTTTGCGGTGTTAGAGTAGCTGAAGTGCATCCTGGCCATTTTCAGGATGTCTTGCAGATGGGGTGAAGACTTCAACAACCGCTTTACAACCAGATTGAACAAGTGCACCATGCAGGGCGTATGGCTCAGCCCTTCTTGATGCAGCGCCGACACCATGTTCTTCCCATTGTCGGTCACCATGGTTCCGATTTTGAGTTGACGAGGAGAAAGACAGGACTTGATTTCATGATAAAGGACGCGGAGCAATTCCTCCCCTGTGTGACTCCGTTTGCCCAGTCAAACAAGGTGCAAAACAGCGTGACACCGCTGTGCCCTGCACATGTGGTATGCTAGAGGACCACTGTAAATTGTCCTGCAGTGGAGGCTGAGGACATGGTGGAGGATAAGGAGGCGGAGGCAGACATTGTCACATGACCAACGGCGTGAAAACGTGGAGGCGGGAGTGGCGTCACCTGGCCAAGTTGCTGGTGTGGCTGGGCAGGAACCACATTTACCCAGTGGGCTGTAAAGGACAAATATTGTCCTTGACTGTAGTTACAGTTCCACACGTTGGCACTGCTGTGCACTTTGGCAAACACCGACAGGCTCAAGGACTGGCTCACCTTCTGTTCTACCTTACATATGTGTGCAGGTCTGGTACTGCCTTTTTGCCCAAAAAATGACGGCTTGGGACTCTCCACCTCGGCTCGGCACGAGCCATCAGTTCTCTGAAAGGTGCAGAGTCCACCACTTGGAAAGGGAGGGACCGCAGCACGAGCAACTTGGCCAGGAGCACGTTCAGCTTCTGCATTGTTGTATGATTGCACGCCTACTGTCGTCTCTCGACAATCGATTTGGTGATCAATTGCTGATGAAATGACTGATGAGGAGTAGGAGGGCGAGGAGCAGGAGCATCAGGACCAGTAGATGATGGGAAGGACAGAAAACTCCCTTCGGCTGAGGTTGTGGAGCCTTAACTGCATGAAATCGGGTGCATGCCACTGGGTGATGCAGCAGTTGCTGCGGCAGGCTGGACCACCACATCAGAGCCACACGCGGCATGTGTTGATGCAAGGCCTTGGTGCCAACATTGGCACCATGTCCATGCTTCACCTTATGCCCACAAATTCTGCAAATGGCCATGTTCACCTCCTCCGGCGGCTTAACAAAAATCTGCCACACCGCAGAGTATGCCCTTTCCCCCCCCAAACACTCCACACTGACTGCCTGCTACCTCTGCCTCCGTGAGTCCCTGCATTGCTACTTTCCAGGCAGGTAGTATCCTGCGAAGCGGGTGGTCTACCCGGGGAATGTGTGGCTCCCAACCTCCCACTGCTGCCAACCTGCTGGCTCAGTCGCTGCCTCACGCGCAAGCTGCCACCCTCTTCTCCTGATGATGATGAAGCCCCTTCTTCACCCGGCTTCCAAGTGCGATTGGCTACATCATCTTCATCCTCTACTGTATGCATGTCACTGATGTCCCCCTCAACGATCTCAGGGCCAGGAGTCTGACTGCTTGCAACACCACCACAGAATGGCAATTAAGAGGTATTTTTTTTCCCTATTAATACACCCGCCCAAAAATGTATAACAATGTAAATTCACAGCAAAATTGCTAATAGGACATACGTATATTTCCTATTAATACACCCCGTAAATGGTTGTGGTACAGTGTAACTTCACTGCAGAACGGCAATTAAGATGTATTATTTTTCCTATTGATACACCACCCAAAAGAATTTATAACAATGTAAATTCACTGCAGAACGGTTAATAGGATGTATATTTCCTAATAATACACCCTGTAAATAGCTGTAGTAAAATGTAACTTCACCGCAGAATGGAAATATGACATATTGTTTTTCCAAATAATACACCCCCCCAAAAAATGTATAACAATGTAACTTTACTGCAGAACAGTCAATAGGACGGATGCATATTTCCTATTAATATACCCTGTAAATGGATGTAGTAAAATTTAACTTCACCGCAGAACGGCAATTAAGATGTATTTTTTTTCCTATTAATACACTCCCAAAAAATGTATAACATAATGTAAATTCACCACAGAACGACTAGTAGGATGTACGTATATTTCCTATTAATACACCCTGTAAATGGCTGTAGTACAATGTAACTCTACCGCAGAATGGCAAATAAGACGTATTTTTTCCCTATTAATACACCCCCCAAAAAATGTATAACAATGTAAATTCACTGCAGAACGGTTAATAGGACGTACGTATATTTCCTATTAATACACCCCGTAAATGGCTGTAGTACAATGTAACTTCATCGCAGAACGGCAATTAAGATGTATTTTTTTGTCTATTAATACACTCCCCCCAAAAAATTTATAACAATGTAAATTTACTGCAGAACAGCTAATAGGAAGTACGCATATTTCCTATTAATACACCCCATAAATAGCTGTATCACACAGTACTTGCTCCCCAATAACAAGCAAGGGCTGCTGGAATTACTGAGCTATCATATAGTGCAAACCTAAAAGCAGCTGTTACGCTGAGCGCTCCGGGTCCCCTGCTGGCCGCGGAGCGCTCACAGCGTATGCCCCCAGGCAGCACTCCAGTGTCTCGGCGTGTGCGTCCTCGCTCTCTAGGGCGCGCGTGCGCCGGGACTCTTAGATTCAAAGGGCCAGTGCACCAGTGATTGGTGCCTGGTCCAAAAGGGATATTAAGGGTTAAGGTTTGTGAGATGCAGTGCTGACTTAATTAGGCTGCACCTGTGCACTGCCCATTTATACCTTCTCCTCCCACAGCTTCCTGCCGGATCTTTGTGCCTTGTGCCTCAGAGAAAGCGTTCTCCTGTGTTTGTTTGCCTTGCCTGTTGCTGAACCCGTTGCTACGTCTACTCGCCTTTGAACCTTTGCCGCCTGCCCTGACCTCTGCTACGTCCGACTACGCTCTTGCCTTCTCCCTGTGTACCACGCCTTATCAGCTGCCAGAGAGGTCGAGTTGTTACTAGGGGACACGACCTGGTAGTTACCGCCGCAGCAAATCCATCCCGCCTTGCGGCGGGCTCTGGTGAAGACCAGTAACTGCTTAGAACCGGTCCTTTAGTACAACCCACGCCATCGCCTCTCTGGTCCAGAGGATCCACTACCTGTCCTGCCGGTACGTGACAGCAGCAGTATAACAGCAATTTGGATCCGCAATTAGTGCAGCAAGGTGTAAAATAATCGCTCCTGTTACCCAGGCTGTACACTCCCCTATTGGACCCTGTTCTTCTTTTATAGTGTGGATAATGCCTTTCTATCCTTTCCCTACACCTTGAATGATCTTTCCCTGAACTTCTAAAGCATTTTTTCATCACGATAAAGTCTTTCCTAGCACTGACCCTAGTGCCTGTCACATCTCTTCCTGCACTAAGTACACTGGAAAATGGCTGGCTGCTGATTGACTGCATGCATGGCATTGTGGGTGATCCCTTATTCCCAGAGTCCTTTGCTCCATGTCCTAACATGTGCAGCAGCCATTTTAGGAAAAAATACGATTTGTTTCGACAAAATGTGAGGAAATTCGACTTCGGTACAAATCAAATTTTTCCTGAAATTCGGATCGAATTCCACTTCGTCAACTTCGATTTTGTCATCTCTAATTATATGTAATAATGGAATTCATTCAGTGTTGGTCTTTAGGTGTTTGATAAGTATGAAATAGGAAAAAGGACCCAGTAACAGTAAGGGTGTGTTCACACTACAATAAATCTGCTGCATATGAACATATATCATTTCATGGTGGCCATTAGGTTGTGCACTCCTAGCTAATCCACTCTTTCCACTGGCTGTTTATAATTAGTGCAGTATATATAGCTGAATTTATTGGAGGCCTGCTGCCATAGAGAGAGGTAACAATCAGGGCAGACACAGTACACAATATGGAGCCTGCTCTCCCCAAATCACAGGCCAGTTGGTGCAGAGAGAGGTATCACATAGAGTAGGTTCCCTTCCAGTAAGAGGTCACCTTGCAGTGTTAGATGGACTCAAATTATTTTGATCAAGATATATTTGCTAAGTACCTCATATTCATTTATATAATAAATATAGCATTTGTTCATATATTTTAGGTTTGCAAAATGCCATTGCAAAACAAGCTGAAATAATTTAGAGGGGGAAATAGAAAAAACAAAACTAAAATAACGTGGATGTATAAGTGTGAACACCCTCTTAAAATTGGGGATGTGGTTGTGTTCAGGATTAGCCAATCACATTTAAACTTATGTTAAATAGTGTTGGGCACGAATATTCGAATCGCGAATATTAATTGCGAATATCGACACTCTGAGAATCCGTGAATATTTAGAATATAGTGATATATATTCGCAATTTCGAATATTCTAGATTTTTGATCATCAGTAACCTCAGTACTTGTGGGCCAATGAGAAGGCTGCAATGTCTTTGTCTGAGCTTACCAACATCCCTAGCAACCAATAGTTGCCTACCCCTTACTATATAACAACCTCCCCAGCAGTCATTTTCGACATTTTTTTTAAAGTTCTGAGAGAGACAACAGTGTCATTGTTGTGCTCTCTGCAGTAGATAGATACTACAGTAGATAGATAGATAGAGAGAATATATATATAATACAAATAGTTAGTGGGAGATAGTCAGTGTAGGTTATATGCTGATATAGTGTAGCTGTTGCAGTGCAGGGTGTTAGGCAGTGTGATAGGTTCTGCTGTCCATACATACATGCAGACCTGCTAAAATGTGAAGTTTCACGTATTGCGGCAAAATATTCGCATCATTAGTGCCGATTAGCGCAATCGCGAATATATTGGAGCACTCTATCTGCATATAAAACCATTTTTAATGTTCTGCCGTGCCAACCATTTTCTCCAGTCTCAGGAAACTTCTAGCAGCTTGGAAAATGTAGGAAGTGACCCATGCCTGGAAGCGGTCATTAGCATTTTCACAATATGTTCTGGCAGGAGGCCGGGGGCCACATGAAATGATCGGCCCGCGGGCCGGAGGTTCCCCGCCCCTAATTTAAAGTAATTCTGATTAACCCCATATAAAGGTCAGCTGTTCTAGTAGGATTTTTCTGACATTTTCTTAGCTTCATTTTACAGTAAAGCTATGGTCTGTAAACCGCTTACAACACATCAAAGGGATCTCATTGTTGAAAGATATCAGTCAAGAGTAGTGTTGAGCGCGAATATCCGAAAAGTTAATTTTGAGAATTTGCGAATATTTAGAATATAGTGCTATATATTCGTAATGACAATTTTTTTTTATTTTTTTGTTTGTTTTTTGAACACAGTACACATCAGGTGATCATCCCTCCCTTCTTCTAGCTTGTGGGACAATGAGAAGGCTTTTTCACAGCTTAGCAACATCCCTAGCAACCAATCGAAAAGTTGCCTGCTCCCTTACTATATAAGAACCTCCCCAGCAGCTGATATCTAAAGTTTATTGCAGTTATGAAAGAGACAGCAGTGTCATTGCTGTGCTCTGTGCTTTGTTGTATTACATTAGACAGTTAACTTATATATATAATTCAGATAGTTAGGGGGAGATAGTCAGTGTAGGTTAGATTGATCTATAGTGTAGCTGATAGGTTCCAGTGCAGGGTGTTAGGCAGTGTGATAGGTTCTGCTGTCCATACATACATGCTACAGACATAGTGCTGTGATGTCACAAATTGCTCGTATTGTGAAAAAATATGCGCATCATTAATTGCTGAAAATTTAGAAGCGCAAATATATTGGAGCACTCTGCATATAAAGCTATTCTAATGTTCTGCCGTGCCAACTATTTTCTCCAGTCTCAGGAAACTTATGCCAGCTTGAAAAATGCAGCATAAGTGACCCACGCCGGTATTTCGCGAATAACACATTGCTGATTTTCGCAATCAAGAATATAATCTCGAATTCGCGAATATATGACAAATATTCTACAAAATATTAGCGAAATATCACAAATTTGAATATTGCCCCTGCCGCTCATAATTAGTCAAGAGAAAAGTAAAAACATTTTTTCCAAGGCATTAGGCTAAGGCTACACGGCGACACTGGTCGCGCGTCACCTGTCGCGGCCAGGATCGCTAAGTAGCAGTGATCCATTAGAAATGAATGGGATTGCTGCGGCAGTCGCAAGAAATTCAGCCGTGTTGGATTTCTTGCGACTGCCAGTGTCGCATGACCAGTGTCGCCATGTAGCCCTAGCCTTAGATATACCATGGAGCACAGTGAAGACAGTCATCAAGAAGTGGATAAAATTTGGTACAACTGTGACATCAGGCTGGTCTGAATCAATAGCTCAGAAGTAAATTGGTCTGGGGACTGCCAAGAGGCCTACAGCAACATTAAAAGAGCTGAAGGAATTTCTGGCAAGTATTGGTTGTGTACTGCATGTGACAACAATCTCCAATATTCTTCATATGTCTGGGCTGTGGGGTAGGGTGGCAAGATGGAAGCCTTTAATTAAAAACATCAAGTCTGCCAAAAGCATGTGGGAGACCAAGGTTGAATTTTGAACACGATTCCAAAAGTTGTGTTTAGCGCAAAGCCAACACTCCACATCACCAAAAGAACACCATGCCCACAGTGAAGCATGGTGGAGGCAGCATTATGCTTTAGGCTGTTTTTCTGCAACTGGAACTGAGGCTTTAGTCGGAGGGAATTATGAACAGTTCAAAATATCAGTCTATTTTGGGACAAAACCTTCAGGCTTCCGCTAAAAAGCTGAAGATTAATAGAAATTTCATTTTTCAGCACAAAAACAACCCAAAGCATGCCTCCACATCAAGAAAAAAATGTCTTTTCTAGAAGATTTTGAAATAGCACAGCCAAAGCCCAGACCTGAATTTAACAGAAAATCTGTGGGTTGACATGAAGAGGGCTGTACACAGAAGATACCCTCACAATCTGACAGATTTGGAGTGCTTATGCAAGGAAGATGGGAAGATGCCAAGTCAAGATGTGTCATGCTGACTCCAACCTAAAAAGATTGAATGCTGTCATAAATTCAAAGGGTACTTCAAAAAGTATAGTGCCCATATTTAAAGAGAACCTGTCATCAACTTTATGATGCCCATACTAACGGCAGCATAAAGTAGAGAGTTGATTTTAGTGGCCTGTCATTTATAAGTTAAAAGTAAGTGGTTTCCGAGAACCAACATCACAATCATTGCAGACTGGGCCTGGAAAAGAGTCACGGCCACTTGAGAAGAGTCCTGGTTACTCATAAATTCCTGCTCTCCTGCCCACCTGCTGATGACTGACCGTCTTCTACCTAGTTTTCTCCCTTTCTCTCTAGGAGAGAACTGCCAATCATCAGCAGATGGGCGAGGAAAGCAGGAGATTATGGATATCCATGACTCTTCTCAGGTAGATTTCAAGGCCTGGGCTGCAATGATTATGATGCTGGTTTTCAGCAACCACTGACTTTTAGCTCATGAGTGACACACCACTGAAATCAGCATTTCTGTCACCAATTTATGCTGTCCTCAGTGAGGTCAGCATAACGTTGATGACAGGTTCCCTTTAAGCAACCACATTATTTTAGTTTTTGTTTTTCCATCCTAAAAGATTTCATTTTGTTTTTCGATTGAATTGTACAGATTATAGATGACATTGAGGTGGAAGAGGTTCTGAAATGATTCTTCTTGGTCTGATTTTTTTTACAATAAAAACCTGGCATGTTAAAGAGGACCTTTCATGGGTCCAGACCCATGAAAGGTCCTCTTTAACAAAGCTGTGTAGACTTTTTATGTCCATTATATATGAATTGTGCTTGTAAGAGGATTAGAAATCAGCCTTGTACCCCCTACAAAGAAAACCATATCCATTGCAGTAACTGTTGCTATGGTAATACCACCTGGTCGGACTATTGGACCACAGTGTGATTATTGCTAGAACATGCCAGCATTGCTATTATGTTAAGTTTCTGCAAGCCATTATATCTCCCAGCACTTAGGTGTGTCATGTAGCTGCTTCCTTATTGATATGCCTTGTTATGATGATATGTGATTTACCACCACATACTGTAATACAGTATGTGCCTTTAAAGGGCTTCTGTCAGCCCACTAAACCGTTTTTTGTTTTTTTTGTTTACTAATAATCCCTATACTGCGAGCTGTGCATACATAAGTTAAATAATCATTTTGGTTCAGTAGAATTTGATAAAAAGCTATTTTTAAAATATGCAAATTACCTTGCTACCAGCAAGTAGGGCGGCTACTTGCTGGTAGCAGCCGCATCCTCCGATCCTAATGACGCCCCCTCCGCATTGTGATTGACAGGGCCAGGGAACGGAATCGTTCTCTGCTGGCCCTGCCTGTTTGCATTCAATATCTGGCGCCTGCGCCGCGGCCGTACCTATCTTCAATCTGCGCAGGCGCACTGAGAGGCGGCCGCTCCATCCTCAATGCGCCGATGACGTCACATCTACACCCGGCGCAGGCGCATTGAGGATGGAGCGGCTGGTAGCAAGGTAATTTGCATATTGTATAGTGATAACGTCATGGGCAGAACAAAAGATCGTGCTGATACTCTTGGAGAGTCATATACCTTGGGTAGGATGTTACGGATGTTGCAAAGTTTGTAAACAAGGGAAACATCCTATAGAGTTATATATACTGCACTATAAATACGGCACTTTTTAATAAAAAAAAAACTGGAAAACATCTTTGATGCCCAAGCAAGTGCCATGCTTACTAGTTAATTGCTGTAAAAACAAGCCTTTCTATCCTGCTATTAATAGTGAATGACATACATCTTGGTAGCAGTGGCGTACCTACCATATAGGCAGACCATGCAGCTGCTATGGGGCCCATGAGGAAGAGGGGCCCGCAGTAGAGGAGAATCCCCGCCCCTGTCTACCTTCCTAACTGCCTCCCACCTCCTGGCCACACCTCCCACCTTCTAGCTCCGCCTCCCGCCTGTTAGCTCCATCACGCCTGATTCCTGTGGATTGCCACAACCCCACCAGTAATGAAGTAAGTGATGACTTGTAGGTGAGGACAGCGCAGAGGTGTATGTGTGTAGAGGAAGGGGGGGGGGGGGGGGGGTCACTCAGCTTTCCCAGGCTACTATTCCTCTGCACATATGCCATTCAGAACAGGAGGAAAGCTGGGTGCTATTATGTAATGTGACTCAGCTTTCCTGATGTCCTGCATGGCACAAGTGCAGAGGCATGAGACGATATGGGGGTAGGTGGGAGTTGTGTGTTACTCAGCTTTCTCAGACTATTCTCATGTCTCTCCATATGTGCCATGCAGGACAGCAGAAAAGCTGGGTGCTATTACATCATGTATCCTGCAAGGCATAAATGCAGATAATAAGAACATGGAAAGGCAGGGGGGAGGGGTTCACTCCGCTTTCCCAGAGACTCATGTCTCTGCACATGTGTCATGCAGGATAGCAAGTAATGTCACTGTCTCCCAGCTGTCCTGTATGACACAGAGGATGGGGGAAGGGGGGCACTCACTTCATCAAACTATTCTCATGTCTTTTCTCATGTGCATGTGCCATGCTGGACAGCAGAAAAGCTGGGTGCTATTACATCATGTAATGCCCCAGATTCTTGTCAATATATGCTGAACACTCGCCAGAACCTACCAGATCCCATTCACTATAATAGGTCTGTTGGGTTCCGGCATGAGTACTGCCATTTTGTAGAGCAAAATACTTCTGCATGAGATGGGGCAGGTCGAGAAGTTAGGGAGGGTAGTGAGAGGAGCCAGGGCGCATAGTAGGAGGGACTAGAAACGGGCATGGGGGCCCAATCTAAATTCTTGCTATGGGGCCCAATGATTTCTATGTATGCCCCTGCTTGGTAGGCCAATATACTCAGCCTCTTTTGGCTATTTATTGTAAACTTAACTGACCACGATCTAGTGGTGTCTGTATCTCCAAAAAGAAACCATCACTCATGTCTGTGCTTTAATGCTGGGGAAGATCAGAAGCAGTCCAGGCAGCTGTTTTGTGGCTGTTTCGGAGGAGATGAGGCAACCATTCCATTAAGACTGCTGGACAGTCAATCAGAGGTGTAGGTAGAGGAATTTAAACCAGGCACTGACAATGGGGGAGTGCCTGTGATTGCGTATTGTGTCCTGCCTCGCTTTGTGTTTCTATGCCTTGTACCTGAACTCTATACTAGTTCATTCTTTGAACCATCCTTTCCTAGTTCCACAGATTAACTTCTCATCTATTTAACTGGCCATATCTGTACTCGCCAGGTTTGGACCTCAGCTTGTTCTACTGATTATCTGTACCCTTCTGGTTTTAACTCAGTATTGTTTCATTATCCTTTCTGCATTCTTTTGAACATCTGGTCAAGTCTGTGACTTGCAAACTTGCACCTGTTTTCTGTCAGCTTACTCTGCAGATACAACTTGGGTCCCTAGCAGCTGTAACCATCCTGCCTTGTGAAAGGTAAATATCTAGGCTTAGCCATAAACCACCAGAGTGTTATATGAGATCAGGTAGTTGTTTTGAGTTTGTTGGCTGTAGTTAGGGTCAGTAATCTCTGTAGTAATCGTTACAGTATTTGCCTTAAAGGGGCATATCGCTAGGATATTTCTGCATTGTCTGATAGGTAGTGGTCCCACCCCTGGGATCCGTACCTATATCAAGAACAGAGCAGGGAAAGTGGTGGATGGAGGATCCTGGGTTTCCCTGGGTCCAGCCACCACCAAGTGTTCTTTCCATGGTAAAGTTAATGGGAGTGCATTACACATGTGCAGCCACCACTCCCACTCACTTCTATGGGCCTGACGGAAATAGCCGAGCCAACGCTCAGCTATTTTAGGCAACCTCATAGATATTAATGGAGGGCAACTGCACATGCACAGTGCGCCCTCCACCACTTGTAGGGCTCTGTTCTCTGTGTGGGTGCGAGTCCCAGAGGTGGGAACCACTCCTATCAGACAATGGGGGCATATGAAAGCGATATGCCCACATTGTCTGAGATCGTAAAACCCCTTTAAAGCAGGTCCTCATCACACCCAATCTTAACTTCAGGTTGCTTTTGACGTTCCAAGGCCCTGAGTGATCACCTATGGATCCTTCTTGGGTTAAAATAATTACAGCAACTTCAAGAGAAAAAAAAACACATAATACTTAAAACGTGAAATCATGGAAATGTAAAAATCTCCTTATCATAATCTATCTGCTGCTTGCCACAGAATTAAACTTACTGTAAGCTTTTAGGATACTGAGATGTACAAGCTGTAATTAGACATCTCAATTTCAGAAAAGCACATGCATTTAACAATACTAATAGCTAGTTGCTTAATGGATCTCTCCCCACTGTTTGTATAAAGCAGAAATAAAAGGTGTATTAAATGACAAGCTTTCCTAGGCCTGTAGTAATTAATTTTACTCAGGCACTGAAAGCTAATTTACTGAGGGCGTTGGGGCCTAAACAGTTTGGTCTGAACTCGAAAATGTTATATTCCAGTTAAAAAGTATTTTCTAATTTAGATGATGATAGATGGAGATATTAGTTATTTTTAGTCATTTCAGCATAATTTGAAGCAGTAGTGTTAACACAGTATTTGAATGTATCTATAGAAATGGTTCCTTAGAATGACTATTACTACACAGACTGCAGGGCATTTAAAATTAGCTACAGTATAAGGCCTCATGCACACAAACGTATTTTGTTTCTGAGTCTGTTCCGTTTTTTTGGCGGATAGGATGCAGACCCATTCATTTCAATGGGTCCGCAATGGGTCTCTTGTTACATAATCTTCCATCTTCATTCAGCAGGACCTGCGCTGATATCACCGCGCTCACCACGTAGTGAGCGCGATTATGTAATCAAAGGTCCTTTTGCGGGTCCTGAAAGATGAAGAAAGAAGACGATGCCGGCTGCGCGAACAAGAGGATGAGGTGAGTTATTATTATTATTATTTTTAACCCCTCAAGCAACATTTTAGTAAGCATTCTGTATTAGGAATGCTATTATTTTCCTTTATAACCATGTTATAAGGGAAAATAATAAAATGAATAGAACACCTAACCCAAATCCAAACTTCAGGGAAGAAGTCCGGGTTCGGGACTGGGTACTACATTCAGTTTTTTTCTCACGTGCGTGCAAAACACATTGCACTCGCGCAGGAAAAAAAATGAAAATCGGAATGCAATCACAGTCAAAACTGACGCAATTGAGTGCCTACTCGCGTGGTTTTCCCGCAATGCACACGCGACGCATCCAGAGCAAATCCGGGACGCCCGTGTAAAAGATACCTAACCCCTTCACGCATTGTCACGTACATGTACGTGAGGGAATATGGCTTATTGCCACATCCTCACGTGCATGTGCGTGATGCGATCCGCAGCATGGCCTGGCTGTTACTGATAGTTGGGCCCCTGCTGCATCTGCTGGCATCGCTGTATGTGGTTATGCTGGCAGATTAACCCTTTAACATGACGCGGTCAGCGCTGGCCACGGCATGTGTGGGGTTAACATAGGGAGGGAGCTCTGTCTAAGTCCATCGGCCCCCCACGCTGCGCTGAAAGAGGCCTATGGTTGCCATGGCAGCCCCAATGGCTTACACAGACATCAGGGCCTGCTAGCTATGAAAGCCCAGGAGACCCAGCCTAAGGGCTGGGTCTCCTAGGCAACTGTCAGCGTCTTAGGCCTCTTTCACACGAGCGTCGCGTGTGAGGGCCGGATAGGATGTGGGTGCGTCGCGGGAAAATGTGCATTTTTTTGGGGCGTTAGTGCAAAGAGTTTTAATGCGTTTTACACGCGCGTGAGAAAAATCGGCATGTTTGGTACCCAGACCCGAACCTGGACTTTTTCACAGAAGTTCGGGTTTGGGTTAGGTGTTGTGTAGATTTTATTATTTTCCCTTATAACATGGTTATAAGGGAAAATAATAGCATTCTTAATACAGAATGCTAAGTAAATTAGGGATGGATGGATCATGTGATGGACCATGCGATGAGCGCAGTGACGTCACCAAAGGTCCTTTTCCTCCCAGCTCATCAAAGAAGAAGAAAGAAAAGAAGACGGGCAGCGCGAACAAGTGGGTAAGGTGAGTTTAATAATTTTTTAGATTTTTTTTTTTAACCCCTCCATCCCTAATCTACTTAGCATTCTGTATTAAGAATGCTATTATTTTCCCTTATAACCATGTTATAAGGGAAAATAATAATGCTCTGGTCCCCATCCCGATCATCTCCTAGCAATCATGTGTGAAAAGCGCACCGCATCCGCACTTGCTTGCAGATGCTTGCGATTTTCACGCAGCCCCATTCACTTCTATGGGGCCTGTGTTGTGTGAAAAACGCAAAAGAAAGAGGCCTTACTTGGTAAGACGCTGACAGTTTAATTCAGTACTGAATTGAAACAGGGATCAAACCCTGAAAAAGTGAAGTCCCACAGTGGGACAAAAATTAAAAGTGAAAAAAGTGTTTTTATGATAAAAAAAATTAAAGTTTCAAGTAAAAAAAAAAAAGGCACCCTCACCATAAAAAAAGTGTTAAAAATAAATAAATAAAAAACAGACATATTAGGTATCGCCACGTCCATAACGATGTGCTCTATAAAAATTTCACATAATCTACGACCTTAGGTAAACGCCTTAAAAAAAAAATAGAAAATTGAGCAAAAAATACAATTTTTTTGTCACCTTACATCACAAAAAGTGTAATAGCAAGCGATCAAAAAGTAATATGCACCCCAAAATAGTGCCAATCAAACCGTCATCTCATCCCGCAAAAATTATTACCTAAGACAATCGCCTAAAAAATAAAAAATTATGGCTCTCAGAATATGCAGACACTAAAACATGATTTTACTTGTTTAAAAAAAATGCTGTTATTGTGTAAAACTTAAATAAATTTAAAAAGTATACATATTAGGTATTGCCGCGTCCATAAGAACCTGCTGTATAAAAATATAACATTACCTAACCCCTCAGGTGAACATCGTAAAAAATAAAGTGTTTTTAAAAAAGCAATTTTTGGTCACCTTACATCACAAAAAGTGTAATACCAAGCGATCAAAAAGTCATATGCACCCCAAGCCATCATCTCAAAAAATGCGCCCCTACATAAGACAGTCACCCAAATTTTTTTTAAAATATGGCTTTCAGAATATAGAGACACAAAAAAAAATCATATTTGGTATTGTCGCATCCGTAACAACCTCCTCTATAAAAATACCACATGATCTAACCTGTCAGATGAACATTGTAAATAAAAAAAATAAAAATGGTGCCAAAACAGCTATTTTTGTTACCTTGCCCCACAAAAAGTGTAATATAGAGCAACCAAGAATCATATGTACCCTAAAATAGTACCAACAAAACTGCCACCTTATCCTGTAGTTTCCAAAATGAGGTCTCTTTTTGGAGTTTCTACTCTAGGGGTGCATCAGGGGGTCTTCAAGTGACATGGCAACTTAAAATTATCCCAGTAAAATCTGTCTTCCAAAAACCATATGGCGTTCCTTTCCTTCTGCACCTTGCTGTGTGCCCGTACAGCAGTTTACGACCAAACATGGGGTGTTTCTGTAATCTATAGAATCAGGGAAATAAATATTGAGTTTTGTTTGGCTGTTAACCCTTGCTTTGTTTCTGGAAAAAATTGATTAAAATGGAAAATCTGCCAAAAAAAGTGAAATTCTGAAATTTCATCTACATTTTCCTTTAATTCTTGTGGAATACCTAAAGGTTTAGGAAGAAAAGTCAGTTATGAATACCTTGAGGGGTGTAATTTCTAAAATGGGGCCATTTATGGGTGGTTTCTATTATGTAAGGCTAATTTCACACTAGCGGCATGGACCTCCTGCAGGCTGTTCCGTCGGGTGAACAGCCTGTCGGATCCGTCCTGCCGCTAGTGACCGTGTGCCTCTGGACTGCCGCTCCGTCCCCATTAATTATAATGGAGCGGGGGCGGAATTCCAGCGAGGCATGGCAGCGCACGGCGAGAGGCTGCCGGAATAAATGTCAGACATGTAGTTTTATTCTGACAGCCTCTCGCCGTGCACTGCCGTGCCTCGCCGGAACTCCACCCCCGCCTCGATTATAGTCAATGGGGACGGAGCGGCAGTCCGGACGCACACGGTCACTAGCGGCAGGATGGATCCGACAGGCTGTTCACCCAACGGAGCAGCCTGCCAGAGATCCACGCCACTAGTGTGAAAGTAGCATAAGCAAAGTGACTTCAGACCTGAACTGGAAATTTTCTCAGAATGGCTTGGATAAGTAAAAGCGTTTTAGAGTTATCACCACATAAAGTGACACGTTAGATTTGCAAAAAATGGCCTGGTCCTTAAGGTGAAAAATGGCAGGGTCCTGAAGGGGTTAAAACGATAAAATATCCAATGACACAGGACAGTCACACATCGTTAGCGTCTACTATTTTCAGATCTTAAAATGTGCCCCTTACTCATGACAATACTGTGGTAAATATTAAGGCTGCAACGATTAATCGATGTAATCGATAACTGGATTTGTTGCAGATGAATCCAGTTATCGAATAATCGTCCGATTCGTTGCTATGCGGGCGGGCGGTTTACTTTAAATCACTACATCTTTATTTTACCTTACAATGACGCTGCAGTAACAGGCAGAGCAGACGACACTTACTCATGTGACGCGCCTGCTCCGCCTCCTTCATTCATAAAGTGGGCGGAGCAGGTGCGTCACGTGAGTGAGTGACGTTACGCTGCCGCCCGCTCTCCCTGTTACCTGAGCTTCATTGTAAGGTAATAAAGCGCTGAGCAGGGCCGTCTTTAATATTGATTGGACCCTGGGCAAAAATTTACTTGGGGCCCCCTGGATCCCACCTTCCCACACCTTAGCAGGCAATCACGCCCTCCACCACAACACACACACAAAAAATCCACAGATCTGGTAGAGTACAGTGAATGACTGTGAATACTTCCAGTTCTGAAGACTCCAGCGGCTCAGGATCAGTGTTCTGGGCAGCTGGGCTCAGGCTGGAAGTGGGCACCGCTCTGCAGGAAGGAGACCAGGGCTCGGCTCACCCTAGTGTTACAGTGCACCCCAGCACCCCACAGTATGCAGTATATCACCCTATAGTATACAGCACCACACAGTATGCAGTATAGCACCCCACACTATACAGTATCCCACAGTATATAGTAGAGCAGTATAGCAGCCCACAGTATACAGCATCCCACAGTATACAGCCCACCACAGAGTATACAGCCCCCCCACACAATATACAGCCCCCCCACACAGTATACAGCCCACCACAGTATACAGGCCCCCACACAGTATACAGCCCACCACACAGTACACAGGCCCCCACACAGTATACAGGCCCCCACACAGTATACAGGCCCCCACACAGTATACAGGCCCCCACACAGTATACAGGCCCCCACACAGTATACAGGCCCCCACACAGTATACAGCCCACCACACAGTATACAGACCCCCACAGTATACAGCCCACCACACAGTATACAGCCCACCACACAGTATACAGCCCACCACACAGTATACAGCCCCCCCACACAGTATACAGCCCCCCCACACAGTATACAGCCCCCCCACATAGTATATAGCCCCCACACAGTATACAGCCCACCACACAGTATACAGCCCACCACACAGTATACAGCCCACCACACAGTATACAGACCCCCACACAGTATACAGGCCCCCACACAGTATACAGCCTACCACACAGTATACAGCCCACCACACAGTATACAGTCCCACACAATATACAGCCCCCCACAGTATACAGTCCCACACAGTATACAGCCCCCCACAGTATACAGGCCCAGACACAATATACAGCACCCCACTATACAGTAGTTTACAGTATATTAACATAACAGCCCCTGTCACCTTTTTCTGATGTAATCTTCACACAAAAAAGCTCCACAGTTAACTTCTGCAACACTCCTGATAGGACCTGTGATGACCTCATAGCCATGTGACCAGTAATTGCTAGGTTAATGGTCACATGGTGATGATGTCATTAAGGTCCTAGATCACAATGTTAAAGTACACAGACAGCTTGACGAAAGGGGCAGTAGCTAGCAGGGCTCAAGAGGCAGCTGCCTTGGGCCCCCCAGGAGCAACTGGGCCCGGGGCAGCTGCCCCTTTTGCCCCTTGGTAAAGACGGCCCTGCCGCTGAGTAAAAGTTACTGCCGGATTAGTCTGCTGTGAGCAGCGGGGCCGAGGCTGTTATGGGGAGGGGGATGTGTGTATGGCACTGTTATGGGAAGGGGGGGATCTGTGTATGGCACTGCTATGGGGAGGGGGATCTGTGCACTGTTTTGGGGAAAGGGATCTGTGAACTGTTATGGGGAGGGGGATTTGTGCACTGTTATGCCCATAACAGTGCACATATTCCCTTCCCCATAACAGTGCACAGATTCCCTTCCCCATAACAGTGCACAGATCCCCCTCCCCATAACAGTGCCACCCACAGGACCCCTCCATAACAGTGCCACCCACAGGACCCCTCCATAACAGTGCCACCCACAGGACCCCTCGATAACAGTGCCACCCACAGGACCCCTCCATAACAGTGCCATCCACAATTTGTTTTAATATGGCCTTTGAACATAATTTTTCGAGTAAAATCATATAAACCTCTTTGTTTTGTCATTTTGGTGTTTTTTCCCGATTAATCGATTAAATTATCAACAACTAATCGATTATTCAAATAATCGTTAGCTGCAGCCCTAGTAAATATTACATCCTTATATACCCCCCAGCAATCACAACACGTGTGAAGATAGGGAGACATTTGAAAGTATACAAAATACGGAATAAAAATTCCAGAATAACATGAGAATTAATCGTATTGCTGAATCAGGTCATATTTTTTATTTAGACCAGTGGGAATACAACTACCCAGCCGGAAAATCCCAAAGGATTCCCAGCTGAGTAGTATTTTATGGTGGTCTCTCTCTCTAATGGGGGGACTGATCCGTTCTACACATTGGGCTACAAATGATGTAGTGTCTCCGTTATGAATCGTGGAAAAATGTAAGGTAGCTGCGGATACATTTCTGATACGATAGTGAGGGATGTCAGACAAATGTTTCCCTATACACGTCTTGATGTCATTTGTAGTACACCCAACATATTACAAGGAACGTGCACTGCAAGTGTTTAGATATACCGCACATTCAGTGTTACAGTTTAAATACTGCTTAATAGTAAAAGTCTTTCCACTTACAGTAGATGGCACTTTTTAGAGGGTTGCATATACTTGCAGCACATACATCTATTATGGCCACATTTATAGTTTGCCCTGTATTGTATCCATGTGGGTTTCACTGATTTAAAAAGACCAGGGTGGACATTCTGCAATAATGTAGCGGCTCTTTTAGCTACACATTTAACTCCTGCAGTAACAATCTCTCTCCATTTCTCATCATGGCCTAGTATAGGCCAATGCTTTTTTACAATTGAACAGATGTCTGCATATCAGTTGCTATAGGTGGTGGTAAAGTCAGTCAGCTGAGTAGATATTTTATTATTTTTAGGATAAAGAAGTTCAGATCTGGGCTTTGCCAAGGCCATTATATTGAGTGATTATATTTACGTGCACACAATCTAATATTAATATTCTCAGCTTCGTTCAGAAAGGAGAAGTTATAACCTCAATGCATATGGAATTACCTTAGTCTGCATATCATCCCCTCCGTCCGTTTATCACCTCAGTCCATATATTATCACCTCAGTCAGTTCATATGTAATCACTGGGTGCTCAGGTGCTCGAGTAGAACACCTCGGGATGCTCGGGTGCTCTACAGAGAACCAGAACACAATGGAAGTCAACTGGAGAACCAGAGCATTAAACCAGGCACACCCTGCTCTGAAGAGGGGAGGGTGTCTTGTTCACAGGAAAAAGTCAAAAATTGATGGAAACACCACCGAAATGGTTCTGGAACAGCATGGGTAGGTTGTCTGGATGTATCTTGGACTCCCAGGTCGCTGCTGGGAATGATGTTGTCCGAGTAGTACGCCACTTTTACAGACTGACAATAATGCACACAAAGCCAAAGATAAAATCGATTTTAGAGGAAAAATTGTTAGGAAACATTTTTTTCCTGTATATTTTCTTGTATATAAAGTGCAAGTGCTGCCAAAAAATACAAGCAAGAGGCACTCCGATACAACCTGTATATCACATAAAGGAGAGCCTCATTCACATTGTGGTACAATTATTCATGTAGTGGGACTCCTACACCCATAACGACTATGCACTAAGGGAAAGGAGGGCATCATACACACCCTTGAAAAAATTATGATTGATGGCCTGCTGGTGACCCTTAAAAACATTAGGACCAAGGGCCTGCTGGTGACCCTGAAGAACATTCGAAGCGAGGGCCTGCTGCTGATCTGACCATCTAAAACATTAGGGGTGAGGATCTACTGCTCAGCTGACCCTCTAAAACATTAGGGGGCGAGTGCCTGCTGCTGATCTGACCATCTAAAACATTAGGGGCGAGGGCATGCTGCTAATCTGACCATCTAAAACATTAGGGGCAAGGGCTTGCTGCTGATCTGATTATCTAAAACATTATGGACGAGGGCCTGCTGGTGACCCTCTAAAACAGGCATCCTCAAACTGCGGCCCTCCAGCTGTTGTAAAACTGCAACTCCCACAATGCCCTGCTGTAGGCTGATACCTGTAGGCTGTTTGGGCATGCTGGGAGTTGTAGTTTTGCAATAGCTGGAGGACCGCAGTTTGAGGATGCCTGCTCTAAAACATTAGTAGTGAGGGCAGCCTAATAAACATGTTGATATGATGGAGGAAGAGGATGAGAAAAGGAAGATTGAACCATATACCCTTTTTTGTGGTGGAAGGGGTGCATGGGAATGCAGTGTATTCAATACACCATAAAAGCCACATTTAAAGTGCCTTTATGTTCAGCCACTTTTCTCTGGTGAAGTAGAGAAGTCAGGGGCAATCCAGGCCTTGTTCATTTTGATAAGAGTCAACCTGTCAGCATTTTCAGTTGACAGGCAGAAGCGCTTATCAGTAGGGATGAGCGAACCTGAACTATATAGTTCGGGTTCATACCGAATTTTGGGGTGTTCGTGACACGGACCCAAACCCGAACATTTTCCTAAAAGTTCGGGTTCTGTGTTCGGTGCTTTCTTGGTGCTTTTTGAAAGGCTGCAAAGCAGCCAATCAACAAGCGTCATACTACTTGCCCCAAGAGGCCATCACAGCCATGCCTACTATTGGCATGGCTGTGATTGGCCAGTGCAGCATGTGACCCAGCCTCTATTTAAGCTGGAGTCACTCTGCTCTGATCAGTGTAGGGAGAGGATGCTGCTGCTGTTAGGGCGAGATTAGGCAGTGATTTACTCTTCAAAAACACTTAATAAAGTGATCGATCTACAGCTGTGAATCATTCAACCTTTGCTATTTAATTGCTCACTGTTTTTAGGCTGCCCAGAGCGTTTTTCTGTCACTTTTTTCTGGGGTGATCGGCGGCCATTTTGTGTCTTGTGGTGCGCCAGCACAAGCTGCCACCAAGTACATTTAACCATCAATAGTGTTTTTTTTGTTTTTTTTTTGCTATATCCTACATCAGGGGTTTGGCTGTGCTTGCTATTTTATTGAGGGGTGAAATACAATTGCCAAAATAGCAGTACCCTAAATCTGGTGTTTCAGCTGAGGCTAGCCAATTGTAATACTGTCTGCTGTCTGGCAAAGGATATATTTTTTCCTCTGGGTTGAAATACAATTCCCAAATTAGAAATTCCCTACAGCAGAAACCACTGATTTATCAGGCCAAGTTTAAATCTATCCATAAAAGGGTATATTAGATTGAAAGTGCTGATAGGGTCATCCTCAATAACTTCACACGCTACCGTGCATTTCCAAGTCTAATTTTGTCCGTAAAGGGATACCTGTCATCCATCCAGGGCCTAAATACTAGGCCTACAATTTATATTCAGCTAAATCTGTGTTTACTGCTGTGGCTGGTATAGTTATTTAGTGTCTGTCAAAGCACAGTTTTTGTTCTGGGTTGAAATGCAATTTCCTAAATCAGTGGTTTCTGCTGTATCAGGCCAAGTTTAAATCTAATCTCCTCCTCTTCTTCCACCTGCTCATCCAGTCAGCCACACACCTTCACCATCAACTTCAGCACAGCCCGGGGTAAACGTCAGCAGGCCATTCTAAAACTCATATGTTTGGGGGACAGGCCCCACACCGCGCAGGAGCTGTGGCGGGGTATTGAACAACAGACCGACGAGTGGTTGCTGCCGGTGAACCTCAAGCCCGGCCTGGTGGTGTGCGATAATGGGCGAAATCTCGTTGCAGCTCTGGGACTAGCCGGTTTGATGCACATCCCTTGCCTGGCGCATATGCTGAATTTGGTGGTGCAGAAGTTTATTCACAAATACCGCGACATGTCAGAGCTTCTGCATAATGTGCGGTCCGTCTGTGCGCGCTTCCGGCGTTCACATCCTGCCGCTGCTCGCCTGTCTGCGCTACAGCGTAACTTCGGCCTTCCCGCTCACCGCCTCATATGCGACGTGCCCACCAGGTGGAACTCCACCTTGCACATGCTAGACAGACTGTGCGAGCAGCAGCAGGCCATAGTGGAGTTTCAGCTGAGGAAGAGGAGGTGGCCCAGGAGGAGGAGGAGGAGGAGGAGGAGGAGGAGGAAGAGGGGTCATTTTTAGCACTTTCAGGCCAGTCTCTTAGAAGTGACTCAGAGGGAGGTTTTTTGCAACAGCAGAGGCTAGGTACAAATGTGGCCAGATGGGGCCCACTACTGGAGGACGAGGAGGACGAGGATGAGGAGGAGGTGGAGGAGGATGAGGATGAGGATGAAGCATGTTCACAGCGGGGTGGCACCCAACGCAGCTCGGGCCCATCACTGGTGCATGGCTGGGGGGAAACGGAGGACGATGACGATACGCCTCCCACAGAGGACAGCTTGTCCTTACCTCTGGGCAGCCTGGCACACATGAGTGACTACATGCTGCAGTGCCATAGTTGCCCACATTTTAACATGTGCGGACTACTGGGTTGCCACCCTTCTGGATCCCCGGTACAAAGACAATGTGCCCACCTTACTTCCTGCACTGGAGCGTGATAGGAAGATGCGCGAGTACAAGCACACGTTGGTAGACACTCTACTGAGAGCATTCCCAAATGTCACAGGGGAACAAGTGGAAGCCCAAGGCGAAGGCAGAGGAGGAGCAAGAGGTCGCCAACGCAGCTGTGTCACGGCCAGCTCCTCTGATGGCAGGGTTAGCATGGCAGAGATGTGGAAAAGTTTTGTCACCATGCCACAGCTAACTGCACCACCACCTGATACGGAACGTGTTAGCAGGAGGCAGCATTTCACTAACATGATGGAACAGTACATGTGCACAGCCCTCCAGGTACTGACTGATGGTTCGGCCCCATTCAACTTCTAGGTCTCCAAATTGTCCACGTGGCCAGAGCTAGCCTTTTATGCCTTGGAGCGTTTTGTCTGAACGTGTATTCAGCACGGCAGGGGGCGTCATTACAGAGAAACACAGCCGCCTATCCACAGCCAATGTAGACAAGCTGACGTTCGTAAAAATGAACCAGGCATGGATCCCACAGGACCTGTCCATCCCTTGTGCAGATTAGACATTTATAACTGCCTCCCCTTAACCCAAAGTTGAATGAACCTCTCCTCTGTCTTGGTGCCGGGGCCTAAATATCTGACAATGGCCTGTTCCAGTGGTGAGTGACATGAAGCCTGATTCTCTGCTATGACATGAAGCCTGAATCTCTGCTATGGGACCTCTCTCCTCTGTCTGGGTGCCGGGGCCTAAATATCTGACAATGGCCTGTTCCAGTAGTGGGTGACGTGAAGCCTGATTCTCTGAAATGGGACCTCTCTCCTCTGTCTGGGTGCCGGGGCCTAAATATCTGACAATGGCCTGTTCCAGTAGTGGGTGACGTAAGCCTGATTCTCTGCTATGACATGAAGCCTGATTCTCTGCTATGACATGAAGCCTGATTCTCTGCTATGGGACCTCTCTCCTCTGTCTGGGTGCCGGGGCCTAAATATCTGACAGTGGCCTGTTCCAGTGGTGGGTGACATGAAGCTTTATTCTCTGCAATGGGGCCTCTCTCCTCTGTCTGAGTGCCGGGGCCTAAATATCTGACAATAGCCTGTTCCAGTGGTGGGTGACGTGAAGCCTGATTCTCTGCTATGACATGAAGCCTGATTCTCTGCTATGGGACCTCTCTCTTCTGTCTGGGTGTAGGGGCCTAAATATCTGACAGTGGCCTGTTCCAGTGGTGGGTGACATGAAGCCTGATTCTCTGCAATGGGACCTCTCTCCTCTGTTTGGGTGCCGGGGTCTAAATATCTGACAATGGCTTGTTCCAGTGGTGGGTGACGTGAAGCCTGATTCTCTGCTATGACATGAAGCCTGATTCTCTGCAATGGGACCTCTCTCCTCTGTCTGGGTGCCGGGGCCTAAATATCTGACAGTGGCCTGTTCCAGTGGTGGGTGACATGAAGCCTGATTCTCTGCTATGGGACCTCTCTCTAATTGATATTGGTTAATTTTTATTTATTTTATTTACATTTTTATTCATTTCCCTATCCACATTTGTTTGCAGGGGATTTACCTACATTTTGCTGCCTTTTGCAGCCCTCTAGCCATTTCCTGGGCTGTTTTACAGCCTTTTTAGTGCCGAAAAGTTCGGGTCCCCATTGACTTCAATGGGGTTCGGGTTCGAGGCGAAGTTCGGGTCGAGTTCGGATCCCGAACCCGAACATTTCCGGGAAGTTCGGCCGAACTTCTCGAACCCGAACATCCAGGTGTTCGCTCAACTCTACTTATCAGTTATTATGCCCCCAGCAGCACTAAATACCCGCTCTGACAAAACTGTGGCAGCAGGGCAGGCCAGCACCTCCAAGACGTAGGGTGCCAGTTTGTGCCACACATATAGCTCGGACACTCAATAGTTGCAAGGCACAGAAGGATCACTGAGGACGCTGACATGGTCTGCTATGTACTCCTTCACCATCTTCTAAAACTTTTCCCTCCTTGTGACTCTAGGCTGCGTATCAGGGTGAGGGTGTTGGCTGGGTATCATGAAACTGTCCCAGGCTTTGGAGAGTGTTGCCTTGCCTCTGTTGGAACTGCTGTGTGCTCCCCTTGTCTCCCCTCCTTGGTTGCCCAAGGAACTCCGGACTCTGCCGCCAGCGTTGTCAGTTGGAAATTTTTGGAGCAATTTTTCCACAAGGACCTTCTGGTATTGCACCATTTTGCTAGTCCTTGCCACCACAGGAATGAGAGATGAGAATTTCTCTTTGTAGAGGGGGTCGAGAAGGGTGAACAACCAGTAATCGGTGTTGGCCAAAATGCATATAACGCGAGGGTCACAGGAAAGGCAGCATAAAATAAAGTCAGTCATGTGTGCCAAAGTCCCAACAGACAAGACTTTGCTGTCCTCATCAGGAGGATGACTCTCAATCTCCTCATCCTCTTCGGCCCATCCACGCTGAACAGATGGAATAAACCTGCTATGGGTACTAATCTCTGTAGCGGAGGCAACCGTCTCCTGCTCCTCCTCCTCCTCCTCCTTCTCATCATCCAATTCGCGCTGAGAAGACGAACTGAGGATGGTCTGGCTATCACCCTGTGTACTGTCTTCACCATTTCCACATACAAAGCGTCTGCCTTCATTGTGAGCAGCGAGCTTTTCAGTAGACACAGAAGTGGGATGGTTACGCTAATTATAGCTGCATTGCCGCTCTCTATCTGTGTTGATTCCTCAAAATTGCGTAAAACCTCATAGAGGTCAGACATCCATGCCCACTCGTCTCTTGTGAAGAGCAAAAGCTTACTGGAAAGGCCATGTTGCAGCCTGTATTCCACTACTGCCCTCTGCTGCTCACAAAGCCTGGCCAACATGTGGAACGTGGAGTTCCAGCGTGTGCTCATGTCGCACAACAGTCGTTGAGCTGGCAATTGCAAGCGCTGCTGCAGCGTTGCCAGACCGGCGGCAGCTGTAGATGACTTTGGGAAATGGGCACACACGTTGCACACCTTCACCAGTAGCTCAGGCAAATTGGGGTAGGTTTCGAAAAACCTCTGAACCACTAAGTTGAACACGTGGGCTAGGCATGGTATGTGTGTGAACTTGCCGAGCTCCAAAGCCACCACCAAGTTATAGCCATTATCTGACACAACCATGCCTGGTTGTAGGTTGAGTGGCGAGAGACACAGCTCAGTCTGGTCCCTTATCCCCTGCCACAGCTCTGCGGTGGTGTGTGCTGTTTGTCAACTAAGCAAATTACTTTCAGCACGGCCTGTTGCCGCTTCCCCACTGCAGTGCTACACTGTTTCCAACTACTGACTTGACTGATGGCTGACTGGTGCTGCAAGATAAGAAATCAGAGGTGGAAGTGGAGGAGGAGGTGGAGGAAGAGAAGGGGGGTTGCAGCCACTAATGTACATGGTGGCAGAAATACTGATGAAAGTAGGGCCCGCAATCCTTTTCGTCTGAAGCACCTGTGCCATCCCAGGGTACGACTCGCTCCCGGCCTCCACAACGTTCACCCAGTGTGCTATCAGGGAAATGTAACATCCCTGGCCAAAAGCACTTGTCCATGTTTCAGTATTTAAGTGGACCTTCCCAGTAACTGCGTTGGTCAGGGCATGGGTGATGTGGCACGGGACAAATGCTGGTGTAAGGCGAGGACGGCACACCAGGAAAAATAGTGGCGCCTGCGAACTGAGTAACGAGGGAAAGCCTCAGTGTCTACAAGCCTAAATAGCAATATTTTTAGGGCCAGCAATTTGGAAAGGTGTGCAATTAGTGCTAATGCCTGTGGGTGGGTGGCTGGGTATTTGCACTTTCATTCAAAGGCCTGTGGTATGGACATCTGTATGCTGCACTGGGACACAGAAGTGGATGTGCTAGCTGATGGTGCTTGCAAAGGTCCAGGTGCAGAGCGGGAAGCATCCGGGCCTGCAGCTTGGACAGGGGATTGGCCAGAACGTAACACAGGGGAAGAGGAGGCAGTGGTGTGACCAGCAGACACTGATTGTGGACCCAGGCGTTCGGCCCACCTATTAGGGTGCTTTGATGCAATGTGACTGATCATGCTGTTAGTGGTGAGGTTGCTAGTGTTCACGCCCCTGCTCATTTTGGTATGGCACAGGTTGCAAATGACAATTCTTTTATCATCCGCTCCTCAAAAAAGCGCCAGACTGCGGAACACCTAGCCCTTGGCAAGGGAGATTGCCACAAGGGGATGCTCCGGGGAACAGTTGCAGGCCCGCCTTCTCCTTTTTGCCAGCCTGTTGTGGTGCTGCAGATCCCTCCCCCTCTGTACTGCTGTTGTCGCTCAGCTTGCCACCTTCCCAGGTTGGGTCAGTGATTTCTTCGACCACCACCTCCCTCCTATTTCACTTCCTCACTCTGGTCATCCTCCTGACTTGTTGACCTTACAAGAACCTCACTTATTGACAACTGTGTCTCATCCTCATCATGAACCTCTTGAGACACTAATTGCCATTGAATTATTGGCAACTGTGTCTCATCATCATCATCATCATCCACCTCCTGAAACACTAATTGCGGTTCCACACCGTCATCTTCTTCTGACTGTGGATGTGCATTGATTCTCAAACTCTTGAGCAAGATCCCCTCATGTCCCTCTTCAAGTGGGCTTGGAGAGAGGCCCAAATCAAGGAATGGTGATGAAAAAAGCTCCTCAGAAGATCCAAGTGTGGGATCACTTTTTTGCCAAGACTCTCCATGGTAGGAGGAAGGAGGATCAGGGTGAGGATTCTGTTGACCAGACTCTTGACTACTGAGACTGGACTTTGTGGAAGGCAGGGTGGTGCTTAACCGACTGGAAGCATTATCTGCTGCAATCCAACCGACCACCTGGTTGCAGCGGGTGACTTCGAGAGTGGTGTCCTGCGCTGCCCTGTAAACTGGGACATAAAGCTAGATATTGTGGATAAGTGTTTTTCTTGTGCTCTGGCAGCAGGCACAGTTTCACCACACCATCAGCAGCACGGCCACTTTCCCATTCCCTTACTGCTTGCCTTGAGCATATTAAATGGTATATATGCTTGCAAGAATGTCACACGTACAGCAGCGCAGGTTTTGTAAGTATATGCGCAAATAAATTACACTGAATGTCACAGATATTTAGGATGCGCAAACGTTATACAGGAAATGTAACGCAGGTAATGTCGCTGTCAGCAGCGGACAAACAATTGCGCTGAATGTCACAGATATTTAGGATGTGCAAATGTAACACAACAGATGTAGCAGAGGTTTTGTCACTGTCAGCAGCGACCAAACAATTGCCCGCAAATTTGCGCAGGTTGCTCTACTAATATATATTGCAGCCAGATAAAACAATAGTCCTTAAAAAGACTTTTGGGGCTCTAACACCTTTCAACAATAAACCCTGCCTAAAAAAAATAATAATAATTCTGTCCCTACACTATCTGTCCTTTCTGCTGCAGCTCGCCCTAACTAAGACTGAGCAGAACCATGTGTCATCGGGTTCTATATAGCACCCGATGACGCGTTCCGGACAGCCAATCACTGTAATGCCAGTAACCAACATGGCTACGGCATTAGAATCAGTGCCAGTACTACCCCACATGTTTATTGGCTGCGTAGCAGCCAACAAACCTACGGGGAGGAGACTCGAGTTAAAATGGTGTTCGGCCGAGCATGCTCGCCCAACACTAGTAATCACCTCAGTCTATATAATATCACCTCAGTCAGTCTATACATTATCCCTCAGTCCATTAAATCGTTAAAAGGCAGCAGCTGGTTGTGTTTTCATGTTGAGATCGTACAAATGTGCAATCCCAGATACAGGACATGATTGAGTTCATAGCAACAGCATGGTCATTAGAGGGACAAGATTTACCAACTCCTGAGATGGTGCTCCTTTACTGGACAAAAAAGTCTTGCATACAGAACTTCTACATACAGAATCTGTAACAGTGGCCGAACTCAGATGTGAATGGATAGTACTAGATCAAAGTAGAGCATGTTTAGCACACAAATACAGTGCCAGAACCGAGATCAGAATATGCATACAGCACCAGAACCAAGTTAATTGCATGAATACAGTGACAGAACCAAGTTTATTGATCAAATACAGCACCAGAACAAGTTCACTGCATGAATACAGCACCAGAAACAAGCCTATAAGTCAAATACAGCACCAGAACCAAGTTCACTGCATGAATACAGCACCAGAAACAAGCCTATAAGTCAAATACAGCACCAGAACCAAGTTCACTGCATGAATACAGCACCAGGACTTAGTCAAAACACCAAAACAGCAGCATCAGAACCATGTTCACTACATAAGTACAGCACTAGAACCAAGTTCATTACATAAATACAGAACCAGAACCAAACACATGAGTCTAATAAAGCACCAGAATCAACTACATAAATATAGCACCAGAACCAAGCCCATAAGTCAAATACAGCACCAGAACCAAGTTAATTTCATAAATATAGCCTAGAACCAAGTTCACTGCATAAATACAGCACCAGAACCATGTGCAGTACATATCTACATCACCAGATTTTCAAAGTTCAATACAGATACCATTTGAGTAGTCAGCTCAGACTTTGCCATATAAGCTTATACAATGTGAAACTACAGTTTTGAGTATGGCCTGAACGGTTGAAAAAGGGATGCTGGGAGTTGTTGTTTCACAAAGGTCCATGCCACCACCCATCATCAGCTGTAGATCATCCAGGTGACTATAGCACTCATCTTACACAGTCAGTAGAAGAATAATCATTTCCATTTAGTGACTTACAGGTGACGTCTCCTCCTGAGTTCTTCTCCATTTGGTTCAGACCACCATGATGACATCTCCCAGCCACAATTTGTCTCTGCAGATTTTGCCGAGAAGGTGTCTTCAGCTTCTCTCTTTGCCAACACATTGGCACCCTGCATACTAACACCACATCATCTCAGTGCCATATGATGTGCCCTGGATATAATAGCAGCATTAGTGCTACACAAAGGGGCCCCAAATGGTAGTACCACATACTCTGTGCCATCTGTATATAGTGCCGCATACTCTGTGCCCTCTGTATATAGTGCCACACACTTTGTGGCTTCTGTATATAATGCCACACACAGTGCCCCTAATACTAGTGCCACATGCCCTGTGCCCCCTGTATATAGTGCCACATGCTTGATGCCCCTTTTAAAAAGTGCCACTTATATGTGCCCCTTTCATGTGTAGCACCTCTTATATGTGCCTCCTGTATGTATAGTGCCTCTTATATGTGTCCCCTTTATGTATAGCACCTCTTATATGTGGCCCCTTTATGTATAGTGTCTCTTATATGTGCCCCCTTTTATTTATATATTGCATCTTACATGTGCCCCATTTATGTATAGTGGCTTTTGTATGTGCTCACTTTACGTATAGGGCCTCTTATATTTGGCCCCTTTATGTATAGTGCACCTATATGTGCCCCCTTTATGTATATTGCTTCTTATATCTGTCCCCTTTATGTATAGTGGCTATTATATGGGCCCCTTATGTATACCGTCTCCTATATTTACTCCCTTTATGTACTGTATATTTAATCTTATATGTGCCCCCTTTATGTATAGTGCCTCTTGTATGTGCCCCCTTTATATATAATTAGGGATGAGCGAACTCGAACTGTATAGTTCGGGTTCGTACCGAATTTTGGGGTGTCCGTGACACGGACCCGAACCCGGACATTTTCGTAAAAGTCCGGGTTCGGGTTCGGTGTTCGTCGCTTTCTTCGCGCTTTTGTGACGCTTTCTTGGCGCTTTTTGAAAGGCTGCAAAGCAGCCAATCAACAAGCGTCATACTACTTGCCCCAAGAGGCCATCACAGCCATGCCTACTATTGGCATGGCTGTGATTGGCCAGAGCACCATGTGACCCAGCCTCTATTTAAGCTGGAGTCACATAGCGCCGCCCGTCACTCTGCTCTGATTAGCGTAGGGAGAGGTTGCGGCTGCGACAGTAGGGCGAGATTAGGCAGATTAACTCCTCCAAAGGACTTGATTAACTGATCGATCTGCAGCTGTGGATCATTGAGCTGCTGATCCTCAATTGCTCACTGTTTTTAGGCTGCACAGACCGTTTGTCAGTCTCATTTTTCTGGGGTGATCGGCGGCCATTTTGTGTCTTGTGGTGCGCCAGCACAAGCTGCGACCAAGTGCATTTAACCCTCAATGGTGTGGTTGTTTTTTGGCTAAAGCCTACATCAGGGTGAAGCTGTCACACCAAGTGCATTTATCCAGCAATAGTCTGTTCATTTTTTGGCCATATACAAAATCAGGGGCAAGCTGCGCCTGTCACCAAGTGCATTTAACCCTCAATGGTGTGGTTGTTTTTTGGCTAAAGCCTACATCAGGGTGAAGCTGTCACACCAAGTGCATTTAACCAGCAATAGTCTGTTTATTTTTTGGCCATATACTACATCAGGGGCAAGCTGCGCCCGTCACCAAGTGCATTTAACCCTCAGTAGTGTGGTTGGTCAAGCTGTGACACCAAGTGCATTTAACCAGCAATAGTCTGTTCATTTTTTGGCCATATACAAAATCAGGGGCAAGCTGCGCCTGTCACCAAGTGCATTTAACCCTCAATGGTGTGGTTGTTTTTTGGCTAAAGCCTACATCAGGGTGAAGCTGTCACACCAAGTGCATTTAACCAGCAATAGTCTGTTTATTTTTTGGCCATATCCCAGTCTAATTCTGTCACTAAATCCATACCGGTCACCCAGCGCCTAAATACTAGGCCTCAAATTTATATCCAGCTAAATCTGTCCCTAGTGCTGTAGCTGGGCGAGTTATTTAGTGTCCGTTCAAGCACATTTCTTGTTCTGGGTTGAAATACAATTCCCAATTTAGCAATTTCATAATTTAGTGGTTCCTGCTATATCAGAGCTATTTGAAATCTATCCCAAAAAGGGTATATAATATTGAAGGTGCACATTGGGTCATTCAGAATAACTTCACACACACCCGCTACTGTGTATTTCCAAGTCTAATTCTGTCACTAAACCCATACCTGTCACCCAGCGCCTAAATACTAGGCCTCAAATTTAAATCCCTCTAAATCTCTCGTTACCCACCGCTGTACTGTTGTTGCTGGGCAAGATATTTAGTGTCCGTCAAAGCACATTTTTTGTTCTGGGTTGAAGTACAATTCCCAATTTAGCAATTTCATAATTTAGTGGTTTCTGCTATATCAGAGCTATTTGAAATCTATCCCTAAAAGGGTATATAATATTGAAGGTGCACATAGGGTCATTCAGAATAACTTCACACACACGCTTCTGTGCATTTCCAAGTCTAATTCTGTCACTAAATCCATACCGGTGACCCAGCGCCTAAATACTAGGCCTCAAATTTAAATCCCTCTAAATCTCTCGTTACCCACCGCTGTACTGTTGTTGCTGGGCAAGATATTTAGTGTCCGTCAAAGCACATTTTTTGTTCTGGGTTGAAGTACAATTCCCAATTTAGCAATTTCATAATTTAGTGGTTTCTGCTATATCAGAGCTATTTGAAATCTATCCCTAAAAGGGTATATAATATTGAAGGTGCACATAGGGTCATTCAGAATAACTTCACACACACGCTTCTGTGCATTTCCAAGTCTAATTCTGTCACTAAATCCATACCGGTGACCCAGCGCCTAAATACTAGGCCTCAAATTTAAATCCCTCTAAATCTCTCGTTACCCACCGCTGTACTGTTGTTGCTGGGCAAGATATTTAGTGTCCGTCAAAGCACATTTTTTGTTCTGGGTTGAAGTACAATTCCCAATTTAGCAATTTCATAATTTAGTGGTTTCTGCTATATCAGAGCTATTTGAAATCTATCCCTAAAAGGGTATATAATATTGAAGGTGCACATAGGGTCATTCAGAATAACTTCACACACACGCTTCTGTGCATTTCCAAGTCTAATTCTGTCACTAAATCCATACCGGTGACCCAGCGCCTAAATACTAGGCCTCAAATTTAAATCCCTCTAAATCTCTCGTTACCCACCGCTGTACTGTTGTTGCTGGGCAAGATATTTAGTGTCCGTCAAAGCACATTTTTTGTTCTGGGTTGAAGTACAATTCCCAATTTAGCAATTTCATAATTTAGTGGTTTCTGCTATATCAGAGCTATTTGAAATCTATCCCTAAAAGGGTATATAATATTGAAGGTGCACATAGGGTCATTCAGAATAACTTCACACACACGCTTCTGTGCATTTCCAAGTCTAATTCTGTCACTAAATCCATACCGGTGACCCAGCGCCTAAATACTAGGCCTCAAATTTAAATCCCTCTAAATCTCTCGTTACCCACCGCTGTACTGTTGTTGCTGGGCAAGATATTTAGTGTCCGTCAAAGCACATTTTTTGTTCTGGGTTGAAGTACAATTCCCAATTTAGCAATTTCATAATTTAGTGGTTTCTGCTATATCAGAGCTATTTGAAATCTATCCCTAAAAGGGTATATAATATTGAAGGTGCACATAGGGTCATTCAGAATAACTTCACACACACGCTTCTGTGCATTTCCAAGTCTAATTCTGTCACTAAATCCATACCGGTGACCCAGCGCCTAAATACTAGGCCTCAAATTTAAATCCCTCTAAATCTCTCGTTACCCACCGCTGTACTGTTGTTGCTGGGCAAGATATTTAGTGTCCGTCAAAGCACATTTTTTGTTCTGGGTTGAAGTACAATTCCCAATTTAGCAATTTCATAATTTAGTGGTTTCTGCTATATCAGAGCTATTTGAAATCTATCCCTAAAAGGGTATATAATATTGAAGGTGCACATTGGGTCATTCAGAATAACTTCACACACACCCGCTACTGTGTATTTCCAAGTCTAATTCTGTCACTAAACCCATACCTGTCACCCAGCGCCTAAATACTAGGCCTCAAATTTAAATCCCTCTAAATCTCTCGTTACCCACCGCTGTACTGTTGTTGCTGGGCAAGATATTTAGTGTCCGTCAAAGCACATTTTTTGTTCTGGGTTGAAGTACAATTCCCAATTTAGCAATTTCATAATTTAGTGGTTTCTGCTATATCAGAGCTATTTGAAATCTATCCCTAAAAGGGTATATAATATTGAAGGTGCACATAGGGTCATTCAGAATAACTTCACACACACGCTTCTGTGCATTTCCAAGTCTAATTCTGTCACTAAATCCATACCGGTCACCCAGCGCCTAAATACTAGGCCTCAAATTTATATCCCGCTGAATTTGAATACAATACATTGGGCCAAATAATATATTTGTTGTTGTGGTGAACCATAACAATGAGAAAAACATCTAGTAAGGGACGCGGACGTGGACATGGTCGTGGTGGTGTTAGTGGACCCTCTGGTGCTGGGAGAGGACGTGGCCGTTCTGCCACATCCACACGTCCTAGTGTACCAACTACCTCAGGTCCCAGTAGCCGCCAGAATTTACAGCGATATATGGTGGGGCCCAATGCCGTTCTAAGGATGGTAAGGCCTGAGCAGGTACAGGCATTAGTCAATTGGGTGGCCGACAGTGGATCCAGCACGTTCACATTATCTCCCACCCAGTCTTCTGCAGAAAGCGCACAGATGGCGCCTGAAAACCAACCCCATCAGTCTGTCACATCACCCCCATGCATACCAGGGAAACTGTCTCAGCCTCAAGTTATGCAGCAGTCTCTTATGCTGTTTGAAGACTCCGCTGGCAGGGTTTCCCAAGGGCATCCACCTAGCCCTTCCCCAGCGGTGAAAGACATAGAATGCACTGACGCACAACCACTTATGTTTCCTGATGATGAGGACATGGGAATACCACCTCAGCATGTCTCTGATGATGACGAAACACAGGTGCCAACTGCTGCGTCTTTCTGCAGTGTGCAGACTGAACAGGAGGTCAGGGATCAAGACTGGGTGGAAGACGATGCAGGGGACGATGAGGTCCTAGACCCCACATGGAATGAAGGTCGTGCCACTGACTTTCACAGTTCGGAGGAAGAGGCAGTGGTGAGACCGAGCCAACAGCGTAGCAAAAGAGGGAGCAGTGGGCAAAAGCAGAACACCCGCCGCCAAGAGACTCCGCCTGCTACTGACCGCCGCCATCTGGGACCGAGCACCCCAAAGGCAGCTTCAAGGAGTTCCCTGGCATGGCACTTCTTCAAACAATGTGCTGACGACAAGACCCGAGTGGTTTGCACGCTGTGCCATCAGAGCCTGAAGCGAGGCATTAACGTTCTGAACCTGAGCACAACCTGCATGACCAGGCACCTGCATGCAAAGCATGAACTGCAGTGGAGTAAACACCTTAAAACCAAGGAAGTCACTCAGGCTCCCCCTGCTACCTCTTCTGCTGCTGCCGCCTCGGCCTATTCTGCTGCTGCCGCCTCGGCCTCTTCCTCCGCCTCTGGAGGAACGTTGGCACCTGCCGCCCAGCAAACAGGGGATGTACCACCAACACCACCACCACCACCTCCGTCACCAAGCGTCTCAACCATGTCACACGCCAGCGTTCAGCTCTCCATCTCACAAACATTTGATAGAAAGCGTAAATTCCCACCTAGCCACCCTCGATCCCTGGCCCTGAATGCCAGCATTTCTAAACTACTGGCCTATGAAATGCTGTCATTTAGGCTGGTGGACACAGACAGCTTCAAACAGCTCATGTCGCTTGCTGTCCCACAGTATGTTGTTCCCAGCCGGCACTACTTCTCCAAGAGAGCCGTGCCTTCCCTGCACAACCAAGTATCCGATAAAATCAAGTGTGCACTGCGCAACGCCATCTGTGGCAAGGTCCACCTAACCACAGATACGTGGACCAGTAAGCACGGCCAGGGACGCTATATCTCCCTAACTGCACACTGGGTAAATGTAGTGGCAGCTGGGCCCCAGGCGGAGAGCTGTTTGGCGCACGTCCTTCCGCCGCCAAGGATCGCAGGGCAACATTCTTTGCCTCCTGTTGCCACCTCCTCCTTCTCGGCTTCCTCCTCCTCTTCTTCCACCTGCTCATCCAGTCAGCCACACACCTTCACCACCAACTTCAGCACAGCCCGGGGTAAACGTCAGCAGGCCATTCTGAAACTCATATGTTTGGGGGACAGGCCCCACACCGCACAGGAGTTGTGGCGGGGTATAGAACAACAGACCGACGAGTGGTTGCTGCCGGTGAGCCTCAAGCCCGGCCTGGTGGTGTGTGATAATGGGCGAAATCTCGTTGCAGCTCTGGGACTAGCCAATTTGACGCACATCCCTTGCTTGGCGCATGTGCTGAATTTGGTGGTGCAGAAGTTCATTCACAACTACCCCGACATGTCAGAGCTGCTGCATAAAGTGCGGGCCGTCTGTTCGCGCTTCCGGCGTTCACATCCTGCCGCTGCTCGCCTGTCTGCGCTACAGCGTAACTTCGGCCTTCCCGCTCACCGCCTCATATGCGACGTGCCCACCAGGTGGAACTCCACCTTGCACATGCTGGACAGACTGTGCGAGCAGCAGCAGGCCATAGTGGAGTTTCAGCTGCAGCACGCACGGGTCAGTCGCACTACAGAACAGCACCACTTCACCACCAATGACTGGGCCTCCATGCGAGACCTGTGTGCCCTGTTGCGCTGTTTCGAGTACTCCACCAACATGGCCAGTGGCGATGACACCGTTATCAGCGTTACAATACCACTTCTATGTCTCCTTGAGAAAACACTTAGGGCGATGATGGAACAGGAGGTGGCCCAGGAGGAGGAGGAGGAGGATGAGGAAGAGGGGTCATTTTTAGCACTTTCAGGCCAGTCTCTTCGAAGTGACTCAGAGGGAGGTTTTTTGCAACAGCAGAGGCCAGGTACAAATGTGGCCAGCCAGGGCCCACTACTGGAGGACGAGGAGGACGAGGATGAGGAGGAGGTGGAGGAGGATGAGGATGAAGCATGGTCACAGCGGGGTGGCACCCAACGCAGCTCGGGTCCATCACTGGTGCGTGGCTGGGGGGAAAGGCAGGACGATGACGATACGCCTCCCACAGAGGACAGCTTGTCCTTACCCCTGGGCAGCCTGGCACACATGAGCGACTACATGCTGCAGTGCCTGCGCAACGACAGCAGAGTTGCCCACATTTTAACCTGTGCGGACTACTGGGTTGCCACCCTGCTGGATCCACGCTACAAAGACAATGTGCCCACCTTACTTCCTGCACTGGAGCGTGATAGGAAGATGCGCGAGTACAAGCGCACGTTGGTAGACGCGCTACTGAGAGCATTCCCAAATGTCACAGGGGAACAAGTGGAAGCCCAAGGCCAAGGCAGAGGAGGAGCAAGAGGTCGCCAAGGCAGCTGTGTCACGGCCAGCTCCTCTGAGGGCAGGGTTAGCATGGCAGAGATGTGGAAAACTTTTGTCAACACGCCACAGCTAACTGCACCACCACCTGATACGCAACGTGTTAGCAGGAGGCAACATTTCACTAACATGGTGGAACAGTACGTGTGCACACCCCTCCACGTACTGACTGATGGTTCGGCCCCATTCAACTTCTGGGTCTCTAAATTGTCCACGTGGCCAGAGCTAGCCTTTTATGCCTTGGAGGTGCTGGCCTGCCCGGCAGCCAGCGTTTTGTCTGAACGTGTATTCAGCACGGCAGGGGGCGTCATTACAGACAAACGCAGCCGCCTGTCTACAGCCAATGTGGACAAGCTGACGTTCATAAAAATGAACCAGGCATGGATCCCACAGGACCTGTCCGTCCCTTGTCCAGATTAGACATTAACTACCTCCCCATAACCATATATTATTGGACTCCAGGGCACTTCCTCATTCAATCCTATTTTTATTTTCATTTTACCATTATATTGCGATGCTACCCAAAGTTGAATGAACCTCTCCTCTGCCTGTGTGCTAGGCCTAAATATATGCCAATGGACTGTTGCAGTGGTGGCTGACATGAAGCCTGATTCTCTGCTATGACATGCAGACTAATTCTCTGCTGACATGAAGCCAGATTGTCTGTTACGGGACCTCTCTCCTCTGCCTGGGTGCTGGGCCTAAATTTATGACAATGGACTGTTGCAGTGGTGGCTGACGTGAAGCCTGATTCTCTGCTATGACATGCAGACTGATTCTCTGCTGACATGAAGCCAGATCCTCTGTTACGGGACCTCTCTCCTCTGCCTGGGTGCTGGGCCTGAATATATGCCAATGGACTGTTGCAGTGGTGGGTGACGTGAAGCCTCATTCTCTGCTATGACATGCAGACTAATTCTCTGCTGACATGAAGCCAGATTGTCTGTTACGGGACCTTTCTCCTCTGCCTGGGTTCTGGGCCTAAATTTATGAAAATTGACTCTTACAGTGGTGGGTGACGTGAAGCCTGATTCTCTGCTATGATATGAAGACTGATTCTCTGCTGACATGAAGCCAGATTGTCTGTTACGGGACCTTTCTCCTCTGCCTGGGTTCTGGGCCTAAATTTATGAAAATTGACTCTTACAGTGGTGGGTGACGTGAAGCCTGATTCTCTGCTATGATATGAAGACTGATTCTCTGCTGACATGAAGCCAGATTGTCTGTTACGGGACCTTTCTCCTCTGCCTGGGTTCTGGGCCTAAATTTATGAAAATTGACTCTTACAGTGGTGGGTGACGTGAAGCCTGATTCTCTGCTATGATATGAAGACTGATTCTCTGCTGACATGAAGCCAGATTGTCTGTTACGGGACCTTTCTCCTCTGCCTGGGTTCTGGGCCTAAATTTATGAAAATTGACTCTTACAGTGGTGGGTGACGTGAAGCCTGATTCTCTGCTATGATATGAAGACTGATTCTCTGCTGACATGAAGCCAGATTGTCTGTTACGGGACCTTTCTCCTCTGCCTGGGTTCTGGGCCTAAATTTATGAAAATTGACTCTTACAGTGGTGGGTGACGTGAAGCCTGATTCTCTGCTATGATATGAAGACTGATTCTCTGCTGACATGAAGCCAGATTGTCTGTTACGGGACCTTTCTCCTCTGCCTGGGTTCTGGGCCTAAATTTATGAAAATTGACTCTTACAGTGGTGGGTGACGTGAAGCCTGATTCTCTGCTATGATATGAAGACTGATTCTCTGCTGACATGAAGCCAGATTGTCTGTTACGGGACCTTTCTCCTCTGCCTGGGTTCTGGGCCTAAATTTATGAAAATTGACTCTTACAGTGGTGGGTGACATGAAGCCTGATTCTCTGCTATGATATGAAGACTGATTCTCTGCTGACATGAAGCCAGATTGTCTGTTACGGGACCTTTCTCCTCTGCCTGGGTTCTGGGCCTAAATTTATGAAAATTGACTCTTACAGTGGTGGGTGACGTGAAGCCTGATTCTCTGCTATGATATGAAGACTGATTCTCTGCTGACATGAAGACAGATTCTCTGTTACGGGACCTCTCTCCTCTGCCTGTGTGTGTGCTGGGCCTAAATATATGCCAATGGACTGTTGCAGTGGTGGCTGACGTGAAGCCTCATTCTCTGCTATGACATGCAGACTAATTCTCTGCTGACATGAAGACAGATTCTCTGTTACGGGACCTCTCTCCTCTGCCTGTGTGTGTGCTGGGCCTAAATATATGCCAATGGACTGTTGCAGTGGTGGCTGACGTGAAGCCTCATTCTCTGCTATGACATGCAGACTAATTCTCTGCTGACATGAAGACAGATTCTCTGTTACGGGACCTCCCTCCTCTGCCTGGGTGCTGGGCCTAAATATATGCCAATGGACTGTTGCAGTGGTGGCTGACGTGAAGCCTCATTCTCTGCTATGACATGCAGACTAATTCTCTGCTGACATGAAGACAGATTCTCTGTTACGGGACCTCTCTCCTCTGCCTGGGTGCCGGGGCCTAAATATCTGAGAATGGACTGTTCCAGTGGTGGGTGACGGGAAGCCAGATTCTCTGCTATGGAACCTCTCTCCAATTGATTTTGGTTAATTTTTATTTATTTAATTTTTATTTTAATTCATTTCCCTATCCACATTTGTTTGCAGGGGATTTACCTACATGTTGCTGCCTTTTGCAGCCCTCTAGCTCTTTCCTGGGCTGTTTTACAGCCTTTTTAGTGCCGAAAAGTTCGGGTCCCCATTGACTTCAATGGGGTTCGGGTTCGGGACGAAGTTCGGATCGGGTTCGGATCCCGAACCCGAACATTTCCGGGATGTTCGGCCGAACTTCTCGAACCCGAACATCCAGGTGTTCGCTCAACTCTATATATAATGCCTCTTTTATGTGCCCCCTGAACACATTATATGCTCACTGTATTATAATACTCTGCAGTGGGTAACAGAAGGTGTGACGTCACAATCTAAATGTTGCTGATGGTCACATGGTTAGAGGTATAATAGATGCAGTGGGTATATATAGTATATACAGCAGTGTGCTAATATGTGCGGTGCTACGTAAAAATTACACCTTGTATTTCAAATATCAATGCACTGCTCTATATTCTATATACCTGTACACACTGCATCTATTATACCTCATACCTTACATGTCAGTACACTGCTGTATATACTATATATCTGTATACACTGCATCAATTATACCTCATACCTCACATATCAGTACACTGCTCTATATTCTATATATCTGTATACCCTGCATCAATTATACCTCATACCTTACATGTCAGTACACTGCTGTATATACTATATATCTGTATACACTGCATCAATTATACCTCATACCTCACATGTCAGTACACTGCTCTATATTCTATATACCTGTACACACTGCATCTATTATACCTCATACCTTACATATCAGTACACTGCTGGGTACACTATATATCTAGTATTAGGGTCTATATCTATGAGATGAGTCAGGCTAGCCATGTCCTCTTTCCCCCAGGGACCTGCCCTCTCAAAGTCACTTCATGGGCCCTTAGAATTATGTAACAATCATTGTAGCATCTTGCTCTATGTAGTATTCGCATGTAGCTTTATAATGGGCCCCCAAAATTAATTTTACTGGTGAGTCCTAGGCACCCCAGTCCGACATTGCATACACACACATACAGTATATATATAATATACACACATTGTATACAGGTACATTATATATAAATGTATCTATACTGTATGCCATATATGATATGATATATATATATATATATATATATATATATATATATATTTATATATAATGAAAAACTAAAATTATAGGGAGTATGCATATTGATAGGCATAAATGAGGCACAATTAACTATTCCAATATCTTCCTAGAGAAGCTGCTGGGAAGTCTCCAGTAAATTATACAGATTTCTATTTTATTTTTTAATTTATTGGTAAAATTATCATTTAGCACTATATTACAGTGAACAGTATTAGCAGTTCCCATTGACTTGATTCCTCATTAATTCTTCTCACACCACTTTCCTAGTGACATTTGAACTTTTTTTCATTATATAAAACCGATCTTAAAATGACATTTCTGAGGAACAATCAGGGATACTAACATTTTATATTAAAAATTCAATCTGTGAAAAGTTAAATGCATTCAGGTTTAAGCAATGATTTTAGTTAATGTTTTCCATATGGCATAATTTAAATTTTACAGATTTTCTTCTTGTCTACCGTGTGTTAGGTTAGAGCAGAAATTACAGCACATTAAATGCTGACATATACGGGCCCTCTTCTATCAATGTGAAAAAAGTTGCACAGCAGGCTTTTGTTTTAAATAATCTCTAAAAAACAACCTGATATGATAAAGATATACAGATGTGTCCTATGCTATTACCTATTTAATCTGTAACAGACACTGCAATCTTAAAGAGGTTTTCTAACCTCTGGATAGGTCATCAGTATCTGATCTGTGGGGGTTCGACAAACAGGACCGCCTCTGATCAGCTGTTTGAGTAGGCCACAGCATTCACAGCACCCTTCTCTAAGCTTACCTTAGGTTAGTGACGTCACGTTCATCGGTCACATGGCCTAGGCGCAGCTCAGTCCCATTCAAGTAAATGGGGCTCGGCTGCGATAACAACCTTGGTAAGCTGCTCCAGTGAGAAGATGCGGTGTCCACAGATAACTGATCGGTGGGGTCCTGGGTGTTGGCCACCTGCCGATCAGATACTGAGGATAGGTCATTAGTATGGCTCCTTTGCCATATAGAAAGGCACCCATATTATAAATCGTTCATGGTAGGTGGGGATCTTTTTGCAGATGATGTTTTAGAGGCACAGGGGCTACAAATTATGCAAGTGTAATTATCTATGTGTAACATCTATGGATGTTCAATTAGAGGGTAATTATACTATAATGTACTTTTGGTTAAAAGCATCTGCCGTTCGAAATCGCTGTGCGACAGAGAATAATTACTTCTTGATAGTACCAGATTTACACCTCAGGACAGGATCTTTTTAGCACTTTAAACAGGGTTTGCAGCAGTATCCTTCAAAATAAGAATTGATAAAGGTAGCTGTAATTTTGCAATATATTACTTTTACTTGTATTGCTCCTATCTTCTGTTCTGAGCTGTGGTCACATGACCATGTCCAAGCAGGTCCTTCTTATTGACTGTGATATAATGTCCACGGACGTGTCAAAGCAGCAACTAGGACAGTGATAGGAGAGTATCTATGTAACTAGCTGTGTGGAAAGAGCTATAAACAAGCTGGATGTTGTTGGGGGGGGGTTATATTTGGTAAAAACCAAATTGAAAAAGAAAAAGCAGAGGAACGATGTACAGTACCTGAGGTGAGCAACTACATGAGCATATCTGATAAAAAAAAAATAGTAATCCAAGAAAACATCTTTAAGAATCCTACCATAACGAGTTGCTGTACTTTCACTCAGTAAAATTTCATTTAATAGAGGATAGTGTAACAAGCAAATTTCTTAAGCACTTCTTTTTAAAAATATGCCTGCATCCACCTAAAAAAAAACTACTTTAAAGTCATGGTCACTAGGGGTCTCACTTCCACCTAATTTGCAGTCCACTGCCTGTTGTCAGGCAAGATCCATCTCTACTAACAGATGATGGTTCACAGGAAATGAGGGAGTGCCAAAGCTAGCTGAGAATCTGAGCCTGATAAAATAACTACTTCTACACAGCTTCGGAAGAGCAGAGAAGCTCCTGTGTTTCTGTAAGTCAGACCTCTCCCTCCTTAGTAGCTTTCTGGACTTCTTAGAAGTAAACAAGCATATTGAGACGTAAGGGAAGTGGGGTCACTGCATACAATACTGGCAGATTAAACAGAAGGGAGACATCCACTGCTTCTGAGTGAAATGCATCTAGCTGTGAAGCTGAAACAAGGAATAATATGACTGAAAGAGACTTTAGGGAAGCCTAAAATACACCAGTTCCTTCACAGTTATGATTCAACAAAGAAGCACAGCCATTATGCAAACTATTTTGGAAACTCAGATATGCTTTAATAAATCACACCAAAACGTAACCCCTTTTGCAAATAAAACAAAACAGTACCCTGAAATAAAGATATATTATTAAATAAGCACCATCAGGAGCATACATAGATCTCATAGGGCCCATAACAAAACTTACTATGCCACCAGTGAATTTTATGACAAATTGTGATTTTTTTTCAAATTAAGAGCTTTTGAACACCATCTTTCTCATTGTATTTACACCAGACAACTGACATGAATACACTGATAAACCCCCCTTACAGCTCTGCATCCTCTTGTTCCCTTCATATAATACATGATAAAACTGACCACCTGCAGCCACCACTAGAGCGCGCTCAGTACATAGGAATTTATACAGCTACCACAGAAATTTATGAAAACTGTAAAAATCTCTATTCATTGAGCTCTCCTTAGTGGTGGCCGAAAGAGGTTGTGGAATAGATGTATGTGGGAAACAGGAAAAGAAGTTTAGTGCCAGATCCACTTTAATCCCAAGCCCGAAAGGGCGAACATAAGACGATGTCAGCCGGTGCCTATTCTTTTACATTGTGAAGAACTTTGACCCTTGACACATCCATCAGGTAGTACAGGACAGCCAATTAAGACGTTTCAGCACATGTACACACCCCCTACCTTATAAATAAACCCAATCTGCCTACCATTTTACATTCAGTCTTTTGCCAATGTAGGGAGAGATTGCTGTGTGGAGCAGGGACAGACTGTTAGAGACACCAAACGCTAGCTAATAGGTCCAAAAAAGTCCTTTTAAGGACAGGTATAGGTGTGCTATCGATAGGTGTGACTTAGTGAGGGGTGTTATATACTTATAATATACTTTATAACATAGAAAGTATATTATAGTGCATTTGTATTGTGCAGCAGTTGTGTGCGTTTCTGTTGCATTACAGCAGCTATACAGAGGGGCAAACGCTCTTGGAAGAAATACTTGAAATAGTGTGATATACCAGTTGCCCCCCAAAAAAACTGGTTGAGGCAGGGGTGTGATATACCAATAATATACTTTCTATATAGTGCATTTGGGTAGTGCAGCATTTGTTTGCGGTTCTGCTGCGTCACCGCAGCTACACAGAGTTACAAACGCTATTGGGACAAATAATTTCTACTGCTGTGATATACCAGTAGCCCCCGAAAAAACTGATTGAGGCAGGGCTGTGATATACCTTCTTCCACACATACTCCTCTTCTATAGGTACTTAGTCAAAGGGTCATTTTTAAAATGACAGGCAGAGGAAGAGGCAGGCCATTCTGCAGGGGTGGTAGGGGCCGGGCAGGTGCATCATGCCGGAGCCCAAGTGGGAAGTTGCAGAAGGTGCGTGCGATTACATCAAAGGACGCACCAAAGTGTGTTGAGTGGCTTATTCAGCCTTCCGCTTCTGCTACCTCCTCATCCTCTGTATCTGCACCCTCTTCACTCTCTGCTGTGTGCACCCCCAAAGACACCACCACCACCACCATGCTTGCAGCATTCTCAAGTGCAGCATTACTAAGTGCATCTGAGATATTCAGGAGATACTCAGGAGGTAGTCTGGAGGTGGATACAATCTAAAAAAGTAAGATTTGTTTGTTTAAAACCTTTCCCCTCTTTAAAATGACAGACCTGGTTCTGTGCAGGAATTGTTATGCTTTTATTTCAGGTTCCACTCTTCGGCGGTTTGGATGCTGTCTGATCTGTAGACAGCTCTCCACAATGCATCAGGAAATTGCATTTATGAAATCTGAGATTTGTACATTAACTGTTAAACAAACTCAGGCTGGAATCGTTGCAATGCCACTGCCACAGAGGCCCCCTAGAAATGGAAGATGGGTTACTGCAGGTTTTGGTAGACTTAGAGTTGATGGTAGTAGACATAGTCTGTGGCTCTCCAAAATTCATTTGCAGCACTTTCAGAGCGCAAGAGCAACACAGAGGATGGCTCAGGCACAGTGGGTGAGGAACAATCAACTTCTATACCTAAAGTATGCATGACTGCAGCCAAAGACAAAAAGGATAAGGTGAGGACTGATAGTAAGCAGCTGTTGGTTCACGATTCTATCATAAGAGGTGTGAAGTTTGAGGAAAATGGTTTTGCGAAATGTCTCCTTGGTGCTACCACTAGCAGGGACAGATGATGCATTCTTAATATTGTTAGGCAAGCAAAGCAGGAAAGGGAGGTGGATGTTATTGTACATCTTGGGACAAATGATCTGGCTTGCAATGAGGTTTCAAAGTTGAAGGAAGCTTTTCACACACTTGGTTATGATATACGGGAAGTTGCATCGACTGTTTCATTCTCTGCAGTTTTGCCTGTGCATAACCTTCAGCATGACAGGAAGATGTGCATTAAGGAATTCAATATATGGCTTGGTGAATGGTGTCTGAACCAAGGGTTTGGCTTTGTGTCTCATGTTAGCTCTCGTTGGAATGGAAAAGAACTGTACAAGAAAGATTGTTTGCATCTTTCTCTTAAGGGAACGAATGGCCTCAGTAAACAGTTCAAAATATTTGCTAAGGAGCATTTAAACTAGGAAAGGGGGGCAAAGGAGGGATAATCCAGCAGTTTGAATGCCCCCCGGAACAATGCCAGAAGATGCCAGTAGCACATAGGTTAAGAAATGACAAGCTCAGAGTCTTGTCTACAAATGCTCGCAGTTTAGGGAAAAAGATTAATGAACTTGAGTCTATGATGGCATCTGAGAATATAGATTTAGTGGCTGTTACTGAGACATGGTTCAATGGAAGTAATGACTGGGATATAACAATACCAAGGTTCTCTCTATATAGGAAAGACAGAGAAGGCAGGAAAGGGGGACGGGTGGCTCTGTATGTGAAAGATGGCATAAAATCTAATTTAATACAAGTTAGCATGACCAATTTAGAGTCAGTTTGGGTAACGTTGCAGCTTGATAATCATAAGGTAACTAGTGTAGGTGTGATATATAGACCACCTATCCAAGTCAAAGAATTAGATGATCTACTAGTTGAGGAAATAAATGATATTGAAAGGGGAAGTTATCATTATGGGAGACTTTAGTCTTCCTGATGTAAACTGGAAAACCAAAATAGCTAGTTCTGCCAGAAGTACAGATATTCTAAATTCCCTACTGGGATTATCTCTACAGCAAGTAGTGGAGGAGCCAACCCGGAAGGAGGCCATTTTTGATTTAGTATTCACAAATGGGAATTTGGTATCTGATATTATTGTAGGGGAAAGCTTGGGATCTAGTGATCACCAGTTAGTGTGGTTTACTATTAGTACAGTGAGTCACACCACACAAAAACAAAAGTATAAGATTTTAGAAAAACAGACTTTTCTAAAATTAGATTAGAGGTATACGATTCCCTATCAGATTGGAACAGTTTCAAAGGAGTCCAGGAGAAATGGGACTACTTAAAATTGGCACTATTGAAGGCAACAGATAATTGCATTAGGCTTGTCAATAAAAGCAAAAAAAGGAAGAGACCACGGTGGTACTTAGCAGAAGTGGCCAAAATCATTAAAAACAAAAAGATAGCATTTAGTAATTATAAAAATAAATAAAAAGATGATGACAGGGAAATTTATAAGATTAGGCAGAGAGAGTGCGAGCAAGTTATAAGAGCTTCTAAAGCACAGGCAGAAGAGAAATTAGCTCAGTCAGTGAAAAAAGGCGATAAGACATTCTTCAGATACATAAATGAAAAAGGAAACTAAAACAAGGAATTACCAAATTAAAAACAAAAGAAGGAAGGTATATTGAAGAAGATAAAGAACTAGCTGACTGCATCAATGAATACTGTTCAGTTTTTACAAAGGAAAATGAAGGAAAAGGACCTCAGTTAGGAAGGAAAACTAATGAATCTTTTGAGGCATGTGTCTTTACAGAGGAAGAGGTTCTAAGTCAGCTGTCTAAAATTAATACAAGTAAGTCACAGGGGCCTGATGGGATACACCCAGAGCTATTAAAAGAGCTTAGCGGTGAACTAGCAAAACCATTAACAGATTTATTTAACCAATCACTGGTATCAGGAGTCATCCTAAAAGATTGGAAATGAGCAAATGTTGTGCCCATTCACAAGAATGGTAGTAGGGAGGAATCGGGAAATTATAGGCCAGTAAGCCTGACATCAATAGTGGGGAAATTAATGGAAACCACACTTAAGGAGAGGATTGTTGAGCATCTAAAATCACATGGATTGAAAGATGAAAAACAGCATGGGTTTACTTCACGGAGATCATGTCAAACTAATCTTAGAATTTTTTTTTGATTGGGTGACTAAAATAATAGATGGCGGAGGTGCAGCAGACATCGCTTATCTAGACTTTAGTAAGGCTTTTGATACTGTCCCACATAGAAGGCTTATCAATAAATTGCAGTCTTTGTGCTTGGACTCCCATATTGTTGAATGGATTAGGCAGTGGCTGAGGGACAGACAACAGAGGGTTGTAGTCAATGGAGTATATTCAGACCATGGTCTTGTTACCAGTGGGGTACCTCAGGGATCTGTTCTGGGACCCATATTGTTTAATATCTTTATCAGCGAAATTGCAGAAGGCCTCGATGGTAAGGTGTGTCTTTTTGCTCATGACACAAAGATTTGTAACAGGATTGATGTCCCTGGAGGGATACACCAAATGGAAAAGGACTTCGGAAAACTAGAGGAATAGTCAAAAATCTGGCAACCTAAAAACTGATGTTGATAAGTGCAAGATAATGCACCTGGGGCGTAAAAACCAAAGAGCAGAATATAAAATCAGTGATACAGTCCTAACCTCAGTATCTGAAGAAAGGGATTTAGGGGTCATTATTTCAGAAGACCTAAAGGTAGGCAGACAATTTCATAGAGCAGCAGGGAATGCTAGCAGAATGCTTGGGTGTATAGGGAGAGGCATTACCAGTAGAAAGAGGGAGTTGTTCATGCCGCTCTACAGAGCACTAGTGAGACCACATTTGGAGTATTGTGCGCAGTACTGGAGACCATATCTCCAGAAGGATATTCATACTTTGGAGAGAGTTCAGAGAAGAGCTACTAAACTAGTACATGGATTGCAGGATACAACTTACCAGGAAAGATTAAAGGACCTTAACATGTATAGCTTGGAAGAAATACGAGACAGATGGGATATGATAGAAACTTTTAAATACATAAAGGGAATCGACAAGGTAAAAGAGGAGAGAATTTTTAAAAGAATAAAAACTGCTATAAGAGGGCATAGTTTTAAATTAGAGGGGCAAAGGTTTAAAAGTAATATCATGAAGTATTACTTTACTGAGAGAGTAGTGGATGCATGGAATAGCCTTCCTGCAGAAGTGGTAGCTGCAAATACAGTGAAGGAGTTTACGCTCGAGTCAGAGGAATTATTTTCCCATCCATTTGAAAGACCTTACCAATGCGCAGCCATTCTTGGTATCAGGTCAGGAAGAGAATGTATCAACTGTCGCCACCCAGCAGTCTGACGACATTACCCTGTTCAACCAAAGGTCCCCGCTGTTGCTGCCTACTCCGAGATCTCTAATGTCAGTGGTGGTGAAGGTGACAATGATGACGCGTCGATGAACGTCACGTTTGTGCCCATAAGAGAGGAAGAGGAGGGGAGTTCAGAGGGAGAGAGACGGAGCATCAGATAGGTAGGAGAAGGAGGAGAAGCAGGCAGAACTCGAAGTGCACAGGAGGCAAAAAGCAGAATGCTAATGTATCTGGAACGAGCCATCCACCATGCACGGTCACATCTGGTGCACCCAGGACGCCTTTAGAAGGCACCTGACCTCCCATCATTGAGCCCAGTGGGAGCAACACTGTCAGAACCGACAGAGCCACACTCCTGGCGCTCCATGTCCTGCCTCTTTTCCTTCTCCCATTTGTCCTTTACTCTACCATCCACCATGTCAACGTCGTGTTCATCTGACAAAAGGTAGGCTTCCGTGGCCCAAATGTTAGAGCGTAAAAAGATGATGACGCTGGATAACCCTCTTGCCCAACGGCTGACTGCCGGCTTGTCGGAACTGCTAGCCTGCCAACTACTGCCATATAAACTGGTGGACTCTGAGGCCGTTAGAAATATTTTTCCCAGAAGGGCATCCCGGATCTGCATTTCCACATTCAGCGGCAAGTGAATATATCTCTGGCACACAGTGTCGGTGCCAAGATACATCTGACCACAGACATGTGGTCTAGCAAACATGGGGAGGGAAGGTAAATAACTTTTATTGCCAACTGGGCGAACCTTCTGACGGCCGTCAAGCATGCAACCCGTGGCACCCGTGTAGATTTGGTGTTACCGCCACAGATTGCATGGAAGCCTGCCTCTTCTTCTCCTACTCCATCCTCTGTCTCCTCCTCGGCTGACTCCTCCTTTTCCACTGCTACTGCCTCTTCTGCTGGGCCCCCAATCTCCCAAGAAGCTATTTGACGTGACAGGTGAGACGTTGCCATGCTGTGCTGCGGCTGTTGTGCCTGAAAGCCAAGAGCCACACCAGTTCTGCACTCCTTTCAGCTTTGCGGTTACAGGCCGATCAGTGGCTAACCCTGCTCAATTTGACAGTTGGTAAAGTGGTGTGCGACAATGGTGCCAATCTGCTAAGCTACCTGTACGAACTCTGCGGCAGGACAGGTTCTGAGGAACTTGTTTTTTTTCACAGCTGCTGTGGCTGCTCATACGCAATGCATGCAGACATCGTACCTTATGACTTCTTTCTGGAGCGTGCAATGTTTTGTGTCATTGATCAAGCCGTCGAGCAGGAGCTGGAAGATGAGGAAGTCGCAATGCTAAATGAATTCCCACGGGGGCTACTCCATCTGAGACAAGTCAGCAGGAGTCTGAAGAGGAGTCAGAGGAGGATTGTGCCGGGGCGGAGGAGGAGCATGAAGAGCATGCTTTAAACTTTTCTGGGATCCCTGGTGTTGTCCGCGGCTGTGGGAGGAGACCAAGGACGATATTATCCTGGACGATGAGCAAGAGCCAGGCCACTCCACTGCTTCCAGTTTAGTGCAAATGGGGGCCTTCATGCTCCAGTGTTTGAAGAGAGACCCCCATATAAAAAGCATAAAGAGCAAGGACCAGTACTGGGTGGCAAAGTATTTAGACCCCCGGTATAAACACAAAATGGCAGACATGTTACCAGCATCACAGAGGGCTGTCAGAATTCAGCACTTCCAGATAAGCGCACACGCCTAGCTTACGACTACCTCACATTTCTAAAAGTGAATGAGGCAGGGATCTCGGAGGAATTCAACACCTTTGACGACCCCGTTTAATTGAATTTCCTCATGCCAGCCAAACATATCCTACAACACCAAGAACAAAGAATGGTCCCTGTCTTATGTAAATAATGAGACATAAAAGGCCTTTTCTGTCTGTTGAATGTCTAATGTTTTGGGCCTCGTAGGAATTCAACACCTGTGACCACCACTTCAACTATTTTTCAACTATTATCATTAGTTTTTTTTTCAAGAGTAGTGATGAGCGGCAGGGGTCATATTCGAATTTGAGAAATTTTGCGAATATTTTGTAGAATATTCTTAGAATATTCGCAAATTAGAATATTCATTGTATTCTGCATTCTTTTTTTTATATTCGAAAATCGGCAAGGTAATGATAGTGTAATATGCAAATATTTTTAGATCAGTACTGGCGTGTGTTAAAAACAAATATATAGCACTATAGAATATAATGCTATATATTCATTTTTAGAATATTTGTTTCATGACTTCAGATGGAAAAAAGTGACGACTATTCTAAAAAACAAATATATAGCACTATATTCAATATAGTGCTATATATTCGTATTTTAGAATAGTCGTCATTTTTTTCCATCTGAAGTGAACACTGAAAACTGTTCACTTCAGATGGAAAAAAAATACGAATATTCAAAAAAAACTCATATATAGCACTATATTGAATATACAGTAGCGCTATATATTTGTTTTTTACAATATTTGTCTTTTTTTTTTCATCTGAAGTCATGATTCCTCCCTGCCTAAGTTGCAAGAAGCAAGGAGGAATCATGTGTTTAGATGGAAAAAATGATGAATATTTGATATAACGAATATATAGCACTATATTCGAGATAAAAATTAGCTTTTCGAATATTCGTGCTCAACACTATTCAAGAGTGGGGATTTCGTTAGCCATGTTTTTAATCCAATTTTATATTTTTAGTTTTCTTTAAACATATGTATTTAACCTGTATTTGTACAGGCCTTCAGTAAAATTGATATCCATTGACCGTTTAATATACCTCCAGCCACATAATCACTTGATCTTTTCTGTATGGTGAATGCAAAATTTTTGGGGCCTATAATACACTGGCCTGCAGTAATATTGATATTCAATGACCGTGTAATCTACTTCCAGCCACATACTTACATGTTCTTTTCTTTCCGGTTAATGAATAATTTTTGGGGCTTGGAGTCCACTGGCCTACTGTAAAATTGATATCCAATGATCGTGTAATATACCTCCAGCCACATACTTACTTGTTCTTTTCTGTCCACTGAATGCAAAATTATTGGGGCCTGTAGTACACTGGCCTGCAGTAATATTGATATTCAATGACCGTGTAATCTACTTCCAGCCACATACTTACATGTTCTTTTCTTTCCGCTTAATGAATAATTTTTGGGGCTTGGAGTCCACTGGCCTACTGTAAAATTGATATCCAATGATCGTGTAATATACCTCCAGCCACATACTTACTTATTCTTTTCTGTACGGTTAATGAATTATTGTTGGGGCCTCGGAGGAATTCAACACCAGTAACGACCACGTGTTATCGAATTTCAACTATTATCATTAGCGTTTTTTTCAAGAGGGGGGATTTTGTTAGCCATGTTTTTAATCCAATTTTATATTTTTAGTTCTTTTAAACATATGTATTTGACTTGTATTTGTACTGGCCTGCAGTAAAATTGATATCTAATGGCCGTCTAATATACCTCCGGCCACATAATCACTTGATCTTTTCTGTCCGGTAAATGCCTAATGCTTGGGGCCCGTAGTCCAGTGGCCTACAGTAAAATTTTTAGCCATTGACTGCATAATGTACCTCGAGCCACATTATCATAATTTCTTTTATGTCAGGTGAAGCCTAATTTTTAAGGCTCATACTCCCGTGGCCTAAAATAAAATTTATCTAGGCTCCAACAGGGCACATTTCAGAGAATTTCCCTTTAAGACGCATAAAAATGTCCCCTGATTAAGATACATATTTTTTGTTGGAATTTTTGTCATTGATCCCCCTCTAGTATGTCACTGTCCATGTTGTGGGACTATTTGTGCACTTCTAGTAAGTATTTAGTGGCTGCAAATATGAGCTGAAGGTTTTTCAGGTACGCCTACCATTAAAATGAATGGGGCCCGCTGCGAACTTGCGGTTCGCGAACATTTGATCACGTTCGCGAACTATCCTGGACAATGTTCGTCCATCACTCATGCTTGACCACATTGCCAGAATCAAGTAGAAAAATCTTACCATCTCTGAAGCAGGTATCTGCTGGCCTTACTAGAAATATACAACTGTCAACTGCATCACACAATAACATTATAAAAAATGCAAGCACTTTCAATTGTGTACAAAATAGCAATAATAATAATAGTTATTATCATCATCATTATTTTTATTAATAAAATATAGTAATTCAATTGTCACTATTGACCTCAACTGAAAAATTTGCATTTTGACCATAACTACGAAACAAAGCTCAGCTATAAAAAATAAAAATTATATTATTTAAATTCCTCTGAATTAAAAAAAATAATTGTGATTCAGGGGCCAATTCGCCCACTGTCTCCTGGTATTGCATACAGGTAGGTTTCGCGATAGGTCCCGAGCTTCTTGAGAAAGCTTGGCGCGGTGCTCGTGCTCAGACATGTCCTCCAAATAGGATATGTTGGCTAATCTCTAAATTTTACACCAGTATGAGGGTTAGTAAGACTGCAGAGTGCACCTGCTTTTGTTATTGTTATATTATTTTTACTGTTTATCACATCCACACATTTGCTATTCTGTGTCGGATGTCCATTGTGGTACTTGTGGTCTGCTGTAGGCATCCTCCATTGTATGCATTTTTGATTTTTGCTGAGGATTGCCATTAGCAATGGACCACAAGTGCAGAATCTGCCCCCCCCCCCCCCCCGTATAGATGCAGCACCACTGCATATGGGGTTGAGTGCTTCCTGCTTTTTAATACCATGCCAATCTGTAGTTTGTATATTGAATTTTTTGGAGATGTAAAAACTCCTAGTCTGAATGTGCCTTTATTTCCATCTACAAGCAGCATTCTGGTGCACGTGTGAGGCCCGGGCTATATCAGCCAGTCTTGGGTGGGGCTGAGATCTCTCTCTCTCCTCCCATTGTATGCATGGTCACATGCTGGAGGTTACTGGGAGATTGCTGTGAGTCAGATCTTGCGCTCCTGTAATTCGCCCACTGGCTCCTGGTATTGCCCATACAGAACAGGTAGGTTTAGCATTAGGTCCCGAGCTAGTTGAGAAACCTTGGCATGGTGCTTGGGCTCAGACATGTCCTCCAAGCAGGATATGTTGGCTAATCTCTCAATGTTACACCAGTATGAGGGTTAGTAAGACCGCAGAGTGCACATGTCTTTGCTATTGTTATATTATTTTTACTGTTTATCACATCCACACATTTGCTATCCTGTGTAGGATGTCCATTGTGGTACTTGTGGTCCGCTGCAGGCATCCTCGATTGTATGCATTTTTGCTGGGGATTGCCATTAGCAGCGGACCACAAGTGCAGGATCTGCCCCCCCCCCCCCCAGTATAGATGCACCACTGCATATGGGGTTGAGCACTTCCTGCTTTTTAAAACTACACCAATCTGTAGTTTGTGATTCAGGAGCCACAGTCATGGCTCATATGTTACTCGCGCCGCGACCCCATTCATTTCTATGGGATCACCTCTACACTGAGGCCCCTGCAATCCTGGCTGAGACTGCTGTCGCACAACCAGTGTCGCCGTGTAGCCATACACTTAATAGGTTTGGTGTTTTTTTTGGCAGTCTAAGTTCTAGTAATTCAAATCTATGCCAGCTATTAGGGAGAAAATGGCATTAGAAACGTCCAAAGGGGGATAAGCACTACAGCATGGGGTAAGATATTTTATATTTCATTGGTATTAGATTAGATTAAGTGATTTTGCAATTGGAATGGAACATTAATGTTTTACGACCTTCAGAGAGTAGGACAGAGACAATAAAAAATAAAAAAACGTTGAAACTGCTAATCTAATTTCTCTAAACCAGAGATGGTATAATCAATGCAGAAGATACTTATTTAATACTTATTATTTGTCAATAAGTTAAATATTATAATTATTTAAATCTGTTTTGCCTTGCACATAAATGCCTTTGTAACGCATTCACCACATTTTATATAATGGACTATATATAATTGCTGGTGGGGCACATTTTAATCAAACTATAGAATAGCAGAAGCTCAGATTAACTACCCTTGCAATGTACAGTACATACTCTTGGTCCCTTTAGTAATACCTTGAACATGACACATGTCATCATTTTATAAATTGGCTCTCTTTGTGTTCTGTTCTAGTCCAAAGCTCATGAGACAGAACTGTAAAGAAGCTGTCTGTGAATGGAGGACTCAGATGTGCAAAATTAGTGTGCATGAAATAGATAACAGACTGAAAGAATAAAAGTTTTCACAGATTTGTCCACTTCCTGGGGTTTAGATAATATTGGCAGATGTTAGGTGTAAAAGAAACATCTGCATGCATAATAATGAGTGTTACTGGAATTTAAAATGACAACTGTATCAAGCTCAGATGCTGTTCTGCTTTCCCATTTGTGCCGATTTGCATACAAATTAAATAAAAACAAATATTTGGTTTTCAGAATCACTTGACAAATAATCTGTGGGGGTTTGTCACAACAGGGCTGAATATACTGGCTGTTTGACAGATTATGTTTTGAAAATAATATTTAGTTAGCCATGCTGTTATCAAGCAAAACGAACAATTTTCTTTTGCATTTGGAAACAGAAAAAACAAGACAGTATCAAATAAATACAATAACATACATTGTAAATAATGTACAAAAAAGCTATTATGCCAGTAATTTCTTATAGAATATGAATGATGAAACATTTCACAAATGTAAGAAAGGTAGGATTATGTTATTTAGATAATTCAAGTCCTGTTTATTAACGAACATCATAGGATGCAACAATACATATGACAGCCCATGTTTGGTGCGTCTTCATCCTTCATCTGAGTAGGAGGAGAGATTAAACAGGCTGGAGAAGTGGAGCGAGGCAACACATAGCACTGGATCTGGCTAAAGTGAGAAACAGTACCCTCCTTTTAGACCCTTTCCCAGAAGAAACTGATAAAGATGAGGGGAAATTTGGCATGAAACTTCTTAATAAGAATGTCCAGTTCATTATATAGAACAGTTTCCAATGAATCTTCTTGAAATCCAGATTTAGTTAGTTTCATAATCAACGTTGAAGTCCTAGGCATAAAAAGAGACATCTTGACTAGAGTTGAGCGGACACCTGGATGTTTGGATTTGGCAGGTTCGGCCGAACTTGAAAAAAAAGTTCGGGTTCGGGACCCGAACTTGACTCCGAACTTGACCCCGAACCCGAACCCCATTGAAGTCAATGGGGACCCGAACGTTTGGGCACTAAAATGGCTCTAAAATAGTCCTGGAAAGGGCTAGTGGGCTGGAAAAGGCATCAAAATGTGCTTAAGAGCATGACAACTGTTCTGAAAACAAATGTGGATCGGGAAATGACTTAAAATAACATAAAATACAGGAAAATTAAAAATAACAATCTGGATCTAGGAGTAGGAGGTTGAGGAGGCGGTGGATGGGTGGATGTGGCGGTGTAGGTTGACATGGCAGTGTAGGTTGAAGTGGCAGTGAAGGAGGAATAGGTAGCCAACACTGATTTGTATTATTTTTTCCCCCCAAAATATTGGGACATACGTATAACAAAATAAAACTAAGAGTAAGTGCACTTGAGTACAAGAATGGATGGTTGAGGCTGGTATAAATGTCTATTCTGCACAAGGTACAGACAAGTCCTGTGGGATCCATGCCTGGTTCATTTTAATAAATGTAAGCTTGTCCACATTGGCTGCGGCCTGTGATAATGCTCTCTGCCGTGCTAAACACACGTTCACACTATACACTGGCTGCAGGGCAGGTCAGCACCTCCAAGGCTGACAAAGGTTTTCCACATTTGGGCCATGCTAACCCTGCCTTCTCAGCTGCTGGCGGTGCCCCAGTTGCGTTGGCGACCTCTTCCTCCTCCGCTGCCTTCGCCTTGTGCTTCCACTGTGCCCCCGCTGTCAGGTGGGAATGCTATCATCAGCGTGCGCTTATAGTCGCGCATCTTCCGATCAGTAACAGATGTTTTCACAAAATTTAGTTCCCTGTCAGCAATGCAGAGCAGGGGTTCATTCACAGCAAAAGGGGGTTATTGTCACCCAGCAATAGAACAGAGGATTTTGAGAGATTTAGGCCCCTGTCACCCAGACACAGCAGGGGTTCATTCACAGCAAAAGGGGGTTCTTGTCACCCAGCAATACAACAGAGGATTTTGAGAGATTTAGGTCCCTGTCACCCAGGCACAGCAGGGGTTCATTCACGGCAAAGGGGGGTTCATCTCACCCAGCAATACAACAGAGGATTTTGAGAGATTTAGGCGCCTGTCAGCAATGCAGAGCAGGGGTTCATTCACGGCAAAAGGGGGTTCATGTCACCCAGCAATACAACAGAGTATTTTGAGAGATTTAGGCCCCTGTCAGCAATGCAGAGCAGGGGTTTGTATACGCCAAAAATGGTAAAATGTCACCCGACAATTGAAAATAAGATTTTTTTCAATTTAGGGCACTAAAATTGGCATTTTTTTAAATTAAAAATGCTCTAAAATAGTCCTTGAAAAGGCTAGAGGGATGTAAAAGGCAGTAAAATGTGCTTAAGAGCATGGCAACTGCCTGCAAACAAATGTGGATATGGAAATAACTTAAAATGAAATAAAATAACAAAAATTACAAATTAACCTGCAACTCAGAGAAGGAGGTGGATATGGAGTCGGAGGTTGAGGAGGCGGTGAATGTGGTGTTGTAGGTGGAGGCAGCAATGGAGGAGGAGGTAGCTAACAATGTATTTTTTTATTTTTATTGGGGTAGGTAGCCCCCAAAATATTGGGACAAATAAAAAAAAAGAAAACAAAGAATCATTGCACTTGAATACAAGAATGTATGTTTGATGGTGGTATAAATGTCTATTCTGCACAAGGTACAGACAAGTCTTGTGGGATCGAAGCCCAGTTCATTTTAATGAATGTGAGCTTGTCCACTTTGGCTGTGGACAGGCGGCTGCGTCTGTCTGTAATGACGCCTCCTGCCGTGCTAAATACACTTTCAGAGAGTACACTGGCTGCAGGGCAGGCCAGCACCTCCAAGGCATACAGGGCAAGCTCTGGCCATGTGGACAATTTGGAGACCCAGAAGTTGAATGGGGCAGTACCATCAGTCAGTACGTGTAGTTGTGTGCACAGGTACTGTTCCACCATGCTGTTTAAATGCTGCCTCCTGCTAACACGCTCCAGATCAGCAGTTCGGGCCGGTTGTTGCGGCGAGGTGACAAAGCTTTTCCACGTGTCGGCCATGCTAACCCTGCCTTCTGAGGTGCTGGCGCTGACACAGCTGCGTTGGCGACCTCTTCCTCCTCCCCTGCCTTCGCCTTGTGCTTCCACTTGTCCCCCAGCGTCAGTCAGGAATGTTCTCAGGAGCACGTCTACCAGCGTGCGCCTGTAGTCGCGCATCTTCCGATCACGCTCCAGTGAGGGAATTAAGGACGGCACATTGTCTTTGTAACGGGGATCCAGCAGGGTGGCCACCCAGTAGTCAGCACACGTTAAAATGTGGGCAACTCTGCAATCGTTGAGTATGTAGAGTCGCTCATGTGTGCCAGGCTCCCCAGAGGCAGAGGACAAGCTGTCCTCTGTCGGAGGCATATCGTCTGCGTCCTCTGTATCCTCCCAGCCATGCACCAGTGATAAACCCAAGCTGCTTTGGATACCACCCCGCTGTGCTTCATCCCCATCCTCCTCCTCCTCCTCATCCTCCTCCTCCTCGTCCTCCAATAGTGGGCCCTGGCTGGCCAAGTTTGAACCTGACCTCTGCTGTTGCAAAAATCCTCTTTCTGAGCCACTGCTAAAAGACTGGCCTAAAAGTGTTAGAGATGACCCCTCTTCCTCCTCCTCGTCCTGGGACACATCCTCTTCAATCATCGCCCTAAGTGTTTTCTCAAGGAGACATAGAAGTGGTATTGTAACGCTGATAACGGCATCATCGCCACTGGCCATGTTGGTGGAGTACTCAAAACAGCACAACAGGGCACACAGGTCTCGCATGGAGGCCCAGTTATTGGTGGTGAAGTAGTGCTGTTCCGCAGTGCTACTCACCCGTGCGTGCTGCAACTGAAACTCCGCTATGGCCTGCTGCTGCTTGCACAGTCTCTCCAGCATGTGCAAGGTGGAGTTCCACCTGGTAGGCACGTCGCATATGAGGCAGTGAGCGGGAAGGCTGAAGTTACGCTGTAGAGCAGACAGCCGAGCGGTGGCAGGATGAGAACTCCGGAAGCTGTACTTTATGCAGCAGCTCAGACATGTCGGGGTAGTTGTGAATGAATTTCTGCACCACCAAATTCAGCACATGCGCCAGGCAAGGGATGTGTGTCAAACCGGCTAGTCCCAGAGCTGCAACGAGATTTTGCCCATTATCGCACACCACCAGGCCGGGCTTGAGGCCCACTGGCAGCAACCACTCGTCGGTCTGTTGTCCTATACCCCGCCACAGCTCTTGCGCGGTGTGGGGCCTTTCCCCCAAACACATCAGTTTCAGAATGGCCTGCTGATGTTTACCCCTGGCTGTGCTGAAATTGGTGGTGAAGGTCTGTCTCTGACTGGATGAGGAGGTGGTAGAAGAGGAGGAGAAAGCCGAGTAGGAAGAGGAGGCAACAGGAGGCAAAGAATGATGCCCTGCGATCCTTGGCGGCGCAAGGACGTGCGCCAAACAGGCCTGGGGCCCAGCCGCCACTACATTTACCCAGTGTGCAGTTAGGGTGATATAGCGTCCTTGGCTGTGCTTACTGGTCCACGTATCTGTGGTTAGGTGGACCTTGCCACAGATGGCGTTGCACAGTGCACACTTGATTTTATCCAATACTTGGTTGTGCAGGGAGGGCACGGCTCTCCTGGAGAAGTAGTGGCAGCTGGGAACAACGTACTTAGGGACAGCAAGCGACATGAGCTGTTTGAAGCTGTCCGTCTCCACCAGCCTGAATGACAGCATTTCAAAGGCCAGCAGTTTAGAAATGCTGGCATTCAGGGCAAGGGATCGAGGGTGGCTAGGTGGGAATTTACACTTTCTCTCAAAGGTTTGTGAGATGAAGAGCTGAACGTTGGCGTGTGACATGGTGGAGATGCTTGGTGACGGAGGTGGTGTTGTTGGTGGCACATCCTCTGTTTACTGGGCGGCAGGTGCCAACATTCCTCCAGAGGCGGAGGAAAAGGCAGAGGCAGCAGCAGAAGAGGGAGCAGGAGGGGCCTAAGCCCTTTCTTGGTTTTTAAGGTGCTTACTCCACTGCAGCCCGTGTCTCGCATGTAGATGCCTGGTCATGCAGGTTGTGCTAAGGTTCAGAACGTTAATGCCTCGCTTCAGGCTTTGATCGCACAGTGTGCAAACCACTCGCGTCTTGTCGTCAGCACAATGTGTGAAGAAGTGCCATTCCAGGGAACTCCTTGAAGCTGCCTTTGGTGTGCTCGGTCCCTGTTGACGGTGGCCAGTTGCAGGCGAACTGTTTTGGCGACAGCTGCTCTGCTTTTGCACCCTGCTCCCGCTTTTGCTACGCTGTTGGCTCGGTCTCACCACTGCCTCTTCCTCCGAACTCTGAAAGTCAGTGGCACGACCTTCATTCCATGTGGGGTCTAGGACCTCATTGTTTTTTCCTGCATCGTCTTCCACTCAGTCTTCCTCCCTGACCTCCTTTTCGGTCTGCACACTGCAGAAAGACGCAGCAGTTGGCACCTGTGTTTTGTCATCATCAGAGACGTGCTGAGGTGGTATTCCCATGTCCTCATCAGGAAGCATAAGTGGTTGTGCGTCAGTGCATTCTATGTCTTCCACCCCTGGGGAAGGGCTAGGTGGATGCCCTTGGGAAACCCTGCCAGCAGAGTCTTCAAACAGCATAAGAGACTGCTGCATGACTTGAGGCTCAGACAGGTTCCCCGATATGCACGGGGGTGATGTGACAGACTGATGGGCATGGGTTTCAGGCACCACCTGTGCGCTTTCTGCAGAAGACTGGGTGGGAGATAATGTGAATGTGCTGGATCCACTGTCGGCCACCACATTGACTAGCGCCTGTACTTGTTCAGGCCTTACCATCCTTAGAACGGCATTAGGCCCTGACCAAATATCGCTGTAGATTCTGGTGGCTACTGGGACCTGAGGTAGTAGGTTCAGTAGGATGTGTAGCTGTGGCAGAACGGCCACGTCCTCTCACTGCACCAGAGGCTCCACCAACACCATCACCACGACCATGACTGCGTCCCTTATTAGATGTTTGTCTCATAGTTAGCGTTCACAAAGCAAATTAAAAAGTGGTTAAGCATGTTAAAAATAATTAACCGCCAATATAAACCCTGATGTAGGGTATTGCACTCTATATATTTTTTTTTTTTACTCTATATGACAGCGGTATCTGTGGTCTAAATGTGACACTCCCTTATGCACGTCTTATCCCAGATGTGCAGTATTTTAGAGGCTTTTTTCACCCTAACCAAAAAGCTGTATTTCTGTCCTAAATGTGACAGTCACTTATGCTTGTCTAATCCCAGATGTGCAGTATATTAGAGGGTTTTTTCACCCCAGTATACCAAAGCTGTATTTCTGGAGTTGCAGATAGCCTATGCTGGTGCACTATCGTTGCATAAAATGGCTGACGATCATGTAGCCGGACAGCATGACGTAGCAGAGACGCTACGTAGACGTGCTGCACGTCCGTATGGGAACCGCCCCCTTGTTCGCCCGCCTTGACCCGGCGTCTCGGCGTCTTGGCTTCCTCACCTGCCCTGCTCGGCAGCCTGCAGTGCGGTCTTTTTGAAAATCGGCTACCGAGACAGGGAGCTCTCTGCCCTGCTGAGTCAATGGAACGGTAGCGACGTGGACTGCGGTGCTTCTGGAACAGCGCCCAGCTGATGCCTATTGACGCCTGCATGTAGCAGACCCTAAAAAGAGAGGAGGAGGAAAAAGGAAAGAAAGAAATCCTAAGAAAGAAAAGGGAAAAAAAAAAAAATATATATACCATCGGATGCTGCCTGCTGCAGAGTGGGATCGCTGCAAAGTGGGATCGCTGACTACAGATGACTACAGATGAGCGGCGGCGGAGAGGTATTGACATACTCGATACACCTAACGGCTGCTGAAGACGGGTGAGATCCCCTCTGTGTCAAAGTTATCCATCGTCGTCTCCCCCCCCCTACTAATCAACGTCTCATGTTTAACGTCTCTAACCTTGTGTGCAAAGATGGCTGTTGCCCGCCTAGTCCAACTTCGATCTATTTTTTGATCATTGACTACCTGGCCAGTTGGTAGCAGGCCTCCGGCATATATTGTCTACGGCTATACGAGACGACCCCGCGAAGTTGATGGCTGGTGATGGGGGGCTGTAACTTTGACACTATCCTGATACAGGTGTGTGACCCAATTGTGTGATCTGCCTTCACGTGGCAGTCTGCCACGATCCTAATTGACGTTAATTTAACCTCTCAACGGTCGCAGCATTTATACATTCCCCTATGGTGATTGCGTATTGACTATGTGGCCGCAGAACAAGTGAAACCACAGGGAATATACAACGGAACTATGGGGATCTATTACTTGATACTTCTCCTTATAATTAATTAATAGGGGTTACTTCCATGTCTTAAACATTCAGTTTGACTGGATTGTTCGAACTACCCCCACGGCAATCCGTAGGAGGAGTTACCTCCCACTACTCCGGAATCTACGGGAAGGATATTATATGCCGACGTCAATTTGGGGTCCTAATTGTCACTGGTTCCTACCAGGGTATATGTGGTGAGCGGCGATGGTATTTGTGACCCGTATTCTCTATTATTGACTCCGCTCGCACCACTGTCTGGAATAGGCGCCTTGCCCTCGTTGACACTTGTTTTCATATGTTGCCGCTGTCAAGCCGCTGATACTGACTGATTGATTTATATGCTATGTTAATAACCACTGTTGCTTTTGTATATGTGTACGTTTATATAGCTATGTATATGTTTATATATCCATACAGAATGGTTTAGACAAATTAATGCCAGGTATACACATGAATTCTTACTTGGCTACTGGATAGATACAACTACAAAATCAGATGCAGAAACAGTATTAGGATACTTGTGACAGGGGGCTATATTGCGAGAGCCTTCTGCCACTGGGATAGTCTACCCCCTTTTTTTGTTTTCTCCTTTTCCTCCTCTCCATCCCCTACTCGCCTTATACGGTGTACCCCCGTTTTGAAAGATTGGATAATATGCCCCCTAAATATAGTAGGAGATCCGGGGGCCCGGGATCCCCCAGGGCGGGCGATGGTAATAGTCCACAGGCTAGAATGGACAAATATCTGAAATCGCCTCCACCTAAACAGAGGGGGGGGAGAAAAATACCTGAACTGGTGGAAACACAGACCGACCCACCAGTACTGGTTGAACAATGTATGAGATTTGACATCATTGAGAATAAATTAGCAGACATATTATCAGTTGCGCAGATCACTAATCAGTCAGTTTTAGATGTCTCTACCACCGTACAGACACTGCAGACTGAGCTTACTCTTATTAGAGAAGACATGAATAAAATTAGGGCCGATATCTCAATTGTACACACTGGGTTATCTAAGGTTCAAACAGAACAGCTACAGATGACTAAAAAAATAGAAGAATTGGACAAAGAAAACAAACGGATTAATGTAAGACTAACTGATATGGAGGATAGAGCACGTCGCAATAATCTTAGAATAGTGGGCCTCCCAGAGGGGGTAGAGGGGGGGAACCCTGCGGCGTATATGCAAAAATGGCTGACCGAAATGTTAGGATCAGACGGAGATACTCCTGCACTATGTGTGGAGAGAGCACATAGAATTCCTACAAAAAAGACTCCGCCGGGTGGCCCCCCTCGCGCCCTCTTAATTAGGATACTATCCTCCAGTGACAGAGATTGGGTGCTTCGACGCAAGAGGGATTTAGGTGATACTACCCTCGACGGACACCAGATACAGATATACCCCGACTTCTCTAAGGATACTCAAAGCAAGCGTAGGGAGTATTTTGATATCAAGAAAAGATTACGGGATGGAAATATCAAATACTCTATGTTATACCCTGCCAAGCTAAGAGTGGTGTACAGAGATACTGTAATGTTTTTTCATTCACCTAGAGAAACTCTAGAATGGTTAGATTCCGTCAGGATTTAGACGTCGGGTCTTGGTGGCAGGAGACCTGCCCAATGAAGGGGTGTGGGAACAGAGGGGGCTGCCCATGGACGGATGGGCGAATATGTAAGAGGTTTACAATGATGCTTCGCATCAGTGAACCAGTTAGGGGGATGAGGGGTGGGGGTCAAACGGGGTGGGTGGGTAGTGGGTGGGGGAGGACTCTGGCATGGTTGCGGTTGCCCCTGGGGGGCGATGGACGCCTCCTCTATAACTCATAATATGACCAATAATAGAGTTATGATATGGAATGTGCGTGGACTGGCCGATAGAATAAAACGGGTTGTGGTTTTTGATCTGATTACTCGACACCTCCCTGCAATAGTTGCCCTATTAGAAACGCACGCGACACCTAATATCCCCGGATATCTAATAAAAAGATGGGCGGCGCACCAGTTTCATTCCGGCTTCTCGACATACTCCCGAGGGATCAGTGTGTATGTACATCAAAGCATTGACTTTGTTCTGCTGGACCAATTGATTGATATAGACGGGAGATATATCTTCCTCTATGCTCAATGGAACGGCAGAAAGTGCGTTCTTGCTTTCCTGTACATCCCGCCTCCGTTTACAATGACAGTCCTAAAACAGCTGGCGCTCTTTATGCATAATATAGAGCGATCGCCGATATTAATATGTGGTGATTTTAACTGCGTACTTGACCCGGCGCTGGATAGAATCTCAGCTGCTCGGAAAAGTGCGCAGGGAAAACACGCCCTACTTCGCGGGTTCTGTGAGGAGATGGGATTAATAGATGTCTGGCGATGGCTCTATGGTAACAAACAGGCGTTCTCTTGCTTTAGTAAGGCGTACAGTGCTATGTCCAGGATTGATATGGCTTTGGCTAATGAGCAGATGCTTGATTCCGTTTTAAAAATGACATATGAGGTCCACGGCATATCCGACCACTCACCGATCTTACTAGTGATGAAGACCGGACAACAAACTGGGATTAGCAGACCGTTCAGATTGAATGAACATTGGTTAACTATACTAAATGACTCTGCAGGGATAGATAGAGAACTTGCGCAATTTTGGCAAGAGAATAATGGCACAGCACATGTCCACTTTGTGTGGGATGCCATGAAGGCATTTATGCGCGGGCTCTATTTCTCCAGAATAAAAAGGAAAAAAAATGAATTTTTTGCTGATCAAAAAAAATTGGAGGCAAACATTTCATATCTGGAGGGTTGTATCCGTGTACGGAATGATGCGAATACGCGCATTAAGTTAAAATCCACTAAAGATCAGTATACCATCTTTATGAGGAAAAAAGCGCAGAATCAATTATTTTTTAGGGGCTATAAAGATTTCTGTGAGGGAGGCACCCCGAGTAAACTACTGGTTTCCATTATAGCGAACCAAAAGCCCCCCCAAAGAATTAGACAAATACTGACGGGTGACGGGCGTAGATTGGAAGGAGGAGTGGAGATGGAGAGAGAGTTTGTTAAGTACTTTGACAGTTTATATCGATCCAGTGTGACAGATACAGTGACTGAAATAGATGACTATTTAGAGCAGGTTAGGATCCCGGTGCTGTCGGACTCGGACTCTGCCCCCTTGAGCGCCCCCATCTCTTTGGAGGAGCTACAGGTGGCCTTGCATGAGACCCGGGGATCCTCGGTGCCCGGATCGGACGGGCTCCCATTTGGCATATACAAGTGCCATGCGGAGATACTTCTGCCCGGACTGTTACAGGTCCTAAATGAATCTAGCAAATGTGGAAGGCTGCCCCCCTCTCTGACTGAAGCAACGGTCACACTGATCCTTAAGAAAGAGAAAATGGGCAATAAAGTGGAGGATTATCGCCCTATATCGTTGCTTAATGCAGATTATAAAATAGTTGCAAAAGTTCTCTCCAATAGGCTTAAAAAAGTAATAACCCGCCTGGTCCATGTAGATCAGACCGGGTTCATCCCCGGGCGACAGATACAGTCCAACATACGCCGGACCATCCTGAATATTCAGATTGGAGGGGGGGAGGACCGCTCCATCCTGTCATTGGATGCCGCCAAGGCGTTCGATCGGGTGGAGTGGCCCTTCCTCTGGCGTGTTATGCATAGGATGAATCTGGGCCAGGAATTTATTGGATGGGTTAAATTGCTATATAGTGATGCAACAGCCAGAATTAAGGTTAATGGGGTGCTCACCCCTGCTGTCTCTCTAAAGCGGGGGACACGCCAGGGATGCCCCCTCTCCCCACTTCTCTTCTCAATTTTTATGGAACCCCTCGCCTGCAGAATACGCGCTGAAACCGGTATAGTGGGTTTCGGGGGGAGAGGGACAGATGATAAGATCTGTCTATACGCAGATGACGTCTTACTCTACCTGAATGACGGATGGAGAAGCGTCCCTGATGTTATGCGGATAACAGAGGAATTCGGCAGAATTGCCGGATATGAGATAAACTGGACAAAGTCTGTACTCTTCCCCCTGAACCAGATGCCTCCCCTGAATGATCTTAGGATTAGAATCATTGCCCCTACAGACCATTTAGACTATCTTGGGATAAAAATCAGTAATACCATTATGGATTATAATAAGCTCAACATTACCCCTTTAGTTGTGAAGATAAAAAAAAAAATAAGGGTATGGCAGAAACTTCCGCTCTCGCAGATTAACAGGATTGCGCTAATTAAAATGGTTCTGTTGCCTTGGATACTATACACGGTTAGCTCCTGTCCAGCTTGGATTGAGGACAGTGTTTTCAATTTGATTGATCGCTTGATAAATGACCTGATATGGGGCAGAAAGAGGGTCCGTATTAAATTACAATATTTGCAAATGGTGCCAAGTAATGGTGGTCTAGGCTTACCCCACTTTCAAATGTACTACCTGTGTGCACAGCTACAATGGTGTGTTAATACTGGGGACGGAGTACTACTATCCCATATCTTAGGTCAACGCCAACTGCATGTAAACAATATTTTTAGTATACTGGAAACTGGGCTGTTTCAGCGCGCAGACTATTTCTGCCCCATTGGGGCCGCGCTACAGAAATCTTGGAATAAAATTAAGGCACTTATTCAGGCCCCCCAAATTCTGGACTTTTCCCCGCTATGGGATAACCCCGTGTTAACAGAATTCCGGACACTTAACGAAAATGAATATTGGACTCGTAGAGGCATCACATTAATTTCACATATATACACGAAAGGGAAAATTAAATCAATAGGAGAATTGACACAACAGACACCAATAACTGCATTAGAGCACTATAGATACTGCCAATTACAACACGCATTAGTAAGCACACTTAAAAAAACACCTTTTACAAGTTTCACGCAGGGGTTTTTATTATTTTGTTACAATATCGTTGGGAATAAAGTTAAGATTTCACTAATATATAGGAGATTTATTGAGGAATTAAGCTCCATCATTAAATTTAAAAGTGTAGATAAATGGAAGATGGACATCGGGGATTGCAACCCCTTACAATGGCGGGAAATATACCAAAACATTAAGAAGGCTTCCCTTTCACGACAACACCGATTGATACAATTTAAAATAATACATCGCCTATATGTTACCCCGAGTCTTTTATCCAAAATGTACAGTAATAAGGGTCAGGAATTTAGCTGCCTGAAATGTTCTCTTGTAGCCGCAGGGTTTGTACACATGCTGTGGGACTGCCCTGCCATTAGGACCTTCTGGGGCAGTATATTCCAGACTATGGTGGTAAATTGTAGGAATAATCCCCCCTTTACTATCCAAGTAGCTGTGCTTGGACTCTTTCCTCCCGAGTACAAAAATAGAACCACCAAAAAAGAACAGGCGTACTGGCTGAAGGGATTTCTTTTGGCCAAGGTGATAATTCTGAGACAGTGGGTGAAAGATAGACCTCCTATAATAAATGAATGGCAAAGCTTAATGACGAGAATAACACACTTTGAGGACATGAAACGATGCGGGGTAAGAAACGCCATATGAATGGGCGTATACAGAGGGGAAATGGCGAGAGGAAACACCCTGACTGAAACCTATGACCATCTACTGCTGTGACTATTACTATTACCTCACCATAATCTAATAAATTACTTGCATCCTTATACAATAAACTTTATCGGCACTGTCCACACTAGATGGAGTTGATAATATGGAGTTGATAAAATGCTCGGAGAAATACCTCAGAAAGGAGTGGGCGGACCTCGTCGCCCCACGTGGCGGCCGCACCAATGCCAGACGGGATGGGTGGGGGGATGATGAGGGGGGGGGATGGGTTTCTGAGTTTTGACATTCATGCCAGAGAATTGACGTAAAAATTGAGTTACTCTGATTATAGATGTGTTTCCACATATGTATGTTCTCTGGTATGGCAGTGATACACTGTTTTAAGTGATTCGATATACGTGTGTATTTTTTGTGATTAGATATCTGTCTTATCTGGTTTATACTTGGAAAAAAAAAAAAAAAAACAATAAAGATATATTTATATAAAAAAAAAAAGACTAACTGAAGAAAAAAAAGTTTGTTTTCAACAGTAGTTGGCTCAGGGCAGGCTTAAAAAAATTGTGCACTACACCCACAAAACACTTTTTCTGTAGATCGGTGAGTACATAATCCAGTTCTTGATGAGATTTCTACCTGATCTCTCCCTCACAGCAGCTGCAGCCTCTCCCTACACTAATCCGAGCAGAGTGACGGGCGGCGCTACGTGACTCCAGCTTAAATAGAGGCTGGGTCACATGCTGCAGTTGGCCAATCACAGCCATGCCAATAGTAGGCATGACTGTGATGGCCTTTTGGGGCAAGTAGTATGACGCTTGTTGATTGGCTGCTTTACAGCCTTTCAAAATGTGCCATAAAAATCACCGAACACTAAACCCGAACCCGAACTTTTACGTAAATGTTCGGGTTCGGGTCCGGGTGCCGAAAACCCTAAAGTTTGGTACGAACCCGAACTTTACAGTTCGGGTACGCTCAACTCTAATCTTGACTTCAGTGGAGAATTTAATGACCAACAGTGGATGGAGGAGGGAGATATTGAAACTGTTATGATACTCGATAAAGTAGAAGGCAACTTCAAATTGCAGGGACCAATACATTGTGGAGAAAGTTTCTTTCAAGCAGCTTTAAAGAGGCTCTGCCTCAGGATCAACCCCATTAAACCAGGCATGTAGTCTGTTAGGGTTAATCTAGGTGAGTAAAACAATACCTGTATTGTCTTTCTAGGTGCCAGCATTGTGGAGAAATGAAGACTTGTATTTGTATGCAAATAAGCCATTTGAGCACCAAGAAGTGGGCTTATGCGGTTTGAGCACCGTTCCAGCGATGCCCTTGGTGCTCCAAACATGGCCCCTCCCCTTAGATTGACAGTGCTAAACTTTACATCTAGTGCTGAGTTCTTGCACCTGCGAAATCCACAAACAACATGTGCAACCTATCTTCTGCTGCATGCCGAAAAGCAAAGATGATTAGTGCCCATGTGCCATTGATATCTCCTAGAGCAGTGCTAGTAGTACGACACCTATGGCTGTCAGCACTTTTTCTAGCCTTGACCGCAGTCTTTGACAGATTTACTTCCTCAGTCCAGATGTCAAGACAGATGGAAGCCAACACTAGGTAAAGATGGCCAGAAGCAGATGAAGCTCTGGTCAAAAAATGCAGATAAATGGTGATTTTCCAGTGGATTTAGTCACTAAGTTGTTATGGGCAAATTCAGTACAAGGAAGAAAATCAGGCTAATTGTCTTGGTAGGCATTTGAAAAAATATGAATAAATTGCTCCATGGGTTGATTAATTCTCTCAGACTGACCATTGTGGTTGATAAGTAAAAGAGGCATCCAGGGAAATATTTAGCACTTTGCATAGGGCTCTCCAGAATTTAGAAAAAAATTGACCACTGTCGGAAACAATATGGGAAAGAAGGTCATGGAAATAAATAAAAAAAGACCTAAGCCAGCTGTTATGCAGAGGATAGACCAGGCAAGTAACAAAGTGTACCATCTTGTAGAAGCAAAGCCCTAAGCAGGTGGTGAATTAGTAGCAAAGTCCATGGATAACTTGCACTGGGGTTCTCAAGGTATAAATAAAGGCTGTAGAGATCCAACAGTTGCCAACCCGGAGGACATGAACTAAACTCATTTGGCACAGGAGGTAATAAACTCTTTCTCAGTTTGTCTCTAATTGGGCAACAGTAAAAATGGAAGTTCTGCAGTGCAATTGACCCCAAGATGGCTGCAAAGTTGCAGAGTAAGCCCAAGATAAAACATCACAGCAAAGTCTCTCATGGACCAGAGATTGTCTATTTGGGGGACTTCTAGAGGATGTATTAATTGCTAAGATGCAACTTGGTATAATAATATGAGTAGGTGCTTCACCCAAGAAATATGAAGGATTAAAGTTCTGGAAAGAACATCAGCTCTACAGTTTCTGGTCAGCAAGATGGTGGGTAAGAATTAAGCCAAAAGAGAGAAACGAAGAGTACCCAATAAGGATTTAATTGGCAAGTTGATTGCAGATATTCAAGATTTGTATGGCCTATGTAAATTGTTACTGGAAATTTAGCTCCCACCTGGAGATGCTGCCATTCTTCTAAAGTGAGTTTAACAGCAAGGAATTCAGGGCCATAGAAGGAATTTTGTTTTCTGCATGGGCAAATATTTTGGAGAAGAAGCTACAGGAATGGTTCATGACTTCATCACTCTGTAAAAACATCTTCAACCCCCTATAGTTACATCGTTACATAGTTAATACGGTTGAAAAAAGACATGCGTCCATCAAGTTCAAACAAGAGATAGGTGGGGATGCAAATCCCAGAAGGAATTGAGACTTAGATTTCTACACATTTTTATAAGCATTAATGTTTTTTACTTTTAAGAATTCGTCTAAACCCTTTTTGAAACTGTCTACTGTTCCTGCTGTGACCACTTCCTGAGGAAGTCTATTCCACAGATTCACAGTTCTTACAGTAAAGAAGCTTTGACGCTTCCAGAGACTGAACTTTTTCCTCTCCAATCGGAGGCAGTGTCCCCTTGTCTTTTACATGGCCCATTTATATATTTACAAACGCAAAAACACAAAATGCAATCGCACTCTGCAACCAGCACTCTGCCCTGCCTTTATGCTGGATGTTGAATAAGGCATTGGTGTACATTTTGGCCAAAGCGTAATAAGCCACTCACCACGTCAAGGTGGCCTTAATGAGTGGTCCCTAACACTAGTTCCTACCTTTTATGGGCCATGACAGCCACACAAAGTCCAGGGAGCGCAGGTACAGCATGCACGCCAAGCACACTCTGCTTTTAACCCCGTCCGGTGCCATTACAGCTTTCATCGGATCCAGGGATGCAAGTACCAACATGCATGCTGAGCCCACTATATACTTCTCCTGGAGCCTAATGGCTACTGGTAGGTGCTATATAAGCAGACTCAGTTTTATACTGACTTTAAAACCAGCCTCCAGGGCATACTAACTGGTCAGGTGTGCATGACTGCTTGGAGATAGCCACGCCTCCAATATATACTACAAAGAAAAAATATGGGGGATTCAGCCCGCACAACCCCTAGCAGGTTGCAGAGTGCGATTGCATTTTGTGTTTTTGCGTTTGTATCTGTATTTTGCCATTTATATATTTGTATAGATTAATCATGTCCCCCCTTAGACATCTCTTCTCAAGACTAAATCAATTCAATTCTTTTAATCTTTCTTCATAACTAAGACCCTCCATTCCCCTTATCACTTGATCACTCTACGCTGTACTTTTTCAAGCTGCAGTGCGTCCTTTCTATGTACTGGTGCCCAGAACTAAACTACATATTCCAGATGAGGCCGCACTAACACTTTGTAAAGTGGCAATATTACATTCCTGCCCCATGAGTCCATGCCTCGTTTAATGCATGACAGTATCCTGGTGCCCTTAGAAGCAGCTGATTGACATTGTATGCTGTAATTTAATCTACCATCCACAAGGACACCCAAACACTGGCGTACATACAGGGGTCGCAGTTGCGACGGGACTGGCACTCCAGGGGGCCCGGCTGCCTGTGGACCCCCCCAGGCCGCTGGCAGGGACCCCGTTGTACTCACATGTAATGGAGCGCTCTGATGGGGCCCAGCATGAAGTACAGTGGTAATTTCGGGCCCCATCAGAGCGCTCCATGCCTCAATTACATGGGGGGGGGGGGGGGGGGGGGAAGCGCGCAATCACTCACTCACACCCGGCCAGGCAGTTCCATTTCCATAGTGAAGCAGGGAAACCTCTCTGTTCCCAGCTTTACTGATCTTCAGAGCTCAGGAGCTCCCCCTGCTGATCCCACATCGCACTGCTGGCTGTGGGAGGAGACCTGAAAGCCCGGCAATCTGCCTCCTGTCATCAGGGAAGAAGGTAAGTATGTTTTTTTTTTTTTCTAATGCTGCAGACTGGGGGGGGGGGTGGTGTTTGATGGGCACAATAAGAGTGAGGGGGCACAAAAGTGGGCATCTCTACTGAGGGGCACCTAATCTGCCATAACTAATTTGAGGGGGACACATATGAAGGCATAACTATGAGGGAGCACATATGAAGGCATAACTACTGTGAGGGGGCAAGTAATCTGGCATAACCAATGTGAGGGGCACATATGTGGGCATATATAATGTGAGGGGCACATAATCTAGCATAACCACTCTGAGGGGGAACATAACTGGGCATAAATACTGTGAAGGGGCACATAATCTGCCATAACTACTGTGAGGGGCACATAATCTGGCATTACTACCGTGAGGAGACACATAATTGAGGGGGCATATATCTGGGCACATCTACCTTGAGGGGGCACATAACTGGGCATAAAAACTGTGAAGGGGCACATCATTTGGCATTACTACTGTGAGGGGACACATAATCTGGCATAACCACTCTGAGGGGGCACATATCTGGGCATATCTACTTTGAGAGGGAACATAACTGGGCAAAAATACTGTGATGGGGCACATAATCTGCCATAACTACTGTGAGAGGGCACATCTGGGCATATCTACTTTGAGGGGGCACATAATCTGGCATTACTACTGTGAGGGGACACATAATCTGGGCATTACTACTGTGAGGGGGCACATATTTGGCATTACTACTGTGAGGGGGCACATAACTGGGCATTACTACTGTGAGGGTACACATAGTCTGGCATTACTACTGTGAGGGGACACATAATCTGGGCATTACTACTGTGAGGAGGCACATATTTGGCATTACTACTGTGAGGGGGCACATAACGGCATTACTACTGTGAGGGGACACATAATCTGGCATTACTACTGTGAGGGAGGCACATATCTGGGCATAACTACTGTAAGGGGACACATATTTGGCATAACTACTGTGACAGGAACAAAGGTGGGCATAACTACTGTGAGAGGCCACAAGGTGGGCATTATTACTGTGTGGTTGCACTTAGGGGAAATGTCCTAGATTACCCTGCTATACATTGGCATGGCTCAGTCTTACAGGCCAGCACAGTGCCCCTTGCTGGTGATTTTTTTTTTTTTTATCACCACAGGGACCTTGTTCTGGATCCAGCGAACATCACGCCGACCCCAGCAACACCCTGGATGAGATAGGACCAGATTTTATTAGGACAGGGTGAGTATAGCCATGCATTGGGCTTAGGGCTCTTTCACACGAGCGGATCCCGTGCATGGAATCTGCTGCGTGAAAGAGTGCCAAGCCCCGTTCCGGACAGCAGAGACACGGAGCATTAACATGATTGTATCTCTGCACTTACCAGTATAGGGACCGTCAACCAGTTGTGGACTTGTCGCCTAGGACTTGTTCTGCAAGTAGGCAGGGTCAGAGGGCTGGGTTCAAGTTAGGGCTCACTGTGTGAGTGCTTGTCCCTGCCTATGGTCGTGACAATATTATTATTTATAGTCACATACTCCTGTATATAGTCCCTTAAGAGTCCTTCAACCATTTTTCCCACAACAGAAGTTAAACTAACTGGTGTATAATTACCTGTGGAGGACCTTGATCCTTTTTTTAATATGGGCACCATGTTTGCCTTGTGCCAATCACCTGGCACTGTACCAGTACCTAGAGAATCTTGCTCTTTAAGCACTCTTGGGTATAATCCATCTGGACCCGGAGCCTTGTTCACATTTACCCTATTTAACTTCTCTTGAACCAAATCCACAGTTAGTACATCCAGTGATATACTTAATTGACTATCAGCTCATTTCTCTTCTTTTGCATATACAGAGCTAATTTTTTTTAGTGCAATTACTCAATGTGGATTTGAAGCTCTCCCATTTATCCTCAGTATTAGTTTGTGACAGTAGATGCTCCCAGTCTATGCCCTGAAATGCTGCCCTCAAGCCAGGGAAATCAACCTTTTTTTTTTAAATTCAGTGTCTTTGCTTTGCCTGACAGAGTTTGCATTTTATAGTTTAGGGGGAATATAATTATATTGTGGCCACTATTACCTAGTGTTTCTCGAACAGTAACATTCCCAACAAGCTCTGCATCACTAGAAATTACCAGATCCAACAGAGCATCACCCCTAGTGGGAGCTTCTACAACCTGGCCCATAAACTGGTCCTGCAGCAAGTTGAGGAATTTTCTCCCCTTTGTGGTTGAGGCAGAACCAGGACCCCAGTCAATATCTGGGAAGTAAAAATCTCCCATCATGACCACTGTATCAGCCTGTGCCGCCAGCTCTATTTGGTTATACAGTTGCGTTTGTATCTCTTCTGTAATGTTAGGGGATCAATAGATTACACCAAGTATTATTTTTTCAGTGTTTATATCCCTTTGAACTTCCACCCATAAGGTTTCCACATCCTCACCATCCTCACCCAATTGCCTCTTTTACACTTCTTCAGATCACTCCTCACATACAGGCACACACTACCACCTTTCCTATTGACCCGGTCTTTCCTAAATAGTGTAAAACCCTCAATATTAACAGCCTAGTCATGCGAAGAGTCCAACCATGTCTCAGCCACACCAACTACATCTATGTGTTCTTCTAGTACCATAGCCTCCAGCTCCCCCACTTTTTCTAGCTAGACTTCTGGCATTTGTGAAAATACATTTTAAATTACTATTACCTATGAAGTGAATATCCAGAATTTTTGGGTTACCTTGGTTGATTTTTGTATGTAACAGGTTCTTGTTACTAGCAGTTCTATTTTTCATAAATGTATAGTTATGCCCAGTCTTCTCCCTATTTTCCTTGCTAACCCCAGCCCCCACTAAATCCCCACTGTCCTCTTCTATAACCCACTCTCTATCTACACTATCTACCCCCTTATTAATATGATCCCCTTCCCCCCGAGATCCTAGTTTAAAAGCTCCTCCAGCCGTCTAACCATTTTTTCCCCAGGGCAGTTGCACCCTCCCCATTTAGGTGCAGCCTGTCTCTACTGTAGAGCCTGTAACCAACTGAGAAGTCGACCCAGTTCTCTATGAACCCAAACCCTTCCTTCATGCACCAGCTTCTGAGCCACTTATTTAAGTCCTTAAGATCCCATTGTCTCTCTGGTGACGCTCGTGACACTGGTAGTATTTCTGAAAACACTACCTTGGAGGTTCTGGACTTGAGGTTCTCACCTAGTTCCCTAAAATCGTTTTTAAGGACCTTCCATCTCCCACTGACTTTGTCAATGGTGCCAATGTGTACCATGACTGCCGGGTCTTCCCCAGCCCCACCCAGCAATCTGTCAATCTGACCTGCAATATGCCGAACCCGAGCACCCGGCAGACAACACACTGTTCGGGCATTCACGATCTCGGCGACAGATGACCCTGTCTGTTCGCCTAATAATAGAGTCCCCTTCCACCAGCATCTGCCTGAGCTTTGCTGCACTTCTTTTCCCATCCTTCCTGCAGGGGTCATCCTTCTGGTTGCTAGGAGAAACGCCCTACTGTGTTGCTGGCCCTGGGCTTTCATCCCTAATATCAGCCAAACAGGCATATTTACTAGGGCGTGCCAGCTCAGGACTAGCCTCCCTGGCACTTTTCCCTCTACCCCTTCTTCCTACATTAACCCAACTGCTCACCTGATATTCCTGATCTTGCCCTCCTCCTCCCACCTCATTTCACTGACCCCAGTCAGTGCCTGCACAGTGAGGTCTAAGCCTCTCTCCCGGTCTGCAATGCCCCTAAGTATTTCAAGCTTCTTATTTAGATCCAAGATCTGGGCTTCCAAATATGCAACATGATTGCATCTAGTGCAATTATATTCATCCTCAAAAGGCTCTTCAAGGCACGCATACATTGCACAGGACACACACTTAGTGGCATTGTCCATAGAGCTGTTTAAATGGGGATGAACAGTAAAGTAGGGAAACAGTAAAGTAGATGTGTTAACCGCCATAAAGAATGGATGTCCAGGTGATGCAATCCTAGGGCAGAAGAGAAGTGAGTTTTGAGAAGGCTGAAGGCTTGCACTGAAATTTCCGGCCAGTTGTATTTTCCTCTTTACGGTTACGGGTGGGAACAGTGAGTTGCACAGAAACCTGGAAGTAATTCTGGATGAACTGCAGATAGTAATTGTTGAAGCTGAAGAATCTCTGGAGAGCTTTAAGGTCAGCAGGTTGTGGCCAGTTCAGAATTGCTAAAACCTTTTCAAGATCCATCTGTAATCCGCAAGAAGAATAAAATATGGCAGAAATTGCAGCTTCTGGCTCCTAAAATGGAAGAGTAGAATTGAATGCACTTAAAGGCTATCAGTGACTGAATCACAGCTGGATGCCAGAAGGGCAGGTCTGAGTTGGCTTCCGTGGGCCCCAAAACTAGTTGCCACCGCAGATATAACTGTATCACTTTCATCAGAACAGTGATACAGATGAATAGTGCGGTGGGGCACTGGAACAAATAGTTCCTGACCCTGTAGTTCACTCTCATAGGTAACCAGGCCTGAAGTTTATGAGGAAGCTCAGGCGGCCGCAAGGTGATGACATCATGGTGACTGCCTCTGCTGGGTCTCTGGTTCTCACGATAATGTTACAGTACCGATAATGCCGCAGGCGGCACAATGTTTTCATAATGGCTGTCTGCGTGGGACACTGGGAAGTTGGAACACAGGCTGAAGGCAGACTGAAACAAGGAGCAGGACTCAGGTGAGTATTTTTTTTTTCCGGTCACTTCTAGGGACTTTTGGAAGCACTAATAGTATTGCACTATTATTTCAGCAGTATTGCATTTGGGAGTGTTGGGGAGAATAGCGTGTACAGTATTGATGTAGCAGAATGATAGCAGTATTGGGGCACCAGAGGGGAAGGATGTTAAAAAGTGAAGAAACGAACTGTCTGTGTGGTAAACTCTGCAGAGAAGAGACATGGTTGAAATATGTCATTATGGTCTGCCCTCAATGAAGAAGATGAGGAAAGAGAACATCTACATTAGACTCTTCAGACTTTCACTTTTTCACATTTTATGAAAATCACATGTTTGACCATTATTCTATGCTCCCCCCATAATGACAAAGTGAAAACAGAATGTTAAAAATCTTTGCCAATTTATTAAAAATAAAATATTGCATTAACATTATTATTCAGACCCTTTACTCCGTACTTAGTTAAAGCACCTTGGGCAGCAATTATAGCCTTTAGTCTTCTTGAATATGATGCCACAATGTTTGTACGCCCGGATTTGGGGATTTTCTACCATTTTTCTCTGCAGATCCTCTCAAGCCATTTTCAGGTCTTTCCAGGGATGCTTGATTGGGTTCAAGCCTGGGCTACTTATGAACCATTACAGAATTGTCTCTAATCCAGTCCTATGTTCTCCTGCCATGTGTTTAGGGTCATTGGCTTGTAGGAAGGTAAACTTGGCTCCATTAAGCTTTCCCTCAACCCTGACCAGTCTTCCTGTCTTAGCCGTTAAAAAAGACCCACACAGCATGATGCTGCCAACACCATGCTTCACTGTAGGGATGGTATTGGGCAGGTTATAAGCAGTGCCTGGTTTCCTCCAGACATGACTCTTAGAATTAAGGCCAAAAAGTTAAATCTTGGTTTCATTATATCAGAGAATTTTGTTTCTGACAGTCTGAGAGTCCTTTAGGTGTTTTTTTGCAAACTCCAGACTAGCTTTTATGTGTATTTAATTGAGGAGTGGTTTCCTTCTGGCTACTGCCATAAAGCCTAGATTGGTGGAATGTTGCAGTGATGGTTGACCTTTCCTGAGCTTTCTCCAATCTGGATGACCAGCTCTAGGATAAGTAGTGATGGACGAACATTGGCCGGGACGATTTGCGAATGCGATCAAATGTTTATGAACCACAAGTTCGCGGCGGGCCCCATTCACTTTAATGGCAGGCGAACCTGAAAAACCTTCAGCTCATATTTGCAGCCACCAAATACTTACAAGAAATGCACAAATCGTCCCACAACATGGACAGTGACATACCAGAGGAGGATCAATGGCAAAAAAAAATCCCACAAAAAAGATTTTAATCAGGGGCCATTTTTTTGAATCTTAAAGGGAAACTCTCAAAAATGTACCATGCAGGAGCCTAGACAAGTTTTGTTATAGGCCACGGGAGTACATGCCCCAAACATTAGGCATTCACCGAACAGAAAACATTAAGTGATTATGTGGCTGGAAGTATATTAGACGGTCATTGGATATCAATTTTACTGCAGGCCAGTACAAATACATGTCAAATACATATGTTTAAAAGAACTGAAAATATAAAATTTTATTAAAAACATGGCTAACTAAATCCACCCTCTTGAATAAACCCCTAATAATTAGGCATTCACCGTACAGAAAAGATCAAGTGATAATGTGGTTGGAGGTATATTAGATGGTCAATGGATATAAATTTTTCTGCAGGTCAGTGGAATACAGGCTCCAAAAATTATTCAATTACTGCACAGAAAAGAACAATTGATAATGTGGCTGGAGGTACATTAGGCATTCACCTTATAACAATTTTACTGTTGGCCAGTTAGATTACAGGCCCCAAAAATTATGCATTCACCGTATATAAAAGATCAAATGATTATGTGGCCGGAAGTATATTAGACTGTCAATGGATATAAATTTTACAGCAGACCAGTGGACTACAGGCCTCAAAAATTATTCATTCATCGTACAGAAAAGAACAATTGATAATGTGATAATGTGGCTAGAGGTACATTAGACGGTCACCGTATAACAATTTTACTGTTGGCCAGTTAGATTACAGGCCCCAAAAATTATGCATTCACCATGCATAAAAGATCAAGTGATTATGTGGCCGGAGGTATATTAGACGGTCAATGGATATCAATTTTACTGCAGGCCAGTGGACTACAGGCCCCAAAAATTATTCATTCACTGGACAGAAAACATCAAGTTATTATGTGGCTGAAGGTATATTAGACAGTCATTGGATATCAATTTTACTGCAGGCCAGTACAAATACATGTCAAATTCATATGTTTAAAAGAACAAAAAATATAAAATTGGATTAAAAACATAGCTAACAAAATCCCCCCTCTTGAAAAAAAACCAAATGATAAAAGTTGAAATTCGATAACACGTGGTCGTCACAGGTGTTGAATTCCGAGGTCCCAAACATTAGGCATCTGACCAGACAGAAAAAGCCTTTTATGCCGCTGTATTTACATAAGACAGGGACCATTATTTGTTCTGTGTGGTGAGGAAATTCAATTAAACGTGGTCGTCACAGGTGTTGAATTCCTCCGAGATCCATGCCTCATTCATTTTTAGAAACGTGGGGTAGTCCATACTGTCGTGAGCTAGGCGAGTTTGCTTATCAGGACACTCGACGAGGGGCAAGCCAAGAGTTCCATGGCAAATTGTGCCAGCTCTAGCCACAGGTCAAGCCTGCACACCCAGTAGTCAAATAGTTCCTTGCTTCTCAGAGCTTACACATCGGACGTTAACCCGATGTAGTCAGACACCTGCCGGTCTAGGCGTTCCCTCAGGCTGTATTCGGAGGGTGGCTCTCGATGAGCTGGCTGCAAGAATGATCTCATATCCGAAGTGACAAAACATCTTCAAACATCCCTCTTCTTGCATGCGCAGTAGAATTGGTACTCACAACTGTTTCTCTGTGGGTGGAAATTCCTCTGCCAGTGCCCGCAACAGCAGAATGCAGCACCTTTCGAAGCAAGGACTGGAAATGCTGCATTCTGACAGCCCTCTGTGATTCTCGTAACATGTCCGCCATTATGTGTTTGTACCGGGGGTCTAAGTGCGTTGCCACCCAGTACTTGTCCTTGCCTTTTATGCTTTTTATACGGGGGTCCCTCTTCAAACACTGGAACATGAAGTCCCCCATTTGCACTAAATTGGAAGCGGTGGAGCGGCATGGCTCCTGCTCATCAACCAGGAGAATGCTCCTCGGTCTCCTCCCCCCAGCCACGGACAACACCAGGGATCCCTTGAAAAGTTTAAAGTCCCCCTCAAAGCCTACTTTTCTTGCTCCTTCTCCTCCTCCTCCCCCCAGCCACGATCCTGTTCTGACTCCTCTTCAGACTCCTGCTGACTTGTCTCAGATGGAGTAGCCCCCCCTGGGAATTCATTCAGCATTGCGACTTCCTCATCTTCCAGCTCCTGCTCCTCAATGACACAACGCATTGTACGCTCCAGAAAGAAGGCGTAAGGTACACTGATGGTGCCCTGGCTGCGACTGACCGGTTTGGTGATCTCATCAAATGGCCTCAAAAGTCTGCATGCGTCGCACATGAGCAGCTACTGGCGCGGTGAAAAAAAACCTCCCCAGAACCTGTCCTGACGCAGAGTTCGTATAGGTAGACGTTAACGGCACGTTTCTGCTGGAGCAGCCTATCAAGCATATACAAGGTGGAGTTCCATCGCGTCGGCAGTCACAAATCAGATGTCTGACGGGCAAGTGGTGTTGCTGCAAAATGTCAGCAAGGTGAGCCATGGCTGCGTAAGATCTTCTAAAATGTCCAGAGATGTTTCTGGCCTGCCACAAGACATCCTGGACCACAAGGTATTTGGCAAGGAATTGCTGCACGATTAAGTTCAGGACGTGTGCCATGCATGGCATGTGTGTAATTATGGCCTGTTTCAGCACGCTCAGCAGATTGGCACAGTTGTCACACAACACTTTACCAACTGTCAAATTGAGCGTGGTTAGCCACTGATAGGCCTGTGACTGCTGAGCTGAAAGGAGTGCCGGACCGGGGTGGCTCTTGGCTTCCAGGAACAACAGCAGCAGCACACCATGGCAACGTTTCACCTGGCACGTCAAATAGGTTCTGGGGAGCTTGGGGGGTGTAGTGGAAGAGGCGGTAGCAGTGGAAAAGAAAGAGTCTGCCGAGGATGAGATGGAGGATGGAGTAGGAGGAGGAGAAGAAGAGACAGGCCTTCATGCAATCCATGGTGTTAACACCAAATCCACACGGGTGCCACGAATTACATGCTTGATGGCCATCAGAAGGTTCACCCAGTGGTCAGTAAAAGTTATGTACCTTCCATGCCCATGTTTGCTAGACCACATGTCTGTGGTCAGATGTATCTTGGCACCGACACTGTGTGCCAGAGATACATTCACTTGCCACTGAACATGGCCATATAGCTCTGGAATGCCCTTCTGGGAGAAATATTTCCTTTCGGGGACCTTCTATTGCGGTGTGCCAATTGCCACAAATTTTCTAAAGTCCTCTGAGTCCGCCAGTTTATATGGCAGTAGTTGGCGGGCTAGCAGTTCCGACAAGCTGGCGGTCAGCCATTGGGCAAGAGGGTTATCCGGCGTCATCAACTTTTTACGTTCGAACATTTGGGTCACGGAAGCTTGCCTTTTGCCAGATGAACTCGGAATGGCCTGCCTCTTCCTCTGACTGTCATTTTCAAAATGACTCTGCGACAAAGTCCCTATAGAAGAGCAGTATTTGTGGAAGAAGTCACAGTGGATCTAAAAAGTCTACACACCCCTGTTAAAATGTCAGGTTTCTGTGCTGTAAAAAAATAAGACAAAGATTAATCATTTCAGAACTCTTTCCACCTTTAATGTGACTTATAAATTGTACTACTCAATTGAAAAACAAGCTGAAATCTTTTAGGTGGAGGGATGTAGCTGTGTTCAGAATTAAGAAATCACATTCAAAATCTGCTTAAATAGGAGTCAGCATACACCTGCCATCATTTAAAGTGCCTCTGATTAACCCCAAATAAAGTTCAGCTGCTCTAGTTGGTCTTTCCTGAAATTTGCTTAGTCGCATCCCACAGCAAAAGCCATGGTCCACAGAGAGCTTCCAAAGCATCAGAGGGATCTCATTGTTAAAATGTATCAGTCAGGAGAAGGGTACAAAAGAATTTACAAGGCATTAGCTATACCATGGAACACAGTGAAGACAGTCATCATCAAGTGCAGAAAATATGGCACAACAGTGACATTACCAAGAACTGGACGTCCCTCCAAAATTTATGAAGAAAACTGGTCTGGGAAGCTACCAAGAGGCCTACAGCAACATTAAAGGAGCTGCAGGAATATCTGGCAAGTACTGACTGTGTGGTACCTGTGACAACAATCTCCCGTATTCTTCTTATGTCTGGGCTATGGGGTAGAGTGGCCAGACAAAAGCCTTTTCTTATGAAGAAAAACATCCAAGCCAGGCTACCTTTTGCAAAAACACATCTGAAGTCTCCCAAAAGGATGTGGGAAAAGGTGTTATGGTTTGATTAAACCAAGGTTGAACTTTCTGGCCATAATTCCAAAAGTTATGTTTGGCACAAAAACAACACTGCACATCACCAAAAGAACACCATACCCACAGTGAACAAAGCATGGTGGTGGCAGCATCATGCTTTGGGGCTGTTTTTCTTCAGCTGGAACTGGGGCCTTAGTTAAGCTAGAGGGAATTATGAACAGTTCCAAATGCCAGTCAATATTGGCACAGAACCTTCAGGCTTCTGCTAGAAAGCTGAACATCAAGAGGAACTTTATCTTTCAGCATGACAACATCCCCAAAGCATACATCCAAATCAACAAAAGAATGGCTTCACCAGAAGAAGATTAAAGTTTTGGAATAGCCCAGCCAGAGCCCAGACCTGAATCCAATTGAAAATTTGTGGGGTGATCTGAAGAGGGCTGCGCACAGGAGATGCCCTCGCAATCTGACAGATTTGGACTGTTTTTGCAAAGAAGAGTGGGCAAATCTTGCCAAGTCAAAATGTGTCATGCTGACTCATACCCAAAAAGACTGAGTGCTGTAATAAAATCAAAAGGTGCTTCAACCTTTTAGTTTAAGGGTGTGCACACTTATGCAACCATATTATTTTATTTTTATATTTTTTCTTCCCTCTACCTAAAATATTTCAGTTTTTTTTTTTTTTATTGAGTTGTATAGTTTATAGGTCACATTAAAGGTGGAAAAAGTTCTGAAATTATTTATCTTTGTCTCATGTTTTTTTACAGCACAGACATTTTACCAGGGGTGTGTAGACTTTTTATATCCAATGTATGTTCAGCAGTGCAAGACAAATAAATTCTTTAAAAATCATACAATGTGATTTCCTGAATTTATTTATTTTTATTCTGTCTCTCAGAGTGGGAATGCACCTACAATGTGAATTTCAGACCCCTCCATGATTTCTAAGTGGGAGAACTTGCAAAATCGCAGGGTGTTCAACTACTTCTGTTCCTCACTAAATGAAATAGATAATCTGGTCTTAAATTATGACATTGGTTGTGAAGACATGGAAGGAGCTTGAAGGAAGAGAAACATCATGTTCAGAGCAAATTCTAATAAACTCAGTGCATTCTCTGTTTCAACATTTTGACAAGTCCAAAGGAAATTATTGGACTTTTCTACAGAGGAATGTCAGGTTTGGCCTTCAGACAGAGCAGCCTGAAGAATGAAAGGAACACAGTCACTACTTTTAAATTAAAGCTAGCCATGCACATTACATAGAAGTTGGTTGATGGTTGACCAGCAATTGAGCAATCATCTGGTGAACAATTATTTTACATACATAACCATACACATTTTAGTTCATATTGGTCATTAAAGTTGTTTGAACCGACCATACAAGTTCAATGAAACCGGTAGATGGACGAAAGATCTTTCTGGGAAGGTTCTTTCAAAGAAAGATCTTTTGTTCACCAATGATCTTTCTTTGAACAAAAGACAACTATCTGATAAAAAATATTAAAAGCTTCTTTTCAGACAGTTATGGTCTACCACTGGTCAGCTGATAAGACTGTTCATTAAACTGACAAACGTTTGGTTGAAATCGTCCCTTTTGATCAACTTTAGACTAATATGCATGACCACCTTTCGATGATACAAGGTGAGATGGGAGAAAGTTCTCCAGAGCAGGAACAAAGTAAAGGGTCATTTTGAAGATCAGAAGTTCAAAAGCTGCAATAGGAATAGTAAACTCCTTCAAGGACAAGTAACCTATTGATCAGGGGCGTAGCTATAGGGAGAGCAGGTGAGGCGGCTGTTTTGGGGCTGACACATTGAAGGGGCTCACCTAAGAGGAGGACTGAAAGATTTTATTGGCATGGTCCACTCAACAGTATTGTAAAGTGACATTATATACAGTGACACTGTAGGAAGGGGAGCAGCTGCCAAGCCTCGTGTGAGAGAGCGATCTTGACTAGCTACAAGAGTGGGCGTTGCACAGGATGAGGGAGCTGAGAAGAAGTGGCCGAGGAGGGGCCCTGTTCAAAAATTTGCTGTGGGCCTAGTCATTTCTAGCTACGCAACTGCTATTGATCCTGCCTCTTTAACAATATATTAGTTAGCAGAGGTGTAGCTAGGCTTTCCTGCACCGGGTAAGCGATCAGTATGGCGCCGCCCCCCCTTACCACTCAATTTTATTAGATCAAAATGAGGGACAAAATAAGTGCAATTTTTTTATTCTAAGCCCCACCTCTTTGTAAATGACCACCAATATGTACACCTGATTAAATCTATCATAGGGTAAAAAGCGGTACCAATACACCTTGTGATACAATTAAGGACCAAATGGTCCTAACGCATCCAAGGCTTCGCTGGTGTGTCAGTGTGATATCTGCTGGAACTGGAAAAAGGTCACTAATGATGGATGAACATCTGCTGGGACGGTTCACGAATGCGATCGCGCAAACGCGACCAAATGTTTGCGAACCGCAAGTTAGCGGCGGGTCCTATTCATTTTAATGGCAGGCGAACCTGAAAAACCTTCAGCTCATATTTGCAGCCAAGAAATAATTACTAGAGGTGCACAAATAGTCTCACAAGATCGACAGTGACATACCAGATGTATTTTTTGAATTTGCAATCTCCATTCATCATTTTTTTCAATGCGAAATATCGGCAATATCATTTTCACGTACGCGCATGTGCACACCAGTTATAATTATTTTTTCTTATACCGTTTGTCACTGTGTGTAGCAGAGGGAACGCAGCAAAACTGCAAACAAATGCTGCACTACCCAAATGCACTATATAGAAAGTATATTATTGGTATATAACACCCCGCTTCTATTAGTTTTTTTTGGGTCGACTGGTATATCACACCAGTTATAATAATTTTTTCCAATACCGTTTGTCACTGTATGTAGCAGAGGGAACGGAGCAAAACCGCAAACAAATACTGCAGTACCCAAATGCACTATATAGAAAGTATAGTGGTATATAAAAACCCCGCTTCAATCAGTCGTTTTGGGGGGCGACTGGTATATCACACCAGTTATAATAATTTTTTGTAATTGCGTATGTCACTCTTTGTAGTTGTAGTATCGCAGCAGAACCGCTCACCACTGCTGCACAATACAAATCCACTCTAATATGCTTTCTATGTATTATAAGTGTATTACACCCCTCTGTACTGCACACCTATCAATAGTACACCTATACCAGTCCTTAAAAGGACTTTTGTGGCACTATTAGCTAGCGTTTGGTGTCCCTAACATTCTGTCCCTGCTCCACACAGCAACCTCTCCCTACACTGACAAAAGACAGAATGTAAAATGGCAGCCAGATCGGGTCTATTTATAAGGTAGGGTGTATGTCCATGTGCTGAAATGTCTCAATTAGCTGTCCTGTACCACCTGATGGATGTGTCATGGGTCAAAGTTCTTCAGAATGTAGAAGAATATGGCGGGTGCGAATATCGCCATATGTTCTCATGTTCGGCGAATTGCGAACAAGCGAAGTTCGCCGTGAACCAACCGCCAGGCGAATCGCAAGGCCATCTCTAAAGGTCACTGTGATTATAGAGCCAAAAGAATAATCCCATAAACAGGGGATGGTAACTGTCCCTTTTAAATTCCCAGCAAGGGGGCACTGTGCTGGCCCTGTAAAGCCTAGCCATCCCAATAGTATAACAGGGTAATCTAGGGCATTGCGTTTCCCTTAGTGTTACCACAAATACTATTGGCCACATTGTGCGACCTCACAGTAGTAATATCCACCTTGTTCCCTCTCACTGTAGTTATGCCCACATTGTGCTCCCTCACAGTAGTTATGCCCACATTCTGCACTGTCACTGTAGCTAGCCCACATTGTGCTCCCTCATTGTGGTTAGCCCACATTGTGCTCCCTCACTGTAGCTAGTAGTGATGAGCGGCAGGGGCAATATTCGAATTTGCTAATATTTTGTAGAATATTTGTCATATATTCGAGAATTCGAGATTATATTCTTGACTGCGAAAATCGGCAATGTACTATTCATGTAATGCGCGCGAAATACCGGCGTGGGTCACTTAATCAACATTTTTCAAGCTGGTATAAGTTTCCTGATACTGGAGAAAATGGTTGACATGGCAGAACATTAGAATAGCTTTATATGCAGATAGAGTACTCCAATATATTTTCGCTTGTGAATTTTCTGCAATTAATGATGCGCCTATTTTTTTGCAATACGTGCAACTAGTATAGTAAGGGAGCAGGCAACTTTTCTATTGGTTGCTAGGGATGTTGCTAAGCTGTGAAAAAGCCTTCTCATTGTCCCACAAGCTAGAAGAAGAGAGGGTGATCACCTGATGTGTACTGTGTTAAAAAAAAAAAAAAAATGCTAATATTCGTCATTGCGAATATATAGCAATATATTCTAAATATTCGCGAATTCTCTAAGTGCCGTTATTCACAATAAAAATGTGCTTTTCGAATATTCGTGCTCAACACTAGTAGTTAGCCCATATTGTGCCCTCTCACAGTAATTATGCCCACTCTATGACCTCCTCACTGTAAAAATGCCCACATTATGCCCCATCACAGAAGTTATGCCCACATTGTCCCCTCCTCATAGTAGTTATGCCCACATTTTGCCCCTTTCAGTAGTGCTCCCTCCAGCTTCATTAATAAAGTAAAAAATAAAAATAAAACATACAAATATTCACCTGTTTCCCTGATGATCTGATCACATCCGGTGGTCACACACACGTTGCGCTGCTGGACTGTATAGAAGGAGCAGAGGCTGATTCCCAGGCCTACTCCGCTCATCCCACACAGCCCAGCATTGTGATGTGTGGACTGCTGGGGAGCGCTGCAACTCAGCTTAACTGTGAAGCAGGGATCGGACGGCTCCCTGCTTCACCAACTCAATGCGCGGTTTCACTAAAAATGTCACTTTAATTGTTGACTGTAAAGTTAAACATTTGTTGCCCTCCTTTTTTATGCTTATGTCCCTTTTTATTCACTGTGCATAGAGTAGTCTGAGTAACTGATGGCTTACATGACGAGGGTAAATAGTATCAGAGGAACCGTTGCAGAAAGGAGAGCATCAGATATTTTAAATTTACATTCAGCATTTAAAGAACATCTGTCACCACGATTAACCCTATTAAGCCTGGAATACTGCCTGTTAGGGTTCATAATGGTAACTAAAACCTTTTTTCTCTGCAACCGGTATTGCTGGTTTTAGCTATATGCGGTGCTCAGAGTACCGAAGGGCTGGCCTCTGCCTCTCTCAGTTGCCACTCTCCCTTCCACTAAAATTGATGGGGCTTGATGCCTGACCCTGAAATCTTTTGCATATGCTTGAGCTGTGAAGATTTATTGCGGCTATATTTGCTCTCACATCTTCACTGCACATGCGCTGTTGATACGGCTGTTGGCACATGCACAAGATTTCAGAACCAGACATCAGAGTAGTCAAGATGCCTAGCTTGGTCAATGTCACTGGTAGGAGGAGTAACAACAGCAAGAGGAGGAGGCGAACAGGGACAGGGCTGGCGGCATGACGTAGGAAGTGTGCGTGCAGCGGTCCTCCCCGCCCTCCAGCGCCGGCCCCGGCACCAGCCCTGGACGCGGCACGGGTAATGCCGCTTTGGGCTCCCTGAGACGCCGCTCCGATACTGCCATACTCACTGTTTGAAGGCACGCCGGCCTCTTGGGAATAGGATCAGCCCTCTGCTACACTGGGCTCGGCCGCTCCTCCCGAGACGCTGACCTAGATGCTGATGCCTCTGCTGCTGGGTTCTGTGGATCAGCCCCCCGTCATCAAGCGCCGCTCTGCCTGAAGTGTGAAGCTGGCTGTCCGGGGCCCATCTATGCCTGCTCTAGGCTGTTCATGCTGGAGCTCCATTCGCCCTTCATTTTAACTTTGGAACCGCATGGTGAGTGGACTCTGTGCTCCCCCTCAGCTCACCTTTTTCGCCTGGCTGACGGGGTCATGCTGAAGCTGTTGCTCTGAAGAAGGGAGGGGGGTCGTTGGATCAGGGAAGCGGCATCTGGCCTCTACCACCGTTTCCACCTTATGTTCCCACCTATGTCTCACCCTATGCCTCCCCATCCGCCTGCGGCTCTATTTGATCAATACGTGGAGTTGTCTGGATAGCTGTGGGCTTTGTGCAGCTGCGGACATAGCCTTGGATACTGCTTCAGCAGTGTTAGCCAGAATTGGCACTGCCTCTGTTTGGACATTGTGGTTTTGCTTAAATGCCTAACTTTGTTTCTGTGTCCTTTTGGGCTAAAACCCCCTGAGTCCGTAGCTTCAGGTATCCGCCGCGGTCCATTTCTTAGCGAGTGGATGATCACCGCCGAATAACGTTAGTAGGGGGAAGTGTGACTGAGCGGTGAAGGGGGATCGAGCTGAGAACATCAAGAGACCCCTACTACGAGCCTCCTCCAAATTCAGGAAATTCGGGACTTAGGAAGGAAGAAGCAGAGCGAGGATACGTAAGACTCTTTGGCTGTTATTCTGTGTTACAGGAAATTTATGATATTTAATTTAGAAACACACAGATTTCAATAATAGTATTACCTTCCAAATCAGTTCCATACGAGGAAGAAAAAGAGGAGAGACAAAGTAAGAAAAGGACAGGAGGGGGGGAAAAAACAAAAACAAAAAAAAAAATGGCCCCTAAATTACCTAACAGAAAGTCCACTGGTACATCTTCACCTAAAGGGGGCACTGCAAGGACACAGTTAGATAAATATCTTAAATCCCCACCTCCATCGGCCAAAACAAGGAGTAATCAGAAACCAATATCACAAATAGAGGATTGTGAAGAGAATGAAAACCTTGTAAATAGGGCAAGAGAGAACCCGTCATCGGAAGCAGATAATCAGATGAGCAATATTGATCGTAAATTAGCGGGCATACTGGAGGCAGTCGGAACAACCAATCAATCATTAAGTACACTGACAACCACAGTAGCAGCAGTGCAGACTGATATATCATTAATTCGAGACGAACTAAACAAAATGAGGCAACGTGTCAAAGAGTATGAAACGCTAACCACAGAACTGCAAAAAGAATCTAGGCAGATGAAAAAAAGGTTAGAAACAGTAGAAAGTGATAATAAAGCACTAAAAGAAAAAATGGCAGACCTGGAAGACAGATCCCGGAGAGATAATCTCAAATTAGTGGGCTTCCCGGAAGGAGCAGAAAAAGATGACCCCATAGGCTTTATCCAAAAATGGCTGACAAACAATGTTAAAATTGCAGAGGCAGTTACAACACCCATAGTGGAGAGAGCGCACCGTATTCCAACAAGAAAACCTCCACCGGGGTCAGCACCAAGGCCAATGTTAATTAAAATGACTTCCTCAAGAGATCGGGACTATATTCTTAGATGGAAAAGAGAGATACAAACTGTGAATTACAATGACGTTAACATTGAGATATACCCGGACTTTTCCAAAGTTACGCAAGATAAAAGGAGAGAATATAAGGACGTAAAAAAGAGACTGATACAAGCACAACTAAAATACTCCATGATGTACCCTGCGAAATTACGGGTTATATATAAAGAAACTGTCCAATTTTTCTCTAATCCAAAGGACTCGGCTGATTGGTTGGACTCTAGGGGCATTTAGTAATTTGCCCGTGGCGCTGCCAGGCGGAGCCGGGGGGGTCGACGATGGAGGGGAAGGGGGAGGATAGTCTATAGTTAGAGACCTATGAGTCACAATTTGCGACTCGCAGGTCATGAGGGGAATGGGAGCTTTGGGAGGGTGGGAGGGAGGGTGTTTGTGTTTTTTTTTTTTTTTTTTTTTCCTTCTTCTCTCTCCGCGGGGAACTGTCGAGGTATGGAGGGCGCATTACTGGGGGTGCCCCTGCCCTTCCGCCCAGTGCTGCCTCAAAGGTATTGAGGACCAATCACACCAAAAAAAAGAAAGATTTAAAAAAAAAATAAAAAAAATTATAATAATGGATGTCTAGAATATTGACCTGGAATATCCGCGGTTTTGCGGATAAAATAAAGAGGTGTGTAGTGTTTGACCTGGTCTCTAGACATCTTCCAGCAATAGTGGCCCTGTTAGAAACACATCTTACAGATGAGAAAGTGGCGGCGCTCGGCGGAAGGAGATGGGCCTCCCATGAATATCATTCTTGCTATTCCACATATTCTCGTGGAATTAGCGTCTATGTGCACAGACAGGTAGATTATGATCCAATAGAACAACTAATTGATCAAGAGGGCCGGTACATTTTTCTTCATTGCTATTGGCAGGGGCAAAGGAGAATAATCGCCTTTATATATATACCACCCCCCTTTATGACAACGGTACTATGTAAATTGATGAACTACATCTCGGTACGAGAGGAGTGCCCGGTGCTGGTGATGGGCGACTTCAACTCGGTCATGGATACTAGAAAGGACCGGACCTCTACCATAATTAATTATGAGTTGAGTTCCGGCTCAAGTACTTTACTCTCTAGAATGTGTAAAGAAATGGCATTGGTCGATATATGGCGGTCTCTCTATGGAGACAAGCAAGTATTCTCATGTTTTAGCAATACATATAGGTCCATGTCACGAGTGGATCTGGCCCTCGCCAGCCCCGGGCTCATTAATAAGGTTAAAAAAATGAACTACGAACGCCATGGCGTATCTGATCATAGCCCCGTCATGGTAATACTGCAGAACCAGAGTAAAATAAATCAAAATAAAATGTTTAAACTTAATCCGCACTGGATGACATTAATAAAGGACCTGGACCAGATTGATGAAGAAATAAAGCTCTTTTGGAGCGATAACGTTAACTCAACCCACATCCATATGGTCTGGGACTCGCTTAAGGCATTCCTTCGAGGTACATATTCATATCAAATTAGAAAACAGAAAAAGGTCTTTGCAGAAACGCAAAAAGAAATAGAAGACCTGCTTGGTCAGGCAACGAAAGAGATTATTCATGTTAACACCCTAGAAAAACAACATCAATTAAAAAAATTACAAGATGAATATAAACAATTTTTATATAAAAAAGCGCAGAATAAAATGTTCTTCTTGGGGTTGAGAACTTTTAGTGAGTCCGGGAAACCAAGTAGACTGGTATCTATGATAGTAGAAAATCAAAGGGGGAGTAATAATATAACGGGAATTAAAACGGAGGTGGGGACTATTCTACGAGACCCCGACGATATTCTAAAGGAGTTTACCCGATATTTCTCGAAGCTATATGAAGCTGGGTCCCAAAATCAGAGAGGGAAAATAGATCAATATTTAGATAATATCAAGATCCCTGAATTTGAACAACAAGATATCGATTGGCTGAATAGACCCATTCAACTGACCGAGTTACAAACAACATTGCAATCCATTAAGGGCAATACCTCCCCGGGGGTGGACGGCTTCCCATTCGAAATATATCGAAAACATGGGGGAACTATCCTGCCCCAAATGCTGGAGGTACTTAATCAATCTTGGATAATGGGTTCTCTTCCCCCCTCATGGATGGAAGCAACCATTACATTAATTCTCAAAAAGGGGAAAGATCCGTTGTCAGTCACGTCTTACCGCCCCATCTCTCTGCTGAACACAGATTACAAAATCTTGGCCAAACTGCTAGCGAACAGACTAAAAACAGTTATCCACAAAGTTGTCCATGTGGACCAAACCGGGTTTATCCCGAAAAGGAATATACAGGACAATATAAGGAGGGCCTTCCTCAATGTTCAGATTGGGGATGGGGAGGACTGCTCCATCCTGTCTCTAGATGCCGCCAAGGCCTTTGACAGGGTGGAGTGGCCCTTCCTTTGGGGAGTGATGTCTCGGGTCAAAATTGGTGAATACTTCTCTAGATGGGTGCGCATTCTGTATCAAAATCCAGTATCTAGGGTTCGAATTAACGGTGTACACTCTGCCTCTTTCCCCTTGACACGCGGAACACGCCAGGGCTGCCCCCTTTCACCCTTGCTCTTCTCGCTGTTCCTGGAGCCAATGGCGTGTAAGATCCGAGCAGATGGGGAAATATCGGGATTTGGGTGTGAGGGAGAGGATGATAAAATCAGTCTCTATGCGGACGATATGTTACTATTCCTGGGGAGAGGATATATGAACCTGCCTAGGGTTATGGATAGTCTGGATGAATTCGGGTGCCTTTCTGGATATGAGATCAATTGGGAGAAATCTAAATTCCTTCCATTAAAACGTCCGGTTCCGCCCGGTCATAATCTCCGAGTCAGTATACTGACCCCAGCCGATTCCCTAACATATCTGGGTATCCAGATAGGGACTAAATTGGAATACTATACGAAACTGAACATACTCCCAATAATAGATAGAGTTAAGGAAAAAATTAGAACATGGCTTAAACTTCCCCTGTCACAAATTAACCGTATAGCCCTTATTAAAATGACGTTGCTTCCAATGTTACTATATGTAATAAATTCTTCAATAAGCTAGAGTCCCTCTTCAATGAATTAATATGGGGGCGCAAACGAGTCAGAATTAAGTTACAATATTTGTATAAAGATGAGGGTGGACTCTCTATCCCTTTTTTAAAAGGATACTATATAGCCGCCCAACTAAGATGGTGTGTGAGGAACCGAAAGAATAAATGCATTCGGCTTATTTACGGGGAGTACTGCAGACCCTGGGAGGATCTTTTTCACATCCTCGAAACCGGCACGATGGAGGAGAAAATAATATTGAACCCTTTTGGTAGGATGCTCGGGTATATTTGGCAGCAAATTAGATATATAGCTGGAGTAACCCAGGCAGTTCAGTACACCCCACTGTGGGGAAATGCACATTTACCACAAGTTAGGCTACTGGGTGATGTGGGATATTGGGAAAAATATGGGATACGTTTTATTGCACAAGTTTTTCATAAAGGACAGCTTAAGTCATTAAATAAAATCCTTCTAGACACGACATTAGGATTTATTGATAAATTTAGATATGAACAATTACGACACGCTATTCACTACACGGAGAATAAGAATTACTTAAAAATTGTAAGGAACACTTTTTTAGATTTTTGTTATGATATGGCGGTTAACACTTCTATATCACACATTTATGCCAAACTAAAATATGAATATACTAAAACAATCATATTTAGAAGTGAGGCTAAATGGGAAAGGGACCTGCGGACTGGGGAATCTATCCCGTGGAACTCCGTTTACAGAAATATTAAAAGATCGACGGTCTCCCCTGCCCATGCATGGATCCTTTTGAAAATTACACATCGTCTCTATTATACACCAGCTCTTTTACATATTATTTACAACAATAGGAAACAGAACTGCTACAAATGTAGTAAAGATAGAGGAGACTATATACATCTACTGTGGGAATGCCCAGGGATTAAAGAGTACTGGACTAAAATATTCCGGAAATTGCGGGACAGCTCACCCATGAAATATGAGGCCTGCATTAATTATGCTGTCCTTGGTGCATTCCCAGAGATAGACCAAAATAAAACTGAGCAGATACTCTGGCTTCGGGGAACTGCACTGGCCAAAATATTAATTATTAAATACTGGGGTACTCCAGAATACCCTAATTTTCAGGAGTGGATGGAACGGATGAAAAGGGTTAAGCAATACGAATACATTCTCGCTCAGACAGCTGGAAAAAAGGCAACCTGGATGCGGATAAGGGGCAACCTGAAATGATAATATTAGGTGTAAAGACGGTAGCTCCGCGGAGAGAGAGAAAAAGGGAGGGAAGGAGGAAGGAAAAAAAGGGGGTTGTAGGGAGGGAAGGGGGGGTTAGAAGATAAAAAGGGAAATTTAGTATATGATGTTATTATGTATCACTGTACTATTGTCTTGTGACACCAAAATCTATCACTGTAGATTTTCTCTTTGTAAAATAAAATTATTATTAATAAAAAAAAAAAAAAAAAAAAAAAAGAGGAGGAGGCGAATGGGTGCTCCAAGTGGCTAGGTCAGCCACTCATTGCTCCAAGTACCTCAGTTGCATATAGCTAAAAATAAGTATTTCTCTGCATCGCTAATACCATTTCCAGAGATAAAGGACTCATTTTAGTCACCATGATCATCCCTACCAGACAGTATGTCTGGTTCAATAGGGTTGGTCATGGTGACAAATGCTCTTTAATGAGAAGATTTTATGATGAACTTGAGGGTTGCTTTAAAAGTCAAACACCATACTGTATCATAAAAAATAAATAAAAAAAGGGGGCATCTAGAAGGGGGCAAATATTTTTTTTTACCATTTTGTAAAGATCAGTACTAATTTATGTTACAACATACTGTATACATTATTTGTTTCATTCCTGTTAAATCTGAAATTTGTGTGTAGCACTTTGGGAAAACATTCACAATGAGATTTGAAACAAACCCTATTTCAACCTTAGCAGAAAAAAAAAAGAAAAATAACGGAGAGAGAACACACTGGAATTTGAAGCATGGATGAACTGCTTGACATGAGAGGAACAGGTAGGCTCTAGAGCACCATGTCATAGTATTATGAGGAGCTGTTTCTGTGCCCACTGAGAATAGAGTAGATTGAGGTGATTTTATGCTTGGGTAACTGTCAGTACTTTCTTCAATCTTTTTTCCTCTCAGGTCAAATGAAAAAGCAACTCTAAACTATAAAATAATGCTGTACGCAGCACTGCGCTTTGCGCTCCTGAAAATAAAATGTACAGTGACAGAGTCACAGAAAAGGCAAATCAGCTAAGATAAATATACTCAAGAATGTTCAGCAGCTTTTTCTCTTTTTATTTATAATAATGTATTATTAATAATATATACCAATATTATCTCTCTCACTTTATATATATATTAAGTATCAATGCTACTCCATTTCCACTCTGCGTTGTTCTGTAACTCATGTTGTGCAGCAAAACAAAATCCCTCCAATACGATACTTAATGGGTATTGCATATTTTGGCATACAACATAGCTATCTTCAACTTATATGATGTTACTTCAGTATATATAGCATAGACTTTATAGCATAAACATATTTGACACAATGGTCTTGTTAACACAGTGCATTTTTTATGTACATTTATTTACCAGGATCCCGTTATGTTCTACAGCAATCCTTTCAGCAGGCAGCATGTTATGGGGTAGCAGAAGTCAAACAGATAAAAACCTCTTTCACACGTCTTTTTTTTCCCATTTACGGGCTGTTTTTTGCATTCCGTATACAGTCCGTATACGGAACCATTCATGGTCCCGCAAAAAACAACAACGAACACATATGGAAATGCATCCGTATGTGTTCCGTATCTGTTCCGTTTTTGCGGAACCATCTATTATTGAAAATTTTATGCCCAGCCCAATTTTTTCTATGTAGTTACTCTATACTGTATATGCCATACGGAAAAACGGAACGGAAACGGAAACACAACTGAAGCAAAAAATGGAACAACGGATCCGTGAAAAACAGACCGCAAAACACTGAAAAAGCCACACGGTCTTGTGAAAGAGGCCTAACACATAGCCTGTTACATGTGCGCTTGGCAGCTGAGGGCATCTGTGTTGGTCCCATGTTCACATGTGCTCGCATTTCTGAAAATTTTTATGCAAATGGATCTCTAGTAGTGATGAGCGGCAGGTGCCATATTCGATTTCAACGAAATTCGCGAATATTCGATAGAATATTCGTTTTATATTCGTCGAAATCGAATATTCGTCATTATTCTAGTTATCGCGAATAATATGCGATTTAAATTTAATTTTTTTTTTTTTTAAACTTAAAGGCTACTCTCCTATTGAAATCGCAAATGCGATTAATATAACACGAAATAATCGCATTTGCGATTTCAACGTAATTCTCAAATCCGACAGTACATTCTAGTATATGGAGACGTTACCATGGTGATGAGCACGGAATATAGCAGGGATCAGCAACCTTCGGCACTCCAGCTGTGGTGCAACTACAACTCCCAGCATGCACACCTCCATGGCTGTTCTCAGGACTCCCAAAGAAGTGAATGGAGCATGCTGGGAGTCGTAGTTTGACAACAGCTGGAGTGTCGGAGGTTGCTGATCCCTGGAATATAGCATTACTAAGGTGAAATCGCAAATGCGATTATTTCGTGTTATATTAATCGCATTTGCGATTATCTATTTTTTATTTTATTTTTTACTATGGTTGGCTTCAATGGTAGAATTAGCGAATATGACGAATATATTCGTTATATTCCACAAAACGAATATACGAATGTATTCGTCATATTCCACAAAACGAAGATAACGAAGTATTCTGCATCTCAGTTATATCTACCTATTCATCAACTTCGCTAATTCTAGCAATCATATAGGAAAGTTGACTATAGAGACAGCTAAGTATAATTCGCTATGCGATTATATGACTGCTTTTTTTTAAATATAAATAGAATAATTATAATACCTGATAATTATTATAATCTATTTATATAAAAAAGCAAATTAATATAATCGCATAGCGAATTAAACTTAGCTGTTTCTATAGTAAACTTTCCTATATGATTGCTAGAATTAGCGAAGTTGATGAATAGGTAGATATAACTGAGATGCAGAATACTTCGTTATCTTCGTTTTGTGGAATATAACGAATATATTCGTATATTCGTTTTGTGGAATATAACGAATATATTCGTCATATTCGCTAATTCTACCATTGAAGCCAACCATAGTAAAAAAAAAAAAAAAAAAAAAAAAAAAAAGCGCAAATGCGATTAATATAACACGAAATAATCGCATTTGCGATTTTAACTTAGTAATGCTATATTCCAGGGATCAGCAACCTCCGGCACTCCAGCTGTTGTCAAACTACGACTCCCAGCATGCTCCATTCACTTCTTTGGGAGTCCTGAGAACAGCCATGGAGGTGTGCATGCTGGGAGTTGTAGTTGCACCACAGCTGGCGTGCCGAAGGTTGCTGATCCCTGCTATATTCCATGCTCATGGAGCGTCCCCATTTCCATGGGAACGTCTCCATATACTAGAATGTACTGTCGGATTTGAGAATTACGTTGAAATCGCAAATGCGATTATTTCGTGTTATATTAATCGCATTTGCGATTTTTTTTATTTTTTTTTTACTATGGTTGGCTTCAATGGTAGAATTAGCGAATATGACGAATATATTCGTTATATTCCACAAAACGAATATACGAATGTATTCGTCATATTCCACAAAACGAAGATAACGAAGTATTCTGCATCTCAGTTATATCTACCTATTCATCAACTTCGCTAATTCTAGCAATCATATAGGAAAGTTTACTATAGAGACAGATAAGTATAATTCGCTATGCGATTATATTACTTTGCTTTTTTATATAAATAGATTATAATAATTATCAGGTATTATAATTATTCTATTTATATAAAAAAAAAGCAGTCATATAATCGCATAGCGAATTATACTGCTGTCTCTATAGTCAACTTTCCTATATGATTGCTAGAATTAGCGAAGTTGATGAATAGGTAGATATAACTGAGATGCAGAATACTTCGTTATCTTCGTTTTGTGGAATATGACGAATACATTCGTATATTCGTTTTGTGGAATATAACGAATATATTCGTCATATTCGCTAATTCTACCATTGAAGCCAACCATAGTAAGAAAAAAATAATAAAAAATTCGCAAATGCGATTAATATAACACAAAATAATCGCATTTGCGATTTTAACTTAGTAATGCTATATTCCATGCTCATGGGAACGTCTCCATATACTAGAATGTACTGTCGGATTTGAGAATTACGTTGAAATCGCAAATGCGATTATTTCGTGTTATATTAATCGCAATTGCGATTTCAACGTAATTCTCAAATCCGACAGTACATTCTAGTATATGGAGACGTTCCCATGGAGATGGGGACGCTCCATGAGCACGGAAGGCGGCAGAAGCGGCAACGGGCACTGACTGGAGCAGCCAGGAAGCCAGGAATCCAAAGGACAGGTAAGAACAACTTTAGGGAAGTGGGAAAGGAAAAAATATAACAATTAAAAAAAAAAAAAAAAAAAAAGAATATTCGAAATATCGAATTTATAGCACTATATTCGAAATATTCGCGAATTAGCGAAGTGCCGATATTCGCGAAAAAAATTCGCTATTCGAATATTCGCGCTCAACACTAATCTCTAGGCGCAACGGGGGTGTTGGCTCTGCTCTCTCTGCAACTGCAGGTCCCTGTCCACTTTGATTGACAGGGCCAAGTGTGTTCATGTTTTCACTGCCTGACCCTGTCAGTTGTAAGCCGTATTAGGGGGTGGGCTCCCCAGGATACCGCAAAGTCACAAACGAGTAAAGCAACTCCAACAGCAGTGTTGCCAAAACCGTATTCTATTTAAATGTGGTAATGAATGCAACCACAAATGCTGGTTACACACGAATAACTTTACATACACCCTGCCAGGAGGCTGAGACCCTTGTGCTGTACAGCGCAGCACCCTCTGGTGGATGCTGGAGGTATGAGTGGTTAATTTACCTACTGGAGGGCTCAAATAGACCAGCCATGCCTTACCTATTATTACCCTAGAATCAGGAACAATTATTTGGGAGCGTGATGCGGGCTAGCCTGCGGTACAGCACAACAGTTTACAATCTTATTACATGCTATAGTATTCCCCACAATAACTGATCAAACGGCACGTGCCTAAAGTGCTTCTCCTGAATAAATGTTTTTCTGGCAGCAATTCCTCTTCCGCTGGACAAGATTAGGGTAATGGACAGCTCCACTTGGCTGCAACTCTGGTCTCTGAAGGCTGCTCTCACGCCTGGATGTCAAGGGATTCTATTCACACACAACTCCTGTAGCTTCTTCCAGGCTCACTCTAAGGGCTCATGCACACAAACATATTTTTTTTCTGTTTCCATTCTGTTACAGGTCCATATGCGGAACCATTCGCTTCAATGGGTCCGCAAAAATAAAAACTGAAATGACTCAGTGTGCATTCCGTTTCCATATGTCCGCATGTCCATTCCACAAAAAAATTGAATATGTTCTATTTTTGTCCATTTACGTTACAATGGATCTGCAAAAAAAAAAAAAACAGAAAAAAAAATTATAGGGCCACATGTAGGTTGTTTGACACTGGCACATGCTGGATACAAGATATTGGCCTCTGAAATGGCCCCTTTCACACGGGCGAGTATTCCGCGCGGATGCGATGCGTGATTTGAACGCATTGCACCCGCACTGAATACCGACCCATTCATTTCTATGGGGCTGTTTACATGAGCGGTGATTTTCACGCATCACTTATGCGTTGCGTGAAAATCGCAGCATGCTCCTCTTTGTGTGTTGCGGTGTGATAATCCACGCAACGCAGGCCCCATAGAAGTGAATGGGGTTGCGTAAAAATCGCAAGCATCTGCAAGCAAGTGCGGATGCAGTGCGATTTTCACGCACGGTTGCTAGGAGATGATCGGGATGGAGACCCGATCATTATTATTTTCCCTTATAACATGGTTATAAGGGAAAATAATAGCATTCTGAATACAGAATGCATAGTCAAATAAGGCTGGAGGGGTTAAAAAAATAAATAAATAATTTAACTCACCTTAGTCCACTTGTTGGCGTAGCCCGGCATCTCCTTCTGTCTCCTTTGCTGAACAGGACCTGGGGTGAGTATTATTTACATGAACAGGACCTGTGATGACGTCAGTCCAGTCATCACATGATCGATCACATGATCCTTTACCATGGTGATGGATCATGTTATGACTGTGATGTCACCAAAGGTCCTTGTTGCTACAAAAAGCTAAGATGAAGACAGAAGGAGATGCCGGCTACGCGAACAAGTGTACTAAGGTGAGTTAAATTATTATTATTATTTTTTAACCCCTCCAGCGCTATTGTACTATGCATTCTGTATTCAGAATGCTATTATTTTCCCTTATAACCATGTTATAAGGGAAAATAATACAATCTACAGAATAACGATCCCAAGCCTGAACTTCTGTGAAGAAGTTCAGTTTTGGGTACCAAACATGCGCGATTTTTCTCACGCGAGTGCAAAACGCATGACAATGTTTTGCACTCGCGTGGAAAAATCACGGGTGTTCCCGCAACGCACCCGCACATTTTCCCGCAACGCCCGTGTGAAAGAGGCCTAAGAATTTCAATTTTCACTTTGCACCATCTGCTGTGTATTTTTTCAAAACACCTGTGGGATCAAAATACTTACAATACCCCGTGTTAGGGGTGTGGTCTCCAAAATTGAACCACTTTGAAGTTTCATTTTTTTAATTTCAGCTTAGAGCCTCTGCAGTTGTTGGCTAGTGCTGGAGAAATCACCAAACTAGGCCTCAAATGCACATAATTCATTTTCTGAACCCTGCAGTGTGCCCTTTCAGCAGTTTATGACCACATAGGGGCTATTGTTGTACTCATTATGCAATAAAATTTTGGGTGCTTTTCTCCTATTACCACTTGTGAAATTGAAACATTTTAAGGGTTCGTCTGCTTATTTCATATGGGTAACCAACAGAAGAATCATGGTAATAAATATTGTGGTTTGTTTTGGTGTTATCCCTTACTGTGGTACAGGAAAAAATAGCTAAAAATTAAAAATGCAAAAAAATAAAAATTTTTTTTTATTTTGCTTTCATTTTGCTTTCATTACTGTGGAACACATAAAATGTTAACAAAGTTCCTACAATGACTTTTGCATAATATGAGTGGTGTAGTTTCTATAATGGAGTCAATTATGGGTGGTCTCTATTGTGTAAGCCCCTTAAAGTCACTTTAAAATTGAATTGGTCCTTAAAGGGGAAAACCCCTTTAAGGACCACTTTTAATCTGATAACCTAGCCCCTTTCACTTTTATAGGCTGCACCTAGGCCTGTGACCGATGACCGTGACATCACTGGCCATAGGAACACCAAAGCCTTCTCCAACAGTTGATTCTTGGGGATCCCGGGTATTGGACTCCCACAGATCAGACACTGATTACCTATTCAGAGGACAGGTAATTGGCTAAAGTATTTTAAAACCCATTAAAAAGAATAGGATTTGGAAAATTAGAAAAATTGCTTTTATAATTCTAAGCCTTCTAACATCCTAAAAAAATAAAATAGTTACAAAATGATGCCAACATAAAGTAGACATATGGTGAATGCAATTAACTATTTTGTGAGGTATAACTATCTGTCTTAAAAGCAGAGAAAAGTTAGAAAATTGCTAATTTTTTCAAATTTTCTGTAAACTTTGACAAGTAAAAGATATAGACCCAAATTTACCACTAAACACTATTTCAGAATCGGTTGGATAAGTAAAAGCGTTTTAAAGTTATTTCCACATACGGTAAATTGACATGTCAGATTAGCAAAATTACACTTGGTCCTTAAAGGGGTTGTCTCACTGACCATCAGCTGGGTGGGAAACAGCAGAGCGCTCTGGCACTCGCTGTTTCGGTATCTCCCATTGCGGTGCATGAGAGCTATGGAAACAGTGTAGCACTGCAAGCCATGCTGTCTCCCTAACTCATAAACATCATAGCTTGCTGTGCTACACTGTTTCTGTAACACATTGCAATAGGAGCTACTAAGGCCCCTTGCAGACTAACGGTCCTCCCACAGCGAGTCTGCTTTGCAGAACCCGGTCTGACCTCCCGGCATTGATGGGATTCACATAGCATTATATTGATTTATGATGCTATGTAACCCTTACAGCTCTGGAATGTATTGGATAACTCTGGCAGCATTATGTCAGTGTTATCTAATACATTCCAGAACTGTAAGTGCTGGGAGGTCAGGCCGGGAGCTGCGATGCGGACTCGCTGCGGGAGGAACGCTCGTCTGCAAGGGGCCTACAACAGAGAGCACTAGCGCGGGCCGGCTGGTGGTCAGACCTGTGTCTGTATTGCCTTAGTAACGGCGAGATAAGACAACCCATTTAAGCTTGAAAGATATCCCTATGAATAGGTTACATCTGAAATGGGTAAATACCCTCTTCACAGCACTATAGTCCCCCACTTAAAACTGTATATTTTTAACCTAAAGAAACCTTATAGTTGGTTTATCTGCACACAAAAGGGTTATTTAGAATTGATGAATGAGATGTTTTTGTAAACTAATAACATACATTTTAAGTAGCATCTCGTCAGTGTAAGGAAAGCCGAGGCATTTTTATTAATATCTTAGCTGGTGAATGTTCAATTCAGAAATCTAAATGGTGCAAGGTCAGGCTAGACTTCACTAAATTAAAAGCTATTCTGAGCAATAGCATTCATAATTATCTGAGATCTAAAGGTGCATAACACAGTTTTAATGAGGTATTGTAAGTATAAAAACTCCCGGCAACTGCCTGTGATTTATAAGAACATTATATTATGCCATTAACTCATTAGCCATTATGTTCTTTGTGCCTGTACCATATCTAGCTCTTACATATAAATGCTGGGTCTGGAATGTTACTTTCCTGCTTTTACTTTGAAACATAAATGAACTAAAATCATATAAAATGAGTGAGAAGATGGATAGCCCCTGCATGATTATCTTTATTTATAGCTTCTTACACAAAAGAGCAATTTACAGTGCACAAGAAAATATGTTGCACATGCTTTCCCAGATCAGAACCTTTTATCACCAGGGAGATTTTGCATCTTTAAGACCAATTATGAAATAGACAGGAAGTACCAGGTGTAAAGAGGAAATATACGCTTTTAGTGTTATATGAACATATTTAATTAAAGGAATTATCCCAGAATTATTGCAAAAAAATCTAAATCAGACATTATACAGTACATGACAATCTCTTTCCAACAAAGCTAGAACCGGCCCTGTACCTCACATGGATCCAGAGATCTCCCCATTCATTGTTCCAATTGTTCTGCTATATTTATTTCAAGATGGCAGTTCAGGGGGAGTGTCCTTTCTTAGGGGGTGTGTCCTTCATATAGGAGAGTATCCCTTCTCTGGAGGAGTGTCCTTTCTGCTGCAGCTTTCTGGGGGCAGTTGAACGATGGGACTGAGCATGTGTACCCACTACAGCCATGTGGATTACATGCAATTACAAAAGTATTCAGGTGCAGGGGCTGGTTTAAAAACTGTAGAATATTCTGTAACTGCACTATTTATCTGGGTTTTAGTGTACTTTTTGTACAGTTTTTATTTTGGTTTGTTTTTATAAAAAAAAAAAATTGTTACAGATTTTTACGGATTTTTTATGTAGATGTTCTGTTTCTGTAAACCCTTTTGTTAACAGCACTGTACATGTATGGCGCTGGAGCCATAGGCAAACATGGCGCCTGCTCGCACATGCAGCTGGGCGTCATGGCCAGCAGGTGTCTGCTGTTTCAAACAGCAGAGACCTGCCGCTAATTACCGCGATCGGCAATAATGCCGATTGTGGTCATTAAAGGCTTTAGATGCCGTGATGTAGTGAGCCTCGCTAACCAGACCCAGAGCATTCATGCTGCAATTCTTATTTTGGCCACCACATGGCAAGTCAACATAAGAAATGAGCAATAGATAGTAATAAACTCATTTTAAAAATACATGATTGTTCAAAATGAAACATTATAAAAATGACTTTATAGGCTCATATATGAGCTTCAAAATCATTACAAAAAATGTAAAAACTGTTAGAAAATATAAAAAATAAAAAATATTAAAGTTTAAATCACCCCTCTTTCCGTATAATAAAAAATAACTAAATAACAAAAAATATAAACATCATGGGTATTACTGCGACCGAAAACGCCCATACTATCAAAATATTAAAATATTTTTCCAATACTGCAAATGGCATAATGTAAAAAAGGGTCAAAATTGCCAATTTGCCATTTTTTATTTCTTCTCTTACCCAAAAAAATGCAATAAAATGTGATCAAAAAGTCACACGCACTACAAAACGGTATCAATAAAAACTACAGATTGTCCTGGAAAAAAATAAGCCCCCACACAGCTCAGGAAATATAACTATAAAAAAGTTATGGGGATCAGAATATGGTGATTTAAAAAACATTTTTTTTTCAAAGATTACATTTATTTTTACATTATTTAGACATAAAAAACCTATACATATGGGGTATTGTTGTAATCATACAGACTTAGAGAATGAAGGGCATGGATTAGTTTTGCAGCAATGAAATTCTGTGGGAACAAAACCCGGAAAACGGTGGAGGAATTGTGTCTTTTAACCAATTGCAACCCATTTGTAATTTAATTACCGCTTCCGCCTACATTGTATGCCTCAACTTGTGCCGCAAAAAATAAGCCCGGAAAAAAAAAGGTATGGCTCAAGGAAGATAGGGAAGAAAAATGAAAGCACAAAAGTGAAAAAACATCTGGTAGTGAAAGTCTATGGTGGAAGAAGGTAAACAATCGCACAAACAATTCACATGATGCACGACAGGGTATTTTTGGACAGAAGAAAAAGGCAAAGTGCTCATTCACTTTGCTGGCACCGTATTAAGGCTCGTTTACATGACCGTGTGAAGCCCGTGCCCGTGCTGTGGACCGCAAATACTGATTGAGTGGTGCGATATACCTGCTTCCACAAAATACTGATTAAGGGGTTTGATATACCTGCTTCCTCAATATACTGTTTGAGGGGTGCGATATACCTGCTACCACCAAATATTGATTCAGGTGTTCTATATACCTGTTTCCACAATATACTGATTGAGTGGTGTGATATATCTGCTTCTACAAAATACTGATTAAGGGATTCTATATACCTGCTTCCACAAAATACTGATTTGAGGGGTGCGATATATCGGCTTCTACCAAATACTGATTGAGGCCTGCGATATACCTGCTTCCACAAATACTGCTCTTCTATAGGGACTTTAGCACAGGGTCATTTTAAAAATGACAGGCAGAGGAAAAGGCAGGCCATTCCGTAGGGGTGGTAGGGGTCGGGCAGGTGCACTAGGCCGGAACATAAGAGGGAAGTTGGAGAAGGTGCGTGCAATTACGTCAAAGGACGCAACAGAGTTGGTTGAGTGGCTCACTCAGCCTTCCGCTTCTGCACCCTCCTCATCCTCTGTATCTGCACCCTCCTCATTCTCTGCTGTGTGCTCCCTCAAAGACACCACCACCACGATAGCCCCTCCACTCAAATTATTTTCCCATCTATTCCCAGACCTTACCGATGCGTAGCCATTCTGGGCATCGGATGATGAAGAGGAGGTAGCAACGGCCACCACCCAGCGGTCTGACGACAGTACCCAGATCATCCTAAGTAGGGTGGTCCTCGCTGTTGCTGTACGTTACGTGGGAGTTCAGAGGGAGAGTGGGATCAGCAGATAGGGAGGAGAAGGAGGAGAAGCAGGCAGAACTCGAAGCGCACAGGAGGCAAAAAGCAGGCTGCAAATGTATCTGGAACGAGCCATCCACCATGCACGGTCACATCTTGCGCTCCCAGGACACCAGCACATGGCTCTGCAGTGTGGCCTTTATGTAACTTTTTAGCTGCTGACAATAGTGTTGCCATCTACAGCCTGTGCTGTCAACACATAAGTCACGGTAAGCCCAACACTCACCTAGGGATGACTGCCTTAAGAAAGCACCTGGCCTCCCATCACCGAGCCCAGTGGGAGCAACGCCATCAGAACCCACAAAGCCACACTCCCGGCGCTCCACGTCCTTTCTCTTATCCTTTTCCTCTCTCCTCCCATTTGTCCACTCCAACTTCCACCGTGCCATCGTCGCATTCATCTGGCAGAAGGCAGGCTTCTGTGGCCCAAATGTTCGAGCGTAAAAAGTTGATGACGCTGGCTTGCCGGAACTGCTAGCCCGCCAACTACTGCCATATAAACTGGTAGACTCAGAGAACTTTAGGCCATTGGCACATCGTAATGGAAGGTCCCCTGAAGGAAATAATTGTCTAAGAAGGGCATCACAGAGTTATCTGGCCATGTTCAGCGGCAATTGAATATATCTCTGGCACACAGTGTTGGTGCCAAGATACATCTGACCACAGACATGTGGTCTAGCAAACACGGGCAGGGAAGGTACATAACTTTTACTGCACACTGGATGAACCTTCTGACGGCTGTCAAGCATGCCGTGGCACCCATGTGGATTTAGTGTTACCGCCACGGATTGCATGCAGGCCTGCCTCTTCTCCTCCTCCTGCTCCATCCTCCGTCTCCTCCTGGGCTGACTCCTCCTTTTTCACTGCTACCGCCTCTTCTGCTGCACCCCCAAAGCTCCCCAGAACCCATTCGATGTGCCAGATGAGACATTGCCATACTGTGCTGCGGCTGTTGTGCCTGCAAGCCAAGAGCCACACCGGTCCTGCACTGCTTTCAGCTTTGCGGTCACAGGCCGATCAGTGGCTAAACCCGCTTAATTTGACAGCTAGTAAAGTGGTATGTGACAACGATGCAAATATGCTGAGCGCGCTGAAACAGGGCAAAGATCTTACATTGCCATGGCTCGCTTTCCTGATGTTTAGCGGCAACACCACCTGCCTGTCAGACGTCTAATTTGTGACCTTGTATATGCTTAATAGGCTGCTCCAGCAGCAACGTGCCATTAATGACTACCTTTACGAACTCTGCAGCAGGACAGTTTCTGGGGAGCTTGGTTTCTTTTCACCGTGCCAGTGGGTGGTCATGCGCGATGCATGCAGACTTCTGCGGCCATTTGATCATATCATCAAACTAGTCAGTTGCAGCCAGGGCACCATCAGTGACATCATACCTTATGCCTTCTTTCTGGAGGGTGCATTGCGTCGTGTCATTGATCAAGCCGTCGAGGAGCAGGAACTGGAAGATGAGGAAGTCGCAATGCTGAATGAATTCACAGGGGTGGCTAATCCATCTGAAACAAGTCAGCAGGAGTCTGAAGAGGAGTCAGAGGACGATGGAGGCTGGGGGCAGGAGAAGGAGGAGGAGCAAGAAGAGCAGGCTTTAAGGGGGACTTTAAACTGTTCGGGGATCCCTGGTGTTGTCCGTGGCTGGGGGGAAGAGACTGAGGACGACATTCTCCTGGGCGATGAGCAGGAGCCAGGGAGCTCCACCGCTTCCAATTTAGTGCAAATAGGGGCCTCCATGCTCCAGTGTTTGTAGAGGGACCCCCGTATAAAAAGCATAAAGGGCAAGGACCAGTACTGGGTGGCAACGTACTTAGACCCACGTACAAACACAAAATGGCGGACATGTTCCCAGCATCAGAGAGGGCTGGCCGAATGCAGCATTTCCAGGCCTTGCTGCAAGAGATGCTGCATTCTGCTGTTGCGGGCACTGGCACTGAATTTTCGACCCACAGCGAAACAGGTGCCCAATCCTACCACGTCTACAAGAAGAGGGCTTTTTGAAGATGTGTTGGTCACTTCGGATATGAGATCAGTCTCGCAGCCAACCCATCGAGAGCCGCCCTCCGGATCCAGCCTCAGGGAATGCCTAGACCAACAGGTGTCCGACTACATCGGGTTAACAGCTGATGTGGACGCTCTGAGAAGCGAGTAACCCCTGGACTACTAGGTGTGCAGGCTTGATCTGAGGCCAGAGCTGCCACAAGTTGCCATGGAACTCTTGGCTTGCCCCTCTTCGAGTGTCCTGTCCGAAAGGACGTTCAGCGCAGCAGGGGGGGATCGTGACCGATAAGCATATTCGCCTAGCTCATGACAGTGTGGACTACCTCACATTTCTAAAAATAAATGAGGCATGGATCTCAGAGGAATTTAACACCTGTGATGACCTTGTGTAATTGAATTTCCTCATGCCAGCTCACACATATCTGCCACCACACAGAACAAAGAATGGTCCTTGTCTTATGTATATACAGCGGCATAAAAGGCCTTTTTTGTTCGCTGAATGCCAAATTTTTGGGGCCTCTACTCCAGTGGCCTACAGTAAAAGTTTTATCCAGTGACTGCCTAATGTACCTCTAGACACTTAATCACTAGTTCTTTTCTGTCAGGTGAATGCCTAATTTTTGGGGTCTGTACTCCCGTGGCCTAAAATAAAAAAATTCTAGGCTCCAGCAGGGCACATTTATGGGAGTTTCCCTTTAAGACGCATAAAAATGGCCCCTGATTAAAATACATATTTTTTGTGGGAATTTTTGCCATTGATCCCCCTCTGGTATGTCAATGTCCATGTTGTGGGACTATTTGTGCACTTCTAGTAAGTATTTGTTGGCTGCAAATATGGTCTGAAGGTTTTTCAGGTTCGCCTGCCATTAAAGTGAATGGGGCACGCCGCGAACGTGCAGTTTGTGAACATTTAATTACTAACAAGCGTTCGCGAAATGTCCCGGCCGATGTTTGCCCATCACTATTTATAATTATTTTATAATATATGTATTTATCAGGTTTAGTTTATGAAAGGGTGGTTGAAATTTTTCATGAAAGTCCCATTTTGTACAAAAATGTGCAACCTTTTACGTTTTTAGGCATGGGGCGCCAAATCTGCGCCAACTCCTAGCTGTGCTATTGGCACTAGAGCCCACAAAGGGGCACCATAATGATTACGAGGTGTCTCTTAATAATTTTGCCACTGACAGTTATAAGATATTCACTCTGCATGAGAAGATGGTAAAAGCTTAGAGGCAGCAGAACAAATGAGGAGAAGAGAAAGGGCAGATTAACAGCAGCAATAGACAAGGGGACAGCCCCACACAGGACTGGAAGCTGCGTCAGACATCCTAATTGATAGCAGACGTCTAACTGCAGCCTATTTACTTTCAAAGTATGTCCAGTCCCAAACCCTTTATTTGTGGACACTGGCCACACTGGAGTCCCCTCATCAAGAAGAATTTGATGTGCCCTGTGCACAGGTCGCACAGCCATAAAGCCTGCTGTGTTTTCCACATCTGATGTCAGCAAAAGTTATACTGCCAGCCTATGAAATACAGATCTTAGTAAATTTCCCCCAGAGTTTCTATCTTTGGTATACTATGAATCCTTTTTTGCTGTGTCATCCATCAAGAACAAGAAGAAACCAATTTGGATAAATAGAACTGTAAGAAGGCAATAAATGACAAAAAGAAAGCATTTAAATCACTAAAACAGGAGGGTAGCGAGGAAGCACTGAAAATCTATAAGGAAAAAAATAGAATATGTAAAAAACTAATAAAAGCTGCCAAACTAGAGACTGAGAGAATAATTGCCAAAGAGAGCAAAACTAACCCTAAAATGTTCTTCAATTATATAAATGGTAAAAAGTATAAATCTGAATGTGTCGGCCCTCTACAGAGCGATGAGGGGGGAGTTGCAGAGAGCGACGAGGAGAAAGCAAAGCTATTAAATAATTTTTTCTCCACTGTATTCACTGAGGAAAATAAACTGTCAGATGAAATGCAGACTGTAAAAGTAAATCCCCCATTAAAAGTGCCCTGTCTGACCCAGGAAGAAGTACAACAGAGACTTTAAAAGATTAAAATAGACAAATCGCCAGGGCCAGATGGCATACACCACCGTATTCTAAGATAATTAAGTAATGTCATTTCCAGACCCTTATTTCTGATATTTACCGACTCTATACTGACAGGGAATGTTCCACAGGATTTGCACATAGCAAATGTGGTGCCAATATTCAAAAAGGGTGCAAAAACAGAACCCGGAAACTATAGGCCGGTAAGTTTAACATCTGTTGTGGGTAAACTGTTTAAAGGTTTCCTAAGAGATTCTATCTTGGAGGATCTCAATGAAAACAAGCAAACAACTTCATATCAGCATGGCTTCATGAGGGATCGGTCATGTCAAACTTATTTAATCAGTTTCTATGAGGTGATAAGTTCTAGACTTGACAGCAGCGAATCAGTGGATGTCATAAATCTGGACTTCTCCAAAGCATTTGACACTGTACCACATAAAAGGTGAATAAAATGAGAATGCTCGGACTGGGAGAAAACGTCTGTATGTGGTTAAGTAACTGGCTCAATAATAGAAAACAGAGGGTGGTTATTAATGGTACACACTCAGATTGGGTCACTGTCACTAGCGGAGTACCTCAGGGGTCAGTATTGGTCCCTATTCTTTTCAATATATTTATTAATGATCTTGTAGAAGGCTTGCACAGTAAAATATAAATTTTTGCAGATGACACTAAACTGTATAAAGTAATTGACACGGAAGAGGACACTATACTGCTACAGAGGGATCTAGATAGATTAGAGGCTTGGGCAGAGAAGTGGCAGATGAGGTTTAACACTGACAAATGTAAGGTTATGATCTCCTGACGAAGCCTCTCTTGGCAAAACGCGCGTCGAGGTGCAGCCATGGTCATGCACCTTGTGTTCCCGCATATCATGGGTAATTTATGTCTTGCTTTATACATGTTTAGTATGCTATTTTAGTGTCATTGCTTACACATACCACTCTTGTTTCACCTATATTCAGTTATGTGATTTGGCTGCCTGTATTTCATGTGATGGCCGCTATAGTTACTAGTGGTGGGCAAGTCTGTTATGTGTGACCTTATTGATCTTTTACATGTGTGCAATACATATGCTTATATGTTATTCTGGGCGAATCTACAGTTCTCTCATTAATATGCGGTTCTACACTTAGTGTTTTATGACACTTTTTCCTTGTTAGTTTGGTATATGTGAGGGTGGGGGTTCACAGTCCTGCTACACGGTGCCTTCGTGTTATTGTATATTTATTATTTTTTGCCCTAATAAACTACATATATTTTATATGAGTGTTGTCTCATCTTTCAATGGGGTTATTGGTCTTTCTTCTTTTGTTGGTTTCAGTATATTATACTAGACCCCAGTGTATTCTGTAGACCTTATTAGAGTTTTTCTTATAGGTTGGTCAAAATGTAAGGGTATGCACATGGGAAGGAATAATGCAATACACCTGTACATACTAAATGGTAAAACACTGGGTAACACTGACATGGAAAGGGACCTAGGAATTTTAATAAACAGCAAACTAAGCAGTAAAAACCAGTGTCAGGCAACTGCTGCCAAGGCCAATAAGATTATGGGTTGCATCAAAAGGGGCATAGATGCCCATAATGAGAACATAGTCCTACCACTTTACAAATCACTAGTCAGACCACACATGGATTGCTGTGTACAGTTCTGGGCTCCTGTCAACAAGACAGACATAGCAGTGCTGGAGAGGGTTCAGAGGAGGGCAACTAAATAATAACTGGAATGGGGCAACTACAGTACCCTGAAAGATTATCAACATTATGGTTATTCACTTTAGAAAAAAGACGACTGAGGGGAGATCTAATTAATATGTATAAATATATCAGGGGTCAGTACAGAGATCTATCCCATCATCTATTTATCCCCAGGACTGTGATTGTGACGAGGGGACACCCTCTGCGTCTGGAGGAAAGAAGGTTTGTACACAAACATAGAAAAGGATTCTTTACGGTAAGAGCAGTGAGACTATACAACTCTCTGCCTGAGGAGGTGGTGATGGTGAGTACAATAAAGGAATTCAAGAGGGGCCTGGATGAATTTCTGGAGTGCAATAATATTACAGACTATAGCTACTAGAGATGGGTCGTTGATCCAGGGAGTTATTCTGATTGCCTTATTGGAGTCGGGAAGGAATTTTCCCCCCTTAAGTGGGGAAAATTGGCTTCTAGCTCAGTTTTTTTTTGCCTTCCTCTGGATCAGCTTGCAGGAAAACAGGCCGAACTGGATGGACAGATGTCTTTTTTCTGCCTTATGTACTATGCTACTATGTTACCTCTCCAGACCCTGCACTCGGCATAGCACATGTGAGCATATCTGAGTTTTTAATATTTGTTGTTAATTCTTCAGTTCCTAAACACATGACATGAGAAATAAAAAGGAATCGTTGCCATGGTGAATTTACTAAAACAGCTCAATAGGGGCCTGGCTACCTTCTCAGAGTAATAATATTACAAGTTAAGCCCAATGTGGCAAATGATTGTTGGGAGGGATCCATTCTCTCCGAGCAATGACCTGCTCACTAGCGGAGTAGATTTGTGCTATTACATGCAATGATCTCCTCCGTAGCATGAGGAGGAACCATTGCTATGCCATTGCTTGTCCCCATGCTGTATAGTGGTTTCCCGGCGGCAGATCGTGATTAAACACCATAACCTGCAAATAATATTTTTTGAACATGTCAAGAGATTTGGATTGCCTGATGAACGAGCGTTTGCAATGTTACACTGCAAGATGATAGCTAACGAGCAGCATTCATATGAATGCTCATTAGTGATCATCTGCCGAACAAACAGTGCCAAATTTTTTGTCACCTTACATCACAAAAACTGCAACACAAAGCGATCAAAAAGGCGTATGCCTCCAAAATAGTACCAATTAAACAATCCCCTCATCCCACAAAAAATGAGAAACCACCTAAGACAATCGGTCAAAAAATAAAAAAGCTATGGCTCTCAGACTATGGAAACACTAAAACATCACTTTTTGGTTTTGAATATGCTATTATTGTGTAAAACTCAAATAAATAAGAAAAATATACATATTAGGTATAGGTATTGCCACGTCCATAATGATCTTCTCTATAAAAATATCACATGACCTAACCCCTCAGTTGAAGGCTTTAAAAAAAAACAAAAAACAACTGTGCCAAAATGAGCAATTTTTGGGATCACCTTGCATTATATAGTGTAATAATGAATGATCAAAAAATCATATGTACCCAAAAATGGTACTAATAAAACTGGCACCTTATCCCCTAGTTTCCAAAATGGGGTAACTTTTTGGGAATTTCTACTGTAAGGGTGGCTCAGGGGGGCTTCATGGCATCTAAAAACCAGTCCAGCAAAATATGCCTTCCAAAATTCATATGGCGTTCCTTTTCTGCTGCATCCTGCCGTAAGCCCTTACATCAGTTTACGACAACATGTGGGGTGTTTCTGTAATCCGCAGAATCAGTGTAATAAATATTGAGTTTCTACAATCGGGTCATTTATGGGAGCTTTCTACTATGTAAGCCCCACAAAGTGACTTCAGACCTGAAATGGTCCTTAAAAAGTCGGTTTTGGAAATGTTCTTAAAAATTTCAAGATTTGCTTCTAAACTTCTAAGCCTTCTAACGTCCTAAAAAAAAAAAAAAAAATGACATTTCCAAAATGATGTCACCATAAAGTAGACATATGGGGAATGTTAAGTAATAAATATTTTATGAGGTATCACTTTCTGCTTTAAAAGCAGAGAAATATAAAAAAATTTAATTGTGAATTTCTCTAAATTTGGGATTTTTTCATAAATAAAGGTAAAATATATTGACTCAAATTTATGACTATCATGAAGTACAATGTGTCACGAGAAAACAGTCTCAGAATGGCTTGGATAAGTAAAAGTGTTCCAAAATTATTACCACATAAAGTGACACATGTCAAATTTGCAAAAAATGACCTGGGCAGGGAGCCCAAGGGGCTGTACTAACCGTTCTGGAGCCCAGCCACGCCCCTCTGTGAAGGAGCCCAGCACCACCTTTATCCAGGAATCTCCTCCTTGCTCACAAAGTCTCTCGAGATCGAGATTATGGCGATCTGACTTTGTGAGCAAGGAGGAGATTCCTGGATAAAGGTGGTGCTGGGCTCCTTCACAAGGGGGGAGGGGGGGGGGCGTGAAATGGTTAGTGCAGCTCCTTGGGCTCCTTACCAGGCTGATTTACATATATATAAAATAATTTTTTACACTCAATAAAACCACTCAGAGATATGGGACAGGTATATTGCGGACATGCTAGCGGCGATCTAGCCGTGCATGTCCGCATCTCTATAGGGTAAAAAGATGTGACAGAATACCTTAAATAAAGGCACACAAAGCTGAGTTTCAAACATATGTTCTTCTCAAGAAAGATTAGTAGTGTTAACCATGCCTCAATGGCAAAAAAAAAAAAAAGACTTCAGAAAACATATTATTGAGATGCATGAATATGTAAATGACTACAAAAGCACTGCTTTTGCACATTAATCCTTGTTTAATCCTGAAATAGATAAGAATGAACCCAGGGATAACCGCAAAATACCTATGGACTGTATAAACTGCAAGAACCTCTTTTTATGTGTCCACTATAAGAAAATCACTGAGCAAAAATTGTGTTTGTGTAAAGACACCACAGAGGAAGCTGCTACTGTGTAATAAAACAATTGCAGCCCATCTAAAATTTGCTTAAGACCACCTGGGTGTTCCACAATGCTTTTAGGAAAATGTTCTATGGACAAATGAGACAAAAGTAAAACTTTTCAGCACATATACACAATACTATGTTTGGAGGAAAAAAAAACTTTGCACAGCAATACCAAAACATCAACTGACTGTGAAACATGATGGAAGGAGCATCATAGTTTGGGACTGCTTTGCTGTCTCAGGGCCTAGACAGTTTGAATTATCTGAGGGTGTATAAAAGCACTTTACAGGAAAATGTAAGGGCACCAGACCATGGCCTCAAGCAGAAGAGAAGCCGGGTTATACTACAAGAAAATGTCCCAAAACATAATAAATCAACTAAGATTTGTCTTTTGGAATGGCACGTCAGAGTTCTGACCATAATGGGCTTGTCCAACCTCAAATATTGGTGGCATATCACTAGGATATGCCACCGATGCTAGACAGGTACCTGCACCAATCTCTAGGACGGAGTGCTCAAAGGGAAGGAGAGCATACTGTGCAGAACGCTCGCCTATTTTCAGAAGTCCCCTAGAAATGAATGGGAAGTGCACTGTGCATACACGGACACCACTCTATTCACTTCTATGTAGCTACCGAAAATAGCAGAGTGCTAGCACTCCCATAGAAATGACTGGAGGGTGGCTGTGCATGTGCAGTGTGCTCTCCTTCACTTTGGGCGCTCTGTTCTATATATAGTTCCACAACACTAGCTATTTACACTTCTAAAATCATAAAAAAAAAAAAAAATAAGTTCTTTAAAACTCCCCATGGAACTATTATGTGTACTGTAGTGTGTCAATAGAACTTAATAATTTCTCATTCATTAAAGAAGTTCTCTGATTTGGACAACTCATACTTGTGCCCCTCTGGTCCCTCTCTACACTGCTGGTCCAGATCCACTGCTTGTTCCCTCGCTGTCAGCAGCAGGCCCAGGTGCTGGTGTCTCATGTTCAGGCTAAGCACATGCTTCTGCCATGGTTTTTCCCTCTGTTGTAGCCTATGGTTGGTCACCTATTTGTATTTATTGCACCTCCCCCAAAGGAGATGTGCCTGAGCTTTAGGTTGTTCTGGTCTAGTGAAGTTGTGCTATTCCTGTCTGTCTTCCTATGTCCCAAACTCTGGTTGTCTACCCATTTTGACCCACCACTGCCTGACCTGACCAGTTCCTGTGTACTGTACTGGCCGTTTGTTGCTCTGATTTCAAATTAGTTTCATGGACTTGTACTCTGCTTGCTCTAACCTTGTCTCCTCACTATCAGTATCGCCTGATCCCTTGGTTCTCCTCATCTGTGTCTCTGACCCCCGTGGGTTAGCATCCAACCAAATCAGACCAGATCCCAGGGATTAAAAGATGAGAAGCAGGGGACTGTCAAGTTCATGCCCTTAGGGATAGCTCAAAGCCAAACCAGTTGGTAAGCACAGTGGATCCATAACCACTGTCCATTATAACTGTATTCCGTTAAATAATTTTTGTTTCTAAGCATTTTCTCATACAATATTGAATGATAATTCACCATTATTATTTTTATTATTATTACTTGCCTTAATAGCATGAATAACACTGCAAAAAATAAAAAATAAATTAAAGGATGCAATAATTATTTGATCACAAGGTTTATGAACTTACTTGTGAGTAGCATTGTGAATGATTATATTCACAAACGTGTAAATAGCCTTCAGTGAAATATCTACTTCCAGAAAATAATGCATAGAAATTATACAGGCAACAGCATAAAAAATAAACAAGAAAACAGCAAAATCCTGAAATTCCATTAGACAATATGCTTTAGGTCATTTATTTTGGTTTGCCCTGGGTCATAAAAAAACACTTATGTTCTCTGGCATTAAACCCATAGTCGTTCTACTCTTCAGATATTACCCAGAAGCACTTGAGGGTTGTTAATGATTAATGCCATCACAGTCCAGCCACAAACCTTTCTGCTGCAGATAATGCCAGGCAGCAAGCGCGCTTGACACTTTTAATGTATAATTAAGTAGAAAAAGTCAGCACTCAGTATGCAAATTTTTCAAAATGATGAATGGTGCCATACAGCAGTAGGGATTGATTTGGTGTAAATGAAACTAATTAAGGAAATGTCAAACATAATTAATAAAACAGGTTTAAGCTGCAAAACATTGTCAGTTGAATGAATGAGGAGGCAGTGGCTCCCATTGTTTCTGCTTTATTTAGAGCTAGTGTTTAGCTTGTACTCTATTCCTAAATGCACTTTCACCACCTCACACCCTCCACTACCAATTCCCAGCGAGGGGGAAAATAAATTTGCGTGTCTCTCCACTGACTGCAGAAATTAATTGCAGAAACCTTGTCCTATCCAAGTGTTACATTCACTCACAGGACATTAACATAACTAATTTAAAAAAGCCCAAATGACTGTATAATAGAGGACTGTCAGTGTGCCTGACAGTCTTTGGTCATACCAAATTAGCTTGATTTTCTAATTGAAATTTTTTTCCCTCAGAACTCTTTTCATAATTTTATTCTTAGCTATTCATTTTTGATAAGAACAAAGGTTTGATCATTTTAAAAAAAGGAGAGCTTGACCTATAATTACTAAGAGGAAATTAGGAGAGCTACGAAAAGTCAGATTCAGTCCTGCTAATGATGCAAGAGACCTGAAGTCCTTAAGGGAATTGGAAGAATAATGGAGTCTCCTATTTTTACGGATGACCTGTGAACCGGGGTAGACTGTAGCGCTGAATCCAGTTTGCCTGCAGATCACTTCATTAACACTAGGAGGTTATACTGTAAGTGCACGAAGAATACTTTAATACCTGTTTGTTGATTTTACTTTCAGAATTAGAGTTCACATATACAGTTGCATAGAAAATGCCTCTTATGATTACATTTAGTAAAAAGTTGTAAACATGGGATTTGCGACTTTTGTTTTCCACCAGAAGGGAAGGGAGATGATATCTCTAACCCTTTGTGGACACGTAAAGAAGGTTAAACATATTGGGGCAGACCTGTAATCACTAAAGCACAAATATAAAGGAAAATGAACTGTACTGCTGTTCATACTGTAGTATATACTGTATCAGGCATTATTTCGACAAGTTCACATCAAAAAGTTGCACTACATGCAGTTTTCTCAGACACTAGTAAGGTAAGGTTCACACTATTAGAAATGTCAATATTCACTGCACGTGCTACGAAATTCTCTTGAGGTACTGTATCCTGTGCTTAGTCCTAGACAAATGCCAAGAGTTTCCTTTTAGAATAAGTTTATATATAAATATATATATATATATATATATATATATATATATCTTTGCCATAATTGTATTGAAATGAGTCAGTGACTATGTTTCTCAATACATGCCATATCTAGATAAATAAAATAGAAATAAAGGTAAGATGGATACAGTTTACATATAGTAATACCTATACAGAAGTATCCAGCTGTACCTTGGTACAGGTTTTCACAAAACAAATTCAATACATTATCTAAACATGCTAGCAAAACCCATGACTGGCTGCAACTCACATTACAACCACTGGGTGGCCACACATAGATATAGGAAAGACATATTGTGATGAAATATCATTAAATCTTTTTTTTTTCCCCAAAGCTAGTCTTGTAGACCTGCATCTTAGGATAAAATCCAAGCACAAAAGTAAGGAAGGACACACCTGTGTTATGGCAGTTGGTGTGGGACCACTATGTCAACCAACAGATTTGCCTCCTGGCTGCTCCTAAGGGCATTATCATGGCAGCCTGCTGGTATTCACTGTTTAACCCCTGTACATGGATCTAGACTTTGCTGCAGAGAAACCACCAGGCTGCTACCTCCTGGTGTAGTCTCTGTATGATTGACAGCTGAACTACAGGGGTCAGATACAGCAAAGGGTCAGAGACAGGCCAAGGTCAGAAAAAGCAGAGATGGGTCAATACAGAGGAATGGGTCTGGTCAGACAGCAGAGGTTCAAAATCGAATAAATGGACAAAAAGTCAGTACGCGGGGAGAAAACAGAACAGAGACCTCAGCAGGATACCAGCAGGCTATGGAACTTATTGCTCAGGTATCCCTATACAGGGGAAGGTGCTGAAAGTAAGTTGTTGCCCGGCATTGGCTGGTGAGAATGAGGGCACACATGGTGGGAGCATGCATGCCTTACTAGCAGGAGTGGAGAGGCCTTGCCGACAAGTAGGCCACAGCTGTGTGGAAGGACAGAGCAAGCCTGGTGGCCAGACCTGCCGGGAAGAGGAGGACAGGGGATGCTGGTCCATGCTGCTGGGACAGGTGAGCAGAGCAATGCTGGACATGGGCCGTCGCTGTAACAACCTGTAGCACAACTGGAAGCATATCCATAGACAAACCCTAGCCATATCACTAAGAAAATTCTCCTCCTCGATAAATGGATAATTAGGAAATTGGTTACTTTATTTAAATGAGTAGCAGCAATTCCAAATGTGAGAATGGTAGACAGAAACACATTTCCCCGTTGTTTCAGGAATGTGTGAATACATGAAGAACAATACTGCTTCTATTATACGTGTATAATTTCTTGTATCTTTTTTTCTTATCATTTTTCACCATTCTCCCCTCTGCAATCTCTAATTGTCAGTTGTCCCTGAACTCCAAAGTAGGCAGAGACTTGCTGCTATAATCTCCCATACATAATTTATTTGAATATATTAATACTATGTTCATTCTTATCAATCCTTCCCTATGTGGTGTATGGTATACACATTATGCTAAATCCCAGTTGATAAATATGAAAGTGATGAAGTGCCATTTAAATAGCCATAAGCCACCCATCATGGCACACCCATCAGTGACTGATGCAATTTGTCATGTTACGATGAGGTGTGTTATCTGCATGCAAACACTGCTGGGTCTGATGGTGGCAAGTATGTAATCAATAATATCTGGAAGAGACAATGATTTTAAATAAGAAAATATTTAGAATTTTATAAAATAAATTAATGCAATGTTTCAGACTTTGACATTATTTAGAGACTTGACTGACGATAATACAATATAAAGACAGCGTTAGTATTTTTTTCTGTGAGGGACCAAAAAGTATACTAAATCCTTTTAGTAACCGATTTCCCTACACAACGGGGAAGACTTATTAATACACTTCCCCCATGCAGCATGCAGAAAACTGCTCATGAATATGCCATCGGCACAAAACAATGCTAGAAAAACATGGGGGGTAATCTGGATAAATGATTTTACTTTTTTTTAAAAAATATATTCAATGTATTTATACCAGAAAACTGATGAATCTTCCCAAATATCTTAACATGCAACACATATAAATGGACATGAACAAATTAAAAGTTATGGCAGTCCAGTTATGGCAATTGTGTTAATAATGTTTAAATTAACTACTATTCCAGGGATCAGCAACCTTTGGCACTCAGCTGTTCAGAAACTACAACTCCTAGAATGCTTCAATCACTTCTGTGGGAGTTAGAAGAGCAGCAGAGCATGTTTGCATTCTGGAATTTGTAGTTTCACAGCAGCTGGAGTGGCGAAGGTTGCTGATCCCTGTACTATGCTGTACCACTAAGTGATAGGCTTGGGTACAGTACTACCCAGTGCAGTATTATTTTTGGTACTACTCATATTACAGGGACAAATCAGATGGAATAGTATGGTTGGTGACTTTTAATTCAGTTGTTGAAGCATACAAGAAGGTGTCATGTAGGCATTTAATACACAACTGCTATATCCACGTCAAACAGATAATCAGCGTGGGTACCGAGAACAGGACCCCCACTATTCTGATAGGTCAATATACTCACCTTGAACATTTCCTTTAACATAATTTTAAAGCTAATATCACATGTTTATATTTTCTGTAGTTCAGTATTTTGCATCAGTATTGAAGTGATTTCAGAGAGACCATTATTTGCTTTCTTCACCATATTTTTGCAGTGTTTTTAACAGATTTTTAAGCATTTTTATGCAACCAAATGTTACTTTAAAATGTATAGTGTATTATCCAATGCACTGCATGAAAAACTTTTTTGGTGGTATTTTTTTTTTTTTTTTTGTTAAAATGCAGTATGTTCTACTGGCCTTGAAAATATCCTAAAAGTGTTACAAGTTTTAAAAAAGCTGTTGAAATGCTGTACAAAATGCAGCAAAAAAAACCACTAAAAACTAAACAATGTTAATTTTTTTTTAAATAGGCAAAAATAAAAATATCAAAAGGAGGCCATTGTAAGCCAAAACCAGGAGAGTTGGAATTGGACATTTTGGAATAATATTTGTGGATTGGTCGGGAGGTGGAATTTTTTCAGCAGACATCTGGTATAAAGCTAAGACAGCATTCCACAATAACAACATTGTAATGAGTGTCACAGATGGTGATATTGTGATTGTGTGGCAATACTATGGTGCTTCATAAAGAACAGAATCATGAATAGTCTTCTTTATGATCTAAGTTGAAGCATATTTGGGTTATTCAGTAACAGAGAAATCCAAAGCAAATTTTAGATTTTGAAGTGGTCTAATTTTCCATTTCTTGAGCCCTCCCTAGATTAGATAACTGCAGAAAGTAGTGACTTCTGCTCTGAAAAAACACACATGAACATAAAGCTTTCATTTGTAAACACTATGTAAACCAGAGGCTACAGCTAGACTTTTTGTAGTACTAGAAATTGGTCGAGCTACTGCTGCAGTCCAAAGCAGTAAACGGAGTATCATGAAACCTTGTGCACTTTAGATGTCACTTGACAGTTCAAAGGACTTTCTGAGATTTTGATATTGATGGCCTATCCACAGGATATCTGATCAGTGGAGAGCCGACTATCGGAACCCCCACCAATCAGCTGTTACAAGAGGCCCCAGCAATCCAGTGAGCGCCACAGCCTTTTCCTAGACCAGTGATGTCACGTTCATCAGTCACATCGCATAGGAGCAGCTCAGTCCCATGGGAATGAATAGGACTGAGCTGCATTTCTGAGCACAGTTGCTATACAATGTACGGCCCAGTGCTTGGTAAGCTATGAGGAGGCCAGAGTGTGGGCTTTGAATGTTTTTCTGGAAAGAAAAAATGGGATGTTATCGGTGTTAGATTTATAGAGATCCAGAGATTTGTTTTGATATTTGGAGTCAAGAAGCAATTTGTTCTCTCATTTGGGGCAAATGGCAATCGCCTAATAGGGGTTTTCCTTCCTTTGTACCAACAAAGTAGGTTAGACTAGATTGTCGGCTAGACTAGATGGATCAATGTTTTTTTTTAAACTTGCCAACTGTGTAACTATACTGTATATGTTTCCACCTCAGCATGCCATCATTCTTTCTTAAATTCGTATACAGTGCTCTGAACTGGATGGAAATATGTATTTTTTTTCTACCTATATTACTTAATTACTAGTTAGGCTTATATCTATTTTATAAGTATATAGGAGCAGTGATATCCTATGCCACTCAGTTCAAACCACTTTATAATGCCAAAAATTAAGTAATTGATTTAGAAGAACAAACATACATTCGCTGTTCTAATAATCTTATTGTTGTCTGTGAAATATTGAATTATTTAACTTAAAGGAGTTATCAGAGGTTTTCCTCATGAATATTTGTGGGTGTCATGTGGGTGTCATCAAAGATTGCCTTTCCCCAACCCCTGACTGCTGGGATACTCATGTTGTATGTGTGGGACTACAAGCCCCAGCTGTACAGTACAATGACATTGTTGATACACACAGGATCCTCCCCTACCTGTTCTTGTGCAATACTCTGCAGATACTTCCTCACACCCAGCAGAAGAGTACAGAGCAGAGAACTCCTACATTCTTTGTCAGCTCTGTGTCTGCAGGGTGAGGAAGGAGGGAAGATCCTGTGCACAGCATTTATCTCCTAAGTGCCTAGAGAAGAGGAAACCCTGCAGCTGCTCAACACCTGAAGCAGAGCCTCTAACCCTGAGTCTGTGCTGCTGATGGTAGAAGGGGTTAAACTTTGCTGAAGAATCCAGTGGGAGGGGAGATACAGGGCAGCCAGCAGATCAGGCAGTGCAGGGGCAGGGCTTGTGGGTCCAACCAACACAGCCTTCACAATGACTATGCAGCGAAAGAAGCTGACATCACAGGTCATGTGAACTCAGTTAACTAGAACAGGGCCACTTGAGATGAAGAAAGTGAATTGCAAACCCCTTACATTTGCTGAGTTAGGATGGGTTCACACTTGCGATACGGTATTCTGTTATAGGTTCCGTTTATAAGGGAATATACTGGAATTCTTAAGGTGGAATGCAAAACAGAAGCCTTTAAGAGGCATTCCGTTTTGATATCTCATAATAGAAGTCTATGTGCAAGCATAACAGATCCGTCTGGTTTCCCTAATGCATTCCGCCTTACGAATTCCGTTATATTCCGTTACAAACGGAACCTATAATGGAATACCCTAATGCAAGTGCACCCCCACACTTAGAAACAAAGAGCAAAGAAATACCTGTAACTTGAACTACCCCTTTTAAAACAACTGGAATATTCACATTATATTTATCTCCTTTTAAGAAATAAAATCCCATTCCTAGTTTACAGTCTGATTTTCTTACCTCAGATACAAAAATTAGGACCAATTTCCTAGGAAGCCATTTTTTGTGAGTGTGAGGAAAACAGATGTTGCCCTTGGTCGACTTCAAACCCAGGACTGCAACGTAAAAGTACATTGATAAGCATGGTAAATGTCCTATTGTTTGTATTAAAAAATATTAATTCTAATACAGTAGAAAATATCCTCTTTTAATAAATGGTATAATAGAAATCATATAGTTCCGTAGTTAGTATCTGTATAATTGAATGTGCTTGTAAGTCCTGTGACTTTCATACGGTTTTCTAACTAGTCATGTTTAAAGGGTAGATTTATAGCAGGTTTAATTTTGACCCTGAAAGTGATTGTTAAAATTAAATAAAATTATTTTATCACTGGAACACGCTTTGTCACTAAGTGGATTTTTACATGGTCTAAAATAAAACTAATAAAGTAGGACTCATCACAACTCTTTTATTGGAAGCAGTGAAATGAGCTCTCACTTCTGTGGTTCTGTTCAGGTTTTGCTAATGACATACACTAGGGGGTACTCATCAGTATTCATATTAATTATGCAATTACAATATTCCATGAAGGCTGTTAAAATATGATTTCCTAACAACTGAGGAAAATATGCATACCAGGTCATGCCGGCCAAGCCATTAATTGCAGGAATGCTATTTTTAATTTAGCTTGTGGCACTGAGGTAGTACAGGAGGAGGACTCGAGCAATTATGCAGGTAATAGATTTTTTTTTTCCTTTGGAACTGTAGAGACACAACTCAGTGAAGTATTACATTTATAAGAGATTTTGCTGTCCTGCTGGTGGGCTTGTGTCACACCGAATGCCATGTTAATAAATGAAGGGCTGTAAGAGCTGCCCTAATTATTGGTGCAATGAAAAATGCTTATGTAAGCGGATTCTGTTTTACATACATTATCTCTATTACTGTTATATATGTATATAGTGCCATAAACCTTCAGGATGTTTTGCATGTGAAATATTACATAGTATTAAAGGGGTTATGTGGGACTTTATATTGATGACCTATCCAGAGGTTATCAGATTGGTATTTGTATTATGCATGTTTTAGATTTTTCAGTATTTTTGATGTGATTGGCATGACATCATTTGAGTGTATACTGAAAAACTTCTATTGATTTCTAAGGGTCAGTCATATGACAAAAAAACTCCTTTTTATGCCTGGACAGCTACTCTTTTTAATTGTATTGCATAGTATATTTTCCTTATATATTTACTCACACTCTTAGGGCTCATGCATACGGCCAGGCCCGTGCTGCGGGCCAAAAATTGCTTGAATGCGGTCCGGGAACCGCATCCGACGGTCTGCACTTTAAAAAAGTAGATTTTGCGGTGTGGAGGCACGGACAGAAACCCCAAGGAAGCACTCCGTAGTGCTTCGTGGGGCTCCGTGCCTCCGTTCCGCACCGATCTTCCGGACTGCAGAGCTATTCAAGCGCATCCGTGATGAGTTGCCAGAATGGCCGGGACCCGTATTTTGCGGACCCGCTGTACGGGCCCGGCCGGCACAGGGTCGTGAGCATGAGCCCTTAGATGTATTGTTTATCGAGCTCTTTACTTAGTCACCTTTTATACCTTCAGCTGCATGACTAACAGATTTATTTTGTTATTATTCAACATCAAATATCTGGGATAATACATGACACAATCAATTTGATATACCTATTTTATCAATATATTAGCCTAGTCCATTTACATTGTACTGGCTCTGTCTCTGTAGCAGTTTCACGGGGCTTTGCTTTTCCTGGACCTGATTATTAAAGATGATTATGTATGATTTAATAAACTAGATTTTTTTAAATTATATTATATATTGTTTACTTTGTGGGATTTTTGGCATATCTTTAGAAGTTGTTAGTCTAGTTGGACTAGACTCCTTGATATTCATATACATGGCTAATTATTGAGGTGTGATCAGTTTTCATAACTAGTATAGTTATCTATGTTTTCTCATTACAATAAAATATTACAAGGTTTTCAGTTTTATATTTTTATAATATTCTTTTAGACTTTGAACATAGTGGGGAATATAACAGTATACATCTAATATGCATCCAGATGTCCAATGCCAAAAAGACATACTTTATCATGTAATACATATCCATAGACCTATACATGTGTTTAGGTAAAGTACCCACAAAAATGGCATAGAATAGTGTAAACATTAAAATGAAAGAGGCTTCCATTTGCCTTTACCATAGTTCAAATGGGCTTTCTGAAATGGATCATTAACGCTTGTAATAATTGTAAGGGCAGGTCACATTGTTGATTGGGACAAGGCAGACAATATGCTTGACAGAGCATAGGAAGGAAAAGATTAATGTAAAGTGCATCTACCCTCTGTCAGACATTCACCTTGTGTACACCTTGTGTTCATTATTGGCATCAGGAATCCCATTTAAAAAAGTTCCCCCTCATGGCATCTGAATGTAAAGCAGATCAGTAATGCTTTAGTTTAAATGTCAGTTCTTGTTCCTCTGTCCATGGCATCTAGGATTGCTCCAAACAACATTTCATTGTATTGTACATTGTATTACATTATGTTGTACAGTGACAATAAAGGCATCTTATCTTATCTTATCTTATCAAGAAATCTTTTAAAAATAAATTTAGATTATTATTTATTTTTTACTTTGTAACTTTTTCCAAATGGAAGTATATTTTCATTGAAGCACAACTAGGTGCAGGGTCGACTTTGGGTACTGTCTCCTGGGTTGGCATTAACTAAAGACATTGTGTAGCGCAAAATCTTTCCCCACACGCAAAACAATAACATTTTACTTTACAGAATCACAAACATGGTAATCACCTAATTGAAGATTCTGCCTGCACTCACACAAATATACCGTACGTCTGGATGAGAATTACTCCTGTTGTCATTCATGTCACATATTTCCACAGTGGAAGTAGAAGTAAAATTTCCTAACTAAATTTTCTTTTCCATGTATGTGGGGTGGCAGAAATCTCATTCACATGCACGGTATGCTGATTGAATTCAGATTTGATGTGGATTTCAGCGTGCAATATGTCCCATACTTCATGGGATAATTCTGTCATGTGAACATACGCATATCAAGAATAATTCTGTCATAGTCCAGGCAAGATACTGCACTTTTCATAAACTGTGTACAATCCAAATCCACCCCTATAGGATTGCCAGAAATAGCCGCTCTGGCGCTCATCTATTTTCAGAACTCCCATATCAGTTCACTTTGGGGACCTCTTTCTGGAAAGATGAGCATGTTCGCACCTATCTGACATTGATCTCATATCACTAGGATATGCCATCAATGTTTGAGATAAACTCACCCCTTTAAGTCATCTTTTTTACACACACATACAAGCACAACTTTGGCCTCTTTCACACTTGCGTTGTCCGTTGTATTCCACTTGCCGGAATTACATGCCGGATCCGGAAAAACGCAAGGGTACTGAAAACATTTGAAGACAGATCCGTTTTCAAAATGCTTTCAGTGTTACTATGGCAGCCAGGACGCTATTAAAGTCCTGGTTGCCATAGTAGGAGCGGGGAGTGGGGGAGCGGCATACTTACAGTCCGTGCAGCTCCCGGGGTGCTGCAGAATGACGTCAGAGCGCCCCATGCGCATGGATGACGTGCCATGCGAACACGTCATCCATGCGCGTGGGGTGCCCTGACGTCACTCTGGAGTGCCCCGGGAGCCGCACTGACGGTAAGTATACTGCTCCCCCGCTCCCCACTACACTTTACCATGGCTGCCAGGACTTTAGCGTCCCGGCAGCCATGGTAACCATTCAGAAAAAGCTAAACGTCGGATCCTGCAAAGCGCCGAAACGACGTTTAGCTTAAGGCCGGATCCGGATCAATGCCTTTCAATGGGCATTAATTCCGGATCCGGCCTTGCGGCAAGTCTTCAGGATTTTTGGCCGGAGCAAAAAGCGCAGCATGCTGCGGTATTTTCTCCGGCCAAAAAACGTTCCGGTCCGGAACTGAAGACATCCTGATGCATCCTGAACGGATTTCACTCCATTCAGAATGCATGGGGATAATCCTGATCAGGATTCTTCCGGCATAGAGCCCCGACGACGGAACTCTATGCCGGAAGAAAAGAACGCAGATGTGAAAGAGCCCTTTATTGAACAAAGTATTATTAGCCCTTTTTCACGTCAGTTCCAATTAGTTTTTCCCTGGGCCAAAACTTCCTTCACCTTCATCCATTTACATAAGAGAAATCTCTAATCCACTAATGTGTTGCTGATTGGACCCTAAAATCCATCTCAGGAGCAACCACCTCCAATAGCTGTCAATGTGCTGCTCTCCAAACCTATATATTTCCAGACCACATTTCCCTTCTTGATGTGGTTTCTGTGCAGACACCACTTAAAACCACACAGTGTGTTTGCTCACCAATTAGCCATACTTAATGAGGACACAGGATACATAGGCGTTTCAGCGGTATTCAAAATATAAAACCATAGCAAAAACCTCAGAGTAAACTCGGGGCAGAACTACCACCATAGCAGCTGCTATGGGGCCTGCAGTGGCCAGACTGTATACATATTCTATGTTTAGAATGCTCTACAAATGCTGATAACAGAAAAATAGCTCCAGACACAACAGCAGTATCAACTGAGCAGAACCTGCTACACTGTTAGAGCTGAAGGACCTGCAATGATGTTGCCATCATGTGATCAGTGAGAGAGGGGCGGAGCATAGCAGTGGAGAGGAAAAGTGGTGAGGAAGGACCTGTGATGACATCACCATCATGTGATCAGTGAGAGAGGGGTGGAGCATAGCAGTGGAGGGGAAAAGTGGTAAAAAAGGACCTGTGATTATATCATGTGACATGACCGGGCTGAGCTTTGTGTGGAGAAGAAGAACTGATTTAGTGTGAAAGTCAGATAAATGCTGGGAGTTGTAGTTATCTTCTCTTATACCTCCTCCCTGTAATGCCCTCTGATAATCATATAATATCATCCTGGCAGTGAGGAAAGGAGGCAGTGAGAAAAGGAGTTAAATATCACAGGAGGCACCAAGTTTGGTGATTAACAATCATTTATGTTGTAGATTTCTAGTTTCATGCTGCTATATAGATTACAGTTAGGGCCGGTGCTAGGGGGGGGCAAACAGGGCAATTGCCCAGAGCCCCCATCCCTAAATGGGGCCCCCTGCTGAGCCGCCCAGGCACATGTGGAAAAGAGTTGGTGGCCACATCTGAGAAGAGCACAGTCAGCACAGCAAGGAGCGCTGGTCCCTGGTCTCCCGCCCACTGTAGCCCGCAGGGTCCATATGCTGTAGTGAGTTGCTGGGTGCTGCATTCATAGCACCGGCTCCACAGCAGTCAGGCAGACCTTGGCCCCGCACTCTTCCTCTCTCTCTTACCGAGGCCCTGCACTGTAAAGGTAATGGCCTCCTCTGCTCCTGTGGTTTACTGGTGAGTTCAGAATGTCACCCTCTAATGACCTGACATATTTGCTACCGGCCCCTCTCTCCTCTCTGTGCTGCAATAAATGACAAGAGCTGCTTGTTGGCAGACATAACCTAATAGGTAGAGCTGGACAGTCCAGACCCCGGACTAACAGGAGGGGAGTCAGCCTGCAGAGAATGTACAGGACCTGTCCTCTGCACCCCTCCCCACCTAGTAGCTGTTTTTTTTTTCAATATTTGCTGCCTGGAACACAGTTGTCTGAATATAATGTAATATGTACAGTATATGTAATATGTATCTAATGCTTTTCTAGCTCACAAATATCTTTATTTCTGCATCCTCTATCTACCTATATATCTTTATCATCTGTATTTCTCATATCTATCTATATAAAGCAAAAATCTGGCAGCACTACGTCAAACTTAAACAAAAAAGGGTGCACGCCTGAAGAGACTAGACTATTGCCCAATACACAAAGTGGCCAAAGTGCTGCCTTTTTGTTACTTTATCTATCTATCTAGAAAATTCCACGCTGCTCCCAAAAGTTGTTCAATGCATTATAAAAATACTGCGTAAGGAAAGTCCTGGAAAGAGGACTGAAACTTTGCATTGAACAACTTTTGGGAGCAGCGTGGAATTTTCTTTTTTATTTACTTGGATGCTGGATCACTTCCACAGCTGCTGGCACAGTGTCATTCACATTGCTCCTGCTGTGCCGCTTGTGTTTTATTTATTTTGGATATCTTATATCTATCTATCTCATATCTATCTATCTCATATCTATCTATAACAGAAATTCCATGCCACTACCATAGGTCTTAGTTAAAAAAAATGTGTTCTTTAATCAGAAACGCAACGTTTCAGTCCTCACACTGGGACTTTTTTCAAGCAGTCATACATACAAATGGGGCTGAGTACACACATATATATATATATTTATATATATATATATATATATGTATATGTAAAATACAGAATTGCTAATTACATGTGATTATCATAAAAATTCATATAAAATATGATTTAAACAAAATGATTAATATTAAAAAACTATGTGTACACCTGATTAAAAACAAAGATTTAAGGACATGGTAGATTACTAACCAGCATGGACATATTCCGATGAAAAAACTGCGTCAGGAAGTCCCGACTGCGCATGCTCTAATAATAAACTAAATAACTGTGGCGCGCAGGGAGCTGTCATGGAGTGGAACGCAAACACAGCAGTCATCTGTCAAGTGAGCGCATCACATCACCTGACAGGTCTTGGACTTTATGGAAAGATCCCTTAAGGCTGAGTTCACACTTCAGTTATTTCCATCAATTATTGTGAGCCAAAACCAGGTGTGGGTCAAAAACACAGAACAGGAGGAAATCTTTCCCTTATACCTTATCTCTGAGTAAGCTTCACTACTGGTTTTGGCTCACAATTTCTGATGGAAATAACTGAAGTGTGAACTGGGCCTTACCTGCTTCCTGACACTGGCTCTCGGCTTTAGTGCGCTCTGACCTCTGCTCAGGTCCCTGGATGTCATCATCCGTTTTGACGCTGCCTGCAACCAATCGTGGGCCACTGCGGGGACTTCTCCCCTTGCATCAAGTGAATAAATATGACTGTACTTCAGAATTTGAAGCTAAGATACGTGCCCAGTACCCCCTTCACAGTGGTTATGCCCAGATGTGCCCCCTTCACAGGAAGTGAAAAAAACCAAAAAATAAATACTCCTCGTCTCAGTCACCTGGCTCCTCCCATGATCGTGCTCCCAGCAGCAGGATACTGTGACACATCGCGCTGCTGTGTAGGAGGAGCAGAGGCTGATTCCCAGCCTGCCCCGCTCCTCCTGTGTGATGACATCGTGCTGCTGCTGTGGAGTACTGACCGCTCAAAGGTGGAGCGGGAGCAAATAGTTCCCTGCTTCAGTGGCGTGCCTACGGTGTTTGGCACCTGGGGCGGGTCCTTTCTCTGGCACCTCCCCCCAATACTTAAAAAATAATAATTGCCCCCTCCCCAGTAATAATCCCCATTGTGCCCCCTTCAGAGTAATAATCCCCACAGAAGTGTGCCCCCTCACAGTAGTTATGCCCACATTGTGCCTTCTCACAGTTGCTATGCCCTCTCTATGCCCCTTTCACAGTTGTAATGCCCTATCTGTGCCCCCTCCATAGTAGTAAAGACCTCTGTGCCTCCTCCATAGTAATAAAGTCCTCTGTGACCCCTCTGTATTGGAAAAAAAAAAACACAGTAACTACTCAACTTGTCCCGTTCCTGAAGCTCACAGTCCTCTCTTACTTGCAGGCACAGATCGCTCTGCAGCACTGTGTGGGCAGAGCCTATACATATTCCTGGGCTGCAGGCTTAGCCCACACAAGCCAACAGAGCGATCTGTGTCTGCAGGCTGAATGGTGGAGCGGGGAGAAGTCTTCCTGCTTCACCATTCAGAGAACTGCTGGCCTGAAGGAGGGGAGGAGCGCTGGTAGCTGAATGGTGAGTGACAGAACCACAGGTCCCAGCGCTCCAGCAATGAGCAATTCCATATGTATTGATGGAAGTGCTCATTGCTTCTGGACTCTGGCAGCTATGCTGTGGGCCTCGGCACTTGCCCAGATATGCTGGGTGCTGACACTGACCTTAGGAATTGGGGTCACAGTAAGGGGGTTTACTACTGTATGGGTGGGAGCATTAAGGAGGCATAACTACTGTTTGGAGGCAATAAGGGGACATAATACTGTGGGGGGGGGGGGGGGGGGCACCAAGGAGAACTACTGTATGTGGACATTAACGAGGGAGCCTGCTGTGTTGGGGCAGTAAGGGGGCATAACTACTGAGTGGCTGGGGGTTCTATGGCAAGTGTGAGCGGGCTTGACTATCTGTGGTCAAGGGGGTTTGCGGGAAGTTGGTTTGGGAAGGCATTCAAAGACTTGCTCTGGGGCCCAACATTTTCTAGATATGCCTCTGGAGTGAACCTACCCTAAGGGTTTTTCCTTCACCTATTCAATATAATCTTTGAATCTATCTGCACATCTGCATATGTATCTAACTTAGGTTTGTTTCATACTAGCGCTTTTAAATGTGCTTTATCACATTTATTATTATTTTTCATAGAAACATTCCAAAAGTCTCCAGTTTTTGGACAAATAGAGATAAAAAAACTTTGGCTTTTGGGACCAAGTTTCCCAAAATGATTTGTTAGCGGTGGCAGATGCCTTCCCCTGTTTATACATACAAATGTTAATGGAACTGTGACTTGTTATAAACAAGTAGAAAATTTGTATGTATATAATAGACAGGCACTCACCAACTGGTTTAGCATAGATGATCAAATAAAATCCACATTTTATTTTAATATACAAAATATTAAAGGATCCCTACCATAAAACACATACAGATATATAAAGAATGTATAAAAAAATCTTGTTATAAACAAGCCTTGAAAAATTCTCCCTTATTTCTAGAAGGGATTGTGCCAGCAATAGCAGAGACAGCACTAGCAGTACAGCATGGAACAGACAAGGCAGTAGAAGTGTGTGTGCGGCTGTTTAGGGGTAGTAGTAGTGGTGGCTGGGTAGGGGTAATAGTAGTGACAGTAGGGGAAGTAGCAGCTACAGTAGATTTGGCAGCAGCAGCACCCATACAGTATAAAACATAATTGTAGACAGGCAGAAAGGATCAGTGACATGATAAGGTATAAATAGCCTCGGTCAGCAATGGCAGATCTATTAATCAGCCTTAGTCAAAGGTGTGTGAAAATCCTCATGGATCTATGCCTCATCCATTTTCACAAATATGTTTTGTATACTGGTGGACGACAACTTTGTTTGTTTGGGTGTGATGACACTACCTGCTATGCTAAGAAAACTCTCTGTCTTGGAGGCTGAACAAGATAGTACATCTCTTGGATGACAAGGCATGGGTCATTTTCCACTCTTCAGTTTACCACTTTATTATGAGCCCTATATATGAAAAGTCATAGATATTATTAAATGATATGAGCAAAATTTCAAATGTCTTTTCTGCAATTTAAAGACAGAGGCGCAATTAGTCATTCCTTCCCTTCTGCAAATACACTGCACACTAGTATTGACAATTTAGAATTCTAGTACAATGCTTCACTAATAATGGATGGTATCTTGATGCAATATAACGCTTTAACGGAAACTGGTATAAATGTAGTTATTGCTACGCAACATGTTCACTAATAATGCATGGTATCTTAATGTAATGCAATGTGTTTGCAGTAGAATGTATGCAATTGATGTTGGTGCTGGAGGAGCTGGCAATAAAGCCTTTAAAACATTTATGAACTGCTAACTATTAATGTCTACCAAAACCATTAATTTGCAGATTAGTTTGCAGTGTTTGATGCAGACCTAGCCTGAGATTTAACTCATTACATCATGCAGTGATTGAGATTGGCTGTGAATAACAGATAGGGCATGCTGCAGTTTGAAAATCTAAAACATGTCTACACTGTGCTGCAGATTCTCTACATTGTGAGTTAATCGGGTTTGTTGTAGAAAGTAGTAGTAACAATTCACAATCCATAGTTCTTTTTCCAGCTTCAGAAATAAAATATAACCTCTGATCTCTTGTTGTGGGCAAGAAGGCGACTTTTGATATTTTGATGCATGCGGGCTTCTTGACAAATTGCTTCTCCTACACATCTAATGTGTTGGTAAATGTTTGAATCATGCATGACACTTCCTTGAGTTGGAGGAAGGGGTAAGCTAGACATCTACTGTACAGTATTAATGCGTTCACAATAAATTTTATATATTATACATCAAATGTCAGTGACTAAAATTATTATTACACTACTTGTTTTTCAGGTCAATTATCAGGAACAAGCATTAATAGGAATGCTAGTTCCTGATAATTGGCCAGTGTAATTGTGCTTCAGACGAGTTGTTTTTGTCAGCTGATTGCATCTTTTATGGCATCATAAATGATGCTTGATTATTAGTAGCACATTGCCTCATATAATCAGGGATGTGCAGCTGATAATAGAACTGATTGGGCTGATCCAGAGAGGAATACATCTGCCAGTGTAAAAGGGGGGAAGAGTGAGAGAGAAAAAAAAATGCAAATTAACATATCTTACCTCTCCTGAAAAGGTAATTTGCATATCTTTGGGTTTCTGGAAAAGATATTCAAATTACCATTCCTGACAAAAAGAGAAAACCAAGCCTTTCTCATGTCACCAGAAGTTTTCCCAGAAACCAAAAGAAGCATTACATGGCCTACAATACACCTCATATATACTAGATAGTCTCTATAATAAAAATAGCACCACCCCAGAGACCCCCAAGGCCTCTCGGGTAAAAAAAAGGCTCTGTCTACTCTGCTTTGATAAAGGACAATTATTTGGAATAGGCGATTTACAGATGGTTTAGATATTATTCTAGTTATGCTTGAAGGCCTGTTTGAAAGGTCAATCATTCATTTAGTATGGCTACACTATATCAGCTGGCATCTCTATCCCATCTTCCAGTACTCATATTTATTCTCTGAGTCTTTTCAGAAAAAAAAAATCTGAGTCCTGGGAAACCAGAGAGTGTTATATACAGTATAAATTTTCAGGTCAATTGGAACATATTTCATTCGATCTCTATAACAAATATATACACCATGTTAAGATGATCATCAAACAGAGGAGTAGCTAATGGGGTGGCAGAGGTGGAAGTTCAACCATGAGCTTCTTGCTATATATGAAGACAATAGTATTTTAAATGGCACATGGTTAGTAGAGGACCCTTTTACAGGTTTCAAATGGAGGTCTAGGTTAATGTCCCTGACTAGAGTTGAGCGAACACCTGGATGTTCGGGTTCGAGAAGTTCGGCCGAACATCCCGGAAATGTTCGGGTTCGGGATCCGAACCCGATCCGAACTTCGTCCCGAACCCGAACCCCATTGAAGTCAATGGGGACCCGAACTTTTCGGCACTAAAACGGCTGTAAAACAGCCCAGGAAAGGGCTAGAGGGCTGCAAAAGGCAGCAACATGTAGGTAAATCCCCTGCAAACAAATGTGGATAGGGAAATTAATTAAAATAAAAATTAAATAAATAAAAATTAACCAAAATCAATTGGAGAGAGGTTCCATAGCAGAGAATCTGGCTTCCCGTCACCCACCACTGGAACAGTCCATTCTCAGATATTTAGGCCCCGGCACCCAGGCAGAGGAGAGAGGTCCCGTAACAGACAATCTGGCTTCATGTCAGCAGAGAATCAGTCTTCATGTCATAGCAGAGAATCAGGCTTCACGTCACCCACCACTGTAAGAGTCCATTTTCATAAATTTAGGCCCAGCACCCAGGCAGAGGAGAGAGGTCCCGTAACAGACAATCTGGCTTCATGTCAGCAGAGAATCAGTCTTCATATCATAGCAGAGAATCTGGCTTCCCGTTACCCACCACTGGAACAGTCCATTCTCAGATATTTAGGCCCCGGCACCCAGGCAGAGGAGAGAGGTCCCGTAACAGACAATCTGGCTTCATGTCAGCAGAGAATCAGTCTTCATATCATAGCAGAGAATCAGGCTTCACGTCAGCCACCACTGCAACAGTCCATTGTCATAAATTCAGGCCCAGCACCCAGGCAGAGGAGAGAGGTCCCGTAACAGACAATCTGGCTTCATGTCAGCAGAGAATCAGTCTGCATGTCATAGCAGAGAATGAGGCTTCACGTCACCCACCACTGCAACAGTCCATTTTCATAAATTTAGGCCCAGCACCCAGGCAGAGGAGAGAGGTCCCGTAACAGAGGATCTGGCTTCATGTCACCAGAGAATCAGTCTGCATGTCATAGCAGAGAATCAGGCTTCACGTCACCCACCACTGCAACAGTCCATTTTCATAAATTTAGGCCCAGCACCCAGGCAGAGGAGAGAGGTCCCGTAACAGAGGATCTGGCTTCATGTCACCAGAGAATCAGTCTGCATGTCATAGCAGAGAATCAGGCTTCACGTCAGCCACCACTGCAACAATCCATTGGCATATATTTAGGCCTAGCACACAGGCAGAGGAGAGAGGTCCCGTAACAGACAATCTGGCTTCATGTCAGCAGAGAATCAGTCTTCATATCATAGCAGAGAATCAGGCTTCACGTCAGCCACCAATGCAACAGTCCATTGTCAGATATTTAGGCCCAGCACCCAGGCAGAGGAGAGAGGTCCCGTAACAGACAATCTGGCTTCATGTCAGCAGAGAATCAGTCTGCATGTCATAGCAGAGAATGAGGCTTCACGTCACCCACCACTGCAACAGTCCATTTTCATAAATTTAGGCCCAGCACCCAGGCAGAGGAGAGAGGTCCCGTAACAGAGGATCTGGCTTCATGTCAGCAGAGAATCAGTCTGCATGTCATAGCAGAGAATCAGGCTTCACGTCAGCCACCACTGCAACAGTCCATTGTCATAAATTCAGGCCCAGCACCCAGGCAGAGGAGAGAGGTCCCGTAACAGACAATCTGGCTTCATGTCACCAGAGAATCAGTCTGCATGTCATAGCAGAGAATGAGGCTTCACGTCAGCCACCACTGCAACAATCCATTGGCATATATTTAGGCCTAGCACACAGGCAGAGGAGAGGTTCATTCAACTTTGGGTAGCCTTGCAATATAATGGTAAAATGAAAATAAAAATAGGATTGAATGAGGAAGTGCCCTGGAGTCCAATAATATATGGTTATGGGGAGGTAGTTAATGTCTAATCTGGACAAGGGACGGACAGGTCCTGTGGGATCCATGCCTGGTTCATTTTTATGAACGTCAGCTTGTCCACATTGGCTGTAGACAGGCGGCTGCGTTTGTCTGTAATGACGCCCCCTGCCGTGCTGAATACACGTTCAGACAAAACGCTGGCTGCCGGGCAGGCCAGCACCTCCAAGGCATAAAAGGCTAGCTCTGGCCACGTGGACAATTTAGAGACCCAGAAGTTGAATGGGGCCGAACCATCAGTCAGTACGTGGAGGGGTGTGCACACGTACTGTTCCACCATGTTAGTGAAATGTTGCCTCCTGCTAACACGTTGCGTATCAGGTGGTGGTGCAGTTAGCTGTGGCGTGTTGACAAAAGTTTTCCACATCTCTGCCATGCTAACCCTGCCCTCAGAGGAGCTGGCCGTGACACAGCTGCCTTGGCGACCTCTTGCTCCTCCTCTGCCTTGGCCTTGGGCTTCCACTTGTTCCCCTGTGACATTTGGGAATGCTCTCAGTAGCGCGTCTACCAACGTGCGCTTGTACTCGCGCATCTTCCTATCACGCTCCAGTGCAGGAAGTAAGGTGGGCACATTGTCTTTGTAGCGTGGATCCAGCAGGGTGGCAACCCAGTAGTCCGCACAGGTTAAAATGTGGGCAACTCTGCTGTCGTTGCGCAGGCACTGCAGCATGTAGTCGCTCATGTGTGCCAGGCTGCCCAGGGGTAAGGACAAGCTGTCCTCTGTGGGAGGCGTATCGTCATCGTCCTGCCTTTCCCCCCAGCCACGCACCAGTGATGGACCCGAGCTGCGTTGGGTGCCACCCCGCTGTGACCATGCTTCATCCTCATCCTCCTCCACCTCCTCCTCATCCTCGTCCTCCTCGTCCTCCAGTAGTGGGCCCTGGCTGGCCACATTTGTACCTGGCCTCTGCTGTTGCCAAAAACCTCCCTCTGAGTCACTTCGAAGAGACTGGCCTGAAAGTGCTAAAAATGACCCCTCTTCCTCCTCCTCCTCCTCCTCCTCCTGGGCCACCTCCTCTTCCATCATCGCCCTAAGTGTTTTCTCAAGGAGACATAGAAGTGGTATTGTAACGCTGATAACGGTGTCATCGCCACTGGCCATGTTGGTGGAGTACTCGAAACAGCGCAACAGGGCACACAGGTCTCGCATGGAGGCCCAGTCATTGGTGGTGAAGTGGTGCTGTTCTGTAGTGCGACTGACCCGTGCGTGCTGCAGCTGAAACTCCACTATGGCCTGCTGCTGCTCGCACAGTCTGTCCAGCATGTGCAAGGTGGAGTTCCACCTGGTGGGCACGTCGCATATGAGGCGGTGAGCGGGAAGGCCGAAGTTACGCTGTAGCGCAGACAGGCGAGCAGCGGCAGGATGTGAACGCCGGAAGCGCGAACAGACGGCCCGCACTTTATGCAGCAGCTCTGACATGTCGGGGTAGTTGTGAATGAACTTCTGCACCACCAAATTCAGCACATGCGCCAAGCAAGGGATGTGCGTCAAATTGGCTAGTCCCAGAGCTGCAACGAGATTTCGCCCATTATCACACACCACCAGGCCGGGCTTGAGGCTCACCGGCAGCAACCACTCGTCGGTCTGTTGTTCAATACCCCGCCACAACTCCTGTGCGGTGTGGGGCCTGTCCCCCAAACATATGAGTTTCAGAATGGCCTGCTGACGTTTACCCCGGGCTGTGCTGAAGTTGGTGGTGAAGGTGTGTGGCTGACTGGATGAGCAGGTGGAAGAAGAGGAGGAGGAAGCCGAGAAGGAGGAGGTGGCAACAGGAGGCAAAGAATGTTGCCCTGCGATCCTTGGCGGCGGAAGGACGTGCGCCAAACAGCTCTCCGCCTGGGGCCCAGCTGCCACTACATTTACCCAGTGTGCAGTTAGGGAGATATAGCGTCCCTGGCCGTGCTTACTGGTCCACGTATCTGTGGTTAGGTGGACCTTGCTACAGATGGCGTTGCGCAGTGCACACTTGATTTTATCGGATACTTGGTTGTGCAGGGAAGGCACGGCTCTCTTGGAGAAGTAGTGCCGGCTGGGAACAACATACTGTGGGACAGCAAGCGACATGAGCTGTTTGAAGCTGTCTGTGTCCACCAGCCTAAATGACAGCATTTCATAGGCCAGTAGTTTAGAAATGCTGGCATTCAGGGCCAGGGATCGAGGGTGGCTAGGTGGGAATTTACGCTTTCTATCAAATGTTTGTGAGATGGAGAGCTGAACGCTGGCGTGTGACATGGTTGAGACGCTTGGTGACGGAGGTGGTGGTGGTGGTGTTGGTGGTACATCCCCTGTTTGCTGGGCGGCAGGTGCCAACGTTCCTCCAGAGGCGGAGGAAGAGGCCGAGGCGGCAGCAGCAGAATAGGCCGAGGCGGCAGCAGCAGAAGAGGTAGCAGGGGGAGCCTGAGTGACTTCCTTGGTTTTAAGGTGTTTACTCCACTGCAGTTCATGCTTTGCATGCAGGTGCCTGGTCATGCAGGTTGTGCTCAGGTTCAGAACGTTAATGCCTCGCTTCAGGCTCTGATGGCACAGCGTGCAAACCACTCGGGTCTTGTCGTCAGCACATTGTTTGAAGAAGTGCCATGCCAGGGAACTCCTTGAAGCTGCCTTTGGGGTGCTCGGTCCCAGATGGCGGCGGTCAGTAGCAGGCGGAGTCTCTTGGCGGCGGGTGTTCTGCTTTTGCCCACTGCTCCCTCTTTTGCTACGCTGTTGGCTCGGTCTCACCACTGCCTCTTCCTCCGAACTGTGAAAGTCAGTGGCACGACCTTCATTCCATGTGGGGTCTAGGACCTCATCGTCCCCTGCATCGTCTTCCACCCAGTCTTGATCCCTGACCTCCTGTTCAGTCTGCACACTGCAGAAAGACGCAGCAGTTGGCACCTGTGTTTCGTCATCATCAGAGACATGCTGAGGTGGTATTCCCATGTCCTCATCATCAGGAAACATAAGTGGTTGTGCGTCAGTGCATTCTATGTCTTTCACCGCTGGGGAAGGGCTAGGTGGATGCCCTTGGGAAACCCTGCCAGCGGAGTCTTCAAACAGCATAAGAGACTGCTGCATAACTTGAGGCTGAGACAGTTTCCCTGGTATGCATGGGGGTGATGTGACAGACTGATGGGGTTGGTTTTCAGGCGCCATCTGTGCGCTTTCTGCAGAAGACTGGGTGGGAGATAATGTGAACGTGCTGGATCCACTGTCGGCCACCCAATTGACTAATGCCTGTACCTGCTCAGGCCTTACCATCCTTAGAACGGCATTGGGCCCCACCATATATCGCTGTAAATTCTGGCGGCTACTGGGACCTGAGGTAGTTGGTACACTAGGACGTGTGGATGTGGCAGAACGGCCACGTCCTCTCCCAGCACCAGAGGGTCCACTAACACCACCACGACCATGTCCACGTCCGCGTCCCTTACTAGATGTTTTTCTCATTGTTATGGTTCACCACAACAACAAATATATTATTTGGCCCAATGTATTGTATTCAAATTCAGCGGGATATAAATTTGAGGCCTAGTATTTAGGCGCTGGGTGACCGGTATGGATTTAGTGACAGAATTAGACTTGGAAATGCACAGAAGCGTGTGTGTGAAGTTATTCTGAATGACCCTATGTGCACCTTGAATATTATATACCCTTTTTGGGATAGATTTCAAATAGCTCTGATATAGCAGGAACCACTAAATTATGAAATTGCTAAATTGGGAATTGTATTTCAACCCAGAACAAAAAATGTGCTTTGACGGACACTAAATATCTTGCCCAGCAACAACAGTACAGCGGTAACGAGAGATTTAGCAGGATATAAATTTGAGGCCTAGTATTTAGGCGCTGGGTGACAGGTATGGGTTTAGTGACAGAATTAGACTTGGAAATACACAGTAGAGGGTGTGTGTGAAGTTATTCTGAATGACCCTATGTGCACCTTGAATATTATATACCCTTTTTGGGATAGATTTCAAATAGCTCTGATATAGCAGGAACCACTAAATTATGAAATTGCTAAATTGGGAATTGTATTTCAACCCAGAACAAAAAATGTGCTTTGACGGACACTAAATATCTTTCCAAGCAACAACAGTACAGCGGTAACGAGAGATTTAGCAGGATATAAATTTGAGGCCTAGTATTTAGGCGCTGGGTGACAGGTATGGGTTTAGTGACAGAATTAGACTTGGAAATACACAGTAGCGGGTGTGTGTGAAGTTATTCTGAATGACCCAATGTGCACCTTGAATATTATATACCCTTTTAGGGATAGATTTCAAATAGCTCTGATATAGCAGAAACCACTAAATTATGAAATTGCTAAATTGGGAATTGTATTTCAACCCAGAACAAAAAATGTGCTTTGACGGACACTAAATAACTTTCCCAGCTACAACAGGACAGCGGTAACGAGAGATTTAGCAGGATATAAATTTGAGGCCTAGTATTTAGGCGCTGGGTGACAGGTATGGGTTTAGTGACAGAATTAGACTTGGAAATACACAGTAGCGGGTGTGTGTGAAGTTATTCTGAATGACCCAATGTGCACCTTGAATATTATATACCCTTTTAGGGATAGATTTCAAATAGCTCTGATATAGCAGAAACCACTAAATTATGAAATTGCTAAATTGGGAATTGTACTTCAACCCAGAACAAAAAATGTGCTTTGACGGACACTAAATAATTTTCCCAGCTACAACAGGACAGCGGTAACGAGAGATTTAGCAGGATATAAATTTGAGGCCTAGTATTTAGGCGCTGGGTGACAGGTATGGGTTTAGTGACAGAATTAGACTTGGAAATACACAGTAGCGGGTGTGTGTGAAGTTATTCTGAATGACCCAATGTGCACCTTGAATATTATATACCCTTTTAGGGATAGATTTCAAATAGCTCTGATATAGCAGAAACCACTAAATTATGAAATTGCTAAATTGGGAATTGTACTTCAACCCAGAACAAAAAATGTGCTTTGACGGACACTAAATAACTTTCCCAGCTACAACAGGACAGCGGTAACGAGAGATTTAGCGGGATATAAATTTGAGGCCTAGTATTTAGGCGCTGGGTGACAGGTATGGGTTTAGTGACAGAATTAGACTTGGAAATACACAGTAGCGGGTGTGTGTGAAGTTATTCTGAATGACCCTATGTGCACCTTCAATATGATCTACCCTTTTAGGGATAGATTTCAAATAGCTCTGATATAGCAGAAACCACTAAATTATGAAATTGCTAAATTGGGAATTGTATTTCAACCCAGAACAAAAAATGTGCTTTGACGGACACTAAATAACTTTCCCAGCTACAACAGGACAGCGGTAACGAGAGATTTAGCAGGATATAAATTTGAGGCCTAGTATTTAGGCGCTGGGTGACAGGTATGGGTTTAGTGACAGAATTAGACTTGGAAATACACAGTAGCGGGTGTGTGTGAAGTTATTCTGAATGACCCAATGTGCACCTTGAATATTATATACCCTTTTAGGGATAGATTTCAAATAGCTCTGATATAGCAGAAACCACTAAATTATGAAATTGCTAAATTGGGAATTGTATTTCAACCCAGAACAAAAAATGTGCTTTGACGGACACTAAATAACTTTCCCAGCTACAACAGGACAGCGGTAACGAGAGATTTAGCAGGATATAAATTTGAGGCCTAGTATTTAGGCGCTGGGTGACAGGTATGGGTTTAGTGACAGAATTAGACTTGGAAATACACAGTAGCGGGTGTGTGTGAAGTTATTCTGAATGACCCAATGTGCACCTTGAATATTATATACCCTTTTAGGGATAGATTTCAAATAGCTCTGATATAGCAGAAACCACTAAATTATGAAATTGCTAAATTGGGAATTGTACTTCAACCCAGAACAAAAAATGTGCTTTGACGGACACTAAATAACTTTCCCAGCTACAACAGGACAGCGGTAACGAGAGATTTAGCAGGATATAAATTTGAGGCCTAGTATTTAGGCGCTGGGTGACAGGTATGGGTTTAGTGACAGAATTAGACTTGGAAATACACAGTAGCGGGTGTGTGTGAAGTTATTCTGAATGACCCAATGTGCACCTTGAATATTATATACCCTTTTAGGGATAGATTTCAAATAGCTCTGATATAGCAGAAACCACTAAATTATGAAATTGCTAAATTGGGAATTGTACTTCAACCCAGAACAAAAAATGTGCTTTGACGGACACTAAATAACTTTCCCAGCTACAACAGGACAGCGGTAACGAGAGATTTAGCAGGATATAAATTTGAGGCCTAGTATTTAGGCGCTGGGTGACAGGTATGGGTTTAGTGACAGAATTAGACTTGAAAATACACAGTAGCGGGTGTGTGTGAAGTTATTCTGAATGACCCAATGTGCACCTTGAATATTATATACCCTTTTAGGGATAGATTTCAAATAGCTCTGATATAGCAGAAACCACTAAATTATGAAATTGCTAAATTGGGAATTGTACTTCAACCCAGAACAAAAAATGTGCTTTGACGGACACTAAATAACTTTCCCAGCTACAACAGGACAGCGGTAACGAGAGATTTAGCGGGATATAAATTTGAGGCCTAGTATTTAGGCGCTGGGTGACCGGTATGGATTTAGTGACAGAATTAGACTGGGATATGGCCAAAAAATAACCACACTATTGCTGGTTAAATGCACTTGGTGACGGGCGCAGCTTGCCCCTGATGTAGTATATGGCCAAAAAATGAACAGACTATTGCTGGTTAAATGCACTTGGTGTCACAGCTTGACCAACCACACTACTGAGGGTTAAATGCACTTGGTGACGGGCGCAGCTTGCCCCTGATGTAGTATATGGCCAAAAAATAAACAGACTATTGCTGGTTAAATGCACTTGGTGTGACAGCTTCACCCTGATGTAGGCTTTAGCCAGAAAACAACCACACCATTGAGGGTTAAATGCACTTGGTGACAGGCGCAGCTTGCCCCTGATTTTGTATATGGCCAAAAAATGAACAGACTATTGCTGGTTAAATGCACTTGGTGTGACAGCTTCACCCTGATGTAGGCTTTAGCCAAAAAACAACCACACCATTGAGGGTTAAATGCACTTGGTGACAGGCGCAGCTTGCCCCTGATTTTGTATATGGCCAAAAAATGAACAGACTATTGCTGGTTAAATGCACTTGGTGTGACAGCTTCACCCTGATGTAGGCTTTAGCCAAAAAACAACCACACCATTGAGGGTTAAATGCACTTGGTGACAGGCGCAGCTTGCCCCTGATTTTGTATATGGCCAAAAAATGAACAGACTATTGCTGGTTAAATGCACTTGGTGTGACAGCTTCACCCTGATGTAGGCTTTAGCCAAAAAACAACCACACCATTGAGGGTTAAATGCACTTGGTGACAGGCGCAGCTTGCCCCTGATTTTGTATATGGCCAAAAAATGAACAGACTATTGCTGGTTAAATGCACTTGGTGTGACAGCTTCACCCTGATGTAGGCTTTAGCCAAAAAACAACCACACCATTGAGGGTTAAATGCACTTGGTCGCAGCTTGTGCTGGCGCACCACAAGACACAAAATGGCCGCCGATCACCCCAGAAAAATGTGACTGACAAACGGTCTGGGCAGCCTAAAAACAGTGAGCAATTGAGGATCAGCAGCTCAATGATCCACAGCTGCAGATCGATCAGTTAATCAAGTCCTTTGGAGGAGTTAATCTGCCTAATCTCGCCCTACTGTCGCAGCCGCAACCTCTCCCTACGCTAATCAGAGCAGAGTGACGGGCGGCGCTATGTGACTCCAGCTTAAATAGAGGCTGGGTCACATGGTGCTCTGGCCAATCACAGCCATGCCAATAGTAGGCATGGCTGTGATGGCCTCTTGGGGCAAGTAGTATGACGCTTGTTGATTGGCTGCTTTGCAGCCTTTCAAAAAGCGCCAAGAAAGCGTCACAAAAGCGCCAAGAAAGCGACGAACACCGAACCCGAACCCGGACTTTTACGAAAATGTCCGGGTTCGGGTCCGTGTCACGGACACCCCAAAATTCGGTACGAACCCGAACTATACAGTTCGAGTTCGCTCATCCCTATCCCTGACAGCAAATTCATAAGATTCATAATAGAATTATCTAAAAAAAATTGTAATAAAGTATTTTTTATAGTATAATTACAAGTATTTAGGCATTTGCTATAAATATTTTGATTTCACAAAGGTAAATATTTTACAAAAATGTTGAGTATTACTAAGTCTTGCATCCTTTACGTCCAATAGAATGGACACAGCCTGACAGATGTGCAGCAAAGGAGTTTTTCATTTTTCAGAAGTTTACTGTAGGAAATCAGTAGAATACATAAACCTGTGGAGAGGACAAAGATTAATTATACCTGTGCCTGCGTGACAGTGTTTGTGTTTCAGACAAATTATATTTGCTTGCCTTTAAACGTTGCATAAATCTGATGCATGTAGATGAGCTCATGTTTAGGATGAGTGAGCACACTTGTTTGAATGTCATATTTATCCCAGCATTTTGTCAGAAAATTAACTTCTTTGGAGTTTGTGCTTGAGTATAGCATATGGTTCTTGATCTCTAGAGATGACAGCCTATCTGAGCAATAGCTCCGTATGGCTCCAGATCATCCTTGCTGGCAGATGCTGTGGGCTTTTCTTCGATTAAGTGGAGATCATCACTGTTTTGTTTGAGTACTGCTGTGTCTTGTACTCCGAAGTGTTTTGTTAATCACTGTCTGCCTTCAATTCAAGCTGCCAAATATCTCATTAAGTTTGAATTTTGGGACATTATGTTTGAATGTTGGAATCTTAGGTTTTTCTCATCTTATAAGAAATTTAACTGCTCTTTTTCTGACATGATCACTGCTCAAAAGTCTTTTGTCAATGCAAACGCTAACACAATCCTGCCACATTTTTAGAACCTACTTAAAGGAGTTGGCCACCTTTTAGTTAAATTTTTTTGGGGCAAAACTGAAAAGGGACGCATACTTACCAGCTCCCCAATGCTGGGCTGGCTCTTTGCTCCCCTTGGCTGTCTCGCCCGGGTCCCCTACAGTCAATATCAGCTTGACACCACTGCAGCCAATAGTAGTGACCACTGTGAGAAAAGTTTTACTTGGTCACACTTCTCATAAGAACATGATAATTTAGCGCATACGCTGTTATTGCCAGTATCGGCGCATGTGCAAATAATATGCCTACAAAAATGAATCAGTGATTATGAATGTGCAGTACCTTAAATTTTAAAGGACCTATCAGCATGAAATGCAGTGACATTGCAGGCAGCAGATTATAGAGCAGGAGAAGCCGAGCACTTTTCAGTGGGAAAAGATTTAGTAAAACCTGTAATTTATACATCTCTGGTATTTATGACTTCATTGTTCATGTGGGAAATGATTGATAGCATTCTATGTGTAAGGACTCATGCACACGACCGTTCCATTTTTGGAGGTCCACAAACCGCGGATCTGCAAAAAAACGGAAGCCGTTTATGTGCCTTCCGCAATTTGAGGAACGGAACGGGCGGCCCATTGTAGAAATGCCTATTCTTGTCCGCAAAATGGACACGAATAAGACATGTTATATTTATTTTGCGGGGCTACGGAACAGAGCAACGGACGCGGACAGCACACGGAGTGCTGTCCGCATCTTTTGCGGCCCCATTGAAGTGAATGGGTCCGCATCCGAGCCGCAAAAAAATGAACTGCGGTCGTGTGCATGAGGCCTAAGTGTGTATACAGAAAATGCTATCAATCACCCATAGCTCTCCTGTAAACAATTAAATCAGATATAGATTTAAATGCATAAATTAAAAGTTTTGCTGAATCTTTTCCCACAAAACTTTGGACCTGCAGCATAGCCAGTCTATGATAACCCCCAAACGTTGCTGGAGGCCACACCCAATTTATTATGAGGTGGCTAATTTATTACTAGTTTTGATCGCGAATATTAGCACTTTGAGAATTCGCAAATATCTAGAATGTAGTGCTATATCTTCGTAATCGCAAATATTCTAGATTTTTTTTTTTCATCAGTACCCATGATCCCTCACTGCTTCTTGCGTGTGGGACAATGAGAAGGCTGTAATATCTTTGACTTTAGGAGTAGTGTTGATCGCAAATTTTCATATTTTTGCAATCAAGAAAATAATGACTAGAGATCACGAATTCGGGAATATATGACGAATATTCATCCAAATATTCCCAAAATATTGTGAATTTGAATATTGCCCCTGCCACTTATCACTGTTTATTACGAGGGGACACAGAACCATGGGAGTTCTGTCCGACCACCAGTGATCAGACTCTTATCTAGGCTATGGATAGGAAATACATGTACATTTTTTGCAGTGGCATTTGCAATTTTTTTCCCAGTTTTCTTCTACAACGTATACCATTTTAAACTGTGCCATTACTGTATAGTATACATTTTTTTTTTTCCTTGTGGGGCCCAAACATGAGGAACAGCCGAGAGCCTTTGGGCCACTTAATCCGCCTCTGGGTTAATGTCCTTTTTCCTTTTATATAATATATTACAATAGTATTCATTCAGCATTGCGATCACTGATTAGAGTGATTGATCGATTGACTATGTCTTCATTTGTAACTTTTCATTTTGTATACATACAGGGAGTGCAGAATTATTAGGCAAGTTGTATTTTTGAGGATACATTTTATTATTGAACAACAACCATGTTCTCAATGAACCCAAAAAACTCATTAATATCAAAGCTGAATATTTTTGGAAGTAGTTTTTAGTTTGTTTTTAGTTTTAGCTATTTTAGGGGGATATCTGTGTGTGCAGGTGACTATTACTGTGCATAATTATTAGGCAACTTAACAAAGAACAAATATATACCCATTTCAATTATTTATTTTTACTAGTGAAACTAATATAACATCTCAACATTCACAAATATACATTTCTGACATTCAAAAACAAAACAAAACCAAATCAGTGACCAATATAGCCACCTTTCTTTGCAAGGACACTCAAAAGCCTGCCATCCATGGATTCTGTCAGTGTTTTGATCTGTTCACCATCAACATTGCGTGCAGCAGCAACCACAGCCTCCCAGACACTGTTCAGAGAGGTGTACTGTTTTCCCTCCTTGTAAATCTCACATTTGATGATGGACCACAGGTTCTCAATGGGGTTCAGATCAGGTGAACAAGGAGGCCATGTCATTAGATTTTCTTCTTTTATACCCTTTCTTGCCAGCCACGCTGTGGAGTACTTGGACGCGTGTGATGGAGCATTGTCCTGCATGAAAATCATGTTTTTCTTGAAGGATGCAGACTTCTTCCTGTACCACTGCTTGAAGTTGGTGTCTTCCAGAAACTGGCAGTAGGACTGGGAGTTGAGCTTGACTCCATCCTCAACCCGAAAAGGCCCCACAAGCTCATCTTTGATGATACCAGCCCAAACCAGTACTCCACCTCCACCTTGCTGGCGTCTGAGTCGGACTGGGGCTCTCTGCCCTTTACCAATCCAGCCACGGGCCCATCCATCTGGCCCATCAAGACTCACTCTCATTTCATCAGTCCATAAAACCTTAGAAAAATCAGTCTTGAGATATTTCTTGGCCCAGTCTTGACGTTTCAGCTTGTGTGTCTTGTTCAGTGGTGGTCGTCTTTCAGCCTTTCTTACCTTGGCCATGTCTCTGAGTATTGCACACCTTGTGCTTTTGGGCACTCCAGTGATGTTGCAGCTCTGAAATATGGCCAAACTGGTGGCAAGTGGCATCTTGGCAGCTGCACGCTTGACTTTTCTCAGTTCATGGGCAGTTATTTTGCGCCTTGGTTTTTCCACACGCTTCTTGCGACCCTGTTGACTATTTTTAATGAAACGCTTGATTGTTCGATGATCACGCTTCAGAAGCTTTGCAATTTTAAGAGTGCTGCATCCCTCTGCAAGATATCTCACTATTTTCTACTTTTCTGAGCCTGTCAAGTCCTTCTTTTGACCCATTTTGCCAAAGGAAAGGAAGTTGCCTAATAATTATGAACACCTGATATAGGGTGTTGATGTCATTAGACCACACCCCTTCTCATTACAGAGATGCACATCACCTAATATGCTTAATTGGTAGTAGGCTTTCGAGCCTATACAGCTTGGAGTAAGACAACATGCATAAAGAGGATGATGTGGTCAAAATACTCATTTGCCTAATAATTCTGCACTCCCTGTATTGTTACTATGGCAATGTGACGTCACCACGTTTGAACGCCGGTCATGGCGCACTATTTAAATTCCTTTGTAACTCAGTTTCATTATGCTTGACAAAGGCTCATTGTTGAGCCGAAACACGTGTTTCTCTGAGTAATGCTGTTTCCATGCTTTGAATAAAGCCTACAAATTCTTCAAACAGTGAGTGCCGGTCTTTTTCTGAATATTGAAGCGGGTCTTTTCATACCCTGGACGCGAGCACCACGATACAAGAGAGGAGTGCCGACTGTTTCCCACTGTTTGTATCCATTTGAATCACAGTGCGAGAGAGTACGAAAGATTGTGTCTGAGGTCACTACCAGCACGGAGTTCCTGAAGACGCCGCCTACTGAATCACGTAGTAAGGAGTGGGAGAGGGAATCGAGGAAGCTGGTAGCGTGGGAGCTGCATGCAGCTACATTAGCCGAATACTGCAGACATCACAGGATTCCGCGAGGATTAAGGGTAAATCTGAGACCTACCTTTTTCTGTGACGACTTACAATATTGCACACAGTTTGCTAATATACTAAATAAATGTTTGTATGATCTGATGGTATTAACCATTGAACATCTGAATACCTCAATTGTGGAAATTAAAACCCAGATTAGTGCTATTGAGCAACAATTAAAGGATGCTCTGACACTGGAGGATCTTACATCTTTGAAACAAAAAATTGAGAAAAATTGTAGCGATCTACAAAAGGACATTGAGGCCACTAAACGTAAGAAATATACAAGAGATTTGGAGGACTATCAAAATAACAGAATATACAAATGGCAAAGACTCATTAGGCACAGCTACTCCATTAATTCGTCGTTTCACGCGCCGTGGAGGGTCCCAATCATCTGGATCCGGCAGCGACTACAGCACCAACCTACGTCCTTCAGCGTCTTTTTTAGGGCAAAGACGCCGAAGAGGAAGAATACCAGGAGAGCAGGACACCATTATAGGGGAGCCGCAAGCACCAATGGCAACAAGGTCCCAGGTATAAATGAGACTTTGCTATACAATATATCATCTAAAAATTTAACTCCTATACAGTTACAATTGTTACAGAAAAGTCTTTCGTTTAGTCCTACTGAATCTTTTGATAGTTTCCAATTTGATATGGATTGTCGCCATTTCTTCAGGAGTATACGTTTAAAAGCACATTTTGCAACTAAGGATATGTCGGTCTCCACATTGATTACACCTGTACATCAAGGTTTAAACTTAAACCAATTTGGTTTAAGATTGAAGAGTAATTTTCAGCCTCCAAAAATACATCATCCAGCTGAGACCTACATATCCTTGGTGCAGAGGGATTTTAGTGCAATCATCTCTGGTTTTCAACATGAGGGTTTGGCTGTCACACAGAATGTGTCCAAGGAAGAAAGGCATGCATTACGCACCATATTGGATGACAAATCGGTTATCTTTAAACCTGCAGACAAAGGAGGTTCGTTGGTAATGTTAGACAGGGAATATTATGTGTCCGAAATTTTAGCACAATTATCGGATCGTGATACTTATCATCCATTAGACAGGGATCCGGTTTTTGACATTAAACGTAAATTGTCTGAAATTGTGAGTATACATAAAGATAAAGGGCTAATAGATGACAAATTGTGTCAATTTTTAATCAACCAATATCCGGTAATCCCTGTATTATACACGTTGCCAAAAATTCACAAATGTTTGACAGCCCCCCCTGGTCGGACAATTGTAGCCTCTAATGACTCGATATTGTCTGCACCTGCGATGCTTCTTGAAAAAGTATTGACTCCGCTGATAAAGAAAACTCCCTCTTTTCTATTGGATACTACTCATTTTTTGTCTGACATTAGAAATGTACATTTAGAGACAGGAGACCTTTTTGTTACTTACGATGTATGCAGTCTCTATACATCCATAGAACACGTGAAAGGCCTTACTGCTGTGGAATGGGTCCTGGAATTTTCAAGTTACAGTACACAAGAAAAACATTTTTTTTCTTCAATTATTACAACTAGTTCTAGAGGAGAACAATTTTTTGTTCCAGGACACATTCTTCAAGCAGAAACGGGGGACCGCGATGGGCTCGCATGCCGCACCGCCATACGCAAACAGCTATATGGCCTGGTTTGAACAACATTTTGTATACAATAATCCACTATATACACAATCTTGCATTTTTTGGCGTCGATTTATAGACGATATTTTTTGCGTATGGCGGGGCGGCATCGAGTCCCTGGAGCTATTCACTGAACATTTGAATAACGTATGGCCTGAATTATCATTCACGGTTCAAAGTGATTTAAACAAGATAAATTTCTTGGATACTTGGGTAATAAAAGGCCCTGACAATTTAATACAGACCGATCTACATATAAAAAAAACGGACAAAAATAGTCTGCTTCATTACTCTAGTAATCATTCACCATCAGTAAAAAAATCTCTGCCTCTCTCACAGTTTAGACGTGTTGAAAGAATTGTGTCAGATGAAACATTGAGAAAAACGAGACTAAAAGAGATGGCAGACAAATTCTCCTCCAGGGGCTATCCGAGACCTCTGTTGGATTGTGAAATTAAGAAATGTAGTTGTGAGGCTGACAAAAAAAGATCTTGTAGTGACAATAGACGGTTACCGTTTATTGTTAAGTATCATCCGTGGATTAACAAATTTTGACATGTGATCAATAAACATTGGGGGATTGTGCGTGCGGCTTACCCTGATTTTGTTGAATTCAGAGATGTGCCCATGATTTGTTATAAAAGAACTAAAAACATTAGAGATACAATTGTTAAAGCGGATATAGGTGGCAGTAAGATGCCACGCCAACTTTTTCTTTCCACCCCGAAGAAGGGCACCTTCCCGTGTCTGCAGTGTGTTCACTGCTCTGCAGTGATTAAAGGTGAAACCTTTTCCCATCCGAACACAGGTAAAAAATTCCCGGTTAAAGGATTTTTTACTTGTGACAGCAATTATGTAGTGTACCTGTTGAAATGCCCCTGTGGCTTTATGTACATTGGTGAGACATCTGTCAGAATGAAAGATAGGTTTAGTAACCACAAGTCCAGTATACGGAAGAAAAATTTGCTGCTACCTATTCCCTTTCATTTTGACAGATGTTCTCATAACATATCACAACTAAGATTCCAAATCATTGAACAAATTCAGCAACCACGTAGAGGTGGCAACAGGTTATTAATGCTTAAAAAACGGGAAAGTTTTTGGATCCACACTCTGCAGACTCTGGAACCAAAGGGTCTCAATCGAGAGTATGAATTGAGTTCCTTTTTATGAGGTATTAATATTGCTTACTGTTGAATATTATCATTTTTTTTTATTTCTTTTGTTTCCTTTTTTTAGTCACAGAAAAAATGAAAATTGAATACAATGAAAATAATGAAAAATTGAAATATGGAAAATTCCTTGAACTAAGTTTAGCCTGTAAGAGATGGAGATATCTCAGGGTATTTATTATAGCTTTTTCAGTCTAATTGGCTTTTTGTGTATGTTTGCACCACATGCTTGCCATCTTCCCTTTTTTCTTGTCCTTTTTCCTTTTATATAATATATTACAATAGTATTCATTCAGCATTGCGATCACTGATTAAAGTGATTGATCGATTGACTATGTCTTCATTTGTAACTTTTCATTTTGTATACATATTGTTACTATGGCAACGTGACGTCACCACGTTTGAACGCAGGTCATGGCGCACTATTTAAATTCCTTTGTAACTCAGTTTCATTATGCTTGACAAAGGCTCATTGTTGAACCGAAACACGTGTTGCTCTGAGTAATGCTGTTTCCATGCTTTGAATAAAGCCTACAAATTCTTCAAACAGTGAGTGCCGGTCTTTTTCTGAATATTGAAGCGGGTCTTTTCATACCCTGGACGCGAGCACCATGATACAAGAGAGGAGTGCCGACTGTTTCCCACTGTTTGGGTTAATGTTAATGTATGTGATGTGGGGATTCACTTTGGTTGACAGAGTGTGTGGACACAGTACAGAGGCAAATTACCAGTTCTTAAATCAAACTTCAGTGTTTATTCACACATAAAGCAAAAACAAAACGTCACTTTGCAGTTTTGGTGTTAGTTTACACACAATGGAAAGTCAACATACGAAAAATCACCTTGTTGGCAGTTCTGCCTCCAGCAGTCCATAGCAGGCTTTTAGGGGGCCCGTTTCACTTACAGACGGGTCTCAGCCCTCAGCCTCACATCCCAGCACACACACCTCCTGGGCTCCACTGTCAGACTGAGGTAATCCTCCTCACCTGGCAGTGCTGGCTGTTTTTTAGGCCTGGCAAAACCCGGCCTGGAACATGGGGAGTAGTCACCCACCCAGCACTTTGACTACTCCCAGTAAGAGCCATCCCGGATCAGCTATAAAGCCATACTAAGTATTAAGGTGTTAAACAGCATCTGCTGCTGACACATACAAAACGCTTCTTACTCCACCGAGGCCATGAACCTCAGTGTCACGTACCTATCATCCACGATGATTCCTTGTACCTTCTTACATACCTCCCCCAATTATTCAACCATGAGGGGGTGAACACATGCCATACAGTATACGCGGGACAGGGCATCAGCGCTTCCCTGCAACCGGCCTGCCCTGTGTTCTACGGAGAACTAAAGTTTTGTAAGGACAGGAACCACCTGGTGGCTTGCGCATTTCTCTCTTTGGCCTGGCTCATCCACTTGAGAGGGGAGTGGTCAGTCACCAGGCGAAATGTTCTCCCCAACAAATAATAACGGAGAGATTCGAGTGCCCACTTGATAGCTCTCTTTCCACTATACTGTACCTAGTCTCGGCTAGGGTGAGCTTGCGGCTTAGGAAGACAATGGGATGCTCCTCCCCATTGACTTCCTGAGACAGTACAGCACTAAGGAGGAGGCACCTTTGGAGGCACCTGTCTGCGCTATGAATTCTCGCTTGAATTCGGGTGTTGCCAAAACCGGGGACCCACACAGGGCCAGCTTCAAAGCGGAAAAAGCTTCTTCCGCCCGGTCATTCCAGTGAACCATCACTGACTTGCCCTTCAATAACCCTGTAAATGGCGCGGCTACAGTAGCAAAGTGGGGAATAAATCTCATGTAATAGCCTATCATACCTAGGAATGACTTTACTTGTTTAGTGGTGACAGGTCGGGGCCAATTTCTTATCGCCTCCATTTTGTTTACTTGGGGTTTGATCACTCCGCGCCCAATGACATACCCCAGTTATTTAGTCTCCTCTAACCCTATTGCACATTTTTTGGGGTTAGCAGTCGGTCCCGCCTTCCGAAGGGAGTCCACTACAGCCTGTACTTTGGATAGGTGACTTTCCCAATTGGTACTGTGGATGACAATATCGTCCAGGTAAGCTGAAGCGCACCAATGATGTGAATGCAGCACAATGTCTATAAGCAGTTGAAAAGTGGTGGGAGTACCATGCAGACCAAAGGGTAGCACCTTGTACTGATACAGCCCTTCAGGTGTGATGAAGGCAGTTTTCTCTTTGGCAGCCTCCGTTAAGGGAACCTGCTAGTACCCTTTCATGAGGTCCAAAACAGAAAAATACCGGGCTTGTCCTAACCTCTCGATAAGCTCATCCACCCAGGGCATGGGATTCGCATTGAATTTGGAAATCTTGTTCCGTTTACAAAAATTGTTACAGAACCGGAGTGTCCCATCCGGCGTGTGTATTATCACTATAGGACTAGCCCACTCACTTTTAGACTCCTCAATGATGTCTAGCCTCATTGCACTTTCTCTGAGATGGCTTGTCGCCGAGCCTTGGGTACCTGGTATGGTTTTAGCCGGACTTTTGCCTGAGGCTCAGTGACAATGTCATGCCGAATTGTGGAAGTGCGTCCAGGGAGATCCGAAAACACATCCGTGTTCCAGCTAATAAATTCCCTAGCCTCCTGAGCCTTGTTAGAGGAGAGGCCATCAGCAATTCTTACTGTGGCAGCCGCTTCCCTTGCTTCAGACAGAGGGGCCGAAGCCACTTCCCCTAGAAAACCTGGCCATGGGCTGTCTTCAGTACAGGTTTCCCTATCTTTTCACAGTTTGAGTAGATTCACATAGTACCCCTCCTCCCAAAAGAACCCCCCATAAGATTCTTAGTAGCCTCATAGCCCTCCACCAGGTCCACCATTTCCAGGGCATTGCCAGGAGACACCTGAACAATCCAGGGCTGGAGAAGGGGTGGCAGAGCCCTCCATCAGCCAATAGTCTATCCAGCATAGCCGTGGGAGTCAGCACATCAGGCTGTAGCCACTTTTGCAAGAGGTGGAATAAGTCATAATACTGGAGTCTTGCAGGCTCCGCCAGCTTAAACCTGCACTGATGTACCTGCTGGGCCCGGACCAACACATTCACTCCCAGTCTTGCTAAAATCTCACCCTTTACTTTTTGGTAGTCGGCCGCTTGATCGTCTGGCAAGTCGAAATACACTCGCTGGAAATCGGATGCCAGGAACGGTGCGACGACCTCAGCCCACTGGTCTCGGGGTACAGATGTAGCAGGGTTAGCACTCAAGCTCTTAACTCATTGCGTTATCTTGAGACAAAAGCCATTGAAAAGCAATTAAAGCAGGTTTCGATGTCGTTTGCGGGGGTCATCTTAAGAATCGCGGCACGGACTACTTTCCGGGCATCATGGATGTTCGAGGTTGCTCCTGCTGTCTGCAAAGCCATCACATGTAGCAGCAACTGGTTAGTCTCCTGCTGCTGCTTATTAGCCTCACGTTGATGCAGTTTTGTCTCTCGCTGCTGCAGATTAGCCTCCATGAGAGCCTTCACAACAGCCTCCATTTTGTTGTGGGGCACTGGTTGTAATACAGCTGGTTTAATGTACAACATACAACCATGCCTGGAAAAATGCAGAACCCAAAAATATTGTGGTTAGCGCCAGCCTCACTGCTCTTGCCCATATCCTTTACCAATTGTGGGGATTCGCTGTGGTAGACAGGGTGTGCGGATGCAGTACAGGAAAATAACCAGTTCTTAAATCAAACTTCTGTGTTTATTCACACATAAAGCAAAAACAAAACGTTACTTTGCAGTCTTTGCCTTGTTGGCAATTCGGCCTCCAGTAGGGTTGAGTGAACCCGAACTGTAAAGTTTGGGTTCATACCGAACTTTAGGATTTTTGGACCCCGGACCCTAACCCGAACATTTCAGTAAAAGTTCGGGTTCGGTGTTCGGAGCAGCCAATCAACAAGCGGTTGACTGTCTGACCTTAGAAGCCATCACAGCCATGCCTACTAATGGCATGGCTGTGATTGGCCAGAGCAGCATGTGACCCAGCCTCTATATAATCTGGAGTCACGTATCGCTGCACGTCACTCTGCTGTTACAAGTGTAGGGACAGGATGCTGCTGGACTTGTGATTTCAGAGAGAGAATAGGAGAGAATCTAACTCAGCGATCTACCTAGAAATAGTTGTGTGGGTGCAGGGCACAATTGTTTTACCATGCCCTAAGCCCATTGACCCAAAAAATAAAACTTTTATAATTCTGTTAGTTAGGTGGGTGGCTGCGGCCATTTTATGGAAGCTCAGTACACCAGCACTGCATTTGAGCTTTTGGGACATTGCAAATCACAATTTTTGGGGGAAATCTACAACATCTGGATTAGTCAGTGTGCAATTTAAGCTAACAATACAACCAACATTTTCTGGGGTTTAAAAAACAATTTTTTTTGTCAAAAAACTGTATTTTCCTGATCTGCAAGTGTTAAATTCAAGTTTAATATATATACAGCTTTCATATTCTGTTACCAAATAAACACTTTTTTGGCAATCTACAACATCTGGATTAGTCAGTGTGCAATTTAAGCTACAAATACACCCATCATTTTTTGGGGTTTTAAAAACACACATTTTTTTGTCAAAAAACTGTATTTTCCTGATCTGCAAGTGTTAAATTCAAGTTTAATATACACTCACCTAAAGAATTATTAGGAACGCCATACTAATACGGTGTTGGACCCCCTTTTGCCTTCAGAACTGCCTTAATTCTACGTGGCATTGATTCAACAAGGTGCTGATAGCATTCTTTAGAAATGTTGGCCCATATTGATAGGATAGCATCTTGCAGTTGATGGAGATTTGAGGGATGCACATCCAGGGCACGAAGCTCCCGTTCCACCACATCCCAAAGATGCTCTATTGGGTTGAGATCTGGTGACTGTGGGGGCCATTTTAGTACAGTGAACTCATTGTCATGTTCAAGAAACCAATTTGAAATGATTCAAGCTTTGTGACATGGTGCATTATCCTGCTGGAAGTAGCCATCAGAGGATGGGTACATGGTGGTCATAAAGGGATGGACATGGTCAGAAACAATGCTCAGGTAGCCCGTGGCATTTAAACGATGGCCAATTGGCACTAAGGGGCCTAAAGTGTGCCCAGAAAACATCCCCCACACCATTACATCACCACCACCAGCCTGCACAGTGGTAACAAGGCATGATGGATACATGTTCTCATTCTGTTCACGCCAAATTCGGACTCTACCATTTGAATGTCTCAACAGAAATCGAGACTCATCAGACCAGGCAGCATTTTTCCAGTATTCAACAGTCCAATTTTGGTGAGCTCATGCAAATTGTAGCCTCTTTTTCCTATTTGTAGTGGAGATGAGTGGTACCCGGTGGGGTCTTCTGCTGTTGTAGCCCATCCGCCTCAAGGTTGTGCGTGTTGTGGCTTCACAAATGCTTTGCTGCATACCTCGGTTGTAACGAGTGGTTATTTCAGTCAACGTTGCTCTTCTATCAGCTTGAATCAGTCGGCCCATTCTCCTCTGACCTCTAGCATCAACAAGGCATTTTCGCCCACAGGACTGCCGCATACTGGATGTTTTTCCGTTTTCATTCTTTGTAAACCCTAGAAATGGTTGTGAGTGAAAATCCCAGTAACTGAGCAGATTGTGAAATACTCAGACCGGCCCGTCTGGCACCAACAACCATGCCACGCTCAAAGTTGCTTAAATCACCTTTCTTTCCCATTCTGACATTCAGTTTGGAGTTCAGGAGATTGTCTTGACCAGGACCACAACCCTACATGCATTGAAGAAACTGCCATGTGATTGGTTGACTAGATAATCGCATCAATGAGAAATAGAACAGGTGTTCCTAATAATTATTTAGGTGAGTGTATATATATATATATATATATATATATGCAACTTGTAGATATATATATATATATATATAAAAGTAAAAAATTCCACAGCACATCCAAGTTGTAAAAAGTAAAAAAAGACGGCTTTATTCACCAGACACGCGACGTTTCGATCCGCTCAATGGGATCTTTTTCAAGCAGTGACAAAAGTGGGCAGTGCATAGTACATATTTATGCGGTTTAGGCATCATTAAACAATTAACAAATCAAATACATTTATCACATATAATATAGTGAAAACAACAGTAAAATAATGTTATCATTTGTGTTTAAACAATCGGACTCTGCAATTCATTACAGTGCATTACAATGGCATTAATCCTTCTTATACAGTATATCATAGCCATTGAAAATATGACATAATACATTAATTGTGATAATAGTGAATACAGGTGTAGATCTTTCCAGTACCTTAATAATCTAAAGTGCACAGGTGTATCCTCAGTTGGAGATGACATGGATCGCGGGAGTATATGGTGAAGTCAAAGACACATGGATCTCGGCGTATTAGACTATGCAATGCGCATGTCAGAGGACCTTCCCAAGTGGTTCAGTCACATGATCACGCGTACACCGGTCACGTAGTGCGCATGTCCAAGGACCTTGGAACATGTGATCGCACCACGTGATCACGCACCCGGTCACGTGACTCAATGTGTCACGTCACAGAACAAGAAAGGAAAGGAATTCTAGTTGCTCCGTATCTCACACTGTCCATAGACAGCTGATCGTGTATCCGATCATATATTCCAATACACGAACGTCTCATCATAAAAAGTATGTACACATAGAACACCTAGTTAGATAGTATATTAATCTAGATGAAACCCGCATCTCAGCACACGAAAATCCCGCCCGCACCAGCATCTCATGCCCACCGCATGTCAGTATTGATCGCAAATTGCCGGATCCGATGTGGGAGGCAAATAGATATGGGTCAGTGGTTCATCAGGGAACTTGGCAGGCAACGTCTTAGACGGAAGTACCGTTATTATAAAGACGGTGTATAGTGAGCGGTAGTACCGCCAGATACCCATTCGAGTTGTTAGCTCAAAATGGTCATTCTAATGCCTCCCAGTCATATCGAGGAGTACAACCAATGTGACCCGGTTGTCACCGCTTAGCCCCAGGTTGAAATAACCCCCTGTTCATAGGATCCCATTCCTGGAAATCCGGTGTAACAGTCCGGGGTCGTCCTCTAGGCTGTGAGGCAATCACAGGAACCACCTATTAAAGAAATCCTAATGTCGCCTATCCCTCTGATACCACTGACTCCAAAAGCAACCCCCATAATCGGCCAGAAAATGCAGGTCGCTTACTGAACATTGTCGGCACCCCATGGAATAGCTGTGCATGGCAATATTCATGCGCTAAGTGCGGAAAAAATAGATCATATACCTTAATGTTCAAAAATAAAATAAATAGTGATGTATATGAAAAAATGATGAAAATTCGTGATACGGCTAATCCAGGTCCCATGATGATCCAGTCAATTGACCTTACACCGCTCTCCCCTGGCAAAAACCAGATCCATTGTCACCATCCCCTGAGAATAATAAAAACAATATATAGAATTACCCTGTTGAATCAACAAGGAACACTACCACAAATAACCTCAAATTGAAACAGGCGAGCAGAATCCCAGCATGACCACTCAAGACAAAAGCCAGGGCCTATAATCCACATTTAACCCTTCGGGTTTCAAGGTGTTTAATCTAGTGATCCATCGGATCTCACATTTTTTAAGTAAAGTGTGTCTATTCCCACCTCTACGAGGAGTAGGAATGTGATCTATGAGCATACATTTGAGGTCCCTTTCTATGTGGCCCATGTCAGTGAAATGTTTTGGAACTGGAAGATCCATACGTTTTTTACGGATGGTATATCGATGTTGGTTAATTCGACTTTTAAAATCCAGTGAGGTTTCCCCCACGTATAATAACTGACATGGGCACCAAAGAACGTATACAACGAATGAAGATTCGCAAGTTAAATAGTGTTTAATTTGGTATTTTTTCTGTGTCGATGGATGCAGAAAGGAGCTACCTTTCTGCATATAGCGACAATTTATACAGTTTAAGCAGGGAAAACTTCCCAATTTAGGGCAACGTAAAAAAGTCTGGCCAGATTATTTTTGTCACTACTGGCCAGATTCTTTTAGTCACTACTTACACTGAAGATAGTATACAGATTAGACAAATTATATTAAAACACTGGCCGGTACTAAAGAGTGGACATGGGGGAATTGAAGAATTTCTTCTTCCTCCCCTCATGTCATACAAGAGAGCTAGGAATCTCAAAGACAAAATAATACACACTGACATAGGTCCACAAAAAGAATCTGGCCAGACATTTCTACGTTGCCCTAAATTGGGAAGTTTTCCCTGCTTAAACTGTATAAATTGTCGCTATATGCAGAAAGGTAGCTCCTTTCTGCATCCATCGACACAGAAAAAATACCAAATTAAACACTATTTAACTTGCGAATCTTCATTCGTTGTATACGTTCTTTGGTGCCCATGTCAGTTATTATACGTGGGGGAAACCTCACTGGATTTTAAAAGTCGAATTAACCAACATCGATATACCATCCGTAAAAAACGTATGGATCTTCCAGTTCCAAAACATTTCACTGACATGGGCCACATAGAAAGGGACCTCAAATGTATGCTCATAGATCACATTCCTACTCCTCGTAGAGGTGGGAATAGACACACTTTACTTAAAAAATGTGAGATCCGATGGATCACTAGATTAAACACCTTGAAACCCGAAGGGTTAAATGTGGATTATAGGCCCTGGCTTTTGTCTTGAGTGGTCATGCTGGGATTCTGCTCGCCTGTTTCAATTTGTGGTTATTTGTGGTAGTGTTCCTTGTTGATTCAACAGGGTAATTCTATATATTAAAGAAATATGGATGGGCACTCGTATGTGGAATTAAAGGACAGGATTTATTGAAACATACAAAAAAAGACAGCAATAAAACAATAATAAAAGTTATATAAAATATAGAAATTATTCTCTAAGCAGAGGCTATCCAATCCAGTTGATCTCACTGGAATATGTTCCAGTACTAGGTATATAAGAGGTCACACTGGATAGGCGGCCTCTACCAGAAAAAACAGCTTATTCAATCTTCTATACCCTTAAAAATGCATTAAACATTGTAATCCTATGTCCAAATAAAATACATTTGAGTATTCTACGTTGATGTATTAACCTAAATGAATAGACTATTATGAAAGCACAGATATATCAACTATGTTTCCTATTATGAATACACAATAACACTGTGTGTGTCAATTTGTATCCTGTTAAATAAGCGCAGGTATCGCTAATGTCCCGGTAACTTCTCCTGTGAGACTGGCAATCTTTGTAAAGAGTGTGAGTCTCTATATATTTCCAATGCAGTTCCAGCGGAGGGTTTAAGATGAAATGGCCAAATATAGATCGTCAGTTTCTTCGGTCTTATTAACCTACTGCCTCTTGATTCTTTACCCACTATGTGGGCTTACCTTTTGCCTGATTTTCTACTTTCCTGGGAGTAAAAAGACGGTCTCTGCTCCGTGCTGTAAGCCGGCGTCCCGGCTATAGAGTCCGTCACGTCCCACGTGTGTTGCGCAGCTACTTCCAACAGCTGACTTGGTATAGGAGCTGCGTGCTTGTGATCTCAGGCGCAGGTTAGATGACGTATTGGAGATCTTTTCCAAAATAGTGGCAGTTATTCCTCTTTAAAGTGCACTTTTCTTTCATGAAGAGCGGGGTATTCTTCTAATTAATCACCAAACGCGTTTCGGGGAGACGCTGTCCCCTTCCTCAGTGGCATACCCCGACCTTGTAAATTCACTTCTTTTATACCTGTTCTTAGTCTTACTCAAAGTCCGGTTCGGACCTGGAGTTCTGACAAAAAACCGGTCTGGCTTGAATTCTCTGGATTGAGTTGTTTTGTGATATTGCGGTTTATTTGTGATATTCATGCAGTTTTTTTTCATGCGGTTTTTTTTCATGAAGATGCGTTTTTTTCTTTAATAGTTACAGCTTTGTATTTCTAGTCTATTCCATTGTTTGATTTTCAAAAAATACCATTTTATTCTCAAAGTTGAAAATCTGAAAATCAAACAATGGAATAGACTAGAAATACAAAGCTGTAACTATTAAAGAAAAAAACGCATCTTCATGAAAAAAAACCGCATGAAAAAAAACTGCATGAATATCACAAATAAACCGCAATATCACAAAACAACTCAATCCAGAGAATTCAAGCCAGACCGGTTTTTTGTCAGAACTCCAGGTCCGAACCGGACTTTGAGTAAGACTAAGAACAGGTATAAAAGAAGTGAATTTACAAGGTCGGGGTATGCCACTGAGGAAGGGGACAGCGTCTCCCCGAAACGCGTTTGGTGATTAATTAGAAGAATACCCCGCTCTTCATGAAAGAAAAGTGCACTTTAAAGAGGAATAACTGCCACTATTTTGGAAAAGATCTCCAATACGTCATCTAACCTGCGCCTGAGATCACAAGCACGCAGCTCCTATACCAAGTCAGCTGTTGGAAGTAGCTGCGCAACACACGTGGGACGTGACGGACTCTATAGCCGGGACGCCGGCTTACAGCACGGAGCAGAGACCGTCTTTTTACTCCCAGGAAAGTAGAAAATCAGGCAAAAGGTAAGCCCACATAGTGGGTAAAGAATCAAGAGGCAGTAGGTTAATAAGACCGAAGAAACTGACGATCTATATTTGGCCATTTCATCTTAAACCCTCCGCTGGAACTGCATTGGAAATATATAGAGACTCACACTCTTTACAAAGATTGCCAGTCTCACAGGAGAAGTTACCGGGACATTAGCGATACCTGCGCTTATTTAACAGGATACAAATTGACACACACAGTGTTATTGTGTATTCATAATAGGAAACATAGTTGATATATCTGTGCTTTCATAATAGTCTATTCATTTAGGTTAATACATCAACGTAGAATACTCAAATGTATTTTATTTGGACATAGGATTACAATGTTTAATGCATTTTTAAGGGTATAGAAGATTGAATAAGCTGTTTTTTCTGGTAGAGGCCGCCTATCCAGTGTGACCTCTTATATACCTAGTACTGGAACATATTCCAGTGAGATCAACTGGATTGGATAGCCTCTGCTTAGAGAATAATTTCTATATTTTATATAACTTTTATTATTGTTTTATTGCTGTCTTTTTTTGTATGTTTCAATAAATCCTGTCCTTTAATTCCACATACGAGTGCCCATCCATATTTCTTTTTTATATTTAATCCAATTTTGAGGGGTGTCTCAAATTTGGTTGGTGCACCTACCTTGAGAGAGCAGGGGTGAGCGGATCTCTATAATAATATTAATTCTATATATTGTTTTTATTATTCTCAGGGGATGGTGACAATGGATCTGGTTTTTGCCAGGGGAGAGCGGTGTAAGGTCAATTGACTGGATCATCATGGGACCTGGATTAGCCGTATCACGAATTTTCATCATTTTTTCATATACATCACTATTTATTTTATTTTTGAACATTAAGGTATATGATCTATTTTTTCCGCACTTAGCGCATGAATATTGCCATGCACAGCTATTCCATGGGGTGCCGACAATGTTCAGTAAGCGACCTGCATTTTCTGGCCGATTATGGGGGTTGCTTTTGGAGTCAGTGGTATCAGAGGGATAGGCGACATTAGGATTTCTTTAATAGGTGGTTCCTCTGATTGCCTCACAGCCTAGAGGACGACCCCGGACTGTTACACCGGATTTCCAGGAATGGGATCCTATGAACAGGGGGTTATTTCAACCTGGGGCTAAGCGGTGACAACCGGGTCACATTGGTTGTACTCCTCGATATGACTGGGAGGCATTAGAATGACCATTTTGAGCTAACAACTCGAATGGGTATCTGGCGGTACTACCGCTCACTATACACCGTCTTTATAATAACGGTACTTCCGTCTAAGACGTTGCCTGCCAAGTTCCCTGATGAACCACTGACCCATATCTATTTGCCTCCCACATCGGATCCGGCAATTTGCGATCAATACTGACATGCGGTGGGCATGAGATGCTGGTGCGGGCGGGATTTTCGTGTGCTGAGATGCGGGTTTCATCTAGATTAATACAGTCATGTGAAAAAATTAGGACACCCTTTGAAAGCATGTGGTTTTTTGTAACATTTTTAATAAAAGGTTATTTCATCTCCGTTTCAACAATACAGAGAGATTAAAGTAATCCAACTAAACAAAGAAAACTGAAGAAAAGTCTTTTCAAGATCTTCTGTAAATGTCATTCTACAAAAATGCCTATTCTAACTGAGGAAAAAGATAGGACACCCTCACATGTATTCCCTCTTAAATTGGCTCAGATCTCACACAGGTATATCACACCAGGTGCACATAATTAGTAGATCGTTACTCTGCATGTTGAATGAGGCTTGCCCTATTTAAACCTCAGACATTTAGTTTGGTGTGCTCCTGACTGTTGAAGTGAGAGTGAGCACCATGGTGAGAGCAAAAGAGCTGTCAGAGGACTTCAGAAAAAAGATTGTAGCAGCCTATGAGTCTGGGAAGGGATTTAAAAAGATCTCAAAAGATTTTGAAATCAGCCATTCCACTGTCTGGAAGATAGTCTACAAGTGGAGGGCTTTCAAAACAACTGCCAACATGCCCAGGACTGGTCGCCCCAGCAAGTTCACCCCAAGAGCAGACCGCAAGATGCTAAAAGAGGTCTCCAAAAACCCTAAAGTGTCATCTCGAGAACTACAGCAGGCTCTGGCTACTGTTGATGTAGAAGTACATGCCTCTACAATCAGAAAGAGACTGTACAAGTTTAACTTGCATGGGAGGTGTGCAAGGAGGAAACCTTTGCTTTCCAAGAGAAACATCGAGGCCAGACTGACATTTGCCAGAGATAAAGTTGACAAAGACCAGGACTTCTGGAATAATGTTCTTTGGACAGATGAGTCCAAAATTGAATTATTTGGACACAACAGCAGAGGACATGTTTGGCGTAAACCAAACACAGCATTCCAAGAAAAGAACCTCATACCAACTGTGAAGCATGGAGGTGGAAGTGTCATGGTTTGGGGCTGCTTTGCTGCAGCAGGACCTGGTCAGCTCACCATCATAGAATCCACGATGAATTCTACTGTGTATCAGAAGGTGCTTGAAGAACATGTGAGACCATCAGTTAGAAAATTAAAGCTGAAGCGGAACTGGACCATGCAACATGACAATGACCCAAAACATACTAGTAAATCAACCAAAGATTGGCTGAAAAAGAAGAAATGGAGAGTCCTGGAATGGCCAAGTCAAAGTCCAGATTTGAATCCCATTGAGATGCTGTGGGGTGACTTGAAAAGGGCTGTACGTGCAAGAAACCCCTCAAACATCTCACAGCTGAAAAAGTTCTGCATTGAGGAGTGGGGTAAAATTTCCTCAGACCGATGTCGAAGACTGGTAGATGGCTACAAGAACCGTCTCACTGCAGTTATTTCAGCCAAAGGAGGTAACACTCGCTATTAGGGGCAAGGGTGTCCTATCTTTTTCCTCAGTTAGAATAGGCATTTTTGTAGAATGACATTTACAGAAGATCTTGAAAAGACTTTTCTTCAGTTTTCTTTGTTTAGTCGGATTACTTTAATCTCTCTGTATTGTTGAAACGGAGATGAAATAACCTTTTATTAAAAATGTTACAAAAAACCACATGCTTTCAAAGGGTGTCCTAATTTTTTCACATGACTGTATACTATCTAACTAGGTGTTCTATGTGTACATACTTTTTATGATGAGACGTTCGTGTATTGGAATATATGATCGGATACACGATCAGCTGTCTATGGACAGTGTGAGATACGGAGCAACTAGAATTCCTTTCCTTTCTTGTTCTGTGACGTGACACATTGAGTCACGTGACCGGGTGCGTGATCACGTGGTGCGATCACATGTTCCAAGGTCCTTGGACATGCGCACTACGTGACCGGTGTACGCGTGATCATGTGACTGAACCACTTGGGAAGGTCCTCTGACATGCGCATTGCATAGTCTGATACGCCGAGATCCATGTGTCTTTGACTTCACCATATACTCCCGCGATCCATGTCATCTCCAACTGAGGATACACCTGTGCACTTTAGATTATTAAGGTACTGGAAAGATCTACACCTGTATTCACTATTATCACAATTAATGTATTATGTCATATTTTCAATGGCTATGATATACTGTATAAGAAGGATTAATGCCATTGTAATGCACTGTAATGAATTGCAGAGTCCGATTGTTTAAACACAAATGATAACATTATTTTACTGTTGTTTTCACTATATTATATGTGATAAATGTATTTGATTTGTTAATTGTTTAATGATGCCTAAACCGCATAAATATGTACTATGCACTGCCCACTTTTGTCACTGCTTGAAAAAGATCCCATTGAGCGGATCGAAACGTTGCGTGTCTGGTGAATAAAGCCGTCTTTTTTTACTTTTTACAACTTGGATGTGCTGTGGAATTTTTTACTTTTATATCGTTGGAGGTGGATCGCCTCCTCAGCCGCTGGCACTCCGTCCGTACCGTCCAGACAGCTGTGCTGCCCACATCCTTCTATCTGTATATATATATATATATATATATATATATATACAACTTGTAGATTGCCAAAAAATACTTTTTGGGCAATCTACAGTGTGCAATTTAAGCTAAAAATACACCCATCATTTTCTGGGGTTTTAATAACACACTTTGTTGACAAAAACACTATTTTCAGGCATTGCAGCATCAGCACGTGTGAAATTACAGGCTTCTATACTGCTGTCAAATTCAGTTGTTAAACAAACACTCATTTGGGCACAAAAAATTTAGTTGCCAGCCTTTGATGCAGATGTCATTGTGAGATACACCCTTAATACATTTGGGTTAGATTCAGAGATTTTAAATACCACCATTTGGTGCACCAATATTGAATGCAGCCCTACACTGGTTCTGGCCGTGTGAGATACAACCTCTACATACAGGGGTTTGATTCAGGCATTTGAAATACAGCCATTTTGTGCAAATAAATCTTTAATTCAGGCCTACACTGGTTCAGGCCCTGTGAGATACACCCTCTACATACAGGTGTTTCATTCAGGCATTTGAAATACAGCCATTTGAAATACAGCCATTTTGGGCAAATAAATATTTAATTTAGGCCTACACTGGTTCAGGCCCTGTGCGATACACCCTCTACATACAGGGGTTTGATTCAGGCATTTGAAACACAGCCATTTGAAATATAGTCATTTTGTGCAAAGAAATTTTTAATTCAGGCCTATACTGGTTCAGACCGTGTGAGATACACCCTCTACATACAGGGGGTTTGATTCAGGCATTTGAAATACAGCCATTTTGGCCAAATAAATATTTAATTCAGGCCTACACTAGTTCAGACTGTGTGAGTTACACCTTCTACATACAGGGGTTTGATTCAGGCATTTGAAATACATCCATTTTGGCCAAATAAATATTTAATTCAGGCCTATACTGGTTCAGACCATGTGAGATACACCCTCTACATACAGGGGTTTGAGTCAGGCATTTGAAATACAGCCATTTTGTGCAAAGAAATCTTTAATTCAGGCTTACACTGGTTCAGGCCGTGTGAGATACACCCTCTACATACAGGGGTTTGATTCAGGCATTTAAAATACAGTTATTTTGTGCAAATAAATCTTTAATTCAGGCCTACACTGGTTCAGGCCATGTGAGATACACCCTCTACATACAGGGGTTTCATTCAGGCATTTGAAATACAGCCATTTTGGGCAAATAAATCTTTAATTTAGGCCTACACTGGTTCAGGCCCTGTGAGACCCACCCTCTACATACAGGGGTTTGATTCAGGTATTTGAAATACAGCCATTTTGGGCAAATAAATATTTAATTTGGGCCTACACTGGTTCAGGCCCTGTGAGATGCACCCTATACATACAGGGGTTTGATTCAGGCATTTGAAGTACAGCCATTTTGGCCAAAGAAATTTTAAATTTAGTCCTACACTGGTTCAGGCCGTATGAGATACACCCTCTACATACAGGAGTTTGATTCAGGCATTTGAAATACAGCCATTTTTTGCAAAGAAATCTTTAATTCAGGCCTACACTGGTTCAGGCAGTGTGAGATACACCCTTTACATACTGTAGTTCTATTCTACTATTAATTAAACACCCATTTAGGGCAAGATCCTAACCTCAAAAAATATGAGGAGAGCGTCAAATAGGGGAGGTTCCCCAGGTCGTGGTGCTGCTGGTGGAGCTCCTGTTGCAGGGAGAGGACGTGGTCGATATGTTCAAGCTACATTTGAAATACAGCCATTTTGTGCAAATAAATCTTTAATTCAGGCCTACACTGGTTCAGGCCATGTGAGATACACCCTTTACATACTGTCGTTCTATTCTACTATTAATTAAACACCCATTTAGGGCAAGATCCTAACCTCAAAAAATATGAGGAGAACGTCAAATAAGGGACGTTCCCCCAGGTCATGGTGGAGCTCCTGTTGCAGGGAGAGGACGTGGTCGATATGTTCAAGCTACACGTACAAGTGAAACCCCTTTCTCAGGTGAGAGTAGGTGACAAAACCTGCAGCGGTATTTGGTCAGGCCTAATGCTGCTCTATGAATGGTGAGGCCTGAACAAGTACAGGCGATAGTAGATTGGGTTGCTGACAGTGGATCCAGCTCCTTCACATTGTCTCCCACCCAGTCTCCTGCTGAAAGACCACAGTTGGCACCTGCAGCCGATGTCCATCAGTCTTTCACCTCATACCCTTGCAAATCAGCCAAGCAGTCTGAGCCCCAAGTCATGCAGAAGTCTCTTCTGCTTTTGAATGACTCTGTTAGCAGGGTTACCCAGGGCCATGCACCTAAACCTGCCACAGAAGTGGAAGAGATAGAGTACACCGATGCCCAACCACTTATCTTTAAAGATAATTACATGGGAGGACCATCGCAGCACGTCTCGCATAATGACGAAACACAGGGTGGAAGATGATGTGGAGGACGATGAGGTCCTCGATCCCACATGGAATCAAGGTCATGCGAGTGACCTATGTAGTTCGGAGGAAGAAGCAGTGGTCGCACAGAGCCACCAGCACAGCAGAGGAGGGAGCAGGGTGCAAAAGCGGAGCGGCCATCCTCTAGACAGTACGCCTGCTACTGGCCACCGCAGCAAGGGACCAAGCACACCAAAGCCAGCTCCAAGGAGTTCCCTGGCGTGGCAGTTCTTCAGACAATGTGCTGACGACAAAACACGAGAGGTTTGCACGCTGTGCAATCAGAGCCTAAAGCGAGGCATAAATGTTCTCAACCTGAGCACAACCTGCATGACCAGGCATTTAAGTGCAAAGCACGAGCTGCAGTGAAGTAGACACCTGAAAAACCAAGAAAGGTCTCTGGCTCCTCCTGCTTCCTCTTCTGCTGCAGTCTCGGCCTCTTCATCCACCTCTGGAGTGACAGTGCCACCTGCCACCCCGCAGACAGAGGATCTGCCAGCAACACCAACACCTGGGTCACCAAGCATCTCCACAATGTCCCACGGAAGCGTTCAGCTCTCCATCTCCCAAACGCTGGAGAGGAAGAGGAAGTACCCCCTACCCACCTGCGATCCCTAGCCCTGAATGCCAGCATTTCTAAATTACTTGCCTTTGAAATGCTGTCATTCCGTCTGGTGGCGATGGATAGTTTTAAAGGCCTTATGGCGGTGGCTGTCCCACAGTACGTCGTGCCCAGCCGCCACTACTTTTCAAGGCGAGCCATCCCTTCCCTGCACAACTAAGTAGGGGACAAAATCAGGTGTGCACTGCGCAACGCCATCTGTGGCAAGGTGCACCTGACTATGGATACGTGGACCAGTAAGCACGGTCAGGGCCATTATATCTCCATAACAACACACTGGGTAGATGCAGTGGCAGCTGGGCCTGAGGAAGATAGCAGTTTGGCGTATGTCCTTCCACCACCGAGGATTGCAGGGCGCTTCAGTTTGCCTCCTGTTGCTTCATCCTCCTACTCTGCTTCCTCATCCAGTCAGCGTAACACCTTCACCACCAACTTCAGCACAGCCAGGGGTAAACGACAGAAGGCAGTTTTAAAACTGTTGGGGGACAAACCCCACACCGCGCAAGAGCTGTGACGGGCCTTGAACAACAGACCAACAGATGAGTGGTTTGTGCTAGTCAGCCTCAAGCCCGGCCTGGTGGTTTGTGGGCTTGAGGCTGACTGGGACTAGCCAGTTTGATGCACATCCCTTGCCTCGCGCATGTGCAGAATTTGGTGGTGCAGAGATTCTTTAAAACTTACCCCGATATTAAGCTATGGAAACCTTGGAAGGCATATCGGAATCCTCCCTAGTCACCTATAGGCCAGCACAATATTTTCCAGAAAACTTTTATGTTCTTGTGATAGGTATTATTACTAACAAAACAACTAGGTAGTTTATTTAATGTGATCCCTCAATGCTGTACCAGAATGTTTGATTGGTTTATTTGCTTGGTTTAATTGCTTGACTTAAGTGTTTATGAGGATCCAAGCTCATACTCTTCGTTTTTGTTGCCCTTAGAGGGGAACATTTGATTCTAGTGGATTCTACTTGATTTGATTTGATGTATGATGTGGTACCCGATTTGCCTAACCGCAGTTAATCTTGGCCATTATATCTGTATGGTACTAATGATTACATTTTTGTCCAGTAATACTATTTGTTTGCACAGTATTTTTATGATGCTATCAAATGTTCCCTTCATCCTGTCCCCTACCTCCCTTTCCTTCCAAATTCCCCTTCCCTCCCCCCCCCCTTTGGACCTTCCCTTTTCCCCCTTAACTTTCCATATACACATTGTGAGTTTTTTTGTCTCTTATACTTATTTGTAATCTCTGGTGTATAATCACTGTGATTTTTGATGTACTGTAAGAAATTATTCACTTTTGAAATTGAAAATAAAGAGATTTGATAAAAAATAAAATAAAAATTACCCCCATATGTCAGAGCTGCTGCATAAAGTGCGGGCCATCTGTGAGCACTTTCGGCGTTCTCACCCTGCTGCTGCTCGCTTGTCAGCTCTGCAGCGTAACTTCGGCCTTCCCGCTCACTGCCTCATATGCGACATGCCCACAAGGTGGAACTCTACCTTGCACATGCTGGCCAGACTGTGCGAGCAGCAGGCAATAGTGGAGTTTCAGCTGCAGCATGCACGGGTGAGTCGCTTGGTGGAACAGCACAACTTTACCACCAATGACTGGTCCTCCATTCGAGACCTGTGTTCCTTGTTGCGCTGTTTCGAGTACGCCACCAACATGGCCAGTGCTGATAACTCTGTTGTCAGCGTTACTATCCCACTTCTATGCCTCCTTGAAAAAACGTTCCTGGCGAAGATGGAAGAGGATGTGGCACAGGAGGAGGAGGAGGAAGAGGGATAATTTCATAGGGCTTCCGGCCATTCATTCCCAAGAGGCTCCGAGGGTGGGTTCCTGCACCCACAAACCCAAGGTACACAATTGTCCATCCAGGGCACAGTTCTGGAGGATGACGAGGTGGAGGATGAGGAGGAGCAGATGGAGGAGGAGGAACCATGTTCACAGCAGGGTGGCACCCAGACCAGATCATGGCCATCACTGGTGCGTGGATAGGGGGATACAGAGGACACAGACGATCCACCTCCCACAGAGGACAGCTTTTCGTTGCCTCTGGGCAGCCTGGCACACATGAGCCATTACATGCTGCAGTGTCTCCGCAACGACCGCCGAGTTGCCTACATTCTAACTTGTGCTGATTACTGGGTTGCCATGCTGCTGGATCCCCGTTACAAGGACAACGTACCGTCCTTAATTCCCTCACTGGAGCGTGATCTTGAGATGCGCATGCTGGTAGATGCGCTGCTGGTGGCATTCCCACCTGACAGCGGGGGCACATGGAAGCACAAGGCGAAGGCAGAAGACGAGGAAGAGTTCGAAAACACAGCTGGGGCACCACCAGCACCTCAGAAGGCAGAGTTAGCATGGCCAAAATGTGGAAAAGCTTTGTCAGCATGCCACAACAACCAGCACCACCAGCTGATATGGAACGTCTTAGCAGGCGGCAGCATTTCACCAACATAGTAGAGTAGTATGTGTGCACACCTCTACACGTACTGAATGACGAGTCTGCCCCTTCAACTTTTGGGTCTCCAAATTGGGCACATGGCCTGAGCTTGCCCTTTACGCCTTGGAGGTGCTGGCCTGCCCTGCAGCCAGTGTACTGTCTGAACCTGTGTTTAGCATGACTGGAGGGGGTTATCACAGGTTATATTTCCCAATGTTTTGGGGTGTACCCTAATTTAAAAAATACAAATACATTTAAAACCAAAAAGAAGCGTAGGCTACCTCCTCCTCCTCCACTGCCACTTCCACCTACACCGCCACCTCAACCTCCTACTCCATAAGGACCTCATCCTCCTAGAGCAAGATTATTTTTTATGTTTACGTATTTTATGTTATTTTATCTCATTTTACTATCCACATTTGTTTGCAGAGCACTTGCCATACTCTTAACCACATTTTGACGACATTTACAGCCCTCTAGCCCTTTCCATGACATTTTTACAGCCATTTTAGTGCTCAAAAGTTCAGGTCCCTATTTACTTCAATGGGGTTTGGGTTCGGGTTCAGGGTCAAGTTCGGGTCCCGAACTCGAACTTTTTTCTGAAGTTCGGCCGAACCCGTCAAACTCAAACATCAGGGTGTCCGTTCAACTCTAGCCTCCAGCAGTCCATAGCAGGCTTTTTGGGGGCCTGTTTCTCTTACAGACGGGTCTCAGCCCTCAGCCTCAGATCCCAGCACACACACCTCCTGAGCTCCACTGTCAGACTGAGTTAATCCTCCTCACCTGGCAGTGCTGGCTGGTTTTTAGGCCTGGCAAAACACGGCCTGGAACATGGGGAGTAGTCACCCACCCAGCACTTTGACTACTCCTAGTAAGAGCCATCCCGGATCAGCTATACAGCCATACTAAGTATTAAGGTGTCAAACAGCATCTGCTGCTGACACGTAAAAAACGCTTCTTACTCCACTGACGCCAGGAATCTCGGTGACACGTACCTATCATTCACAATGATTCCTTGTACCTTCTTACAGTGATTAACAATGACATTGATCACACAATGTCAACAGATGTTATGGTTAAAACAAAAACACCCATACTATTAAAATTTAATTTTTTTTATCCCATACGGCAAAGGGCGTGATGAGAATTTTTTTAATGAAAAGTGATCAAAAAGTCATACACACTTTAAACTGGTATCAATAAAATAATGGATTGTCCCGCAATAAATGAGCCCTCATACAGCTCTGTAGATATAACTATAAAAAAGATATGAGGGTCTTAATGTTGGGATGCAAAGAAAAATTTGTTCCAAAGTTCTTATTTTTTTCAGCATTAAGATGCAAAAAACACGATACAAATGTGGTATAGTTGTAATTATACAATATGAAAGTAACAGGTTATTTAACTGCATAGGAAATGTGGTCAAATTGTGCTTTTCTAATAATTCCATCACATAGTATGCAAACGTAAATGGTGCCATTAGGAACTTGTCCTACAAAAAAAAAAAACTCATACGACTATGTAAATGGAAAAATAAATAAAGTTATGGCTCTAGGACGACTGTGCGTAGAAAACAAAAACGAAAAATGTTAAAATGGCATGTCCTGCAGAGGTTAATTCTCATTTTTGTTCATAGGCCGTGTCTGGTATCTCAATCTAATTCTTATGAATAAGGCCTCTTTCACGCGAACGTAAGGGCTCCGTGCCGATGCTGCGGACCACATACGCCGGTTCCGCAATACACGGGTCACCAGCCGTGTGCATTCCGCCTGATTGGGTCCGCAAATCCGGAGATGCGGTGCGGAACAGAAGCATGGAACGGAACCCCACGGAAGCACTACGGAGTGCTTCTGTGGTGTTCTGCTCCGTGCTTCGGTTCTGCAAAAAGATAGAACTTGTTCTATCTTTTTGTGTAACGGACGGATCGCGGACCACATTCAAGTGAATGGGTCTGCGATCCGCATGCGTCTTCCCCGCGGTCGGTGCCCGTGCATGGGCACGGATCCCGTACGTTTGTGGGCAAGAGGCCTCAGGCTGAGCTGCATTACCACACAGTTCATTTTCAAGCATTCCTCTGTTTCTTGGAGAAAGCAGCTAGTGTTGAGCAAACCCGATTAATCTCAAAACTTTCTTTATAATATGTGATCTGTAATGCAGTAAAATTTATGGGCTCTGCTGAGGCCTTCTTCTATCCACAAGTAACGAGAGACTTGCTTAGTCTTGTGTCTGTGACGTTACAGTTCAGTTCTGCGCATACATTACTGTTTCAAAATCCAAAGCCGAACTTGGGTTTGTGCCTCATTAACTAAGCCGAGTTCAGCTTCGGATTTTGAAACAGTAATTGATGCGCAGAACCAAACTGTAACGTCACAGACATAAGACTAAGCAAGTCTTGCGTTATTCGTGGCTAGGAGAAGAAGTCCTCAGCAGAGCCCATCCAGTTTACTGCGGTACGGATCGCATATTATAAACAAGGTTTTGAAACAAATCGGGTTCAGATAGAGCAGTCTGAACCCGATTTGCTCAGCACTAAAATACATTTCATAAAAGCCTTTAAAATATAGTTGAAACATCTTGAAACTTCTAGATGAAAAAAGAATAGATTTAAAATTGTCCACTTAGGCCTCATGCACACGACCGTTGTTTTGGTCTGCATCTGAGCCGCAGTATTTGCGGCTTGGATGCGGACCCATTCATTTCAATGGGGCCGCAAAAGATGCAGACAGCACTCTGTGTGCTGTCTGCATCCGTTGCTCCATTCCGTGGTCCGCCCAAAAAATATAACCTGTCCTATTCTTGTCCATTTTGCGGACAAGAATAGGCAGTTATATTAATGGCTGTCCGCGCCGGTCCGCAAATTGCAGAACGCTCACGGACGCCATACGTGTTTTGCGGATCCGCAATTTGCGGACTGCAAAACACACAATGGTCGTGTGCATGTAGCCTTATTCGTGATCATTTTCACAACAGTAAAAGTTTTAAGACTACACAAATACCTTGTGTCCAATCTATTGCTAGCCCTACAACCTGAGTTTATTTTTTTAATGAAAAATTGTGTTTAAAGGGGACCTGTCACCGGGATTTTGTGTATAGAGCTGAGGACATGGGTTGCTAGATGGCCGCTAGCACATCCGCAATACCCAGTCCCCATACTGTAGATCTGTGTGCTTTTATTGTGTAAAAAAGACGATTTGATACATATGCAAATTAACCTGAGATAAGTCCTGTACATCAGATGAGTCAAGGACAGGACTCATCTCAGGTATATTTGCATATGTATCAAATCATTTTTTTTTACACAATAAAAGCACACAGAGCTATGGGGACTGGGTATTGCGGATGTGCTAGCGGCCATCTAGCAACCCATGGCCTCGGCTTTATACACAAAAATCCAGGTGACAGGTTCCCTTAAAAAAAAGTCCCCTACACACATACAGTAGATAGGTGCTACCCTGTCCACGCTATACAGTCATGGCCAAAAGTTTTGAGAATTACACAAATATTAGTTTTCACAAAGTTTGCTGCTAAACTGCTTTTAGATCTTTGTTTCAGTTGTTTCTGTGATGTAGTGAAATATAATTACACGCACTTCATACGTTTCAAAGGCTTTTATAGACAATTACATGACATTTATGCAAAGAGTCACTATTTGCAGTGTTGGTCCTTATTTTTCAGGACCTCTGCAATTCGAATGGGCATGCTCTCAATCAACTTTCTTTCATAATCACTTCTTGGAGTTTGTCAGAATTAGTGGGTTTTTGTTTGTCCACCCGCCTCTTGAGGATTGACCACAAGTTCTCAATGGGATTAAGATCTGGGGAGTTTCCAGCCCATGGACCCAAAATGTCAACGTTTTGGTCCCCGAGCCACTTAGTTATCACTTTTGTCTTATGGCACGGTGCTCCATCGTGCTGGAAAATGCATTGTTCTTCACCAAACTTTTGTTGGATTGTTGGAAGAAGTTGCTGTTGGAGGGTGTTTTGGAACCATTCTTTATTCGTGGCTGTGTTTTTGGGCAAAATTGTAGTGAGCCCACCCCCTTGGATGAGAAGCAACCCCCCACATGAATGGTCTCAGGATGCTTTACTGTTGGCATGACACAGGACTGATGGTAGCCATCACCCTTTTCTTCTCCGGACAAGCCTTTTTCCTTATGCCCCAAACAATCGGAAAGAGGCTTCATCGGAGAATATGACTTTGCCCCAGTCCTCAGCAGTCCATTCACCATATTTTCTGCAGAAGATCAATCTGTCCCTGATGTTTTTTTGGGAGAGAAGTGGCTTCTTTGCTGCCCTTCTTGACACCAGGCCATCTTCCAAAAGTCTTCGCCTCACTGTGCATGCAGATACGCTCACACCTGCCTGCTGCCATTCCTGAGCAAGCTCTGCACTGGTGGCACTCCGATCCCGCAGCTGAATCATCTTTTGGAGACGATCCTGGCGCTTGCTGGACTTTCTGTCACGGAAGGTGTACAGGAAACAAGACAATGCAAAATGAATATATGACTCACTGGATCCAAAACTAAGGAACAAAAGGGAGACCCCTGCATAAGACCTGGCACTCTCCCTGACTGCTCAGCCTATGCAAAAATCCCAATGGTGGATGATCGCATATCCTCATACCTCGACTATATACACCCTGAACACCCTACAATAGTGAGGGGACACGACCACCGGCTCCCTACACTAGACACGGAGGGAGTCAGGGTCACCTGGGATCCAGCAAACAGAAAATTACAAATAAATGTACAGCACTTAACTTGTAGAAGACTGGAAAATAGGATCAGCATGCACACACACTCCAGGAAGTTGTATAAGCCGCACACTAATGCATTATGGGGAGGAATTTAAAGGGATGCAATCAGTCCAACTACATGACAGCTGAGAGAAGCTAACGAGATGAGGAACTGAAATTTAAAACAAAGAAAACTCAAGGAGGAGGTTCTGAAAGGCTTCTGTCAGAGCTTCTCAGCTGTCTGGTTGTGAAACTTTCTTGGAAGCCCTGAAGCCTTCTTAACAAGAATTGAACCTCTTTCCTTGAAGTTCTTGATGATCTTATAAATTGTTGATTGAGGTGCAATCTTAGTAGCCACAATATCCTTGCCTGTGAAGCCATTTTTATGCAACACAATGATGGCTGCACGCGTTTCTTTGCAGGTCACCATGGTTAACAATGGAAGAACAATGATTTCAAGCATCACCCTCCTTTTAACAGGTCAAGTCTGCCATTTTCACCTAATCAGCCTGACATAATGATCTCCAGCCTTGTGCTCGTCAACATTCTCACCTAAGTTAAGACGATTACTGAAATGATCTGGGCAGGTCCTTTTAATGACAGCAATGAAATGCAGTGGAAAGTTTTTTTGGGGATTAAGTTAATTTTCATGACAAAGAAGAACTATGCAATTCATCTGATCACTCTTCATAACATTCTGGAGTATATGCAAATTGCTATTATAAAAACTTAAGCAGCAACTTTTCCAATTTCCAATATTTATGTAATTCTCAAAACTTTTGTCCATGACTGTACTATGGCAGACTATAATCACGTCAAGAGTATACTAAGTATATTACTAAAATTTAGGAATTGGACAACTGATGAAAAACTGCATAAATATGTAACCATTTTGCAACAGCTGACATGATGTAGGACAGGCATCCTCAAACTGCGGCCCTCCAGCTGTTGCAAAACTACAACTCCCAGCATGCCCGAGCAGCCTACAGGTATCAGCCTACAGCAGGGTATTGTGAGAGTTGTAGTTTTACAACAGCTGGAGGGCCGCACTTTGAGGATGCCTGATTTAGGACCTTGCAGGGATGTGCACGACACAGGGATTGAAATTCTAAAGAAATACTAAATCATACACTACTACCTCAGGCTTTGTATTAGGCCTCTTTCACACTACCGTATGGCTATTTCAGTGTTTTGCAGTCCGTTTTTCACGGATCCGTTGTTCCATTTTTTGTTTCCGTTGTGTTTCCGTTCTGTTTGTCCGTTCCGTTTTTCCGTATGGCATATACAGTATACAGTTATTACATAGAAAAAATTGGGCTGGGCATAACATTTTCAATAGATGGTTCCATAAAAACGGAACAGAAACGGAACACATATGGATGCATTTCCGTATGTGTTACATTTTTTTTTGCGGACCCATTGACTTAAATGGAGCCACGGAATGTGATTTGCAGGCAATAATAGGACATGTTCTATCTTTCAACGGAACGGAAAAACAGAAATACGGAAACTGAATGCATACGGAGTACATTCCGTTTTTTTTGCAGAACCATTGAAATGAGTGGTTCCGTATACGGACCGTATACGGAACGCAAAAAACGGCCCGCAAAACGGAAAAAAAAACTGTAGTGTTAAGAGGCCTTAGTATCACGCTTGACACATAGGAAATAGCGATACATTCCTTCTCAGCCAATCAAAAGTCATGGCAGTGACCCCCCTGTCCCTCAGCCAGTTACTGACCGAGAGGTCTTTTCCAATTTTTTTTCTGTGGGTTGATCTGGGACCAGCAAGTGGAGAGCGGCGGAAACTGCTCAGTGACAAAATGGTAGTGGCAAGGAGTCTGGAGTGTATGGCTTCTTTTTTATTTTTAACCCACTGTTAAAACTGAAAAAGGTTAGAGTTGAGCGAACACCTGGATGTTCGGGTTCGAGAAGTTCGGCCGAACTTCCCGAAAATGTTTGGGTTCGGGATCCGAACCCGATCCGAACTTCGTCCCGAACCCGAACCCCATTGAAGTCAATGGGGACCCGAACTTTTCGGCACTAAAAAGGCTGTAAAACAGCCCAGGAAAGGGCTAGAGGGCTGCAAAAGGCAGCAACATGTAGGTAAATCCCCTGCAAACAAATGTGGATAGGGAAATTAATTAAAATAAAAATTAAATAAATAAAAATTAACCAAAATCAATTGGAGAGAGGTCCCATAGCAGAGAATCTGGCTTCCCGTCACCTACCACTGGAACAGTCCATTCTCAGATATTTAGGCCCCGGAACCCAGGCAGAGGAGAGAGGTCCCGTAACAGAGAATCTGGCTTCATGTCAGCAGAGAATTAGTCTGCATGTCATAGCAGAGAATGAGGCTTCACGTCACCCACCACTGCAACAGTCCATTGGCATATATTTAGGCCCAGCACCCAGGCAGAGGAGAGAGGTCCCGTAACAGACAATCTGGCTTCATGTCAGCAGAGAATCAGTCTTCATGTCATAGCAGAGAATCAGGCTTCACGTCACCCACCACTGTAAGAGTCCATTTTCATAAATTTAGGCCCAGCACCCAGGCAGAGGAGAGAGGTCCCGTAACAGAGGATCTGGCTTCATGTCAGCAGAGAATTAGTCTGCATGTCATAGCAGAGAATGAGGCTTCACGTCAGCCACCACTGCAACAGTCCATTGGCATATATTTAGGCCCAGCACCCAGGCAGAGGAGAGAGGTCCCGTAACAGACAATCTGGCTTCATGTCAGCAGAGAATCAGTCTGCATGTCATAGCAGAGAATCAGGCTTCACGTCACCCACCACTGCAACAGTCCATTGTCATAAATTTAGGCCCAGCACCCAGGCAGAGGAGAGAGGTCCCGTAACAGAGGATCTGGCTTCATGTCAGCAGAGAATTAGTCTGCATGTCATAGCAGAGAATGAGGCTTCACGTCAGCCACCACTGCAACAGTCCATTGGCATATATTTAGGCCCAGCACACAGGCAGAGGAGAGAGGTCCCGTAACAGACAATCTGGCTTCATGTCAGCAGAGAATCAGTCTGCATGTCATAGCAGAGAATCAGGCTTCACGTCACCCACCACTGCAACAGTCCATTGTCATAAATTTAGGCCCAGCACCCAGGCAGAGGAGAGAGGTCCCGTAACAGACAATCTGGCTTCATGTCAGCAGAGAATTAGTCTGCATGTCATAGCAGAGAATGAGGCTTCACGTCACCCACCACTGTAAGAGTCCATTTTCATAAGTTTAGGCCCAGCACCCAGGCAGAGGAGAGAGGTCCCGTAACAGAGGATCTGGCTTCATGTCAGCAGAGAATCAGTCTTCATGTCATAGCAGAGAATCAGGCTTCACGTCAGCCACCACTGTAAGAGTCCATTTTCATAAGTTTAGGCCCAGCACCCAGGCAGAGGAGAGAGGTCCCGTAACAGACAATCTGGCTTCATGTCAGCAGAGAATTAGTCTGCATGTCATAGCAGAGAATGAGGCTTCACGTCACCCACCACTGCAACAGTCCATTGGCATATATTTAGGCCCAGCACCCAGGCAGAGGAGAGAGGTCCCGTAACAGACAATCTGGCTTCATGTCAGCAGAGAATCAGTCTGCATGTCATAGCAGAGAATGAGGCTTCACGTCAGCCACCACTGCAACAGTCCATTGGCATATATTTAGGCCCAGCACACAGGCAGAGGAGAGAGGTCCCGTAACAGACAATCTGGCTTCATGTCAGTAGAGAATCAGTCTGCATGTCATAGCAGAGAATCAGGCTTCACGTCACCCACCACTGCAACAGTCCATTGTCATAAATTTAGGCCCAGCACCCAGGCAGAGGAGAGAGGTCCCGTAACAGACAATCTGGCTTCATGTCAGCAGAGAATCAGTCTGCATGTCATAGCAGAGAATGAGGCTTCACGTCACCCACCACTGTAAGAGTCCATTTTCATAAGTTTAGGCCCAGCACCCAGGCAGAGGAGAGAGGTCCCGTAACAGAGGATCTGACTTCATGTCAGCAGAGAATTAGTCTGCATGTCATAGCAGAGAATGAGGCTTCACGTCAGCCACCACTGCAACAGTCCATTGGCATATATTTAGGCCCAGCACCCAGGCAGAGGAGAGAGGTCCCGTAACAGACAATCTGGCTTCATGTCAGCAGAGAATCAGCCTTCATATCATAGCAGAGAATCAGGCTTCACGTCAGCCACCACTGTAAGAGTCCATTTTCATAAGTTTAGGCCCAGCACCCAGGCAGAGGAGAGAGGTCCCGTAACAGAGGATCTGACTTCATGTCAGCAGAGAATTAGTCTGCATGTCATAGCAGAGAATGAGGCTTCACGTCAGCCACCACTGCAACAGTCCATTGGCATATATTTAGGCCCAGCACCCAGGCAGAGGAGAGAGGTCCCGTAACAGACAATCTGGCTTCATGTCAGCAGAGAATCAGCCTTCATATCATAGCAGAGAATCAGGCTTCACGTCAGCCACCACTGTAAGAGTCCATTTTCATAAATTTAGGCCCAGCACCCAGGCAGAGGAGAGAGGTCCCGTAACAGAGGATCTGGCTTCATGTCAGCAGAGAATCATTCTGCATGTCATAGCAGAGAATCAGGCTTCACGTCACCCAACATTGGAACAGTCCATTGGCATATATTTAGGCCCCGGCACCCAGACAGAGGTGAGGTTCATTCAACTTTGGGTAGCCTCGCAATATAATGGTAAAATGAAAATAAAAATAGGATTGAATAAGGAAGTGCCCTGGAGTCCAATAATATATGGTTAAGGGGAGGTAGTTAATGTCTAATCTGGACAAGGGACGGACAGATCCTGTGGGATCCATGCCTGGTTCATTTTTATGAACGTCAGCTTGTCCACATTGGCTGTAGACAGGCGGCTGCGTTTGTCTGTAATGACGCCCCCTGCCGTGCGAAATACACGTTCAGACAAAATGCTGGCCGCCGGGCAGGCCAGCACCTCCAAGGCATAAAAGGCTAGCTCTGGCCACGTGGACAATTTAGAGACCCAGAAGTTGAATGGGGCCGAACCATCAGTCAGTACGTGGAGGGGTGTGCACATGTACTGTTTCACCATGTTAGTAAAATGTTGCCTCCTGCTAACACGTTGCGTATCAGGTGGTGGTGCAGTTAGCTGTGGCGTGTTGACAAAAGTTTTCCACATCTCTGCCATGCTAACCCTGCCCTCAAAGGAGCTGGCATTGACACAGCTGCCTTGGCGACCTCTTGCTCCTCCTCTGCCTTGGCCTTGGGCTTCCACTTGTTCCCCTGTGACATTTGGGAATGCTCTCAGTAGCGCGTGTACCAACGTGCGCTTGTACTCGCGCATCTTCCTATCACGCTCCAGTGCAGGAAGTAAGGTGGGCACATTGTCTTTGTAGCGTGGATCCAGCAGGGTGGCAACCCAGTAGTCCGCACAGGTTAAAATGTGGGCAACTCTGCTGTCGTTGCGCAGGCACTGCAGCATGTAGTCGCTCATGTGTGCCAGGCTGCCCAGGGGTAAGGACAAGCTGTCCTCTGTGGGAGGCGTATCGTCATCGTCCTGCCTTTCCCCCCAGCCACGCACCAGTGATGGGCCCGAGCTGCGTTGGGTGCCACCCCGCTGTGACCATGCTTCATCCTCATCCTCCTCCACCTCCTCCTCATCCTCGTCCTCCTCGTCCTCCAGTAGTGGGCCCTGGCTGGCCACATTTGTACCTGGCCTCTGCTGTTGCCAAAAACCTCCCTCTGAGTCACTTCGAAGAGACTGGCCTGAAAGTGCTAAAAATGACCCCTCTTCCTCCTCCTCCTCCTGGGCCACCTCCTCTTCCATCATCGCCCTAAGTGTTTTCTCAAGGAGACATAGAAGTGGTATTGTAACGCTGATAACGGCGTCATCGCCACTGGCCATGTTGGTGGAGTACTCGAAACAGCGCAACAGGGCACACAGGTCTCGCATGGAGGCCCAGTCATTGGTGGTGAAGTGGTGCTGTTCTGTAGTGCGACTGACCCGTGCGTGCTGCAGCTGAAACTCCACTATGGCCTGCTGCTGCTCGCACAGTCTGTCCAGCATGTGCAAGGTGGAGTTCCACCTGGTGGGCACGTCGCATATGAGGCGGTGAGCGGGAAGGCCGAAGTTACGCTGTAGCGCAGACAGGCAAGCAGCAGCAGGATGTGAACGCCGAAAGCGCGAACAGACGGCCCGCACTTTATGCAGCAGCTCTGACATGTCGGGGTAGTTGTGTATGAACTTCTGCACCACCAAATTCAGCACATGCGCCAAGCAAGGGATGTGCGTCAAATTGGCTAGTCCCAGAGCTGCAACGAGATTTCGCCCATTATCACACACCACCAGGCCGGGCTTGAGGCTCACCGGCAGCAACCACTCGTCGGTCTGTTGTTCTATACCCCGCCACAACTCCTGTGCGGTATGGGGCCTGTCCCCCAAACATATGAGTTTCAGAATGGCCTGCTGACGTTTACCCCGGGCTGTGCTGAAGTTGGTGGTGAAGGTGTGTGGCTGACTGGATGAGCAGGTGGAAGAAGAGGAGGAGGAAGCCGAGAAGGAGGAGGTGGCAACAGGAGGCAAAGAATGTTGCCCTGCGATCCTTGGCGGCGGAAGGACGTGCGCCAAACAGCTCTCCGCCTGGGGCCCAGCTGCCACTACATTTACCCAGTGTGCAGTTAGGGAGATATAGCGTCCCTGGCCGTGCTTACTGGTCCACGTATCTGTGGTTAGGTGGACCTTGCTACAGATGGCGTTGCGCAGTGCACACTTGATTTTATCGGATACTTGGTTGTGCAGGGAAGGCACGGCTCTCTTGGAGAAGTAGTGGCGGCTGGGAACAACATACTGTGGGACAGCAAGCGACATGAGCTGTTTGAAGCTGTTTGTGTCCACCAGCCTAAATGACAGCATTTCATAGGCCAGTAGTTTAGAAATGCTGGCATTCAGGGCCAGGGATCGAGGGTGGCTAGGTGGGAATTTACTCTTTCTCTCAAATGTTTGTGAGATGGAGAGCTGAACGCTGCCGTGTGACATGGTTGAGACGCTTGGTGACGGAGGTGGTGGTGGTGGTGTTGGTGGTACATCCCCTGTTTGCTGGGCGGCAGGTGCCAACGTTCCTCCAGAGGCGGAGGAAGAGGCCGAGGCGGCAGCAGCAGAAGAGGCCGAGGCGGCAGCAGCAGAAGAGGTAGCAGGGGGAGCCTGAGTGACTTCCTTGGTTTTAAGGTGTTTACTCCACTGCAGTTCATGCTTTGCATGCAGGTGCCTGGTCATGCAGGTTGTGCTCAGGTTCAGAACGTTAATGCCTCGCTTCAGGCTCTGATGGCACAGCGTGCAAACCACTCGGGTCTTGTCGTCAGCACATTGTTTGAAGAAGTGCCATGCCAGGGAACTCCTTGAAGCTGCCTTTGGGGTGCTCGGTCCCAGATGGCGGCGGTCAGTAGCAGGCGGAGTCTCTTGGCGGCGGGTGTTCTGCTTTTGCCCACTGCTCCCTCTTTTGCTACGCTGTTGGCTCGGTCTCACCACTGCCTCTTCCTCCGAACTGTGAAAGTCAGTGGCACGACCTTCATTCCATGTGGGGTCTAGGACCTCATCGTCCCCTGCATCGTCTTCCACCCAGTCTTGATCCATGACCTCCTGTTCAGTCTGCACACTGCAGAAAGACGCAGCAGTTGGCACCTGTGTTTCGTCATCATCAGAGACATGCTGAGGTGGTATTCCCATGTCCTCATCATCAGGAAACATAAGTGGTTGTGCGTCAGTGCATTCTATGTCTTTCACCGCTGGGGAAGGGCTAGGTGGATGCCCTTGGGAAACCCTGCCAGCGGAGTCTTCAAACAGCATAAGAGACTGCTGCATAACTTGAGGCTGAGACAGTTTCCCTGGTATGCATGGGGGTGATGTGACAGACTGATGGGGTTGGTTTTCAGGCGCCATCTGTGCGCTTTCTGCAGAAGACTGGGTGGGAGATAATGTGAACGTGCTGGATCCACTGTCGGCCACCCAATTGACTAATGCCTGTACCTGCTCAGGCCTTACCATCCTTAGAACGGCATTGGGCCCCACCATATATCGCTGTAAATTCTGGCGGCTACTGGGACCTGAGGTAGTTGGTACACTAGGACGTGTGGATGTGGCAGAACGGCCACGTCCTCTCCCAGCACCAGAGGGTCCACTAACATCACCACGACCATGTCCACGTCTGCGTCCCTTACTAGATGTTTTCCTCATTGTTATGGTTCACCACAACAACAAAAATATTATTTGGCCCAATGTATTGTATTCAATTTCAGCGGGATATAAATTTGAGGCCTAGTATTTAGGCGCTGGGTGACCGGTATGGATTTACTAACAGAATTGGACTTGGAAATGCACAGTAGCGTGTGTGTGAAGTTATTCTGAATGACCCTATGTGCACCTTGAATATTATATACCCTTTTAGGGATAGATTTCAAATAGCTCTGATATAGCAGAAACCACTAAATTATGAAATTGCTAAATTGGGAATTGTATTTCAACCCAGAACAAAAAATGTGCTTTGACGGACACTAAATAACTTTCCCAGCCACAACAGGACAGCGGTAACGAGAGATTTAGCGGGATATAAATTTGAGGCCTAGTATTTAGGCGCTGGGTGACCGGTATGGATTTACTAACAGAATTGGACTTGGAAATGCACAGTAGCGTGTGTGTGAAGTTATTCTGAATGACCCTATGTGCACCTTGAATATTATATACCCTTTTAGGGATAGATTTCAAATAGCTCTGATATAGCAGAAACCACTAAATTATGAAATTGCTAAATTGGGAATTGTATTTCAACCCAGAACAAAAAATGTGCTTTGACAGACACTAAATAACTTTCCCAGCCACAACAGGACAGCGGTAACGAGAGATTTAGCGGGATATAAATTTGAGGCCTAGTATTTAGGCGCTGGGTGACCGGTATGGATTTACTAACAGAATTGGACTTGGAAATGCACAGTAGCGTGTGTGTGAAGTTATTCTGAATGACCCTATGTGCACCTTGAATATTATATACCCTTTTAGGGATAGATTTCAAATAGCTCTGATATAGCAGAAACCACTAAATTATGAAATTGCTAAATTGGGAATTGTATTTCAACCCAGAACAAAAAATGTGCTTTGACGGACACTAAATAACTTTCCCAGCCACAACAGGACAGCGGTAACGAGAGATTTAGCGGGATATAAATTTGAGGCCTAGTATTTAGGCGCTGGGTGACCGGTATGGATTTAGTGACAGAATTAGACTTGGAAATGCACAGTAGCGTGTGTGTGAAGTTATTCTGAATGACCCTATGTGCACCTTGAATATTATATACCCTTTTAGGGATAGATTTGAAATAGCTCTGATATAGCAGAAACCACTAAATTATGAAATTGCTAAATTGGGAATTGTATTTCAACCCAGAACAAAAAATGTGCTTTGACGGACACTAAATAACTTTCCCAGCCACAACAGGACAGCGGTAACGAGAGATTTAGCGGGATATAAATTTGAGGCCTAGTATTTAGGCGCTGGGTGACCGGTATGGATTTAGTGACAGAATTAGACTTGGAAATGCACAGTAGCGTGTGTGTGAAGTTATTCTGAATGACCCTATGTGCACCTTGAATATTATATACCCTTTTAGGGATAGATTTCAAATAGCTCTGATATAGCAGAAACCACTAAATTATGAAATTGCTAAATTGGGAATTGTATTTCAACCCAGAACAAAAAATGTGCTTTGACGGACACTAAATAACTTTCCCAGCCACAACAGGACAGCGGTAACGAGAGATTTAGCGGGATATAAATTTGAGGCCTAGTATTTAGGCGCTGGGTGACCGGTATGGATTTAGTGACAGAATTAGACTTGGAAATGCACAGTAGCGTGTGTGTGAAGTTATTCTGAATGACCCTATGTGCACCTTGAATATTATATACCCTTTTAGGGATAGATTTCAAATAGCTCTGATATAGCAGAAACCACTAAATTATGAAATTGCTGAATTGGGAATTGTATTTCAACCCAGAACAAAAAATGTGCTTTGACGGACACTAAATAACTTTCCCAGCCACAACAGGACAGCGGTAACGAGAGATTTAGCGGAATATAAATTTGAGGCCTAGTATTTAGGCGCTGGGTGACCGGTATGGATTTACTAACAGAATTGGACTTGGAAATGCACAGTAGCGTGTGTGTGAAGTTATTCTGAATGACCCTATGTGCACCTTGAATATTATATACCCTTTTAGGGATAGATTTGAAATAGCTCTGATATAGCAGAAACCACTAAATTATGAAATTGCTAAATTGGGAATTGTATTTCAACCCAGAACAAAAAATGTGCTTTGACAGACACTAAATAACTTTCCCAGCCACAACAGGACAGCGGTAACGAGAGATTTAGCGGGATATAAATTTGAGGCCTAGTATTTAGGCGCTGGGTGACCGGTATGGATTTAGTGACAGAATTAGACTTGGAAATGCACAGTAGCGTGTGTGTGAAGTTATTCTGAATGACCCTATGTGCACCTTGAATATTATATACCATTTTAGGGATAGATTTCAAATAGCTCTGATATAGCAGAAACCACTAAATTATGAAATTGCTAAATTGGGAATTGTATTTCAACCCAGAACAAAAAATGTGCTTTGACGGACACTAAATAACTTTCCCAGCCACAACAGGACAGCGGTAACGAGAGATTTAGCGGGATATAAATTTGAGGCCTAGTATTTAGGCGCTGGGTGACCGGTATGGATTTACTAACAGAATTGGACTTGGAAATGCACAGTAGCGTGTGTGTGAAGTTATTCTGAATGACCCTATGTGCACCTTGAATATTATATACCCTTTTAGGGATAGATTTCAAATAGCTCTGATATAGCAGAAACCACTAAATTATGAAATTGCTAAATTGGGAATTGTATTTCAACCCAGAACAAAAAATGTGCTTTGACGGACACTAAATATCTTGCCCAGCAACAACAGTACAGCGGTGGGTAACGAGAGATTTAGAGGGATTTAAATTTGAGGCCTAGTATTTAGGCGCTGGGTCACCGGGATGGATTTAGTGACAGAATTAGACTTGGAAATGCACAGAAGCGTGTGTGTGAAGTTATTCTGAATGACCCTATGTGCACCTTCAATATTATATACCCTTTTAGGGATAGATTTCAAATAGCTCTGATATAGCAGAAACCACTAAATTATGAAATTGCTAAATTGGGAATTGTACTTCAACCCAGAACAAAAAATGTGCTTTGACGGACACTAAATAACTTTCCCAGCCACAACAGTACAGCGGTGGGTAACGAGAGATTTAGCGGGATATAAATTTGAGGCCTAGTATTTAGGCGCTGGGTGACCGGTATGGATTTAGTGACAGAATTAGACTGGGATATGGCCAAAAAATAACCACACTATTGCTGGTTAAATGCACTTGGTGACGGGCGCAGCTTGCCCCTGATGTAGTATATGGCCAAAAAATGAACAGACTATTGCTGGTTAAATGCACTTGGTGTCACAGCTTGACCAACCACACTACTGAGGGTTAAATGCACTTGGTGACGGGCGCAGCTTGCCCCTGATGTAGTATATGGCCAAAAAATGAACAGACTATTGCTGGTTAAATGCACTTGGTGTGATAGCTTGACCAACCACACTACTGAGGGTTAAATGCACTTGGTGACGGGCGCAGCTTGCCCCTGATGTAGTATATGGCCAAAAAATGAACAGACTATTGCTGGTTAAATGCACTTGGTGACGGGCGCAGCTTGCCCCTGATTTAGTATATGGCCAAAAAATTAACAGACTATTGCTGGTTAAATGCACTTGGTGTGATAGCTTGACCAACCACACTACTGAGGGTTAAATGCACTTGGTGACGGGCGCAGCTTGCCCCTGATTTAGTATATGGCCAAAAAATGAACAGACTATTGCTGGTTAAATGCACTTGGTGTGACAGCTTCACCCTGATGTAGGCTTTAGCCAAAAAACAACCACACCATTGAGGGTTAAATGCACTTGGTGACAGGCGCAGCTTGCCCCTGATGTAGTATATGGCCAAAAAATGAACAGACTATTGCTGGTTAAATGCACTTGGTGTGACAGCTTGACCAACCACACTACTGAGGGTTAAATGCACTTGGTGACGGGCGCAGCTTGCCCCTGATGTAGTATATGGCCAAAAAATGAACAGACTATTGCTGGTTAAATGCACTTGGTGTCACAGCTTGACCAACCACACTACTGAGGGTTAAATGCACTTGGTGACGGGTGCAGCTTGCCCCTGATGTAGTATATGGCCAAAAAATGAACAGACTATTGCTGGTTAAATGCACTTGGTGACAGGCGCAGCTTGCCCCTGATTTAGTATATGGCCAAAAAATGAACAGACTATTGCTGGTTAAATGCACTTGGTGTGATAGCTTGACCAACCACACTACTGAGGGTTAAATGCACTTGGTGACGGGCGCAGCTTGCCCCTGATGTAGTATATGGCCAAAAAATGAACAGACTATTGCTGGTTAAATGCACTTGGTGTCACAGCTTGACCAACCACACTACTGAGGGTTAAATGCACTTGGTGACGGGCGCAGCTTGCCCCTGATGTAGTATATGGCCAAAAAATGAACAGACTATTGCTGGTTAAATGCACTTGGTGACGGGCGCAGCTTGCCCCTGATTTAGTATATGGCCAAAAAATGAACAGACTATTGCTGGTTAAATGCACTTGGTGTGATAGCTTGACCAACCACACTACTGAGGGTTAAATGCACTTGGTGATGGGCGCAGCTTGCCCCTGATGTAGTATATGGCCAAAAAATAAACAGACTATTGCTGGTTAAATGCACTTGGTGTGACAGCTTCACCCTGATGTAGGCTTTAGCCAAAAAACAACCACACCATTGAGGGTTAAATGCACTTGGTGACAGGCGCAGCTTGCCCCTGATGTAGTATATGGCCAAAAAATAAACAGACTATTGCTGGTTAAATGCACTTGGTGTGACAGCTTCACCCTGATGTAGGCTTTAGCCAAAAAACAACCACACCATTGAGGGTTAAATGCACTTGGTCGCAGCTTGTGCTGGCGCACCACAAGACACAAAATGGCCGCCGATCACCCCAGAAAAATGTGACTGACAAACGGTCTGGGCAGCCTAAAAACAGTGAGCAATTGAGTATCAGCAGCTCAATGATCCACAGCTGCAGATCGATCAATAATCAAGTACTTTGGAGGAGTTAATCTGCCTAATCTCGCCCTACTGTCGCAGCCGCAACCTCTCCCTACGCTAATCAGAGCAGAGTGACGGGCGGCGCTATGTGACTCCAGCTTAAATAGAGGCTGGGTCACATGGTGCTCTGGCCAATCACAGCCATGCCAATAGTAGGCATGGCTGTGATGGCCTCTTGGGGCAAGTAGTATGACGCTTGTTGATTGGCTGCTTTGCAGCCTTTCAAAAAGCGCCAAGAAAGCGTCACAAAAGCGCCAAGAAAGCGACGAACACCGAACCCGAACCCGGACTTTTACGAAAATGTCCGGGTTCGGGTCCGTGTCACGGACACCCCAAAATTCGGTACGAACCCGAACTATACAGTTCGAGTTCGCTCATCCCTAAAAAAGGTTAAAAAAATCCATATGCATAGCATATGCTATAGATGTTTTGGCTGGAGTACCCCACCAACAGTATCAGCGACAAGCACCACTCTGTTAAAAAGGATCAATAGGATCTACTGCTTTAACTCCTGTTAAAAATATTACTAGAGATTAACCAATCGATTCTAAAAAAAATCTAATTCAACCCTAATTTTCCCAAAATTTGATTAATCTCCAAATATGATATTTTGGCAATTCGGTTGAATTTCTTAAAATAACATCAGCCATATTTCATATCAGAAGACAGGATGGACGAAGATGGAGGATCACATGACCCCAGGTGGTGAGTGTATACAAATCAGCAGGCATTGACAGACAAAAAGCTAAATAATTTTGGTAATTAAAAAAAAATGCACAGAATCTTACAGTACAGTTTATTTTTAAAGAGGCAGCCATGCATTTATCCATAGCCGTATATGACATGGCCACTTTAAGATGACTGTGTTAAGAAGCTTCAAAAGAGTTGCATTCAGTCCTAGGAATCCCCAGAATGTCATCCACGACATTTCAGTGCAATTGAAGCACTTTTGAGTAGGGCTGAATTTATTCGAACTTGAATCACAAGACTAATTAGGCCAAATCGAGTTTTAATGAAATTCGGCCAGCACTACATATTCCCTTACGTCCTAACCAGCAGCACAAGTGGGGAGTTCTCCCTTGTGAAACTGGTAGGACAGGTGGAATTTTTGTTGACAATAAATTTACTACCAAGCACTAATTAAATAATTTGTAAAACCCACCCCTATAAAAGGGCAGACTGCCCACATCCAGTGCTTTTTTTCTCTGTCCCTGTGGACAGTAGGACGGGTCAGGCTGCGGCCTCTTACCTTAAAGACATTCTTTATTTTTATACATTTTTTTTCCTACCAGCTTACTCCTTGTTTTTCCTTAGCTTCGTCCCCGCCGACTCTCTAATTCCTCAAGCCTCTTGCTGCGTCCCCTGGTCGTTTGCTGTCCTCGGCCTTGCTCGGCGGTCTGGGCTGGAGGGGCGGAGCCTCACGCGGCAGTATGGTACCTGCTTGGCTGGCCGGCGTCGGGCCGCCTGCGTCCCATCGCTGGCTCCTCTTGCTCTGCGATCGATGCGCGGCCCAGCAGGAAGTACGTCAGATGACGACTTCCAGGTTTCGCGCCGGTCATTTCTTTTAGTTTTGAGAATAACTATGTAGCGGTACCCTAAGAGGTGCATTATGTTAACATATTTTTTAATATATACATAAAGGCCAAAAATTCCAGTTGGATTAAGAGAAATGTTTGGTATAGAGGCGGGACTATTGGCGGGGTGGAGCTAACGGGGAAGGTGGAGTTTTTCCACCTATATAAACCCACAAACAAGTGGAGCGCTTCCTCTTTCTTTGCGGAGAGCTATTGCTGCGCTTCTGTGGCTACTGCTAAAATTTGCTAACGTTTTTTTCTTCTAGATGGCGTCTCCTAATGACGATCAGCACGGAAATGCTTCCCAGAAGCAGAGACACCTAATCTGCGCCTCTTCCGAGATGCCAATGCCAGACTCCTATGAGTATAGTGACATGTTTAGCTGGATGAAGGACTTCATGGGTAACTCCATTTCCGAAATCAAAAGTGCTCTCTCTTCCAAGAGAGCAAGAATATCTTCACCGGGTCCGGTGCCTATGGTGGAAGACGTTATCTCCGTGGACCACTCCTCCTCCTCCTCGGATGATGAAGACTCGCTGTACTTGTTTCCAACCGACAAAACCCAAAGGCTTTTGCGCTCCATCCGGTCAAGGGATCGTGATGTCGAGCAAGGGGAAGCTCCGCCGTCCACCTCTAGGGGGTTAAGGACCTTCAAAGTGGACGAGAACCTTAACAGATTGATGCTAACCGAGTGGAAGCACCCGGAACAGGGTCCAGTCCTCAACAAGAGGTTTAAACTAATGTTTCCCCTCCATGAGTCGGAGTCAGACCTTTGGGTACCGCCTCCGAAGGTCGACATGGCGATTTCCAAATTGTCTAAAAGGACCCTAGTCCCGTCAGATGACTGTAGTAACCTCCAGGACCCGTTAGATCGGAGGGTTGAATGCACCTTAAGGCGCAATTACTCCGCGGCTGCAGCCTCCGCTTCGGTGGCTGTTGCCTCCTCTGAGGTCGCAGACTTTGTACGCTCCCGCATCCTGAGGATTCAGTCTGACCTAGAGGCCGGGTGGCCAGAACGGACATTCTGGATCAATTCAAAACCCTTCGCTGGGAGCAGACTTTTTATGCGATGCTTCGGCGCAGCATTTAAAGCTGGCTGCGAAAGGTATGGCGCTTTCTTCTGCCAGGCGTAGGCCCATCTGGCTGCGCCCCTGGATCGCTGACAGTGCCTCCAAGTTCAATTTGTGCGGCCTGCCCTATGAGCCAGGGAGGCTATTTGGTTCCGAGCTGGACAGGCTCATGGAGAGCCTGGCCGACAAAAAAGGGAAAAATCTCCCTCAACAGTCCTTTCGGGGCTGCAGTAGGTCCGGGAACACAAGACCCCAGGGCCTCTCTAGGTCCCAGAGATGTCAGGGGTCCTCCAGACGTGGACGAGGTCGTGGTCGGGGCAAAGATCGCAGAGCGGACCTATGACTCTCCCGCTTACCTTCCCCCTTCCCCTCCCAGACCTCCGTGCGACGTACAACTTCTAAGTTCTCCTCCGGTCGGAGGTCGTTTACATTTTTTTCAGCAAGCCTGGCTGCAAGAAATTCCGGACCAGTGGGTCCTAAATATAGTTTTGTCTGGCTACACAATAGATTTCGTGTCTCCCCCTCAGGAGAAGCTCGGCCTCTACCTCAAACCAAACAGAAGATCCTGGAGGACGCAGTCCTCCTTTACCTTCACAAGAGAGCCCTAGAGGAGGTTCCCTCCCACGAACGAGAGCGGGGGGTGTATTCCCCCATTTTTCTAGTCCCAAAGCCTTCCGGAGACTGGCGCATGATAATAGATCTGCGCTACCTAAATCGTTTCATAAGGCAGAAGTACTTCAGAATGGAGACCATCTGCTTCTTGATCAACATTCTAAATCTCGGAGTCCTCATGGTCACCATAGATCTAAAGGACGCTTATCTTCATGTCCCTATTCATCCAACTCACCGAAAGTTCCTAAGAGTTGCGGTCTACATAAAGGGTGTGGTAAAGCATTACCAGTTTGCTGTTCTACCCTTTGGCATCTCTTCTGCTCCCCACATCTTTACCAAGGTTGTGTCGCCGGTTGTTGCCAAGCTCGGGCTTCAAGGGCTAGTCATCGTGCCATATCTAGACGACTGGCTTTTAAAAGCCACGTCTCTAGACGTTCTTCAAATCCATCTTCACCTGGCTCTTCAGACTCTCCAGCGCTTAGGCTGGTTGATAAATTGGGAGAAGTCCCAGATCCTGCCTTCCACCTCCAGGGTATTCCTGGGATTTATAGTGGATTCTCAAAGAATGGCGCTCTCTCCCCGGAAAGTAAAGATCGAGTCATAAGAGCCGCACAGTTCCTCATGGCACCTCGACGAGTGTCCATCAGAACACTTATAAAGATGTTGGGCCACATGTCAGCATCTGCGGAAGCAGTTCCTTGGGCCCTTTGGCACCTTCGTCCACTTCAAGAAGAAGTGTTAGCAGTCTGGAACCACGACCCCAGGGGGTTGGACAAGACTCACTCCCTGTCTGTCAAAATCCGGTCCTCACTCAAATGGTGGAGGAACCTAACAGATGGGAGGTCCTTGATTCAACCTCGTTGGATCACGTTGACCACAGATGCCTCCCTTCTAGGTTGGGGAGCTCATCTGGAAGACGGTCCAGTACAGGGAACTAAGAGCCATACGTCTAGCTCTTTATTATTTTGCTCCTCTCATCCGCGGGAAGGCGGTGAGAGTATCAGGACACAGGTCCCTGCCTAGATCTGAGGAAACTCAATCTGACAGCCTGGAGATTGACAGGTCCCTACTAGAAGCTAGAGGGCTTTCTGCGGAGGTCTTGAGAACTATTCCCGTCTACTCTCAGAGTCCATACCAGTGCTCCCTCTGCCTTTCTAGGTAGACCATTATCTCAAGACCCTCTACTCAGGAGGTTCCTCAAGGGAGCTGAAAGATTAAAACCTAGAATCCTGAGACCTATCCCTGAATAGGATTTATCCATTGTTCTAAAGAGGCTATCCTCTCCCCCCTTTGAACCCCTAGAGAATGTAGACCTTAGATTTCTATCTTTAAAGGTCACATTTCTACTGGCCATACCATCGGACAAAAGGATTGGAGAGTTACAGGCCTTGGTGGCCGCTGAGCCTTATACCCTCTTTCTCCATGACTGTATCCTGTTGAGATTTTTACCGACCTTTGCTCCCAAAGTTTCATCATTCGGTAACCGAAATCAGACCATCTCCTTGCCGGTCCTATGTCCCACTCCGTCATCTCCTGAAGAGGAAGCCCTTCACTCCTTGGACATTTCCAGGAACCTACCTGAACAGGACTGCGGACTCAAAATCAGAGCACCTGCTGCTCTCCTTCTCCGGTAAAAGCAAAGGTCTAAAGGTCTCCAAACCCTCTCTAAGTAGATTGGTAAAAGAGGCAATCCGGGAAGCTTTTATAGCCCAGGGATTGGCGCCTCCATCTTTTGCCACCGCCCACTCCACGAGGGCAATATCGACTTCCTTCGCGGAAAAAGGTTTAGTTCCGCTAGAACAGATTTGTGCTGCGGCTTCTTGGAGCTCCCATAGCACTTTCGTCAAACACTATCACCTAGGCACTCTGAGGGGTTAGCATTCGGACACACCATTCTGTCTGCTGCCCTCTCATAAAAAAAAGGGGTATGCCCCCACTTGTGCTAATTTTAACGTAAATTTGTTTTCCCTTAGTCCTAATATCAGCACTCAAATTTCCCACCCTTGTTTTAGTTCCTACTTGATAATAAAGCACTGGGATCTGCACTTTTATAGGGGTAGGTTTTAATAATTATTTAATTAGTGCTTGATAGGGAATTTATTGTCAACAAAAATTCCACCTGTCCTACCAGTTTCACAGGGGAGAACTCCCTACTTGTGCTGCTGTTAGGACTAAGGGAAAACAAATTTACGCTAAAATTAACGCTTACATAACCTCAGATCTGGCTGTTAGAAAGTAGGATACATAGATAAGTCTATGTAGATGTTAGATAATTGTTGCCAGGCCTGGCCAAATTAGTGGGATCTTTCATTGGACTGTCTGTTAAACAGATGCGCAAACAATGTTTAACCCCTTCGTTACCAGCTACATGTATAGCGCTGGATCGAATTACAAACATGGCGCCCATTAAAAATATATAAAGAAATAAAAAAAATATAAAAGTTAAAATCACCCCCCTTTCCATAAAATAAAAAAATAAATACATAAATAACAAAAAATATAAACAACATGGGTATCACCGTGACCAAAAACGACTGTACTATTAAAATATAAAAATATTTTTCTAATGCAGCAAATAGCGTAACGGAAAAACGGGTCAAAATGGCCAATTTGCCATTTTTTCATTGCTTTTCTCATCAAAAGAAAATGTGATAAAATGTGATCAAAAGTCAGACACACTCCAAAATGGTATCAATAAAAACCACAGATTGTCCTGCCGAATTTTTTTTCCTCAAAGTTTAAATGTATTTTTACACTATTTAGACATAAAAAACCTATACATATATGGTATCATTGTAATCATACTGACCCAGAGAATGAAGGGTACAGGTCAGTTTTGCCACAAATGGAACGCCGTGGGAGCAAAACCTGTAAAATGGTGGGGGAATTGTTTTTTTTTTCCATTTCCACCCCATTTGGATTTTTTTCCCACTTCCCATTACATTGTATGCCATATTAAATGGTGGCATTAGATAGTACAACTTGTTCTGCAATAAAGTAAGCCCTCATACATATGTGAAAATAAAAATAATAAAGTTATGGCTCAGGGAAGATAGGGAAGAAAAATGAAAAAGAAAAAACCTCCGGTATCCTAAGCAGGAAAAGCATTCCAAATGGGGTGGGATGGACAAAAAACTAAATTTCTCTACTGTTTTATGGGTTTTGTTCCCACGGCGTTCTCTGGGTCAGTACGATTACAATGATACCACATATGTATAGTTTTTTTTTATGTCTAAACAGTGTAAAAATAAACTAAAATTATATCTACTGAACTTTGTGGGGGCTCATTTTTGCGGGACAATCGGTGGTTTTTATTGATACCAGTTTGTAGTGTGTGATAATATTTTATTACATTTTTGGGGGTAAGAGAAGCAATTGAAAAAATTGCAAATTGCCCATTTTGACCCGTTTTTTCGTTATGCCATCCGTTATACAGGAATATTTTAATAGTATCGGCATTTTCGGATGCAGTGATACCCATGATGTTTATATTATTATTTTTTATATATTTTTATACTTTTTTTTTTTTTTTTACTTATTCCATGATTTTGAAGCTCGTATTTTATTTATTTTTTTATTCTGAACAATCAGGGATCTTTTAGATCAATTATTTGTAATAGAATTGCTCATTTCTTATGTTGGCCTGCCTCTTTTCAGAGAGACCCAGCTCATTGAATTAATTTACTGGCATCCTCATTGGCCCTCAGAGGATGCCAGTAAGAAACCCAGAAGCTCAAGCTTCTGGGTTTTTCACACTTTAGATACCATAATCACACTTAATCACAACATCTAAAAGCTTTAATAGCCGCAATCGGCATTATTGTTGGTCACAGTCATTAGTCATGGGTCTCTGCTGTTTGCACTCCGCAGTAGCTCCATGTGACATGTATGGTGCTGGTAGAGAAGGGATTAATATTTCTACTTTCAGTTACCTTAATACAACACATTAATATTCTCTGCAACCTCTTGACTATCCCTCTGGCTGGATTCCATTTAGCTTCCCTTCCACAGTGGTCAATGCCCAGAAAGATAGGTGTTTATCCTTTGCACTGAAGTCCAAAGTACATTATTTGCTGCAGTAAATTGCATGCTTTATAATGTAACTTAGGCCCCTGTATCCAAGTCTGCTGACTAGGAAAATCATTAATCTTCTTAGCCTCTAAACTTCAGATCTGGTAATGGAGCTCACTGATAGTGGACCTTGTTAAAACAAATAATGAAAGGATTTTGATTAATGAGGATTTTTTCAGCAATCTGCAAAGCAAGCAGCTACTATTTGTGAAAATATATGATCACTGATGTCATGTATGTCATCTCCTTTACATGCACTAGGACAATGAATACTGTCTTTTTGTTTTATTAGTTTTATGCAATATTTCTGTGATGTTTCTCCTGAGGGGATGAGAAAAGAAATGAATGAAAACCAATTGTCCCAAATACATAGATAAGATTACCAACACAAGAAGAAAGGTGTAAACAAATGTGATGTTCACAACTATATAACTGTAATTATAGAGTGAGCAAGGACCACTGAAATGTTATACCAGTAACATCACGATCAAGTTGTACCAATAAGATCATACCAGTCTTGGTTGCACATCAATGGTAGAAATGCAAAAAATGGTCTAGCTCCTGGGTGTACTGACCATACCCTATAATTACAGTTGTACATGCATGACATTGTCACTGGAATATTTAGTCTGGCTTTCGCCATATTACGGTGTATGGGTATGATTATGTGTCTAACCTTATCTTAAATGTAAGGCACTGTAGGGATCATTAAGAACGCTGACATGGTCTGCTATGTACTCCTTCACCATCTTCCCAAATTTTTCCCTCCTTATGAAACTAGGCCGCGCATCAGGGTGAGAGTGCTGGCGGGGGTGTCATGAAACTGTCCCAGGCTTTGGAGAGTGCTGCCCTGCCTCTGTTGGAACTGCTGTGTGTTCCCCTTGTCTCCCCTCCACAGCTGGCCAAGGAACTACGGACTCTGCCGCCAGTGTTGTCAGATAGATATTTTTAGAGCAATTTTTCAACAAGAAACTTTTGGTATTGCACCGTTTTGCTCATCCTCTCCACCAGAGGAATGAGAGATGAGAGGTTCTTTTTGTAGCGGGAGTCGAGAAGGGTGAACAACCAGTAATCTGTGTTGTCTAGAATGCGTATAACGTGCCGGTCTTAGGAAAGGCAGCCTAACATAAAGTCAGCCATGTGTGCCAAAGTACCAACAGGCAAGACTTTGCTGTCTTCATCAAAAGATCACTCTCAATCTCCTCATCCTCTTCCTCCTGTTCTGCCCACCCACGCTGAACAGATGGAATTAAACTTCCATGGGTACTACTCTCTGTAGCAGAGGCAACCGTCTCCTGCTCTTCCTCCTCTTCATCGTCCAATTCGTGCTGAGAAGATGAACTGAGCGTAGTCTGGCTATCACCCTGTGTAATGTCTTCCCCCATTTCCACCTCTTCCACGTGCAAAGCGTAATCCTTAATTGTGAGCAGCGAGCGTTTGAGTAGACACAGAAGTGGGATGGTTATGCTGATAATAGCGTTATCGACGCTCACCATCTGTGTTGATTCCTCAAAGTTTCTTAAGACCTCACAGAGGTCAGACATCCATGCCCACTCCTCGCCTGTGAATAGCGGAAGCTGACTGGAAAGGCGATGACCATGTTGCAGCTGGTATTCCACTACTGCCCTCTGCTGCTCACAAAGCCTGGCCAACATGTGGAACGTGGAGTTCCAGCACGTGTTCACGTTTCACAACAGCCGGTGAGCTGGCAATTTCAAGCGCTACTGCAGCATTTACAGACCGGCTGAAGCTGTTGATGACTTGCGGAAATGTGCACACACTCGGCACATCTTCACCAGTATCTCAGGCAAATTGGGGTAGGTTTTGAGAAACCGCTGAACCACAAGGTTGAACATGTCGGCTAGGCCATTATCAGACACAACCATGCCTGTGATAGAGATGTGGACTACATTCTTTGATACATCTAAGAAAGCTCCCACATACTTTAGCTTTCAGACAACAGTTTATCTTCTCCAGAGCACAAAGGTTCCATCCTACCGAAGAGAACACGCCTCCTTGCTACGTAATGCAGTTCTGCATTTTGTGAAAACTCCATTACAAGATGGAGCCTATAGATATATATTTACATAGATCACATACCACAGTTAGTAAAACAATGCACAATGGGCAGATGCTAAGTGTTATCTCTTTTCTTATTTTGATATGTAACAATGCCACATGCCTCAGGGGGAATGCCCCTCTAAAGAAATGTATAAACTGCTGTACTTCCTGTAATAAATGAGAATTTGCTTTGACCCCAGTGTGTGTGTCATAGTTATTTTCTTCCGTGCACGTAAAACCCTTGGGTTACTACTAATTTGGAGCAGTAGAGCAAAACGTGATCGGCCCTGATTTAAGGGCATCTTCCACACCTGGTTGTAGGTTGAGTGGGGAGAGCCACAGCTTAGTGTCACGGGGCGCCAAAGGTGCACTCGGTCTCCCATCAGCCGCAGACCTGCTGCTTAGCTTCGGGAGCGAGGATCTGTGTTTGGCCTTGTTCCCAGGGTGGCTTTGCTAGCTGGGAGGCTCCCTGCTCCTAGGTCTGCCTTGAGCGCCGAGCTGATCACTCGGTGAACGACTTGTCTGTCTGTCGGTCATGTGACGCTGGCCATGTCACATGACCCTCAGACCCCACTATAAATACAGGCAGCCTGCTAGCCACAGGTTGCCTGTTAATTCTAGGTTCCTGGCTATCTGTTGGACTATTGAATACTCACCTGATCCTGTTCCCTGGTGATCCTTTGCCTGCTCCTCCTGTACTGCGCATCCCTCCTGGTATTGTGACCTCGTCTCCCACCTGACTACTCTTTGCGGACTCTTCTGGTACTCCTCTACTCTCCTGGTATTTGACCCTGTCTTCTTCTGACCATTCTTTGCTTAACCCTTTGTACTGCGTAGCTCTCTTGGTTCTGACCCGGTCCGTTCACGTTCCGTATTTTGTCTTCCCTGTCTTCCCTGCACATATCCTAAGTAAGGGACTGTCGTCCAGTTGTCCCCTGTCATTGGGACTTGTGAGGCAAGTAGGCAAGGCCAGAGGTGAGGGTGGAGCACAGTGGTCACTATCCTTCCCCCTGTGTGTGTGTGGACATGACCATTACACTTAGTCTGGTCTCTTATCCCCTGCCACAGCTCTGCGGCAGTGTGCTGTTTGTCCCATAAGCATATCAGCTTCAGCGTGGCCTGTTGCCACTTCCCCACTGCAGTGCTACACTGCTTCCAGCTACGGAGGTGAAAATGGAGGAGGAGGCGGAGAAGAAGAAGTGGGGTTTGGAGCCACTAATGCAGGTACTGGCGGAAACCCTGATTGACGTAGGGCCCGCAATCCTTAGCGTCGGTAGCACCTGTGCCATCCCAAGGTACAACTCGTTCCCGGCCTCCACAATATTGACCCAGTGTGCCGTCAAGGAAATGTTGCGTCCCTGGCTGAATGCACTTGTCCATGTGTCCGTGGTAAAGTGAAACTTCCCAGAAACTGCGTTGGTCAGGGTACGTGTGATGTTACGGGACACAGGTTGGTGTAAGGCGGGCACAGCACACCTGGAAAAATAGTGGTGGCTGGGAACTGCGTAATGCAGGATGGCCGCTGACATCAGGCTGCGGAAGGACTCAGTGTCCACAAGCCTAAATGGCAACATTTTCAGGGCCAGTAATTTGGAAAGCTGTGCATTTAGTGCTATGGCCTGTGGGTGGGTGGCTTGCATTCAAAGGCCCGGGGAAAGGACATTTGGACACTGCGCTGGGACACGGAAGTGGATGTGGTTGCTGATGGTGCTTGCAAAGGTCCAGGTGCAGGGCGGGAAGCATCCGGGTCTGCGCCTTTGACAGGGGATTGGCCAGCACGTAACATAGGGGAAGAGGAGGCAGTGGTGTGACCCGCAGACACAGATTGTGAACCCAGGCGTTCGTCCCACTTATTACGGTTCTTGGATGCCATGTGGTGGTAAGGTTGCTAGTGTTCACGTCCAGCTCATTTTCGTATGGCACAGGCTGCAAACTACTATTCTTTTGTCATATGCACTTTCCTAAAAAAAAGTGCCATACTGTGGGTGCTCCATGGAACAGTTACAGGCCTGTTTGGTGTGGCCCGCCTTCTCCCTTTTGCCACCCTACTGCCTCTTCCAGCCTGTTGCGGTGCTGCAGATCCTGCCCCCTCTGTACTGCTGTCCTTGCTCCCCACCTTCCCAAGTTGGGTCAGTGTCCTTGCTTTCCACCTTCCCAAGTTGGGTCAGTGACCTCATTGTCCACCATCTCCTCTTCCACTTCCTCACTCTGATCATCCTCCTGATTTGTTGACCTAACCACTTCAGCAACGGCCTTTGCGTGCACGATTAGCATAAATATCACTTCTCCGTCCCTTACTGCTCACCATTTTAAATGTGATACAGTTACAAGAAAAAGTCTGGGAACCCTTTGGAATGATATGGATTTCTGCACAAATTAGTCATAAAATGTGATCTGATCTTCATCTAAGTCACAACAATAGACAATCACAGTCTGATTAAACTAATAACACACAAAGAATTAAATGTTACCATGTTTTTATTGAACACACCATGTAAACATTCACAGTGCAGGTGGAAAAAGTATGTGAACTCTTGGATTTAATAACTGGTTGAACCTCCTTTGGCAGCAATAACTTCAACCAAACGTTTCCTTGTAGTTGCAGATCCGACGTGTACAACGGTCAGGAATATTTCTTGACCATTCCTCTTTACAGAACTGTTTCAGCAATATTCTTGGGATGTCTGGTGTGAATTGCTTTCTTGAGGTCATGTCACAGCATCTCAATCGGGTTGAGGTCAGGACTCTGACTGGGCCACTCCAGAAGGCGTATTTTCTTCTGTTTAAGCCATTCTGTTTTTGATTTACTTCTATGCTTTGGGTCGTTGTCCTGTTGCAACACCCATCTTCTGTTAAGCTTAAGCTGGTGGACAGATGGCCTTAAGTTCTCCTGCAAAATGTCTTGATAAACTTGGGAATTAATTTTTCCTTCGATGATAGCAATCCGTCCAGGCCCTGATGTAGCAAAGCAGCCCCAAACCATGATGGGAAGAGGTTTTGATGTTTGATTTTTCCACACACAGTGTAGTGTGTTTCTTCCAAACAACTCAACTTTGGTTTCAACTGTCCACAGAATATTTTGCCAGTACTGCTGTGGAACATCCAGGTGCTCTTGTGCAAACTGTAAATGTGCAGCAATGTTTTTTTTGGGACAGCAGTTGCTTCCTCTGTGGTATCCTGTCATGAAATCCATTCTTGTTTAGTGTTTTACATATCGTAGAATCGCTAACAGGGATGTTAGCATATGCCAGAGACTTTTGTAAGTCTTTAGCTGACATTCTAGGATTCTTCTTCACCTCATTGAACAGTCTGCACTGTGCTCTTGCAGCCATCTTTACAGGATGGCCACTCCTAGGGAGAGTAGCAGAAGTGCTGAACTTTCTCCATTTATAGACAATTTGTCTTACCGTGGACTGATGAACAGCAAGGCTTTTGGAGATACTTTTATAACCCTTTCCAGCTTTATGCAAGTCAACAATTCTTAATCATAGGTCTTCTGAGAGCTCTTTTGTGTGAGGCATCATTCACATCAGGCAATGCTTCTTATGAAAAGCAAACCCATAACTGGTGTTTTTTTTTTTTATAGGGCAGGGCAGCTGTAACCAACACCTCCAATCTCATCTCATTGATTGGTCTCCAGTTGGCTGACACCTCAATCCAATTAGCTCTTGGAAATGTCATTAGTCTAGGGGTTCACATACTTTTTCCACCTGCACTGTGAATGTTTACATGGTGTGTTCAATAAAAACATGGTAACATTTAATTATTTGTGTGTTATTCATTTAAGCAGACTGTGATTGTCTATTGTTGTGACTTAGATGAAGATCAGATCACATTTTATGACCAATTTGAGCAGAAATCCATATCATTTCAAAGGGTTCACATACTTTTTTTGCAACTGTATATGCTTGAAAGTATGTATCACATACAGTAGCATAGGATTTGGAAGTGTATGCACAAAATTTTTTATTAAGGTATTTGTGATTATGTTATACAGGACAGGTACCACAGGTAATGTCACTGTTCGCAGTGTCTACGGAAAAAAGAAAGTACACTGGATGTCACTGATATTTTAGGGATGCGCACACTTCAAATAGGAGATGTGGCGCGAATAATTTAACTGTCCGCATCGGCCTATTACATGGTATTTATAAATATTTAAAAATATATATTGCTGTTGTCATTTACGTCTTCCTAAATGCTCCCTAAAAATCGTATTATTATACTCCCTACACTGTCTATCCCATCCTATGCACAGCTCTGCCTAACACTGAGCAATTTAGCGCAGGTTGCTCTACAAACATATATTGCTGCTGTCACACACAATAGTCCTTACAAGGATTTTTGAGTCTCTGAAACGTTTTGGTACCAAAAAAATATTCAATTACACTCCCTTACTATGCTCAGCTCTCCCTGACTACAAATGACCCGAAGATGTGTCATCGGGTGCTATATAGCATCCAATAACGCGTTCCGCCGGCCAATCACTGTAATGCCAGTAGCTAACATGGCTACTGGCATTACAGGGAGGGCAGTACTTACCTGCTCGTTTATTGGCTGCGAGCGGGGAGGAGACTTGAGCATGGCACTTGAGCACATGTGATACTCGGACAGGTGTTCGGCCGAGCATGCTTGATCATCACTAGTATAGGCACCATGTATGGTATGTTGTGAGGAGGCTTGCTGGAACACTGGCCTATACAAACAGCTGATTGGTGGGGGTGGCGGGAGTCAGACAACATTTACAGATATTGATGACCTATCCTGCGGATAGGTAATTATTATTGCACTTTCAATAAAATGCTCTGTTTTTATGCAAAGTATGATATACGTCTCATTTGTATGCCCCCCTTTTTTTTTTTGTATTTCCGTAAGGGGTGGCACTAGCTGCTAAAACGGTTGCTTACACTCAGGAACCCTTCACCCTCTCTAGCCTACAATTGTATGGCTGATTTTAAAGGGAATCTTTTACCAAAAAAATTCACTGATAAACCAGGCACAACGCATTATAGGACTAGCTCAGCTAACAGTAATAACCACTTTCACTTAGCGATCTGTTGCTTCATTCTGGAGAAAAAGTACTTTTAATTCATATGCAAATGAGCAGTTACATGCACCAAGATTAGGCCTTAAGCCGCATTGTACAAACCTTGCTCCTCCTGGTTCTCCCGCTCCTTCTTGATTAACGGGGATTCCTGCCTAGTCATCTTGCTTGGCCCTGCTAATCAAGAAGAAGAGGGAGGGTCTGGAAAAGAAAGCAGGAGAAGCAAGAGTGCACAGATCATTATCACATTGGAATTACCAGTCTGTCTGCAGACCTGCCAACCCTAGCATAAACACAATAGCAAGGTATGTAAGATTTACACTGGACATGGTTGCTCTCTAGCACTGGTGAGAAATACAACAGATGAAGCAAACTGTAGCTTGACTGTAACATAATATCACATTGTGATATCATAACTCAAAAGCCAAGTCAAGTAAAAGTTTTTTTGCAACTTTTTATTTAGCTTGCCAGTGCTCAGAGTACTTAGAAGATTCCCAGAAAAAGGGGAAATACCATACTCCAGAAAGAGCAGCAAATTCGCTTGGTGGTTTGTATAAGAGGGAAGGGTGTTCTAGTGTATAGTATGCATAACGAGGAGGACTGGTGGGGGGGGGGGGTCTGTATAGAGGGGGGTCTGGGCTCTGTATGAAGGTCTCCACTAAGTAGGTTCCTTTTTAAACTAGCACAATGTTTGCCTACTGGAACTTCATTTTGTCTTCTAGATCTATATACTGTACTATTTAACTTGTAGGACACAAATGTCTTTAATCTTCAAGTTCTTATCAACAATTATAGGTGTAACATGGTAGTATATGGAGCCCTGCAGCTTAAAGGGGTTGTCTGGGATTTTTATATTGATGGCCTTACCTCAGGATAGATTTTCAATCTCAGATTGTTGGTAGTCTATCTTCTGGCACTCCCACGATCAGTTGTTTGAAGAGGCCATGGTGCTCTAGTGAGTTCTGCAGCCTCCTCATAGCTTTACAAAACAGCGCTGCATATTACATTGTGGATGTGCTTGTTATTGCAGCTCATTCCCATAAACTTGATGTCATTGGCATAGGAAGAGGCTACAGTGCTGTAGTACCATAACTTATTCAAGCAGCTGGGGAGGTGGCCATTGTTATGGGCCACCTCCCATTGTTATGGGCAGTGAGTTTTGACCCACTGTGCCAACCAACCTGTTTGACTTTGGCTATTCCTGAGGGGCACTATCCTGGCAGTCCCATGGTTTTCATCCTTTAACCCCTTACAGGGATCTGGCCTTCGCTGTAGTGGAGCTACCAAGCTGCTACCTCTTGAAACAGCCTCAGTGTGGTTGGCTGCTGAGCCTCTGAGGTCAGAGACCCCTGTGTCAAGCACTGAGAGATCAGGCAATAATTGTAGTCTGGAAACAGGCAGAGGTCAATGCAGGCAGAGTACGTGTGAATCCATGAAACAGTTCAGAGGTCAGGCCAGTTGGCTCAGGGTCAGTGCAGTGAACAAGTATGGGTCAGGTCAGGCGACAGAGTCAGGATCAAGGAAACAAGCAGAAGTCGGTACACAGACAGACACATGGATTATTGCAGGGCATGGATTATTTAGCAGGGTTTAGCAAGCAAGTGAAACCAAAGGGAGTCTAATACTCAGGCCAGGGGTGGAACAAACAGTCCAGAATAAGCAGGAGGGCTGATGAGCTCATTAGTCAAAAAGCTGAACACAGAGCAAAAAAAGAAGGGGAATTAACCATTGCAGTGCTGCAGGGAGAGGTTCAATGAATAGAAACTAATATAATCACAGAAAAAGACCTAGCAGCCAAGCTGCAGCATGGGACACAGGAGTTTGGCAGCCATTCCTGGGAAGAAGCTAGGTGAGTGATGCAGTGCCTCTGCCTGCCCTGGATACTGGGATGACAACGGTCATGGAGCATTGCTGTAATAACCATCGACATAAAATTCTCAAAAAGTCCCTTTAAGCTGGCCATACACATTCAATAGAGGTTGCCCAAATTATTATACACCAGAGAACTGGTACAGCTGAGAAACATCTTAGAGACTGGAGGCTTGAATTAGGGAAGAGGTTAATCTTAGATTAGTGGCAGAAGCCAGTAGTTTGTATAGAGTTTGTATAGCAGTTATGTAACTGTTTTCTGCAGATTCTTAAAAATTTTGAAAAAAGTGGAAAATGCTGCTTTGACCAGGAGTTACTGTATGTCAGCTCCCGGAGACAACAGAAATTAGGAAGACACTTGAAATGTGGAACCATACAAGCAATCAATTCATAGCTATAAATAAAAACATTAATTATTAATTATAGTTTTTTCTCATTCCAACAATGAAAAAAGAACAAAGTGAGATTATATGATCTTGCAGATTTATATGTTTAGATTGTATCCAGTTTTTTTCATGCAATACATATTTTTTGCTTAATTGTAATATGTTAGAAGTCACACATTTGATAGTTCAGGTACAAAGACTTGAATTGTGCCAGTTGGCAAAAGATAGTAGGAAGCTGTCACTAAATGGCAGCAGCTGCTCATAGTTCTAAAGAACATGTCCCAGTCAGAGCCGAAAACTGATGGCATCCACAGTAATACTATCTTAATGGCCCATCTGCTGCTCTATAGAGTCCCTAGCTGCTTAGCTGCTGTATGGAGTCATAGGCATTTGACAGGCAGTCTCTAAATGCCAGATCCATATTGTGCAAAATACGTTTTTTTTTTTACCATTATTATTAATCAGACCGATAGTATTAATAGTAGTTAACAGCAGTTTTTTTTTATTAAAGAATCTGAGATTTTAATAGTGGCAATTATTTTTGCCTGTGATACATAATACAGTATATTCTAATACACAGCAGTGTATATATATATATATATGCTGTATATACACTGCTGCCCATAATTATTCATACCCCTGGCAAATTTTGACTTAAACTTACTTTTATTCAACCAGCAAGTATTTTTTTTTTACGAGAAATGACATAGGTGTCTGCCAAAAGATAATAAGACTATGTACAAGAGGCATTATTGTGGGAAAAAAATCATTTCTCAGCTTTTTTTTACAATTGCGCAAAAAATACAAGATGTTCCGCACTGTGTAAAATTTCAGGACGTGTTCGGAAGCCAAAAGTGACACCTGTGCTGGTCTGGAGGATAGTTAGAGAGGTGTAAAAGAATCCAAGGATCATCACCCATCCTGGTGAATCTGGGCTCTCCTGGTGGCAATGTCTCAAGGCCCAATGGACACTGGACACTGCACACTGCTGAGTTCTACAGATGTAGACCAAGGAGGATGCCACTTCTCCAGGGCACACAAAAGCTCACTTGGCCTTTGCAAAAGCTCACCTGGATGAAGAAGAAGACTTCTGGTCTTCTGTGTTATGGTCAGATGAAACAAAAATTGAATTGTTTGGTCACAATGATGTTTCCTTCATTTGGCGTAAAAAAGGAGAAGCCTTCAACCCAAAGAACCTAATGCTTTGGGGGTGTTTTTCAGCCAATGGACCAGGGAACCTAATCACATTAAACGGCACCATGAAAAAAGAGCAATACATGAGGATTCTCAACGACATCAGGCAGTCTGCAGAGAAACTTGGCCTTGGGCACCAGTGGACATTTCAGCATGACAATGACCCAAAACACCCAGAAAAAGTGGTGAAGAAATGGTTAGCAGACAACAACATTAACATTTTGGAGTGGCCCAGTCTGAGTCCAGACTTTAATCCAATTGAGAATCTGTGGAGGGAGCTAAAGATCAGGGTGATGGCAAGAAGACTCTCCAACCTGAAAGATTTGGAGATCATTGCTAAAGATGAATGGGCAAAAATACCTGTGGAGACATGCAAAAAGCTGGTCTGCAATTATAGGAAGCGTTTGATTGCTGTAATAGCCAATAAAGGATTTTTTATTGATTATTGAGAAGGGTATGAATAATTTCGGACTGGACACTTTTTGCTCAAATGTAAATATAAGCTGAGAAATGTTTTTCTTTTTTCCACAATAATGCCTGTTGTACATCGTCTTATTATCTTTTGGGAGACACTTACGGTATGTCATTTCCCGTCAAAAAATGACTTGCTAGTTAAATAAAAGTAACTTTAAGTCAAAATTTGCCAGGGGTATGAATAATTATGGGCAGCACTGTATATATATATATATATATATATATATATATATATATATATTTATCCTTACTCTGTAATAATTATGTACAAATACTGTGATAAGATGAATCATTGTAATTATATTTCTAAGGTCACATAACCAATAAAAACTATTTAATCATATCAAGCAATCATAGCATATACTAAAATTAGGGGTATAACTACAACCATAGCAGCCATAGCATCTGCTATGGTGCCCAAAGTGTCAGGGGGCCCGATTGCAAAGCCTGGCCTAGTATTGGAGGATGTGCACTATTACTTCCACTGTATGTAGTACATCCTCCACAGTCCTCTTCTACCTAGGATATCAACCCATCAGGTCAGGGAGGAAAGGGTTGGACTCATAGCAAGGACTATGGGAAAAGGAAAGCATCTGTACAATCCTGTCTGTACTGTGTCCTCCTGCTCCTCTATGTAATATACAGTAAGGTGCTCTGTGTTCATTCTTGACCTCATCACCTTCATGACTATCCTGGGATGGGGGAAGGTATAATAAATCTCTCAAGTGAAGAGACTGCCTGCCTGCCAGATCATAGAAGGTTAGTGTATGTGTAAGTGTGCACAGTATAAGTGCAATTTTGAGTTGTTCATTTTGGATGCTGTAGACTCACTTGCAACTAGCTCCATTGAATGGAGCTAAACTGTACACAGACACCTGCAGTAGCTTCAAACTACTTTTGTGAGCACACCACGCCAAGAACGACCCCTCTTAGCGTGGTCACAGCCTTAAACCATTGGCCGAGCGAACTGTTGTACTGAGTTCCATTAAAAACAGAGGGAGGCAGACACCACACATATGCCGCCAGAATCTTGGTGTGGAGTCGAAGCTGTGTGAAAGGCCTCGAAGACTGAAGGGGACCACCGGATTATCACATTCCCTACTTTTATGCTCATGTTATACCTATAATATTCATACTCAAGGGGCAGAGGGGCCCATTCACAAGTTTCCTAGTTAAACCCCTGACTATTATATAGCTGTTTATCATGATTAATACAGTATAAGCCTAAAAAGATAAGGCCAAAAATATTTGTGAATGATTGATTCCAGGTGAAATTGTAAGAGCTGGATGTTAGGTTTACAAATAATAATTTCATTATTTTTCTTTGTTTAGGTTCCGCTAAAATAAGCTAAAATTCGCCTATGCTGAGCAAAAACACTTTTTTTGTGCTAGGCCTAATTCACAGAGAGATTTCCAGGTGCAAATCTTTCCTTATCTCTGTGTAACTTCCACTCCTGGTTTTGGCTCACAATCACTGATGGAAATAACTGATCATAATAGCCTCATAATGGACTTCATCAAAACGGACATCTAATATAACAAGCTGAAAAATCTTTGGCTACTTTAATTTGATATATTTGAGCTATAATTTTGTGGAATCCTGATGAGCAGGAAATCCTAATTGTGATTGGCTGTTTTAAAAAGTCAAAGATATGTCACGTTTTAACTAATTCAGCAGAGGGGTTTCCCCTTTTCATTGGCTCAAGCATGTCACATGATAGAAGGATCGACCAAGGTGGTAGTTTGAACTGGAGGGAATCCCAAAGCTGATTGGCTGGTGTTTTATATGTGATTGTTTTTACTGTTCTGTCAGTACAATAAATACCTTGTGTATCGGAAGTCCTGGTCATGCTTCACCGTCTGCGGACTGTGTCCTTGTGTCCTCTTAGTAGAGGGGATTTGTGGCCTGCATTAAGGCCTGTTTCACACTGGCGCTTACTTGTTCCAGCAGGCTGATCATTACTATTAACTAATATTAATATGTGCCCCTTTTTTACTTAACATTTTCCACTCTAAAGGGCCCTTTACACTGGCCGATTCTTGGAGAGATGATCGCTAACAAGCGTTCATGGGAACGTTCGTTAGCTATTATCTAGAGGTGTAAAGGTTCCACCGATTATCACATCTCTCATGCGGTCACAAAAACGTTCTTTGCTGACAGCAGATTGTGCTGCGTAAACAGCACTCTGCTGCCGGCAAACATTGAGTCCGAATGGGGACGACAGATGGCATTAACGATCGCTCCTCCTCATACTGTGGAGAAGATCTCTGCATGTAATAGCAGCAGTCTCCTCCACTGATGAGCCTGCGCTTGTTGGGAAGGAACAGTATGCCCAACAAAATCGCCTGCCAAATTGGCCTTTGCAAAAGTGCCTTAAGTGGGGCTTTTATAGCATTGAGGATTCCTCTATTCACTGCATAGCAAGGATTATTTTTACTGGAAAAGAGAAGGCGGAAATAATGATAAATTCCATCTGTCTTCTTCTCAAGGTCACTGAGGTTGCAGAAGCAGGTGATTTCAACCTACACTATATATTTATGTTGAACAGCATTAACCCCTTAATGACCGGGCCATTTTGCACCTTCCACCAGACTGATCTTGCAAATTTGACATGTGTCACTTTATGTGGTAATAACTTTGGAACGCTTTTACTTATCCAAGCCATTCATAGACTGTTTTCTCATGACACATTGTACTTCATGTTAATGGTAAATTTGAGTCAATATGTTTTACCTTTATTTATAAAAAATAAATACAAAATTACAGAAAATTTAGAAAAATTTATCATTTTTAAAATTGGAATTTCTCGGCTTTTAAGGCAGATAGTGATACCTCACAAAATAGTTATCACTTTACATTTCCGATATGTCTACTTTATGTTGGCATCATTTTTAAAAAATGTCATTTTATTTTTTTAGGACATTAGAAGGCTTAGAATTTCAGAAGCAATTCTTAAATTTTTTAAGAAAATTTCTAAAACCCACTTTTTTAAGGACCAGTTCTATTATGAAGTCACTTTGTGGGCCTTACATAGTAGAAACCACCCAAAAATGGCCACATTTTAGAAACTATACCCCTCAAGTTATTTAAAACTGATGTTACAAACCTTGGTAAGCCTTTAGGTGCTCCACAAGAATTAAAGGAAAATGGAGATGAAATGTAAAAAAATTTTTGCAGATTTTCCATTTTAATCAATTTTTTCCTGTAATACATCAGGGTTAACAGCCAAACAAAATTCAATATCTATTAGCTCTGCAGTCTACAGTAACCCCATATGTGGTTGTTGAGTGCTATATGGGCGCACAGAGGTTAGAACAGATGGAGCACAACATGACTTTTGGAGGGCAGATTTCACTGGAATAACTTTCAGGGACTGTGTCACATTTGAAGATACCCTGAGGTACCCCACAGTGGAAACCCCAAAAAAGTGACCCCATTTTGGAAACTACACCCCCAAGGTGTGTTCAAGGGGTGTAGTGAACACTTTGGCCCAATATGCTTTTCATAGAATTTAGAAACCCTTGGCTGTAAAAAAAGAAATATTACATATTTTACTGAAAAATTTCATTTTAGGCCCAAGTTTTTTATTGTCACAAGGGGTAACAGGAGAAAGTCACACAACATTTGTTACCCATTTTCTCCTGAATACGGCAACACCTCATATGTGGTAGACGACTGCTGCATGGGCATACGGCAGAACACAATATGGCTTTTGGAAGGCAGATTTCACTGGAATAATTTTCAGGCGCTGTGTCGCATTTAAAGATACCCTGAGGTACCCCACAGTGGAAACCCCCAAAAAGTGACCACATTTTGGAAACTGCACCCTCCCAATTAATTTTTCAAGGGGTGTAGTGAGAACTTTGACCCAATATGCTTTTTATAGAATTTAGAAACCCTTGGCTGTAAAAAAAGAAAAATCACATATTTTAGTAAAAAATTTCACTTTAGGCCCAAGTTTTTCATTGTCACAAGGGGTAACATGAGAAAGTCACACAAAATGTAGTACCCATTTTCTCCTGAATACGGCAACACCCCATATATGGTAGTTGACTGCTGCATGGGCACACGGCAGAGCTTAGAACAGATTGAGCACGATATGGTTTTTGGAGTGCAGATTTTACTGGAATAATTTCCAGGCGCTGTGTCGAAGTTACCCTGAGGTACACCAAAATATGGCCCCATTTTGGAAACTACACAACATAAAGTATTCATCTAGGGGTGTAGTGAGAATTGTATTATTTTATGGTATTCATCTAGGGGTATAATGAGAATGTATTTTTACATTTTGGAGTTTGGCTAAGATTCCAAATTATAATTGGCTAATAATATAATGAAATGCGGAGTGTTAAAAAAAAGTGGATTGCATAATAAAAAAAAAATGGCCAAAAGTGCATAAAAGAAGTGAAAAAAAAATGTTACTTGATTAAATTAATAATCTAGGGAAGTATGGTAAATGCGGAAACACTGCTTAATGCAAAGTCCAGGCTTATCTGGATAGGTGTCACATTGATATGTGATATCCCGCCATATCTCATTCTTGTAAAATATTTTTTTTTCCACAGTAGGGGGCACCTCTGATGGTAAATGTTGCCCTGGGATAATTCTGCTGGCATGACTAGATGACGCTATTTCACTGCTATCCTGGTGCTGCTCTCCAAATATTTTTTTTTAATGATTTGTTCTTGAAAACCAAGATATGTCCCTTGGTTCGCTGCTTTTTGGAACATGACAAAATAATTATGCAGGGGTAATTGCATAAGGTAGGCTGCAAGTTTCTTAAACCAAATGTGGGATTTCCTGACCACGCTATAGGGCTGCAGCATTTGGTCTGCAAGGTCCACCCCATCCATTGTAATCCTGTATGCAGACAGGCTTACAGGCGGTGGCATTTGTGCCACGCACAGGAACAGGACTGTTACTGTCTGGATGTATAGATGTCATTATGAGGACATCTTTGTTTGCGGTCAGATATATCTTGGCACTGACACTTGTGCCAGAGATACATTCACTTGCCGCTGAACATGGCCATATATGTCTGGGATGCCTTTCTGGGAGAAATATTTCCTTCCGGGGATCTTCCATTGTGGTGTGCCAATGGTTAAACATTTTTGAAAGGCCTCCGAGTCCACCAGTTTATATGGCAGTAGTTGGTGGGCTAGCAGTTCCGACAACCCGGCGGTCAGCCGTTGGGCAAGAGGGTTATACGGCGTCATCAACTTTTCACGTTTGAACATTTGGGCCATGGAAGCCTGCCTTTTGCCAGATGAATGCGACGATGGCATGGTGGAAGGTGTAGTGGAGGACAAATGAGAGCAGAAAGAGAAGGAGAAGAGGCAGGATGTGGAGCGCTGGACGTGTGGCTTTGTGGGTTCTGATGGTGTTGCTCCCACTGGGCTCAGTGATGGCAGGCCAGGTGCCCTTTTAAGGCGGTCATCCCTAGGTGAGTGTTGGGCTTACCGCGACTTATGCATTGACAGCACAGGCTGTAAATGGCAACACTATTGTCAGCAGCTGACACGTTAAAAAAAGCACACACTGCGGAGCCATGTGCCGGCGTCCTGGGAGCGCCAAATGTGACCATGCATGGTGGATGGCTCGCTCCAGATACATTTGCAGTCTGCTTTTTGCCTCCTGTGCATTGCGAGTTCTGCCTGTTTCTCCTCCTTCTCCTCTCTATCTGCTGCTCTGTTTCTCCCTCTGAAATCTCTTCCTCTTTCTCTCTTGTGGGTACCCACGTGATGTCCATTGACACATTATCATCGTCACCTAAACCACCACTGACATTAGAGATCTTAGAGTAGGCAGCAACAGCAGGGACCACCCTCCTTGGGCTGATCTAGGTACTGTTTTCAGACAGCTGGGTGGCGGCCGTTGCTACCTCCTCTTCCTCATCCAGTATATTTATAGGGTAGGGAGTGTGTCCATGTGCTGAAATGTCTCAATTGGCTGTCCTGTCCCAACTGATGGATGTGTCATGGGTCACATTTCGGCGCAATGCGAAAGAATATGGCGCCGGTGAACATTGCCATATGTTCGCATGTTCGACGAATCACGAATGAGCAAAGTTTGCCGCAAAACGACAGCCGAGGCAATCTGCAAGGCCATCTCTATTTGTGGGCACTCTGACAGGAGACCACGACAGCACAGCTCTGATTTCCTGAAGTGTAACTGTAAGAATGAGGAGATCGGAGCTGCGCTGTGTGATTTTTTTTTTTCCCCTGCCGGCAAGCAGGACGCACTGCGATTGGACACTCAGATCTGAGTGACAAATCACAGCGATCATGAAACATGGACCGCTGTGCTTGGACCCCTGACGGGTGCCCGGACAGCTCTAAGCTTATGGCTAAACTTATTATTGGTGCACAATAAAATCCCTCATCTTCACTTACAAACACGTTTGACAAAGTGACAAGTGTGTTTGTGCAGTTTTAAAGGGGTTGGCCACTTTCTGGTTACTTTTGACCAACGTTCTTGTAAAATGTCTATACAGCACTTAGTAATATAGCCTTTCTGGAAATTCTGTGCCATTTTCTATATTTCACCAGGTATGCCCCCTTGTCTGCCAACCCTTTGATGTTGCCTTCACAGAAGTCTTTTCAATGAAATGGCTGCTGATGGAGGGTCATTTGACCAGGCAAATCACTCAGTCTCCTCCATTCAATACACTGCACCTGCTATATGCACTTCACTGCTGGGAGTTTAGTTAGTGCATTTGATCAGAGGAGGCTGAGTGATGTGTCTGGTCACATGACCCTTTATCAGCGGACAGGACCTCTATGTGGACAGCACAGAAGAAGGGGGTATGACTTAGGAAATATAGCAAACATCACAGAATATCAACAAAGGTTGTATTATATATTCGTACCAAAAGAAGACTGCATTGGCTTGTGCAGTAAGTGAAGTTGAATAAATCTTTCAAATATCACAGTCAGAGGTTCTGAGAATCAGGCAGTGTGGAAAAATTACCATACATTTTGTGTTCAGGACAAAGTCCTTAAGGGGTTGTGCAGTGCTACCATATTGATCAGCGAGGATCAGCTGTTTGAAGGGTTAGCAGTGCTCGTGTGAGCACCGGTTCTGCTTCAAATTTACCTTGTAATTTTGACTTCACACCGACATACTGGGTACAGGAGCACATTGTGTCACATGATTGGAAAATCCCTTCAGATTGGCTATTCAGTTTCATGAACCTTCCAGTCCGATTCAGCTAGAATACCAAACAAAGCACAAGTGCATTAACTATAATGATACTATACTGTGAAAATATGATCTTTTCATTTTTGTAAATCATTTCAAAATCCTGACATGATACACACTAAGTATGTTTCATGTGTACATTATGTGTAAGTCATTTATTTTGAGCATTTAACATTCTACATGTCTTCCTATGACATAACAGGCAGACTCCAATTATGTTTTCTTAAAAAAATGTAATATTGTGTGACAATAATTTATTTTCTTAATAGGTTTTCAGCTATTGCTTAGATCAAATGAAGTGCAGTTTAATTTGCATTCTTTGCTATTGTCTTTCCATTACGGTTTAAATAAAAAAAAAAAAATATTCATTTTTCATTTAGCCCTTTATTATTAATTTAATAAAATGATAAGACTGCGTTATTTCTGTTAATACTCAGCTTATTAAATTACATATTTTTAATGTAACATACTTAAAGATGCTATAATTCCTTGGGCTCATTAGTTGAATATATGCTTTTTCTCCAGCATGAGAATTTATTTACAATTTAATGTTAGCCCTGGATGCCAATTGCTCTGCCAATGAACGTATTTTATTTGTCATTTTAAAATTTACAGGGATTTTTTTTCTCCAGTCGAAACTGGGAAAACCACATGTATGTACAAGAAAACACCTCAAATTTCACAACCACCGCACATATATTGTATTTAACCTGTGTTACTTTTTGTGATAGTTGTGGACAGAAGTGTAATTCATAAATACCGGTACATTTTATTCCTGTCTTTCTAACCGTCTGTGACATGAGCAAAGTGCACAGCCCAAAAAATTATTAGTCTTATTTTGAAATTTAACCCCTTCCTGATGCAGAGATTGTTTTTTTTTTTTTTTCGTTGTCACACGCTTACTGATCATTTATTAATGACCTATGCTGAGGATAGGTCATCAATATTGGGAGCCTGAAGAACACCTTCAAAGGAGTTATCTCAAGATAGATTTAGACAGAAACTAGCAAGGATGTATCACCTATGTACATTTGCCTAGACTCCAACAGGTCTGTGGCACCCACCATCACTAGCACTCAAAGAAAGCACCATGCTAGTAAACATCTGGTTGGAAATTGGGCCAGCCATGGTCTGACCATACAGTCTCCAGAGAAAGCACTTTGTTTTTGTGTTTGTTGAAGATAATAGGTTATATGGCCAATAACAAAATAACAACAATATCTTGACTGAGACATGTTTTTAATAGTATAGTTGCACACATTTGAACTAATACTGTTCAGGCTGTATATCACGGTACATTATTTTTTTTTATCTCATATTTTACACATTCTCATGCCATATGTCTCAGACTCTAGGATGTCTATTAAAACCAATTAGTAACTAGCTGTTTTCTCATCCATTCATGATGCTACTGAAGCATACAGTAAGGGTACGGTTTCTGCAGGCAGTTCTGGAAGCCAAAACCAGGAATAGATCATAAAAGGAGAAAGAGTATACAAAAAGCTGACCATGTGGTCAGACCTTAAGTGAAACAAAAAGTTTGTGTTTTTCCTTAACCTGTCAAAATGTGAAAATGATGGAATCTAGCTTGTCCTATTCCTTAGTTCAGTCAAACCACACTGTTAGGGTGTGTTCCTGTTGAACACTTTTTCTCCATATAATACCCTCTGGGTTTAGAAACTAGGGGAGTAGAGTCATATTTCTGACTAATTTCTATACCTTCTCCTCTTTTATTTTTTTACTTCTTTTTTCCTCTTCCTTTTCATTGTCCTCTCCACCTTTTTTAGGTTACTGGTGAGCATCATGTTATTAAAGTTCTGCACTTTCAATACCAGGGGATTCAACTTACCATATCCCTACCATACATAACAAGTATTTTGACAGATGGTTTCATAGAACTAATCCAGGCTTGAAGTCTAGAGGGTAGTATTGCCCTGCATAGGTCCCTCTTGACTTCAAGACAGATTTTTGGCAGTCAAAATGGACTCTATGGGATGTTCTGAAACTCTGTACTCATGACAGACTGTTCAAAATTGACAATCTGTACTTCTCTAATCTGACTTTGCCAAAGGATTCCTGAAAGGGGGGGGGGGGGGGGGGATCACAACTTGGTTCTGGGCAGATCAATGGACACCTCTTTGGGCAGGTTTCCTGTAGCTGCCTCTCAATTACTCTCCCTTAAAGCTAGGCTTTTCAAAATGAGATTTGTAGATGTCTGGCGGGTGCTACACCCAGAAGTTAAAGATTACTCTTACTATTGTTTGGTTCATGAGATGTATAACAGAATTGGTTTCTTTCTGATCAGTTATCACTTGTCTTGTCAGTATACCTCACAAATGGGGAGTGTGGTGTGGTCGGATCATGCTTCTGTGTTCCTTTCCATCTCCCTACCTGATAGTGTCCCTAGGGAGTGAGATTGCTCACTGAACTTAGTCTGTGCCAGGCAGTGGAACAGACCATTTCAAACTTCCTTTTGTTTCATTCAGCTGATCTCACCTCTCTCCCCTTTCAGTGGGAATCATTAAAAGGTGTACTATGGGGGACTCTCATACAGCAGGGCACTAGACTCAAAAAAGAGAGGGCCTTTTCCATTATCTAACTTTTTATGCAAATCCAAGAATTAGAGACTTTGCATAAACGACAACAAACCTCCACCACTTTAGCATCCCTCTTCAAGGCCAGGACAGACCTGAGATGCCTTCTAGATCAGAAGGTTGAGTGCCATCCAGAATATAATATACAGACGTGGACAAAATTGTTGGTACCCTTTGGTCAATGAAAGAAAAAGTCACAATGGTCACAGAAATAACTTTAATCTGACAAAAGTAATAATAAATTAAAATTCTATAAATGTTAACCAATGAAAGTCAGACATTGTTTTTCAACCATGCTTCAACAGAATTATGTAAAAAAATAAACTCATGAAACAGGCATGGACAAAAATGATGGTACCCCTAGAAAACACAGAACATAATGTGACCAAAGGGACATGTTAATTCAAGGTGTGTCCACTAATTAGCATCACAGGTGTCTACAACCTTGTAATCAGCCATTGGGCCTATATATATGGCTCCAGGTAATCACTGTGTTGTTTGGTGATATGGTGTGTACCACACTCGACATGGACCAGAGGAAGCAAAGGAAAGAGCTGTCTCAAGAGATCAGAAAGAAAATTATAGACAAGCATGTTAAAGGTAAAGGCTATAAGACCATCTCCAAGCAACTAGATGTTCCTGTGAGTACAGTTGCACATATTATTCATAAGTTTAAGATCCATGGGACTGTAGCCAACCTCCCTGGACGTGGCCGCAGGAGGAAAATTGATGACAAATCTAAGAGACGGATAATCCGAATGGTAACAAAAGAGCCTAGAAAGACTTCTAAAGAGATTCAAGGTGAACTTCATGCTCAAGGAACATCAGTGTCAGATCGCACCATCCGTCGTTGTTTGAGCCAAAGTGGACTACATGGGAGACGACCAAGGAGGACACCATTGTTGAAAACGAATCATAAAAAAGCAAGACTGGAATATGCCAAACTACATGTTGACAAGCCACAAAGCTTCTGGGAGAATGTCCTGTGGACAGATGAGACAAAAATCGAAGTTTTTGCCAAGGCACATCAGCTGTATGTTCACAGACGAAAAAATGAAGCATATCAAGAAAAGAACACTGTCCCTACTGTGAAACATTGAGGAGGCTCTGTTATGTTCTGGGGCTGCTTTGCTGCGTCTGGCACAGGGTGTCTTGAATCTGTGCAGGGTACAATGAAATCTCAAGACTATCAAGGAATTCTAGAGAGAAATGTACTAGCCAGTGTCAGAAAGCTTGGTCTCAGTCGCAGGTCATGGGTCTTGCAACAGGACAATGACCCAAAACACACCGCTAAAAACACCCAAGAATGGCTAAGAGGAAAAAATTGGACTATTCTAAAGTGGCCTTCTATGAGCCCTGACCTCAATCCTATTGAGCATCTTTGGAAGGAGCTGAAACATGCAGTCTGGAAAAGGCACCCTTCAAACCGGACACAACTGGAGCAGTTTGCTCATGAGGAGTGGGCCAAAATACCTGCTGAGAGGTGCAGATGTCTCATTGACAGTTACAGGAAGCGTTTGATTGCAGTGATTGCCTCAAAAGGTTGCGCAACAAAATATTAAGTTAGGGGTACCATCATTTTTGTCCATGCCTGTTTCATGAGTTTATTTTTTTACATAATTCTGTTGAAGCATGGTTGAAAAACAATGTCTGACTTTCATTGGTTAACATTTATAGAATTTTAATTTATTATTACTTTTGTCAGATTAAAGTTATTTCTGTGACCATTGTGACTTTTTCTTTCATTGACCAAAGGGTACCAACAATTTTGTCCACGTCTGTATATACAAACCGGATTCCCAAAAAGTTGGGACACTATACAAATCGTGAATAAAAACGGAATGCAATGATGTGGAGGTGCTAACTTCTAATATTTTATTCAGAATAGAACATAAATCATGGAACAAAAGTTGAATCAGAATTTCATGGTGTCAACAAATCCCCAAAAAGTTGGGATAAGGCCATTTTCACCACTGTGTGGCATCTCCCTTTCTTCTTACAACACTCAACAGACGTCTGGGGACCGAGGAGACCAGTTTCTCAAGTTTAGAAATAGGAATGCTCTCCCATTCTTATCTAATACAGGCCTCTAACTATTCAATTGTCTTGGGCCTTCTTTGTTGCACCTTCCTCTTTATGATGCGCCAAATGTTCTCTATAGGTGAAAGATCTGGACTGCAGACTGGCCATTTCAGTACCCGGATCCTTCTCCTACGCAGCCATGATGTTGTGATTGATGCAGAATGTGGTCTGGCATTATCTTGCTGAAAAATGCAGGGTCTTCCCTGAAAGAGATGACGTCTGGATGGGAGCATATGTTGTTCTAGAACCTGAATATATTTTTCTGCATTGATGGTGCCTTTCCAGACATGCAAGCTGCCCATGCCACACGCACTCATGCAACCCCATACCATCAGAGATGCAGGCTTCTGAACTGAGCGTTGATAACAACTTGGGTTGTGTCATGGTCTTACCTTCTGCTGTTCTCCTTCGTTTGACATGTGCTGGCGGCCATCTTGGTTTCTGGGTTTCTTGTAGCCTCCCACCCTGCGGCTTCTCCTTCCCACTGGGAGGAGCTGGATGCCTAGCTCATATATATAGGAGGTCTGTGGCTTCAGTTCCTTGCTTGGTCCTCCTGTGTGCACATGCTTCTAAGACTGCTGCTTCTTCTGGTTCCTGATCCTGGCCTCGTCTGACTACCCCGCTGGTTCCTGATCCTGGCTTCGTCTGACTACCCTTCTGGTTCCTGATCCTGGCTTCGTCTGACTACCCCTCTGGTTCCTGACCTCTGGCTTCGCAAGACCCTGCTCCGGTTTAGCCATCCGTTTGGACTTTTGCTTACAGCTTGATTTGCAATAAAGCCTTCTTATTTCCACGTATCTCTTGTTGTACGTCTGGTTCATGGTTCCTTGACATTAGGACCAAGCCATGAATTCTGACGGTACAGGGCCATCCTCGCTACCTACGCTGGTTGCCAGACTTGATCAGCAGGATCACCTGTTAGGTCGGTTCGCTGTGGCGTTGCAAACCCTGCTTGAACGCACGGCTCATTTCGCTTCCGTTGCCGATGGGTCGGTTATCGCTCCTGGGCCCGCTCCTACTGCCGCTCCGGTTGTTGCGCCAGAGTCTACCCCGACACCTGTTGCTGCACCTGCGGTGTCTCGGGGTATGACCGGTTCTGCCCCCCTTCCACAGCGCTTTGGGGGAGAGCCAACTCAGTGCCGAGGTTTCCTTAACCAGGTGGGCATTTATTTCGAGTTGCTGCCACATGCCTTTCCTACTGAGAGATCAAAGGTGGGCTTCTTGATCTCGCTGCTCTCGGACAAGGCCTTGGCCTGGGCCAGCCCTTTATGGGAGAACAACAATCCGGTGGTTGCCGAGTTTTCCGGTTTTTTTGCTTCTCTTCGGAAGGTATTCGATGTGCCGGCTCGTGCTGCCTCTGCTGCGAAGCTCCTTATGTCCATCAGACAGGGTTCACGATCCGTAGCTGAATACGCCATTGAGTTTCGTACCCTGGCAGCAGAGGTGGGCTGGAATAATGAGGCTCTGGTCGCTGCTTTCTCTCATGGTCTCTCGGATGCCTTGAAGGATGAGGTTGCAGCTAAGGACCTACCAGTGGAGCTCGAGTCTCTTATTTCTTTCCTGATTTTGATTGACACCAGACTCAGGGAGAGACCTTCCTTTAAGGAGAGCCTGCGGAGGTCTTCTAACAGATTGGCGCCTACGTTTGCTGTCCCACCCGTGCCTCCCTCTCCTCCCACGCCTCCTGGGGATGACTTGTCTGGGGGTGAACCCATGCAGCTGGGGTTTGCTCGCCTGTCCGAGGGGGAGAGGGTACTCCGGAGACGCGAGGGCCGATGCATGTACTGTGGTCTCGGTGGGCATTTTCGGTTGGCATGTCCGAACCGTCCGGGAAAACGCTCGCACCTGAGATCCTGTCGGGGGCAGATCTTGGGTGGAGTCTCCTCGTCCCCGGTTTCCCGTGTTGACAAACCACTGATCACTGTTCTCCTCTCCTGGGTCGGGGGCTCGGTGACGACCCAGGCGTTGGTGGACTCTGGTGCTGGTGGTTTGTTCATTGATAGTGTGTTCGCTGCCGCCAATTCCATTCCTCTGCAGCCTCGAGGTTCCCCACTGGCTCTTGAGGCGATAGACGGCAGACCCCTTCTGCCGCCACACGTGACTCATGAGACCCTTCCAGTGGGGATAGCCATTGGTGCCGTTCACAGAGAGTCGGTCTGTCTCCAGATTATTTCGTCTCCACACTACTCGGTGGTCTTGGGGTACCCCTGGCTCCAGAAGCATAATCCGACTTTCGATTGGAGATCGGCCGAGATCCTCTCGTGGTCACCGCAGTGTGGGGCTAGTTGCATCCATGGGCCTGTCAAGTTGCTGTGTACTTCCTCGGACTCTCTGTTGCCTCCTGAATACGAAGAGTACCGGGATGTATTCGATAAGGTGCGCGCGGTTGCCCTACCTCCGCACCGCCCATACGATTGTGCCATAGAGTTACAATCTGGTGCCGTTCCTCCTCGTGGCAAGGTCTATCCACTGTCGGTAGCGGAGAATGAGGCCATGGAGGAGTACGTGAGGGAGGCGCTTTCACGCGGACACATCCGCAAATCCTCGTCCCCGGCAGGGGCTGGATTTTTCTTTGTGAAAAAGAAGGGCGGTGAGTTGAGGCCTGGCATCGATTACAGGGGTCTCAATCGCATCACGATCAAGAACGCTTACCCGATACCCTTGATTTCCGAGCTGTTCAATCGCCTCAAAGGGGCCACGGTCTTTACCAAACTCGACCTGAGGGCGGCATATAACCTGGTAAGGATCAAGGCGGGCGATGAGTGGAAGACCGCGTTTAACACCAGACCGGTCATTATGAATCCTTGGTTATGCTCTTTGGGTTGTGCAATGCGCCCGCAGTCTTCCAGGAATTCATCAACGATGTTTTCCGTGACCTGTTGCAGCAGTGTGTGGTGGTCTATTTGGATGACATTATGGATGTCAGACGAGTGTTGCAACGGTTACGAGAGAACAGGCTGTTCGGTAAGCTTGAGAAATGCGAATTTCACCGATCCCAGGTAACCTTCTTAGGTTACATCATTTCCGCTGAGGGGTTCTCCATGGATCCTGAGAAGGTTTCGGCTGTCTTACAGTGGCCCCAGCCCAGTGGTCTTCGTGCCCTGCAGCGCTTTTTGGGCTTCGCCAATTATTATCGGAAGTTCATCAGGGACTTTTCTATGCTAGCCAAGCCTCTCACGGATCTGACCAGGAAGGGCAGTAATTTCCAGGTCTGGCCGCTCGAGGCCATCCGAGCTTTTGAGGCTCTAAAGTCCGCCTTTGTGTCGGCTCCGATTCTGTCGCATCCCAACCCTTTGTCCTCGAGGTGGACGCGTCTGAGACGGGAGTAGGCGCCCTTCTGTCTCAGCGTAGAACACCAGAGGGTCCTCTGCTTCCTTGTGGGTTTTACTCCCGGAAACTGTCTTCCGCGGAGTGCAACTATCAGATTGGTGACAGGGAGTTATTGGCCATCGTGCAGGCCCTTAAAGAATGGAGGCACTTGCTCGAGGGTTCGGTGGTTCCGGTTCTCATCCTGACGGACCACAAGAATCTGACCTACCTTTCTGAGGCCAAGAGATTGACACCACGTCAGGCCAGATGGGCTCTGTTCTTGTCACGTTTTAATTACGTGGTCTCCTACCTACCCGGTTCCAAGAACAGCAGAGCGGATGCCTTATCACGGCAGTACTCCGAGCTGTCCGGGGAGGAGTCGATTCCGACTTCGGTCATACCTCCGAATCGGATCCTGGCCGCCATTCGCACCAGCCTGACCTCTCCCCTGGGTGAGCAGATTTTGGCGGCTCAATCTGGTGCTCCCTCTGGGAGACCCAACGGCAGATGTTTTGTGCCTGAGGAGTTGCGCACTCGGTTGTTGCGAACCTACCATAACTCCAAGGCCGCGGGGCATCCTGGAAAGAATCAGCTGTCCTGGGCTGTTTCACGTCTGTTCTGGTGGCCTTCTCTACGTTCCGACATCGCCGCATATGTAGCGGCATGCTCCGTTTGTGCCCAGAGTAAGTCCCCTCGGCACCTTCCATTGGGCCTTTTGCAACCCATAGCCACCGGGGAGCGCCCATGGTCACACCTGGGGATGGATTTCATTGTGGACCTCCCTGCATCCCGAGGCCATACGGTCATTCTCATGATTGTGGATCGGTTTTCCAAAATGTGCCACTGTGTTCCTCTCAAGAAGTTACCCTCTGCACAAGAGTTGGCCACGATTTTCACCAGGGAGGTCTTCCGGTTGCACGGTTTGCCCAAGGAGATTGTGTCGGATCGGGGGAGTCAGTTTGTGTCCAGGTTCTGGAGCGCCTTTTGCTCCCAGTTGGGGATTCATCTCTCTTTCTCCTCGGCCTACCACCCTCAGTCCAATGGGGCCGCAGAACGATCCAATCAGGCCTTGGAGCAATTCCTTCGTTGCTATGTCTCCGATCACCAAGACAATTGGGTTGACCTCCTGCCTTGGGCTGAGTTTGCCAGGAACACGGCGGTGAACTCTTCCTCTGGGACGTCTCCCTTCATGGCCAATTATGGGTTCCAACCTGCCGTGTTACCGGAGGTATTCTCTCCCCAGGATATTCCGGCTGTGGAGGATCACCTTTCCGTCCTACGTGCTTCTTGGGTACAGATCCAGAGGTCCCTTGAGGTCTCTGCGCAGCGCCAGAGACTCCAGGCTGATCGCAGACGAGCGCCCGCTCCTTCCTACCAGGTCGGAGACCGTGTATGGTTGTCCACCCGCAACCTCAACCTTCGAGTGCCCACTCCCAAGCTGGCGCCTCGCTTTGTTGGTCCCTTCCGAGTGCTTCGCAGGGTAAACCCGGTAGCCTATGCCCTTGCGCTTCCTCCTGACATGCGGATCTCCAACGTGTTTCATGTCTCCCTGTTGAAGCCATTGGTGTGTAATCGTTTCACTTCCTCGGTTCCTCGGCCTCGTCCGGTCCAAGTGGGCAATCGTGAGGAGTATGAGGTGGGCAATATCCTGGACTCACGCCTGGTCGGTTGCAGTTTTTGGTCCATTGGCGTGGTTATGGTCCAGAGGAGCGTTCCTGGGTTCCCTCCGCAGATGTCCATGCTCCTGCCTTGCTCTGAGCCTTCCACGCACACTTCCCTCAGAAACCGTTCCTTACTCCGCGGAGGAGGGGCCCTTGAGGGGGAGGTACTGTCATGGTCTTACCTTCTGCTGTTCTCCTTCGTTTGACATGTGCTGGCGGCCATCTTGGTTTCTGGGTTTCTTGTAGCCTCCCACCCTGCGGCTTCTCCTTCCCACTGGGAGGAGCTGGATGCCTAGCTCATATATATAGGAGGTCTGTGGCTTCAGTTCCTTGCTTGGTCCTCCTGTGTGCACATGCTTCTAAGACTGCTGCTTCTTCTGGTTCCTGATCCTGGCCTCGTCTGACTACCCCGCTGGTTCCTGATCCTGGCTTCGTCTGACTACCCTTCTGGTTCCTGATCCTGGCTTCGTCTGACTACCCCTCTGGTTCCTGACCTCTGGCTTCGCAAGACCCTGCTCCGGTTTAGCCATCCGTTTGGACTTTTGCTTACAGCTTGATTTGCAATAAAGCCTTCTTATTTCCACGTATCTCTTGTTGTACGTCTGGTTCATGGTTCCTTGACAGGTTGTCCTTGTCCTCTTTGGTCCGGATGACATGGCATCCCAGATTTCCAAAAAGAACTTTGAATCGTGACTCGTCTGACCACAGAACAGTCTTCCATTTTGCCACACTCCATTTTAAATGATCCCTGGCCCAGTGAAAACACCTGAGCTTGTGGATCTTGCTTAGAAATGGCTTCTTCTTTGCACTGTAGTTTCAGCTGGCAACGGCGGATGGCACGGTGGATTATGTTCACTGACAATGGTTTCTGGAAGTATTCCTAAGCCCATTCTGTGATTTCCTTTACAGTAGCATTCCTGTTTGTGGTGCAGTGTCGTTTAAGGGCCCGGAGATCACGGGCATCCAGTATTGTTTTACGGCCTTGACCCTTGCGCACAGAGATTTTTCCAGATTCTCTGAATCTTCGGATGATGTTATGCACAGTTGATGATGATAGATGCAAAGTCTTTGCAATTTTTTGCTGGGTAACACCTTTCTGATATTGCTCCACTATCTTTCTGCGCAACATTGTGGGAATTGGTGATCCTCTACCCATCTTGGCTTATGAGAGACACTGCCACTCTGAGAAGCTCTTTTTATACCCAATCATGTTGCCAATTGACCTAATTAGTGTTAATTGGTCTTCCAGCTCTTCATTATGCTCAAATTTACTTTTTCCAGCCTCTTATTGCTACTTGTCCCAACTTTTTGGGGATTTGTTGACACCGTGAAAATTTGAATCAACGTATTTTTCCTTTAAAATGATACATTTACTCGGATTAAACGTTTGATCTGTCATCTACGTTCTATTACAAATAAAATATTTACATTTGCCCTCTCCACATCATTGCATTCAGTTTTTATTCACAATTTTGTTTAGTGTCCCAACTTTTTTGGAATCCTGTTTGTGTATATATATGTATATTTATATATAAGCTTCTTTTATGAATATTCCAAGAAACCGGGGAAGACCCTTGCTTGCTTTATACACCCACACATTTCCAACACCTACATCCCATATATAGCCACTATGTGTCACAAACTAGAGAAAGTAGCAAGCAAGTTTAAGGATTACTACCAATCCCTCCATAATTTACAGGAACCATTATTGAATATTTCCTCAGTAGACTTCTTCCAACAAAGGGAAGATTATATTCAACAGACGGAACTGCCTACAATCTGAGAGGAAGACTCAGCCTCGTCAGAGAGTGAGTTTACATAACCAGGGATTTTTGTGATCAAAAATACCTCTCTCAAGGGGAAAAGTCCTTGCCTAGATTGATTCACTTTCCAGTTCTATAAATAGTTTCTTACTTCACCTTTAGTTAGTCTCCGGTTGATGTTCTTTCATGCCTACCCTATATGAGTGGGAATTATATAGTTTTTTTCTTTTGTTTTCTTTTTCTCTTGTTTTCCGTTTGTTTTAAAAATTATTAGAAAAACAAATTTGAAAAGGTTTTCCAGTCTTTTTTTTAATTTTTTATCTGATGACCTAGGTCATCAGTATTTGATTGGTGGTGGTCCGATACCCAGGGCCCCCGCCGATTAGCTGTTTCTAGCTGCTTACCAAGCACAGCGCCATACATTGTATAGCGGCTGTACTTGGATTTGCACTTAGTGTTAAGCGAAGTTCATGAAGTTACGCAACTTCATGAATAACTTACTTCAGCTCATCAGAGCCCATACATTCTAATACTGTATGGAGACGAATAAACGAGATGAAGCATCTCGTTCATTCGTCTCAATACAGTATTAGAATGTATGGGCTCTGATGAGCTGAAGTAAGTTATTCATGAAGTTGTGTAACTTCGTGAATAACTTACTTCGACTCATTGAAGCCCATCATACATTCTAATACTGTACTGAAACAAATCGATATGCAGTATCATTCCTAAGTTTGGAACGAAGCAACTTCAGATGAAGCATCCAAAGCTCGCTTTGCTCAACACTACTTGCACTCAGTAAGAAGATCAGTAAGAAACACTCAGAAAAAAAAACCCAGTTAAAAGTGAACAAAATTTACTATGTCTCTGTGTGTGGTCTACAACATTTAGACATATTTATTAATCCTAAAACCTGAAAGTGGCTCAAATTTTGGTGCAACTCTAAATTTGCTCATAGCAGGCTTTCTGACTTTCTTCTTATTTTTCTGATGCTAGAGTTATATTTAAAAAAATTAATTGAATTACTATTTTTGATAGTTTCAGAAACACAGTTTTACATATGTCAATCCTACCTATTTAAGGTACTTTGGCATGAGATACACTGCAGATTTGTTGTTGAGAATTTTCATGTGGTAATTCCATAGCATATTATCGTACCAGCAAAGTGGATGAGATTTTAGCAAATCTCATTCACACACACCTCTGAAATAATCCCACTGTTTAAATGTACCCATGGGGTGTATTTCAAAACTATAGCATACAAATTTATGCTGTGGATCAAAGTGAAATACCGTGAAATCCATAGCAAATCCACATGAAAATCTGCAGCAATTTATGCAGATTTTTCAATATATTTGTAGCAGATTTTGGTGCGGTTCAGTGGCAAAATCTGAATAGTATTTATTTCTGACACAATTTACATCTCATGTAGACATACCCTTCGACTGTGTTAGTAGCCAGGCCAAGACAGAATATTTTTTTTTATACTGGAGCAGAGCAATCCAACTAGCTCTTTCATGAGTCCCTTTCATTAATTTGACAAATCCATAGACTGCCTGTGAACAATTTAGGCTACTTTCACAGCAGCATTTTTGCTGGATTCGTCATGGATCAGCAAAAACGCTTCCGTCATTATAATACAACTGTCTGCATCTGTTTTGAACTGATCCGGTTGTATTATCTCTAAAATATCCAAGAAGGATCTGTCTCTAAAACCATTGTAAGTCAATGGGGGATGGATCCGTTTTGTTTTGTGTCCGAGAAAATGGATCCGTCTCCATTGACTTACGTTGTGTGTCATGACGGATCTGTCTTGCTCCGTACCACATCGCGGACAGAAAAAAACGCAATGGGGACTCAGTCAAACAGAACGGAATGCATTCTGGTGCATTCCGTTTTGTTCAGTTCAGTTTTTTCCCCATTGATAATGAATGGGAACAAAACTGAAGCATTTTCCCTTCCCCCCCGCTATTGAGATCCTATGACGGATCTCAATAGTGGAAAGGGTAAAGCGCAGATGTGAAAGTAGCCTTAGACAGGATTAGTAAATCTGCTCAATTTGTTTGCAAAAATATAACATCCTGATGTCAGAAACAATATTATAGAGATGGTGGTATACATTACTGTTGCAGAAGTCCCTTCTCCTGACTCAAGAAATGATTGATTTGTAATATAGCTTAGTTTTATAAAGAGATTCTTCAGCAGATGTAGTGTGTATTATAAAGTAGTGTGTCCCAGCTGCTGCACAGCAATCTAATATACTGTACGCGTCTGCTGCTGCAGAACCTCATAATACACACCAACTACTACAGACATTTTACTGAAAACTAGTACCCTAAGTTCACACCTGAGCGTTTTACAGCACGTTCAAACGCGCTGTAAAACGCTAAACACGTGAAAACCAATGCTTCCCTATGGCCCTGGTTCACACTTGAGCGTTTTACAGCGCGTTTGAACGCGCTGTAAAACGCCCCGACGCATAAACAAGTTCTTGAGCTTTTTTTGGGGCGTTTGTCGCGCGTTTTGGCCGATAGACTCATTGGACAACACTGCAGTCAATCACACAAACGCGCATCAAACGCGCTATTACTATTGCAAAAAACGCGCATAAAAACGCGCGACAAATACGCGCGAAAAACTCGCGTCTCAGAAACGCTCAGGTGTGAACCCAGGGGTAGTGAAAGTGTTTCATATCAATCAATCAAGGGGAGACAGGAAATGCCACTTTTCTCCTCAAAAAGAGGTTGTCCAGCAACTGAGTCTTTTTTTATATAATGTAACCCATGTCATAGATGATAAAGAATATTGGACATAACCTTGGAGTTCATAGCTTTTGCACTTGTTTTTCTATAATCACAGATCTCATCGGTGGGTTCTAGTATTCTTAGGGCTCTTTCACATCTGCGTTATAGTCTTCCGGCATAGAGTTCCGTCGTCGGGGCTCTATGCCGGAAGAATACTGATCAGGATTTTCCTAATGCATTCTGAATGGACAGTCCGTCCTTCAGGATGCATCAGGATGTCTTCCGTTCCGGAACGGAACGTTTTTTGGCCGCAGCAAATAGCGCAGCATGCTGCGCTTTTTGCTCCGGCCAAAAATCCGGAACACTTGCTGCAAGGCCGGATCCGGAATGAATGCCCATTGAAAGGCATTGATCCGGATCCGGCCTTAAGCTAAACGTCGTTTCGGCGCATTGCCGGATGCAACGTTTAGCTTTTTCTCAATGGTTACCATGGCTGCCGGGACGCTAAAGTCCTGGCAGCCATGGTAAAGTGCAGTGGGGAGCGGGGAGCAGCATACTTACCATCCGTGCGGCTCCCGGGGCGCTCCAGAGTGACGTCAGGGCGCCCAAGCGCATGGATCACGTGATCGCATGGACACGTCATCCATGCGCATGGGGCGCTCTGACGTCATTCTGGAGCGCCCCGGGAGCCGCACGGATGGTAAGTATGCTGCTCCCCCGCTCCCCACTACTACTATGGCAACCAGGACTTTAATAGCGTCCTGGCTCCCATAGTAACACTGAACGCATTTTGAAGACGGATCCGTCTTCAAATGCTTTCAGTACACTTGCGTTTTTCCGGATCCGGCGTGTAATTCCGGCAAGTGGAGTACACGCCGGATCCGGACAACGCAAGTGTGAAAGAGGCCTTAGGCCCCTTTCAAACAGGCGAGTTTTCCACGCGGGTGCAATGCCTGAGGTGAACGCATTGCACTCCCACTGAATCCGGACCCATTCATTTCTATGGGGCTGTGCACACGAGCGGTGATTTTCACGCATCACTTGTGCGTTGCGTGAAAATCGCAGCAAGCTCTATTTTGTGTGTTTTTCTCGCAACTCAGGCCCCATAGAAGTGAATGGGGCTGCGTGAAAATTGCAAGCATCCGCAAGCAAGTGCGGATGCGGTGCGATTTTCACGCACGGTTGCTAGGAGACGATCGGGATGGGGACCCGATTATTATTATTTTCCCTTATAACATGGTTCTTAATGCAGAATGCATAGTACAATAGCTGGAGGGCTTAAAAAAAAATATATATTTTAACTTGCCTTAATCCACTTGTTCGTGCAGCCAGGCTTCTTTTCTGCCTTCATCTGTGAGGAAAAGGACCTGTGGTGACGTCACTGCGCTCATCACATGATCCATCATGTCACTGCGCTCATCACATGATCCATCTTCTGTAAAGAAGTCCCGTTCGAGTCTGGGTACCAAACATGACGATTTTTCTCACGCGCGTGCAAAACACATTAAAATGTTTTGCACTTGCGTGGAAAAATCTTACATTTTCCCGCAACGCACCCACATCTTATCTGGGTCAAAAACATGACGCCCGTGTGAAAGAGGCCTTAGACTTTACATTAGAGAAAATCCCATGTAAGAAACACATTAGGGTGAGAATTTATTAGGACTGTCATTTCTGATTCCAGTCTTAATAACTTAGCTGGCATACAATGCCTCGAAATAATTAATAGGGGCACGACTCTTAATACATTTTGTGCATTCCGAAGAAGTCCATGTGCCAGGACTTATATCTATGTCAGCAAAGATTGAGCATTAGATTTCAGGAGAAATATGCACCAGTTTTTCCCATCTTTGTAAAAAGTGGATGGGGCAAAAGTTGCCAAGGTGCAGCAAAAGTGGGAAATATCTCACATTTTGTCACAAAACTGAACTTGCATCAAATGTTGCAACTTTTCTACACCAGGAAACTGGCGCAGAAGCTTGATACATCCCCACTTGTATATACCCTAACAGTTATTTTTGTTAAACATAAGCTTTTATAAGCTGTATTTCTTTTTGCACAAATTTCAATTTTATTACATTCTACATAAACTGCATCATGAGGAAAGTAAAGAGGAATGTTTGTTTGCTGCTTTCTTGTTTTATTTTAATACACCCCTCCTAATGTTTGTAGTTAATCTAAAAGGTTACAAATCTTTTGCGTGATAGGAATATTCCTATGTGGAGTACATAACAGTTTTAGTAGGCTACCTCCAATAAACAGCAGACTGTTTCCTGCAGCTATTTCTAATTATATGCGTGTGATTTTATTGAAGCTTTGTGGACATTAAGAAACGCATATTTGTTTTATGTGTTATTGTACACTTGCAAATCAAAGCCTTGCAAGATCATAGCCATGTCTCCATAACCTTAATTGGAAAAACTAGCCTTTAGGGTTTTGAAATGTCATGTACAAATTAAGGCCTAATACTAATTCATTAATTAGCGTTGCTTTTTATTACTTTCTGAACCATAGCCGTACTGTTATTTATGTATTCATGAATTCATATTTTCTTTTGTTTTTCATTGATTTTCTTCTATTGATTTTGTTTACATATGGGATATTTGATATTATGTTGGACTAGTTGAAGGAAACAGAGGTAACACCAGGGCCCTGTTTACTAGCCCCTCTGCCACATAAAACGACAACAGTATTGAAATGAAATATGGTAGGTTATGGACATGTTAGGGCCCAAGAACTTCAAGTTACACATTTGTTTGGACCAACTCCATGATATGATGATTATTTTATACTTTGCACAAAATTAACCTGGGAGATGCTTTTTGAAAGTTGTGTTTTGGCAGTAAACCAGTTTAATGCTATGCAGCAAGTAAACAACCATGCAAATTGCTGCCGTTCAGTTCCCCAAAAATACCATAGCTAGTAAAGCTTGCATGGCAGTGGTAGGTGGAAGAGGCCACTAAATTGGATAAGCCCTGGTAACAGTAATTTTCAATTTTGCAACTAGTATAATTCATCCCTTATGACAAACGTGAGATCATATTTATATAAATATAAATATCTTTAAGACTTAAATGGGGTTGTCTCACTTTAGTAAATGGCATTTATCATGTAGACAAAGTTAAAGGGGTTCTGCACTTTTATTTAACTGATGATCTATAATCTGGACAGATCATCAGCCTCTGATCGGCGGGGGTCCGACACCCAGGACCCCCGCCAATCAGCTGTTTGAGAAGGCAGCGGCGCCGCGGCTTTCTCACTGTTTACCGCCTGTCCGCCGGCCCACTGACGTCATGACTAGTATCAACTAGCGTGGGCGCGGCTAAGCTCCATTCAAGTGAACAGAGCTTAGCCCCGCCCACGCTAGTTGATACTAGTGGTGACGTCAGAGGGCCGGCGGCCTGGCAGTAAACAGTGAGAAGGCCGCGGCGCTGCTGGAGCGCCGCTGCTGGAGCGCCGCTGCCTTCTCAAACAGCTGATTGGTGGGGGTCCCGGGTGTCGGACCCCCGTCGATCAGAAGCTGATGATCTATCCAGAGGATAGATCATCAGTTAAATGAAAGTGCAGAACCCCTTTAATACAAGGCGCTTACTAATGTATTGTGATTGTCCATATTGCCCTCTTTGCTGGCTGGATTCACTTTTCCATCGTATTACTCAATGCTCATTTATCAGGGGCTATGGCTACCAGATACGAGGTGGCCGGGTGAGAGCTGCTACACATGACTGCTTATGCACGCTCCCACAATTCCAACCTCCAGAAATACCAGCAATGAGATCAAGCCAGCAAAGGAGGCAATATGGACAATCGCAATAGATTAGTAAGAACCTTTTATTAAGTTTGTCTACATGATGAAAGACATTTGCTGAAGTGAGATGATCCCTTTAATTTAATTTATACAAGCTATATGAAAATAAAATTATCGTCAAATCAAATTCAAAATAACTGAAAGATATCACTTCTGAAATAGGAAATATAATAAGTAATACATTCTGCTTCTAAGCAGCACCATGAGGGAAATTTTTAAAGACTGGTGTAATGGAAAACAGGCTTATTTGCCCACAGCAACCAATCTGATTCCACCTTACGTATTTTAGAGCTACTTTGGAGAATAAAAGGTGGAATCTGATTAGTTGCTTTAGGGAAATAAGCCAGTTTTCCATTACCCCCATTTTGCTAAATCTCTTATGTTTTTCAGGCCAAACAATGCACAAAGCTGTACAGTGTTGGAGAAATGTCCAAACATCCATCCCCATCTGTTCACATGCTAGCCCCTATAAAAACACTTGAATGTTTAGGGGATTATATTATATATTATAAGTGACAATGCTAGACTCCTAATATTGCAACTTACAATTATTTGTTGTTAATGAATATTTTCATTATTCATCATTATTTCATCATTTTCTTAATGTTCAGCCATGTATAACATGGTGGATCAGTAATTATCACATGGGCTTTGGTGTGAGGCACCCGAGGCTCAAATCTGACCAAGGACAACATCTGTATGGATTCCTTATGTTCTCCCTGTGTTTGTGTGGGTTTCCACTGCTTCCTCCGTTTTAAAAAATTATTTTGGGTCCAATTCACATAAATCAGTTGTCAGATTCAATTTGTATAATAATAAATTCTATTCCAATCCGTTTCAACCTCTTTAATGCCAAGATAGCATTACTGATGCCAAAGTGGCATATATGGATATGAGTAAATGCATTGTAGCTGGTGGTAATAAACAGTCTGTTTAAAAACACACTGCACTGTCTGATTTTTTATTTATTAAACAATGGTCCAAAAATGTATCCCACTTTGGTGGCAGATGCAGAAATAAAATGTATAAAACAGCCTTTAGTACGTTGCCTTTAGTACTGTTGGTGGCAGATGCCTTCTTCCCTGTCTTCTTACCTGACCTGCTAACCTAAAATATAAGAAAAGTCATAGCGTAGCCGATGTGTAAGGAAGGGGGCTCCATGGGAGAAAAAAAATAAGAGAAGTATTGGGTTTAAGAGAATAGAATGAGAAATAAAAAATAAGATGAAAGATTACAAATAATAAACAAAATTTACTTCTTTCATAGAAAGGCCCCAAAATACATTCTCCTAATACTTCTTCACCTATTATATTTATTTATATATATTTTTTTAGTTATATTGCACTTTATCATTTATTTATTATATTTATGTATATATAGTATTTTTTTTCTCAGCTCCTACTACGAACTAGGAGCACACAAGAAATTATAGTAAATTTTTAATGCATTCAGTCCCAGTTAAGTAATAATGCTTATGGTACATAATTTACCAGTTATATGCAATCTTTGACCTGAAAAAAATAGTGCAAGGAAAAATAGGTCCTGCTAAGAGGCAGAATGTAAGGAATGTATTACTGACCTGTGCCGGCAGTCATGTGTTTCAATTATTTTCAGGAATCCATTTATCAAATAAGTGAAGCGATCTGTGATGTCAAGTTCAAGCTGGGGTTACTGCCTTTCTACATCTGATATGATGTATCTTCAGTAGCTGTTTAATTGAATTACTCAATTTATTTTTCAAGCAACAATGCTCTACCAAGAACCATGACATTAAACAATTAAAAACGAGTTTAAAAGTCAGCATTATGTGTAATTCATCATTTCGGCAAACCATCACGTAGGCCTAAGGGTCTGACAATTCTTGATTCAGGAAAGCAATATCAATAAAGGAGCAAATCACTTGTCCGGAGTGAAATGTCAGAAATCAGAATAATATTTTTTTCCATCTTTTCCATTGTCATTAACAATTATAATAAGACCTTACATATTGATAAATCATTATGACATAGAACAAAAAACAAAACAAGAAAACTGACATTTTTAAATGTAAGATTCCTTTGTATTTTTGCAATTATTTTCCATGTATAATATACAATAATGTTTATGAAAAAAATGAATATGCAATAACATTTGCAATTGCTGCCTTACAACATTGCTGAAGAAGAGTCAAACATATCGGCAACCCCTTCACAAAGATAAATAGATAAGAGACCCAAAAAACTGCTGACTTCACCAAGTGGGGCAACTACTGATCCTGTGAGCAAATTGATCCTGATCATTTGCAGGAGAAAAAAAAAATCAATCATTAAAGGGGTTGTCCGGGTTCAGAGCTGAACCCGGACATACCCTTATTTTCACCCCGGCAACCCTCCTGAGCCTGGCATCGGAGCATCTCATGCTCCGATGCGCTCCCGTGCCCTGCGCTAGATCGCGCAGGGCACAGGCTCTTGTGTTTTCAATAACACACTGCCGGGCGGTAACTTCCGCCCAGCAGTGTGTTCGGTGACGTCACCGGCTCTGAGGGGCGGGCTTTAGCTCTGCCCTAGCCGTTTTACTGGCTAGGGCAGAGCCAAATCCCGCCCATCAGTGCCGGTGACGTCACCGGGCTGCCTGTCAGCCCCATAGAGAGCCCGGTATGTCACCGGAACTCAGAAAAATGCCTTTGCCCTGCGCGATTTAGCGCAGGGCAAAGGAGAGCATCGGAGCATGAACTGCTCCGATGCTCATGTCAGGGGGGCTGCCGGGGTGAAAATGGAGGGATGTCCAGGTTCAGCTCTGAACCTGGACAACCCCTTTAAGGGAGTTTTTCCCCAGAGACCTCCCTTTCAAACCAAGAGTACAGTTAGTTGTAGGTCACCTGAATAAACCTTGGCTTGGTTCCTGAGACTGGGTTCTCTTGCCTCTATACCGCCATGACCAACTTAACCCGCACCTACTGTGTCCTTCTCCCATACCATGTAGATTGTAAGCCCTCACGGGCAGGGCCCTCTCTCCTTCTGTACCAGTTTGTAACTCATTTTGTTTATGATTAGTGCAATTGTCTGTATTATGTATGTGCACCCCTTATCATATGTACAGCGCTATGGAATGAATGGCGCTTAAATAATAAATAATAAATAATAATAATAATTTCGGCAAACCATCACGTAGGCCTAAGGGTCTGACAATTCTTGATTCAGGAAAGCAATATCAATAAAGGAGCAAATCACTTGTCCGGAGTGAAATGTCAGAAATCAGAATAATATTTTTTTCCATCTTTTCCATTGTCATTAACAATTATAATAAGACCTTACATATTGATAAATCATTATGACATAGAACAAAAAACAAAACAAGAAAACTGACATTTTTAAATGTAAGATTCCTTTGTATTTTTGCAATTATTTTCCATGTATAATATACAATAATGTTTATGAAAAAAATGAATATGCAATAACATTTGCAATTGCTGCCTTACAACATTGCTGAAGAAGAGTCAAACATATCGGCAACCCCTTCACAAAGATAAATAGATAAGAGACCCAAAAAACTGCTGACTTCACCAAGTGGGGCAACTACTGATCCTGTGAGCAAATTGATCCTGATCATTTGCAGGAGAAAAAAAAAAATCAATCATTAAAGGGGTTGTCCGGGTTCAGAGCTGAACCCGGACATACCCTTATTTTCACCCCGGCAACCCTCCTGAGCCTGGCATCGGAGCATCTCATGCTCCGATGCGCTCCCGTGCCCTGCGCTAGATCGCGCAGGGCACAGGCTCTTGTGTTTTCAATAACACACTGCCGGGCGGTAACTTCCGCCCAGCAGTGTGTTCGGTGACGTCACCGGCTCTGAGGGGCGGGCTTTAGCTCTGCCCTAGCCGTTTTACTGGCTAGGGCAGAGCCAAATCCCGCCCATCAGTGCCGGTGACGTCACCGGGCTGCCTGTCAGCCCCATAGAGAGCCCGGTATGTCACCGGAACTCAGAAAAATGCCTTTGCCCTGCGCGATTTAGCGCAGGGCAAAGGAGAGCATCGGAGCATGAACTGCTCCGATGCTCATGTCAGGGGGGCTGCCGGGGTGAAAATGGAGGGATGTCCAGGTTCAGCTCTGAACCTGGACAACCCCTTTAAGGGAGTTTTTCCCCAGAGACCTCCCTTTCAAACCAAGAGTACAGTTAGTTGTAGGTCACCTGAATAAACCTTGGCTTGGTTCCTGAGACTAGGTTCCAGCACATTTGCATATAATGAAAAATGTTCATATCTCAGGAACAGAGCAAAAGTAAAAACACCTTTCATTAAGGTGATCTGGCACCTGGCTTGATAGTGAGGTCTCTGGTGAAAGGCTCTCTTTAAGATGGCTGCATATATGTTGGGATCTGCTAAATACAGATGACGTCCGTGTAATGTCCGTGTGATGTCTGTGTTGCATACGATTTTTGATATTTTGACTCTTCATAGTAAGGTCTCTGGTGACAGGCTCCCTTTAATAGCTGAAAACTATATAAATTCTCATTTATAGGTCTCTGCAACTACATTTTAAGAGAGTTATAAGACTGCAGGCGCTTCTTTATCTTTATTGAAAATGGGAAGTCCCACTGGTGGGGCCTGACCAAACTCATTCTATGACATTTCAGTCTATTGGGCAATATTTATTTGTCATGAGGGCAATTGCAAGAAGAAGGGTGGGAGCTTATGGATTGCCTAGTGGGCAAAAATAGAAGCTGCTACTTCTTATATTTTACAATATATGAAAGATACTAGGTACTTGATATCTACCCCATCTTCTAGAGAATCCAAGAAAAAGGTCCTTGCTACATGCTATTAATCATATTGAGAGACTCTCCATTCTATTGCCCATTCAAGAGAGTCCCCATAATGATGGAGAACTGTCATATGTTGGCATGTGTGACATGGTGTTTGCAGCCCCATGGTTGTCACCTACAAAAAGCTCACTGTTCTGGTGACTGATTCTTATGAAATAATTTCAATATGTTAACATATAGCAAAAGGGTCATTACTAGAGTTGAGCGGACACCTGGATGTTCGGGTTCGACCGAACTTCACAAAAAAGTTCGAGTTCGGGACCCAAACTTGACCCCAAACCCCATTGAAGTCAATAGGGACCCGAACTTTTGAGCACTAAAATGGCTCTAAAAATGACATGGAAAGGGCTAGAGGGCTGCAAACACCAGCAAAATGTGGTTAAGAGCATTGCAAGTGCTCTGCAAACAAATGTGAATAGGGAAATGACTTTAAATAACATAAAATAAGTAAAAATAAATAATAATCTTGATCTAGGAGGACGAGGTCCATATAGATTAAGAGGTTGAGGAGGCAGTGGTTGTGGCGGTGTAGGTGGAAGCGGCGGTGGAGGAGGTTTTTGGTTTTAATATTTTTATTTTTTATTTAGGGTTCACTCCAAAAGAGTGTGAAATATCCAAAATACAAGAATGAGCAATTGAGCTGTAGTATAACAACAATGCCTGGTTAAGGCCGGTATACATGTATATTCTGGACAAGGTACGGACAAGTCCTGTGGGATCCATGCCTGGTTCATTTTAATTAACGTGAGCTTGTCCACATTGGCTGTGGACAGGCGGCTGTGCTTGTCTGTGATAAAGCCCCCCTGCCGTGCTAAACACACGTTCAGATAATACACTGGCTGCAGGGCAGGCCAGCACCTTCAAGGTGTAAGAGGCAAGCTCAGGCCATGTGCCCAATTTGGAGACCCAGAAGTTGAAGGGGGCAGACCCATCATCAGTACGTGTAGGCGTGTGCACACATACTGCTCCACCATGTTGCTGAAATGCTGCCTCCTGCTAAGACGTTCCATATCAGCTGGTGGTGCTGGTTGTTGTGGCGTGCTGACAAAGCTTTTCCACATTTCGGCCATGCTAACCCTGCCTTTTGAGGTGCTGGTGGTGCCCCAGTTGTGTTGGCGATCTCTTCCTCCTTGTCTGCCTTTTCCTTGTGCTTCCACTGTGTCTCCGCTGTCAGGTAGAAATGCCACCAGCAGCGTGTCTACCAGCAGGCGTTTGTACTCGCGCATCTCAAGATCATGCTCCAGTGAGGGAAATAAGGACGGTACGTTGTCCTTGTAACGGGGATCCAGCAGCGTGGCCACCCAGTAATCAGCACAAGTTGGAATGTGGGCAACTCGGCGGTCGTTGCGTAGACACTGCAGCATGTAATCGCTCATGTGTGCCAGGCTGCCCAGAGGCAACAAAAAGCTGTCCTCTGTGGGAGGTGTATCGTCTGTGTCCTCTGTATCACCCTAGCCACGCACCAGTGATGGCCATTAGCTGGTCTGGGTGCCACCCTGCTGTGAACATGGTTTCTCCACCTCCATCTCCTCCTCATCCTCAACCTCGCCATCCTCCAGAACTGTGCCCTGGCTGGACAATTGTGTACCTGGCCTTTGTGGGTGCAGGAACCCACCCTATGAAATTATCCTTCTTCCTCCTCCTCCTCCTGTGCCACATCCTCTTCCATCAGTGCCAGCATCGTTTTTTCAAGGAGGCATAGAAGTGGGATAGTAACACTGAGAACGGCGTTATCGGCACTGGCCATGTTGGTGGAGTACTCAAAACAGCGCAACAAGGTACAGAGGTCTTGCATGGAGGCCCAGTCATTGGTGGTGAAGTGGTGCTGTTCTGCAGAGCGACTCACCCGTGGGTGCTGCAGCTGAAACTCCAGTATCGTCTGCTGCTGCTCACACAGTCTGACCAGCATGTGCAAGGTGAAGTTCCCACCTTGTGGGCACGTCGCATATGAGGCGGTGAGCGGGAAGGCCGAAGTTACGCTGCAGCGCTGACAGGCGAGCAGCAGCAGGGTGAGAAGGCCAAAAGCGCGCACAGACGGCCCGCACTTTATGCAGCAGCTCTAACATATCAGGGTGATTTTTAAGGAATCTCTGCATCACCAAATTCAGCACATGCACCAGGCAAGGGATGTGCGTCAAACCGGCTAGTGCCAGAGCTGCTACGAGATTTCGCACACCACCATGCCTGGCTTGAGGCTCACTGGCACCAACCACTCATCGGTCTGTTGTTCAAGGCCCGTCCACAGCTCCTGGGCGGTGTGGAGTTTGTCCCCCAAACAGATTCGTTTTAAAACTGCCTGCTGTCGTTTACCCCTGGCTGTGCTGAAGTTGGTGGTGAAGGTGTTACGCTGACCAAATGAGGAGCCGGTAGAGGATGAGGAAGTGGAGTAGGAGGAGGAAGCAACAGGAGGCAAACTGAAGCGCCCTGCAATCCTCGGTGGTGGAAGGACATGCGCCAAGCTGCTATCTGCCTAAGGCCCAGCTGCTACTGCATTTACCCAGTGTCCTGTTATGGAGATATAACGTCCCTGACCGTGCTTACAGGTCCACGTATCCGTAGTGAGGTGCACCTTGCCACAGATTGCATTGCGCAGCGCACACCTGATCTTTTCCACCACTTGGTTGTGCAGGGAAGGGATGTCACGCCTAGAAATATAGTGGCGGCTGGGCACGACGTACTGTGGGACAACCACCGCCATAAGGCTTTAAAACTCTCCATCTCCACCAGACGGAATGACAGCATTTCAAAGGACAGTCATTTTTGAATGCTGACCAGGGATTGCAGGTGGCTAGGGGGTACTTCCTCTTCCAGTGTTTGGGAGATGGAGAGCTGAACGCTTCAGTGGGACATTGTGGAGATGCTTGGTTACCCAGGTGTTGGTGTTGCTGGCAGATTCTCTGTTTGCGGGGTGGCAGGTGGCACTGTCACTCCAGAGGTGGATGAAGAGGCCGAAACTGCAACAGAGGAGGAGCTAATGACCTTTCTTGGTTTTTGAGGTGTCTACTCCACTTGGATGCCTGGTCATGCAGGTTGTGCTCAGGTTGAGAACGTTTATGCCTCGCTTCAGGCTCTGATTGCACAGCGTGCAAACCACTCGTGACTTGTCGCCAGACACTCCTTGGAGCTGGCTTTGGTGTGCTCGGTCCCTTGCTGCGGTGGGCTGTCTAGGGGATGGCCACTCCGCTTTTGCACCCTGCTCCCTCTTCTGCTGTGCTGTTGGCTCTGTGCGACCACTGCCTCTTCCTCTGAACTACACAGGTCACTCGCATGACCTTGATTCCATTTGAGGTCGAGGACTTCATCATCCTCCACATCATCTTCCACCCAGTATTCACCCATGCCCTCCTTGTCGGTCTGCACACTTTTGAAAGCCACAGCTGTTGGCACCTGTGTTTTGTCATCATCCGAGATGTGCTGCGATGGTCCTCCCATGTACTCATCTTGAAACATAAGTGGATGGGCATCGGTGCACTCAATCTCTTCCACTTCTGGGGCAGGGCTAGGTGGATGGCCCTGGGAAACCCTGCTAGCAGAGTCATCAAAAAGCAGAAGAGACTGCTGCATGACTTGGGGCTCAGACTGCTTGGCTGATTTTCAAGGGGGTGAGGTAAAAGACTGATGGACATCGGCTGCAGGTGCCAACTCTGATCTTTCAGCAGGAGACTGGGTGGGAGACAATGTAAAGGAACTGGAGGTACTGTCAGCAACCCAATCTACTATCGCCTGTACTTGTTCTGGCCTCACCATTCGTAGAGCAGCATTAGGCCCAACCAAATACTGCTCAAGGTTCTGTCGCCTACTCGCACCTGAGGAAGGTGTTTTATGTGTGTTTGTAGCTGGCACAGATCGACCACGTCCTCTCCCTGCAACAGGAGCTCCACCAGCAGAACCACGACCGGGGCCACGTCCCTTTTTTGACGCTTTCCTCATATTTCTCAAATTTAGGATCTTGCCCAAAATGGGTGTTTTTTTTAATAACATAATAGAACAACAGTATCTAACGCATATATCTCACAATTACAGATGCTGCAAATGCTGCAAAATTACATTTTTTACCCTAAATAGGTGTTTTTTTTTCATAGAATAGAACAACAGTTTCTAAAGGGTGTATCTCACAGTGACAAATGCAGCAAAGGCTGCAAAATTAAGATTTTTGCCCTAAATGGTTGTTTTTTAATAGCAGAATAGCACAGCAGTATCTAAAGCGTGTGTCTCACACGTACAGATGCAGACAAGGCCGCAAATTACGATTTTTGCCCAAAATGGGTGTTTTTTAAATACCAGAAAAGCACAGCAGTATTTAAAGCGTGTATCTCACACGTACAGATGCAGACAAGGCCACAAATTAAGTATTTTGCCCTAAATGGGTGTTTTTTAAAACCCAGAAAATTATAGCTGTATTTCTAGCTTAAATTGCACACTGACTAATGCGGCAGAGGCCCAAGATGGAGGGTATTGCCGAAAAAGGGTGTCTTTTAAAACCCAGAAAATTATTGAAGTATTTCAAGCTTGTTTTTAACAATCACAGATGCAGCAAAGGCAGATTATGACAGCAGTATCTAAAGTGTGTATCTCACACTGACAGATGCAGCAAGGCCTGTAAAATTTTGTATTTTGCCCAAAAAGGGTGTTTTTTAATCACCTCAGCCCCCCTAGCTTAACCGCCTCCGGACCGCCTAACGCAGATGTGCGGTCCGGAGGTGGCAGCCCTGTGCAGAGTGATGCATATACGCGTCATCTCGCAAGGGCCGAGATTTCCTGTGAACGCGCGCACACAGGCGCGCGCGCTCACAGGAACTGAAGATAAGCGAGTGGATCTCCAGCCTGCCAGCGCCGATCGCTCGCTGGCAGGCTGGAGATGTGATTTTTTTTAACCCCTAACAGGTATATTAGACGCTGTTTTGATAACAGCGTCTAATATACCTGCTACCTGGTCCTCTGGTGGTCCCTTTTGTTTGGATCGACCACCAGAGGACACAGGTAGCTCAGTAAAGTCGCACCAAACACCACACTACACTACACCCCCCCTTCACTTATTAACCCCTTATGAACCCCTGATCACACATGATCACCCCATATAAACTCCCTGATCACCCCCCTGTCATTGATCACCCCCCTGTCATTGATCACCCCCCTGTCAGGCTCCGTTCAGACGTCCGCATGATTTTTACGGATCCACGGATACATGGATCGGATCCGCAAAACACATACGGACGTCTTAATGGAGCCTTACAGGGGGGTGATCAATGACAGGCGGGTGATCACCCATATAGATTCCCTGATCACCCCCTGTCATTGATCACCCCCCTGTCATTGATCACCCCCCTGTAAGGCTCCATTCAGATGTCCGTATGATTTTTACGGATCCACGGATACATGGATCGGATCCGCAAAACGCATACGGACGTCTGAATGCAGCCTTACAGGGGGGTGATCACCCATATACACTCCCTGATCACCCCCTGTCACTGATCACCCCCCTGTAAGGCTCCATTCAGACGTCCGCATGTGTTTTGCGGATCCGATCCATGTATCCATGGATCCGTAAAAATCATTCGGACGTCTGAATGGAGCCTTACAGGGGGGTGATCACCCATATACACTCCCTGATCACCCCCTGTCATTGATCACCCCCCTGTCATTGATCACCCCCCTGTAAGGCTCCATTCAGACGTCCGCATGTGTTTTGCGGATCCGATCCATGTATCCATGGATCCGTAAAAATCATTCGGACGTCTGAATGGAGCCTTACAGGGGGGTGATCAATGACAGGGGGGTGATCACCCATATACACTCCCTGATCACCCCCTGTCATTGATCACCCCCCTGTAAGGCTCCATTCAGACGTCCGTATGATTTTTACGGATCCATGTATCCATGGATCCGTAAAAATCATACGGACGTCTGAATGGAGCCTTACAGGGGGGTGATCAATGACAGGGGGGTGATCACCCATATACACTCCCTGATCACCCCCTGTCATTGATCACCCCCCTGTAAGGCTCCATTCAGACGTCCGCATGTGTTTTGCGGATCCGATCCATGTATCCAGCGAAGTAGTTTGAAATCAAAATGTGTAAAAAATGACCTGTTAAATCCGAAAGGTGCACTTTGAAATGTGTGCCCCTTTGCCCACCTAGGCGGCAAAAAAGTGTCACACATCTGGTATCGCCGTACTCAGGAGAAGTTGGAGAATGTGTTTTGGGGTTTTATTTTACATATACCCATGCTGGGTGAGAGAAATATCTTGGCAAAAGACAACTTTTCCCATTTTTTTAATACAAAGTTGGCATTTGACCAAGATATTTATCTCACCCAGCATGGGTATATGTAAAATGACATCCCAAAACTCATTCCCCAACTTCTCCTGAGTACGGCGATACCAGATGTGTGACACTTTTTTGCAGCCTAGATGCGCAAAGCGGCCCAAATTCCTTTTAGGGGGGCATTTTTAGACATTTAGATCCCAGACTTCTTCTCACGCTTTCGGGCCCCTAAAAAGCCAGGGCAGTATAAATACCCCACATGTGACCCCATTTTGGAAAGAAGACACCCCCAGGTATTCAATGAGGGGCATGGAGAGTTCATAGAATTTTTTTTTTGGCACAAGTTAGCGGAAATTGTTTTTTTTTTTGTATTTTCTCACAAAGTCTCCCTTTCCGCTAACTTGGGACAAAAATTTCAATCTTTCATGGACTCAATATGCCCCTCACAAAATACCTTGGGGTGTCTTCTTTCCGAAATGGGGTCACATGTGGGGTATTTATCCACTTCAACCCCGCTAGCTAAAACCGCTAGCTAAAACCCCCTTCATGACCAGGCCATTTTTTACACTTCGGCACTACACTACTTTCACCGTTTATTGCTCGGTCATATAACTTACCACCCAAATGAATTTTACCTCCTTTTCTTCTCACTAATAGAGCTTTCATTTGGTGGTATTTTATTGCTGCTGACATTTTCACTTTTTTTGTTATCAATCGAAATTTACCGAATTTTTTGCCAAAAAATGACATTTTTGACTTTAAGTTGTAATTTTTTTTTTTTAAAAACTACATTTCTTTATAAATTTTTCTCTAAATTTATTGTTCTACATGTCTTTGATAAAAAAAAAATGCTTGGGTAATTCGCTGATGGGCATAGTGAGTTCATAGAAGTTTTAATTTTTTTGTCACAAGTTAGCGGAAAATGATTATATATATTTTTTTCTTACAAAGTCTCAGATTCCACTAACTTGTGACAAAAAATAAATACTTCTGTGAACTCACTATGCCCATCACGAAATACCTTGGGGTTTGTTTGTCACCACCAGACATCTGAGAAGCTCTGACAGACGTCTAGAACCTCCTCCTTGAGGTTCCTTTGTTTTGCTTTCATTTTCTCATCTCGTTAGTCTCTCTCAGCTGTCATGTAGTTGCACTGATTGCATCCCTTTGAATCCTTTTCCCATAGTGCATCACTTTGCGGTTTATACAACTTCCTGGAGTGTGTGCATGCTGTTCCTACTTCTCAGTCTTCTACAAGATAAGTTTTGTTCATTTATTTGTGTTTTTCTGTTTGCTGGATCCCAGGTGACCCTGACTCCCTCCGTATCTAGTGTAGGGAGCCGGTGGTCGTGTCCCCTCACTATTATAGGGTGTTCAGGTGTTATACAGTCGAGGTACGAGGATATGCGATCATCTACCATTGGGATTTTTGCATAGGCTGAGCAGTCAGGGAGAGAGCCAGGTCTGATGCAGGGCTCTCCCTTTTTGTTCCTTAGTTTTGGATCCAGTCAGTTGTATATTCATTTTGTGTTTTCTAGTTTCCTGCACACCTTCCGTGACATTATAAACCGCTGAAACCGTCTCAAGCATGGATCCGGTTTCACTTTTGACTGAACGCATGCAGGATCTTTCATTGGAGGTAGCATATCTCCGTACGACTCTTTCTCAGTTTCAAGTGACCGGTTCAGCTTGCGTTCATGGAGCTTGTTCTGAGCCTAAGATCTTGCTCCCGGATACGTTCTCCGGGGGTAGTGAGAATTTTGTGCGTTTTAGAGAGGCTTGCAAACTCCATTTTCGCCTACTTCCCCATTCCTCTGGTGATGAGGAATGGAGGGTGGGGATCATCATATCGCTGCTCAGGGATAACGCTCAGTCCTGGGCCTTTTCGCAGCCGGTGGGGGCACGGCCCCTCCGTTCAGTGGATGAATTCTTTTTAGCCCTGGGTCAGATATATGATGATCCGGATCGTGTTGCTCTGGCTGAGTCTAGACTACGTCTTTTATGTCAGGGTAAACAATCCGCAGAAATATACTGTTCAGAATTTCGGAGATGGGCAGCTGATACTGGTTGGAATGATGCTGCACTCCGAAGTCAATTTTGCCATGGTCTTTCAGAGGGATTGAAAGACGCATTTGCCTTTCATGGGAGGCCTACCTCCTTGGACTCTGCCATGTCTCGGGCCGTTCGTATTGACAGGCGTCTTAGAGAGAGAGGAGAGATCACTCCTTCCTGTCATACTCAATCCCAGGACAGTGCGGCGGTCTCATTCTGTGCACAGGGGTCTCAGTCGCTGTCAACCCCTTCTGAGCAGGGGCTCATGCAGCTGGGTTTGATTGCCTCTAACAATAGAAGATTCAGCCCTCATGGGAAGGTTTGTTTCTGTTGTGGAGGTATAAATCATTTGGTAAATGTTTGTCCCTCTAGAAGATTCAGGCAGTTTTTTGAGAGTAATAACAAAACAAAAAGGAAAAAATCCTTTAAAAATGTTCCATCTGTTACCATTGGCAGGGTTGATGGGGAAATTTAAGGTTTTCCGTTTGTTTGTAGTTCCCGTTTTGTCCTACCTGCCTACCTGCGCTAGAGAGCAAGAACATTTTTTGTGAGATTTTTGTAGATAGTGGAGCTGCTGTCAATCTCATTGATAATCAATTTGCTATAACTCATGGTTTCCAGGTATGCACTTGGGAAAGGATATACCTGTTTTTGCTATTGATTCCGCTCCACTTTCTCAGAAATCATTAAAGGGCATAGTTCACAATATCCGTTTGATTGTGAGTGATGCTCATGTTGAGGATGTGTCATGTTTTTTCCTTAGCGGGTTGCCTACTCCTCTAGTGTTGGGGCTACCCTGGCTCACTAAACATAACTCCACCATTGATTGGCAAGCGAGGCAAATAAATGGTTGGAGTGACTTTTGCAGAGAGAATTGCCTCACGACATCTGTTTCTGAGGTTTCTACTAAGACTGTACCATCTTTTCTCTCTGAATTTTCGGATGTCTTCTCTGAGAGTGGTGTTCAGGACTTGCCCCCGCACAGGGAGTACGATTGCCCTATTAATCTTATCCCAGGTGCCAAGCTGCCTAAATCTCGTTTATACAATCTCTCCCAACCTGAAAGGGTCGCTATGCGTGCTTATATCTCTGAGAGTCTGAGAAAGGGACACATACGACCCTCGAAGTCACCTGTTGCCGCTGGTTTTTTCTTTGTTAAGAAAAAAGATGGTTCTTTAAGACCATGTCTGGATTTCAGGGAGCTGAACAGTATCACAATTCGTGATCCTTATCCGCTTCCTTTGATCCCGGACCTGTTTAACCAAAAGTTTTTTCCAAGTTGGATCTAAGAGGGGCATACAACCTGGTCAGGGTCAGAGAAGGAGACGAATGGAAGACGGCCTTCAATACCCCTGAGGGCCATTTTGAGAATTTGGTTATGCCTTTTGGTTTGATGAATGCTCCAGCCGTCTTTCAGCATTTTGTGAACAGCATTTTTTTATCATTTAATGGGGAAATTTGTATTAGTGTATCTGGATGACATTTTGATTTTTTCTCCTGATTTCAAAACTCATAGGGAACACTTACGTCAGGTCTTGCTCATCCTGCGGGAGTATAAATTGTACGCTAAACTGGAGAAATGTGTGTTTGCGGTTCCAGAAATTCAATTTCTGGGGTTTCTTCTCTCCGCTTCTGGTTTTCGCATGGACCCCGAGAAGGTCCGCGCTGTGCTTGAGTGGGAGCTTCCTGAGAATCAGAAGGCGCTGATGCGTTTTTTGGGCTTTGCCAATTATTACAGGAAGTTTATTTTGAATTATTCCTCTGTTGTTAAACCACTCACTGATATGACTAGTAAGGGGGTAGATTTTTCCTCCTGGTCGGTAGAGGCGCATAAGGCCTTTTCTAATATCAAGGAGAGTTTTGCTTCCGCTCCCATCTTGGTACAACCTGATATTTCTCTACCCTTCATAGTTGAGGTTGATGCTTCTGAGGTGGGTGTGGGTGCGGTCTTGTCTCAGGGTCCCCTCTCCTGCCAAATGGCGACCGTGTGCCTTTTTCTCGAAGAAACTCTCCTCCACAGAGAGAAATTACGATGTGGGAGATAGGGAGTTGTTGGCCATCAAATTGGCTTTTGAGGAATGGCGCCATTGGCTAGAGGGAGCCAGACACCCTATTATCGTGTTTACTGACCATAAGAATCTGGCCTACTTGGAGTCAGCCAAGCGTCTGAACCCGAGACAGGCCAGATGGTCTTTGTTCTTTTCCAGGTTTAATTTTGTTGTCACGTTCCGCCCTGGGGTTAAGAATGTGAAGGCGGATGCCCTGTCACGTTGTTTTTCGGGAGGTTGGAATTTTGAAGACCCGGGTCCCATTTTGGCTGAAGGTGTGGTGGTCTCTGCTCTTTATCCTGAATTAGAGGCAGAGGTTAAGGTAGCCCAGTCAGAGGCTCCTGATCTTTGTCCTCCTGGGAGGTTGTTTGTGCCTCTCGCTTTAAGACACAAGATTTTTAAGGAACACCACGATACTGTCCTTGCTGGGCACCCGGGGGCAAGAGCCACAGTGGATCTCATCGCTCGGAGATTCTGGTGGCCGGCGCTTCGTAAGTCGGTTGAGGGTTTTGTGGCAGCCTGCGAGACCTGCGCTTGTGCCAAAGTCCCTCATTCACGGCCATCAGGTCCTCTCCTTCCCTTACCCATTCTTTCCCGTCCTTGGACACATCTGTCCATGGACTTCATTACGGACCTGCCTCGTTCCTCAGGGAAGACTGTGATTCTGGTGGTGGTGGACCGTTTTAGCAAAATGGTGCATTTCATCCCTTTTCCTGGCTTGCCCAATGCTAAGACGCTGGCGCAGGCATTTATTGATCACATTGTCAAATTGCATAGTATTCCTTCAGACATAGTCTCTGATAGGGGCACGCAGTTTTTTTCCAGATTCTGGAAGGCTTTCTGTTCTCGCTTGGGGGTTCGGTTGTCATTCTCTTCTGCTTTCCACCCGCAGTCGAATGGCCAGACAGAGCGCGTCAATCAGAATCTGGAGACATATCTGCGCTGTTTTGTGGCGGAGAATCAGGAGGATTGGTGTTCTTTTTTGTCTCTTGCTGAGTTTGCTTTAAATAACCGACGTCAGGAGTCCTCTGATAAGTCACCATTTTTTGGTGCATATGGGTTTCATCCGCAGTTTGGGACATTCTCGGGAGAGGGGTCTTCTGGTTTTCCTGATGAGGACAGATTTTCCTCATCTTTGTCATCTATTTGGCAAAAGATTCAGGATAATCTAAAGAGCATGAGTGAGAGATATAAGCGTGTGGCGGATAAGAGACGTGTGCCTGGTCCGGACCTGAATGTTGGTGATCTGGTGTGGTTGTCTACTAAGAATATCAAATTGAAGGTTCCCTCCTGGAAGTTGGGTCCTAAGTTTATTGGGCCTTACAAAATCTTGTCCGTCATGAATCCTGTTGCCTACCGTCTTGATCTTCCTCAGACTTGGAAGATCCATAATGTTTTTCATAAGTCCTTATTAAAACCTTATGTCCAACCCATTGTACCCTCGTCTTTGCCTCCTCCTCCGATTGTGGTTGATGGTAATCTTGAATTTCAGGTCTCTAGGATTGTGGATTCTCGTGTTGTCCGCAGTTCTCTCCAGTACCTCGTTCATTGGGAGTGTTATGGTCCTGAGGAGAGGATGTGGGTCCCAGTGACAGACATTAAGGCCACTCGTCTCATCAGGGCTTTCCATAGGTCCCATCCTGAGAAGGTGGGCTCTGAGTGTCCGGAGTCCACTTGTAGAAGGAGGGGTACTGTCACCACCAGACATCTGAGAAGCTCTGACAGACGTCTAGAACCTCCTCCTTGAGGTTCCTTTGTTTTGCTTTCATTTTCTCATCTCGTTAGCCTCTCTCAGCTGTCATGTAGTTGCACTGATTGCATCCCTTTAAATCCTTTTCCCATAGTGCATCACTTTGCGGTTTATACAACTTCCTGGAGTGTGTGCATGCTGTTCCTACTTCTCAGTCTTCTACAAGATAAGTTTTGTTCATTTATTTGTGTTTTTCTGTTTGCTGGATCCCAGGTGACCCTGACTCCCTCCGTATCTAGTGTAGGGAGCCGGTGGTCGTGTACCCTCACTATCATAGGGTGTTCAGGTGTTATACAGTCGAGGTACGAGGATATGCGATCATCTACCATTGGGATTTTCGCATAGGCTGAGCAGTCAGGGAGAGAACCAGGTCTGATGCAGGGCTCTCCCTTTTTGTTCCTTAGTTTTGGATCCAGTCAGTCGTATATTCATTTTGTGTTTTCTAGTTTCCTGCACTCCTTCCGTGACAGTCTTCTTTCCAAAATGGGGTCACTTGTGGGGTAGTTATACTGCCTTGGCATTTTAGGGGCCCTAATGTGTGAGAAGTAGTTTGAAATCCAAATGTGTAAAAAATGCTCTGTGAAATCCTAAAGGTGCTCTTTAGAATTTGTGCCCCTTTGCCCACCTAGGCTGCAAAAAAGTGTCACACATGTAGTATCACTGTACTCAGGAGAATTAGGGCAATGTGTTTTGAGGTGTCTTTTTACATATACCCATGCTGGGTGAGAGAAATATCTCTCTAAAAGACAACTTTTCCCTTTTTTTTAAACAAAGTTGTCATTTGACAGAGATATTTATCTCACCCAGCATGGGTATATGTAAAAAGACACCCCAAAACACATTGCCCTACTTCTCCTGAGTACAGTGATACCACATGTGTGACACCTTTTTGCAGCCTAGGTGCGCAAAGGGGCACAAATTCTAAAGAGCACCTTTAGGATTTCACAGGGCATTTTTTACACATTTGGATTTCAAACTACTTCTCACGCATTAGGGCCCCTAAAATGCCAGGGCAGTATAACTACCCCACAAGTGACCCCATTTTGAAAATAAGACACCGTAAGGTATTCGCTGATGGGCATAGTGAGTTCATAGAAGTTTTTATTTTTTGTCACAAGTTAGCGGAAAATGATGATTTTTTTTATTACAAAGTCTCATATTCCACTAACTTGTGACAAAAATAAATACTTCCATGAACTCACTATGCCCATCACAAAATACCTTGGGGTGTTTTCTTTCCAAAATGGGATCACTTGTGGGGTAGTTATACTGCCCTGGCATTTTAGGGGCCCTAATGTGTGAGAAGTAGTTTGAAATCCAAATGTGTAAAAAATGCCCTGTGAAATCCTATAGGTGCTCTTTAGAATTTGTGCCCCTTTGCCCACCTAGGCTGAAAAAAAGTGCCACACATGTGGTATCGCCGTACTCAGAAGAAGTAGGGCAATGTGTTTTAGTGTGTCTTTTTACATATACCTATGCTGGGTGAGAGAAATATCTCTCTAAAAGACAACTTTTCCAATTTTTTTATACAAAGTTGTCATTTGACAGAGATATTTATCTCACCCAGCATGGGTATATGTAAAAAGACACCCCAAAATACATTGCCCTACTTCTCCTGAGTACGGTGATACCACATGTGTGACACTTTTTTGCAGCCTAGGTGCGCAAAGGGCCCAAATTCCTTTTAGGAGGGCATTTTTAGACATTTGGATTCCAGACTTCGTCTCACGCTTTAGGGCCTCTAAAATGCCAGGGCAGTATAAATACCCCACATGTGACCCCATTTTGGAAAGAAGACACCCCAAGGTATTCCGTGAGGGGCACGGTGAGTTCATAGAAGTTTTTTTTTGGGCACAAGTTAGCGGAAATTGTTTTTTTTTTCTCACAAAGTCTCCCTTTCCGCTAACTTGTGACAAAAAGTTCAATCTTTCATGGACTCAATATGCCCCTCAGAGAATACCTTGGGGTGTCTTCTTTCCGAAATGGGGTCACATGTGGGGTATTTATACTGCCCTTGCATTTTAGGGTCCCTAAAGGGTGAGAAGAAGTCTGGAATATAAATGTCTGAAAAATTTTACTTATTTGGATTCCGTGAGGGGTATGGTGAGTTCATGTGAGATTTTTTATTTTTTTGTCACAAGTTAGTGGAATATGAGACTTTGTAAGAAAAAACAAAAAAACAAAAAAAAACTATTTCCGCTAACTTGTGCCCAAAAAATGTCTGAATGGAGCCTTATGGGGGGGGGGATTAATGACAGGGTGGTGATCAGGGAGTCTATATGGAGTGTTCACCACCCTGTCATTGATCACCCTCCATTCAGACGTCCGTATGTGTTTTGCGGATCTGTGGTGTCCGTGTTTTGCGGATCCGATCCATGGATCCGTGAATCCGCAAAACACATATGGACCTCTTAATGGAGCTAGCCTTACAGGGGGGTGATCAGGGAGTCTATATGGGGTGATCAGGGGGTTAATAAGGGGTTAATAAATGACAGGGGGGTGTAGTGTAGTGGAGTTTGGTGCTACTTTACAGAGCTGCCTGTGTCCTCTGGTGGTCGATCCAAGCAAAGGGGACCACCAGAGGACCATGTAGCAGGTATATTAGACGCTGTTATCAAAACAGCATATAATATACCTTTTAGGGGTTAAAAAATCGCATCTACCGCCTGCCAGCGAACGATCGCCGCTGGCAGGCTGTAGATCAACTCGCTTAACTCCGGTTCCTGTGAACGCGCGCACCTGTGTGCGCACGTTCACAGGAAATCTCGCGTCTCCTGTGTTAGACGGTCCGGGGGCGGTTAAAACCCAGAAAATTATTGCTGTGTTTCTAGCTTAAATTGCACACTGACTAATGCGGCAGAGGCCCCAGATGGAGCGTATTGCCAAAATTGGGTGTTTATTAAATCCCAGAAAATTATTGAACTATTTCAAGCTTGTTTTAACAATAACAGATCCAGCAAAGACTGCAATATTAAGTACTTTGCCCAAAAAGGGTGTTTATTTAATAACAGAATATGACAGCAATATATAACGCTTGAATTTCACACGTACAGATGCAGATAAGGCCGCAAATTAAGTATTTTGCCCAAAATGGGTGTTTTTTTAATAAAAGAATATGACAGCAGTATATAATGCATTAATTTCACACATACAGATGCAGCAAGGGCTGTAAAATTGTGTATTTTGCCCAAAAAGAGTGTTTTTTTAAAACCCAGAAAATTAGAGCTGTATTTCTAGCTTAAATTGCACACTGACTAATGCGGAAGAGGCCCCAGATGGAGGGTATTGCAAAAAATTGGTGTTTTTTCAATGCCAGAAAATTATTAAATTATTTCAAGCTTGTTTTTAACAATCACAGATGCAGCAAAGGCTGCAATATTAAGTACTTTGCCCAAAATGGGTTTTTTTTTTAAACTAACTGACAGATGCAGCAAGGGCTGTAAAATTTAGTATTTTGCCCAAAAGGGTGTTTTTTAAAACCCAGAAAATTATTGCTGTATTTCTAGCTTAAATTGCACACTGACAAATGCTGCAAAGGCACCAAATGTAGAATATTGTCAAAAAGGGGTGTTTTTTTTAAATCAGATTATTTTAAGCTTGGATTTGAATGTCACAAAAGCACATATACTGTGCTGGTGCACTGAGCTTGCATAAACTGGCCGCCGCCGCCCTCCTAACTAACAGACAGATAAAAGTTATTTTTCTCTGTCACTGGGCTCAGGGCAGGGTAAAAAGATTGTGCACTGCACCCACACAACTAAATGTATGTAGATCGCTGAGTTCAATTGCAGTTCTGATTAAAATTTATTTCCTATTCTCTTCCTTACAGCATCAGCATCCTATCCCTACACTAAGCACAGCAGAGTGACGTGCAGTGCTACGTGACTCCAGCTCATATAGAGGCTGGGTCATATGCTGCACTGGCCGATCACAGCCATGCCATTAATAGGCATGGCTGTGATGGCTTCTAGAGCACAGAGTTAAACGCTTGTTGATTGGCTGCTCTGCAGCCGCGCCATTAACTCGCCGAACCCGGACTTTTACTGAAATGTTCGGGTCCAGGGTCCAAAAATCCTAAAGTTCGTTACGAACCAGAACTTTACAGTTTGGGTTCTCTCAACCCTAGTCATTACCATGTCATAATGTGCTCTATTGGGAAAATTTCTTTGAAAATCAAAGGTACATATGGGGTGTTTGTAATGCTTCAACCAGCTAAATAGCAAAAAGCAACTTTTTAAATCACAATGATAAGGTCTAACATTAGAATACTGCATACATCAGTGTACAGTATGTTATTTATAGAAAGAAAGAAGTGACTCTCAATTAATCAATTAATAAGTGCACACCAGGTGTGAAGTAAATATAGAGTATAACAAACTGGTTAATCATTTGATTTATGATTTAATGCTATAAACATTAGAATAATAGTATAAATAAGAAGGAAAGAGATGAGCATTAAATCCTAGATTAAAATGTTTGATTATCGGTGATGTTTATTAGTGTTGAGCGTTAATATTTGAATCACAAATTTTAATCGCGAATATCGGCACTTCAAGAATTTGTGAATATTTAGACTATAGTGCTACATATTCGTAATCGCGAATAGCGTGGATCGCAAATATTCTAATCGCGAATTTATCGTGAATATCGGCACTTAGCAACATCCCTAGCAACCAATAGAAAAGTTGAATACCCCTTAGGCCCCTTTCACACGGGCGAGTTTTCCGTGCGGGTGCGATCCGTGCGGCGAACGTATGGCACCCGCACTAAATCCTGACCCATTCATTTCTATGGGGCTGTGCACATGAGCGATGTTTTTAACGCATCACTTGTGCGTTCAGTTGAAATCGCAGCATGCTCTATATTGTCCGATTTTGACGTGATGCAGGCCCCATAGAAGTGAATGGGGTGTGTGAAAATCGGATGGCATCCGCAAGCAAGTACGGATGCAGTGCGATTTGCACGCACGGTTGCTAGGAGACGATCGGGATGGAGACCCGATCATTATTATTTTCCCTTATAACATGGTTATAAGGGAAAATAATAGCATTCTGAATACAGAATGCATAGTAAACCAGCGCTAGAGGGGTTAAAAAAAATAAAAAATAATTTAACTCACCTTAGTCCACTTGATCACGAAGGCCGGCATCTCCTTGTGTCTCCTCTGCGCTGAAGTTGAACAGGACCTGGGGTGAGCTTCTCCATTAAATATCGGTTAAGGACCTTCGATGACGTCACTCCGGTCATCACATGGTATGTCACATGATCTTTTACCATGGTGATTCACCATGGTAAAAGACCATGTGATGACCGGAGTGATGTCATCGAAGGTCCTTAACCGATATTTAATGGAGAAGCTCACCCCAGGTCCTGTTCAACTTCAGCGCAGAGGAGACACAAGGAGATGCCGGCCTTCGTGATCAAGTGGACTAAGGTGAGTTAAATTATTTTTTATTTTTTTTAACCCCTCTAGCGCTGGTTTACTATGCATTCTGTATTCAGAATGCTATTATTTTCCCTTATAACCATGTTATAAGGGAAAATAATACAATCTTCAGAACATCAATCCCGAGCCCGAACTTCTATGAAGAAGTTCGGGTTTGGGTACCAAACATGCGCGATTTTTCTCACGCGAGTGCAACGCATGACAATGTTTTGCACTCGCGCAGAAAAAATCGCGCATTTTCCCGCAACGCACCCGGCTCTTATCCGGGCAAAAAAACTGACGCCCGTGTGAAAGAGGCCTTAGTGTTGATCGCAAATATTCTAATAGCTAATTTTTATCGCGAATATATTACATGGACGATTTTCACAATCAAGTAAATAATAACTGGCGAATATTCGGCCAAAATTTTGCTAAATATCACAAATTCGAATATTGCCTATGCCGCTCATCACTACTGTTTATTAGAAAATCATAGTAAATGGCACAAAACTAAGGCTAACTATAGATAATTTCATTGTTGCCTGCTTTTATTAAGTATGGATATGTATGAAATTGATTTAGTTATATGTTCTCTCCAAGTTTTGTATTTGTGTTTTCCTCATCAATGTTCACATTAAATGACATTAAATGGCAATAAAAACACTATTCTTTTCACAATACAACTTTGTACATAATCTAAGCGATAGCATAAAAATAAATAGAGATATCTGAACTAAGAACTTGGGTAAAGCACATGAGCTGTTGATATACTATAAAAGCAGTGTATGGATTTGATCAAGAATCCTGATAGAGTAATTGTCTAGTAGAGGGCTACATAAAATATTTCATCCAAAATAGTGTATATATTCATATATATATATATATATATATATATATATATATATATACACAGTACAGACCAAAAGTTTAGACACATCTTCTCATTCAAAAAGTTTTCTTTATTTTCATGACTATGAAAATTGTAGATTCACACTGAAGGCATCAAAACTATGAATTAACACATGTGGAATTATATACATAACAAAAAAGTGTGAAACAACTGAAAATATGTCATATTCTAGGTTCTTCAAAGTAGCCACCTTTTGCTTTAAATACTGCTTTGCATTCTCTTGATGAGCTTCAAGAGGTAGTCACCTGAAATGGTCTTCCAACAGTCTTGAAGGAGTTCCCAGAGAGGCTTAGCACTTGTTGGCCCTTTTCCCTTTACTCTATGGTTCAGCTCACCCCAAACCATCTCGATTGGGTTCAGGTCCGGTGACTGTGGAGGCCAGGTCATCTGGCGCAGCACCCCATCACTCCCCTTCATGGTCAAATAGCCCTTACACAGCCTGGAGGTGTGTTTGGGGTCATTGTTGAAAAATAAATGATGGTCCAACTAAACGCAAACCGGATGGAATAGCATGCCGCTGCAAGATGCTGTGGTAGCCATGCTGGCTTAGTATGCCTTCAATTTTGAATAAATCCCCAACAGTGTCAACAGCAAAGCACCCCCACACCATCACACCTCCTCCTCCATGCTTCACGGTGGGAACCAGGCATGTAGAGTCCATCCGTTCACCTTTTCTGCGTCGCACAAAGACATGTTGGTTTGAACCAAAGATCACAAATTTGGACTCATCAAACCAAAGCACAGATTTCCACTGGTCTAATGTCCATTCCTTGTGTTCTTTAGCCCAATCAAGTCTCTTCTGCTTGTTGCCTGTCCTTAGCAGTGGTTTCCTAGCAGATATTCTACCATGATGGCCTGATTCACACAGTCTCCTCTTAACAGTTGTTCTAGAGATGTGTCTGCTGCTAGAACTCTGTGTGGCATTGACCTGGTCTCTAATCTGAGCTGCTGTTAAACTGCGATTTCTGAGGCTGGTTACTCGGATGAACTTATCCTCCGCAGCATGTGAGCCAGTTTCTTTGTAGCGCTTGATGGTTTTTGTGACTGCACTTGGGGACACTTTCAAAGTTTTCCCAATTTTTCGGACTGATTGACATTCATTTCTTAAAGTAATGATGGCCACTCGTTTTTCTTTACTTAGCTGCTTTTTTTTTTTGCCATAATACAAATTGTAACAGTCTGATCAGTAGGACTATCAGCTGTGTATCCACCTGATTTCTCCACAGCGCAACTGATGGTCCCAACCCCATTTATAAGGCAAGAAATCCCACTTATTAAACCTGATAGGGCACACCTGTAAAGTGAAAACGATTTCAGGTGACTACCTCTTGAAGCTCATCAAGAGAATGCCAAGAGTGTGCAAAGCAGTAATCAAAGCAAAAGGTGGCTACTTTGAAGAACCTAGAATATGACATATTTTCAGTTGTTTCACACTTTTTTGTTATGTATATATTTCCACATGTATTAATTCATAGTTTTGATGCCTTCAGTGTGAATCTACAATTTTCATAGTCATGAAAATAAAGAAAACTCTTTGAATGAGAAGGTGTGTCCAAACTTTTGGTCTGTACTGTATATATATTTATATAGTGATGGACGAAATGTTCGCGAACCGCAAGTTTGCGGCGGGTCCCATGCACTTTAGCTTCTTAAGGACACAGCCTTATTTCACCTTAAGGACCGGGCCATTTTTTGCAAATCTTACCACTGTCACTTTAAGTGGTGATAACTTTAATACGCTTTGACTTATCCAGGTCATTCTGAGATAGCTTTTCCGTCACATACTGTACTTCATGACACTGGTAAAATGAAGTCAAAACAATACATTTTTATTTATGAAAAAGTACCAAATTTACCCAAAATTTTGAAAAAATTACAAGTTTCCAAGTTTCAATATCTTTAATTCTATAATACATAGTAATACCTCCAAAAATAGTTATTACTTTACATTCCACATATGTCTACTTCATGTTTGGATCATTTTGGGAATGATATTTTATTTTTTGGGGATGATACAAGGCTTAGAATTTTAGAAGAAAATCTTGACATTTTTCAGAAATTTTCAAAAACCCAATTTTTAGGGACCATGTCATGCCACCCCAGAAGGAGAGAGGGAGAACGTACACCCACTAGCCTGCCACCCACGCCCCTGCCTAATTGCACTTACCCGTCCTAGTCGGCGGAGCGCAACTGGGCGGCGATCTCTAACTTGAGTAAGTGCGTGAGGGACAGAGAAAAGTAGAGACAGGCAATGGGCGGTGTGCGGCGACAGGCGAGTACAGCAGTCGAGAAGGGTCAACAAACTAGCAAAGGTCACAATGAGAGGTCACGTCAAACTACGAGGGAGATGCAAAGACAATACCAATAACAAGGTGGAGGTCAAACCTGGAGGTCGCGTCAGAGTACAAGAGAGAAGCAGGAGCGTGGTCAAATAACTAGCTGTCGGTCAAATTCAAGAACAATGGAGTATCAAGAGCCTAGATAAACAATATCACAGGCAACCTGTGGCCAGCAGGTTGGCTGCTTATATACTGAAGGGCTAAGGTCATGTGACGTGGCCAGCGCCACATGACCTGTCCCAGGAATGATAGCAGAGTGCCGAATGTCCAGCTCGGCGCTTAGCCCACACAGGTATCCTAGGAACAGAGGACGCCGGCCGCACATAGAAGGAGCATGCGGCTGGGCACGCTTCACCCTCCGTTGCCATGGCAGCGGAGACGCCGAGCGGCTCCCCAATCTGGGCGGAGGGCGCCTCCTGCAGCTGCCGTAGAGGAACAGGATGCAGGCGGCGCAAGGGGAAGGACGCGAGTCGCCGGCGTCCTGTGACAGACCAGTTCAGGTCTGAAGTCACTTTGTGAGGCTTACATAATAGAAACCACCCCAAAATGACCCCATTCTAGAAACTACACCCCTCAAGGTATTCAAAACTGATTTTACAAACATCGTTAACCCTTTAGGTATTCCACAAGAGTTAATGGCCAATGGAGATAAAATTTCAGAATTTAGATTTTTGGGCAAATTTTCCATTTTAATACATTTTTTCCAGTAACAAAGCAAGGATTAACAGTCAAACAAAATGCTATATTTATTGCCCCGATTCTGTAGTTTGCAGAAACACCCCATATGTGGCCGTAAACTACTGTATGGGAACACAGTAGGGTGTAGATGGAAAGGTGCTCCATTTGGTTTTTGGAAGGCAGATTTTGCTGGACTGGTTTATTTACACCATGTCCCATTTGTATATAAAAGTGACCCCATTTTGGAAACTACGGGATAAGGTGGTAGTTTTGTTGGGACTATTTTTAGGGTACATATGATTTTTGGCTTATATATATTATATTTTTGTGAGGCAAGGTTACCAGAAATAGAAATTCTGAACAGCCAAACAAAATGCTATATTTATTCCCCCGATTCTGTAGTTTGCAGAAACACCCCATATGTGGCTGTAAACTGCTGTACGGGCACACAGTAGGGTGTAGAGGGAAAGGTGCGCCGTATGGTTTTTGGAAGGCAGATTTTGCTGGACTGGTTTGTTTATACCATGTCCCATTTGAAGCCCCACTGATGCACCCCTAGAGTAAAAACTCCATAAAAGTGACCCCATCTAAGAAACTACACCCCTCAAAGTATTCAAAACTGATTTTTACAAACTTTGTTAACCCTTTAGGTGTTGGACAAGAGTTATTGGCAAATGGGGATGAAATTTGAGAATTTCATTTTTTTTTCACATTTTTCATTTTAATCAATTTTTTCCAGTAACAAAGCAAAGGGTTAACATCCAAATAAATGCTATATTTATTGCCCCGATTCTTTAGTTTTCAGAAACACCCCATATGTGGCCGTAAACTACTGTACGGGCACACAGTAGGGCGTAGAGGGAAAGGTGCTGCGTTTGGTTTTTGGAAGGCAGATTTTGCTGGACTGGTTTATTTACACCATGTCCCATTTGTACATAAAAGTGACCCCATTTTGGAAACTACGGGATAAGGTGGCAGTTTTGTTGGGACTATTTTTAGGGTACATATGATCTTTGGTTTATCTATATTACATTTTTGTGAGGCAAGGTTACCAGAAATAGAAATTCTGAAATTTCATCTCCATTTGCCAATAACTCTTGTGGAACACCTAAAGGGTTAATGACGTTTGTAAAATCAGTTTTGGATACCTTGAGGGGTGTAGTTTCTTAGATGGGGTCGCTTTTATGGAGTTTTTACTCTAGGGTGCATCAGGGGGGCTTCAAATGGGACATGGTGCCCCCCAAAAAAGGCCTTCAAAATCTGCCTTCCAGAAACCATACAGCGTTCCTTTCCTTCTGCGCCCTGCCGGTTGGTCATACAGCAGTTTACGTGACTTTCAATGCTCTTGAAAATTTATTTGCACATAGCAATATGTCCCATAGGAAAGGACGCGTTTCGGCTCAATTGCCTTTTTCAACAGGTAGATGTACATAGGTAGTAACTCGTATATATACACACATCAATGATTAGGGAAAGGAACCTCCCTGTGATGTCAACGCCCAAAAAGGGGCGGTACATGCAGGTTAACATAGTAACAAAATGAACAATCAAAAAGGAAAGAAAAGAGACACTCCAAAAAGGCGGAACGGTATCAAAAATACATAATTATTTACTGAATACCAATGCAGGAGAGACATTCCTTCATTATGTAGTCGATGTCTAGAAAATATAATATAGAAAAATTATAATATAGAAAAAATATTTTTATAACAATAACAAATGATGAACACTTTAGGATGGCAGTCAGAACGCACTGATTAAGTTCAAATGTGCATAATTTCGTAGTCTCTATTGAGACCCCTTGGATGCAGGGTGTCAAGGGTGTGAATCCAATAGGCCTCACGGCGCAAAAGAAGCTTTTTAATATCACCGCCCCGCCTGGGTCTAGTGATCTGCTCTATGACTTGAAATTTTAATTGTGCTATTGTGTGATGATGTTTTTCAAAGTGAGAAGGAACAGGTAAAAGAAGATTCTTGGTCCTAATAGTGGATTTATGTTTTCCAATGCGGTCTTTTACGCTCTGTATTGTTTCTCCAATATATAACAACCCACATGGACATTTTAATAGGTAAATAACGTTGGCTGATTCGCATGTGAAAAAGCCATTGACTGGGTATGTCTGTCCAGTATGTGGGTGGTATATATTGGGTCCTTTAATTACATTTGAGCACTGGAAACAATGCAGACACGGAAAAGTGCCCTTCCGCTGTGTAGCCAGAACTCCCTGTTTGAGGGTACCGCGATTACTCCCAATATCCGCCCGTACTAACTTATCTCGGTAACTTTGATTTTTCTTGTTGCAAATAAGAGGTGGATTCTGGAATTCTTCAATCTGGGGATATGCTTTTCCCAACAAGTACCAATGTTTCTTCACAATATTGTCTAGTTTGGAATTAAATGGATGGTGCTTGTGAACCAACGCCACCCGTGAGCCTTTATCATGTTCTTTTTGTTTATCAAAGCTACAGGGGGTTTCTAAATCATGAAGGGTTTTTGTTAGGATGGATAATGGATACCCTCTTTCTTCAAATCTCTTGGTCATCTCATGTATTCTATATTCCCGTGTTGCAGGATTAGACACAATCCGTTTGACTCTCTGATATTGAGACTTCGGGATAGACCGTTTTAGAGACGATGGGTGGGCACTGGAAAAGTGGAGGATACTATTCCTATCTGTTTCCTTACGGAATAGATCAGTGGAAAGGTTACCATTTGAATCCTTAATTACCTTTGTGTCCAAAAAACTGACTGTGTAATTATCACTTGTGACTGTGAACTGTAAACCAGTGCGTGCATGGTTCAGATGTGTGACGAAAGACATAAGGGTCTCGTGTGGCCCCGCCCATATGCAAAAAATGTCGTCAATGAATCTTTTCCACAATAAAATGTGGTTGTGATACCAATCACTACTGTATACAAATTCGTCTTCAAAACTTGACATATATGCATTTGCATAGGGCGGGGCCACATTCGACCCCATCGCGGTCCCCCGTTTCTGCAAATAATAGGAGTCTTCAAACATGAAATAGTTCTCATATAATACAAGGTGAAGCAGTTGTACAAAGAATTCTCGTTCTAAAAGGGAATAATTGCTTTTTTCCAAGAATGACTTCACAGCCTGTATACCTCCATTGTGTTCTATGGAGGTATACAGGCTGACCACGTCAATTGTCACCAGCAGACTTTCTGGTGGAACTGAATCCAATTGTGCAATGGTGCTTAAAAAATCCTGTGTGTCTGCCAAATAAGATGGAGTGTTTTTTATCAAGGGTGTAAGGATCTTCTCAAGCACCATTGCCAATGGAGATAGAATGGATCCCACGGAGGCCACAATAGGGCGACCTGGGGGGTCAATTAAGGTTTTATGCACCTTGGGGAGCACGTAAAACACTGGTGTTATCGGTGTTTGATTTATCAAAAAAGTGTACATGTTGTTATCAAGGACACCTAATGTAGCAAAATGATCTATGACCTTCATTATTTTGCGTTTTATACAAAAAACTGGATCTGCAGTTAAAAGTTCATACGTGTCATGATCAGAAAGTTGGCGGTTCACCTCTGCTACATATTTAGTCCTGTCCATAAGAACAATGGCGCCCCCTTTGTCTGCGGGCTTCAAGACGATTCTTTTGTCATCCATTAGTGATTTAATGGCAGTCCTTTCTTCAGATGTTACGTTATGTGTATACCGCAATTCACCTCTCTTAATTCCATCTATGTATACCTTAATATCCCTATTCACCAATTCAATGTAGGTCTCGACCGGGTGATAAAATTTGGGGGGCATAAATTTGCTAGGGTTCTTCAGACCCAAGTCTCTTAAACATAGGCTAGGTCTCTCGCTCTCATCCGGACCAGCAATTCTGTCACCATGATCCAAGAAGTGAGCTTTTAGTCGCAATTTCCGAAAAAAATGATTTAATCATTTTTTTCGGAAATTGCGACTAAAAGCTCACTTCTTGGATCATGGTGACAGAATTGCTGGTCCGGATGAGAGCGAGAGACCTAGCCTATGTTTAAGAGACTTGGGTCTGAAGAACCCTAGCAAATTTATGCCCCCCAAATTTTATCACCCGGTCGAGACCTACATTGAATTGGTGAATAGGGATATTAAGGTATACATAGATGGAATTAAGAGAGGTGAATTGCGGTATACACATAACGTAACATCTGAAGAAAGGACTGCCATTAAATCACTAATGGATGACAAAAGAATCGTCTTGAAGCCCGCAGACAAAGGGGGCGCCATTGTTCTTATGGACAGGACTAAATATGTAGCAGAGGTGAACCGCCAACTTTCTGATCATGACACGTATGAACTTTTAACTGCAGATCCAGTTTTTTGTATAAAACGCAAAATAATGAAGGTCATAGATCATTTTGCTACATTAGGTGTCCTTGATAACAACATGTACACTTTTTTGATAAATCAAACACCGATAACACCAGTGTTTTACGTGCTCCCCAAGGTGCATAAAACCTTAATTGACCCCCCAGGTCGCCCTATTGTGGCCTCCGTGGGATCCATTCTATCTCCATTGGCAATGGTGCTTGAGAAGATCCTTACACCCTTGATAAAAAACACTCCATCTTATTTGGCAGACACACAGGATTTTTTAAGCACCATTGCACAATTGGATTCAGTTCCACCAGAAAGTCTGCTGGTGACAATTGACGTGGTCAGCCTGTATACCTCCATAGAACACAATGGAGGTATACAGGCTGTGAAGTCATTCTTGGAAAAAAGCAATTATTCCCTTTTAGAACGAGAATTCTTTGTACAACTGCTTCACCTTGTATTATATGAGAACTATTTCATGTTTGAAGACTCCTATTATTTGCAGAAACGGGGGACCGCGATGGGGTCGAATGTGGCCCCGCCCTATGCAAATGCATATATGTCAAGTTTTGAAGACGAATTTGTATACAGTAGTGATTGGTATCACAACCACATTTTATTGTGGAAAAGATTCATTGACGACATTTTTTGCATATGGGCGGGGCCACACGAGACCCTTATGTCTTTCGTCACACATCTGAACCATGCACGCACTGGTTTACAGTTCACAGTCACAAGTGATAATTACACAGTCAGTTTTTTGGACACAAAGGTAATTAAGGATTCAAATGGTAACCTTTCCACTGATCTATTCCGTAAGGAAACAGATAGGAATAGTATCCTCCACTTTTCCAGTGCCCACCCATCGTCTCTAAAACGGTCTATCCCGAAGTCTCAATATCAGAGAGTCAAACGGATTGTGTCTAATCCTGCAACACGGGAATATAGAATACATGAGATGACCAAGAGATTTGAAGAAAGAGGGTATCCATTATCCATCCTAACAAAAACCCTTCATGATTTAGAAACCCCCTGTAGCTTTGATAAACAAAAAGAACATGATAAAGGCTCACGGGTGGCGTTGGTTCACAAGCACCATCCATTTAATTCCAAACTAGACAATATTGTGAAGAAACATTGGTACTTGTTGGGAAAAGCATATCCCCAGATTGAAGAATTCCAGAATCCACCTCTTATTTGCAACAAGAAAAATCAAAGTTACCGAGATAAGTTAGTACGGGCGGATATTGGGAGTAATCGCGGTACCCTCAAACAGGGAGTTCTGGCTACACAGCGGAAGGGCACTTTTCCGTGTCTGCATTGTTTCCAGTGCTCAAATGTAATTAAAGGACCCAATATATACCACCCACATACTGGACAGACATACCCAGTCAATGGCTTTTTCACATGCGAATCAGCCAACGTTATTTACCTATTAAAATGTCCATGTGGGTTGTTATATATTGGAGAAACAATACAGAGCGTAAAAGACCGCATTGGAAAACATAAATCCACTATTAGGACCAAGAATCTTCTTTTACCTGTTCCTTCTCACTTTGAAAAACATCATCACACAATAGCACAATTAAAATTTCAAGTCATAGAGCAGATCACTAGACCCAGGCGGGGCGGTGATATTAAAAAGCTTCTTTTGCGCCGTGAGGCCTATTGGATTCACACCCTTGACACCCTGCATCCAAGGGGTCTCAATAGAGACTACGAAATTATGCACATTTGAACTTAATCAGTGCGTTCTGACTGCCATCCTAAAGTGTTCATCATTTGTTATTGTTATAAAAATATTTTTTCTATATTATAATTTTTCTATATTATATTTTCTAGACATCGACTACATAATGAAGGAATGTCTCTCCTGCATTGGTATTCAGTAAATAATTATGTATTTTTGATACCGTTCCGCCTTTTTGGAGTGTCTCTTTTCTTTCCTTTTTGATTGTTCATTTTGTTACTATGTTAACCTGCATGTACCGCCCCTTTTTGGGCGTTGACATCACAGGGAGGTTCCTTTCCCTAATCATTGATGTGTGTATATATACGAGTTACTACCTATGTACATCTACCTGTTGAAAAAGGCAATTGAGCCGAAACGCGTCCTTTCCTATGGGACATATTGCTATGTGCAAATAAATTTTCAAGAGCATTGAAAGTCACGTCTGCTGGGATTTTTCTTCAATTATACGTGGAATTAACCTTATCCCGGAGCGGCGTGCATTGTAGCGTGTGCCGGCCGACTTCTCTTCATACAGCAGTTTACGACCACATATGGGGTGTTTCTGTAAACTGCAGTATGAGGGTAATAAATATAAAGTTTTGTTTGGCTGTTAACCCTTGCTTTGTTTTGGAAAAAAAAGTTAGGGGGGTATTTTTATAGAGCAGATTCTTATGGACGCGGCGATACCTAATATGTCTAAAAAATAAAAAATGTTTTGTATCTCCATAGTCTAAGGCCTCATGCACACGACCGTTGTTCTGTTTCGTTCCGCAAAATGGAGTTCCATTATTCCGTGATCCGTTTCCGTTTTTGTTTCCGTGTGTCTTACTTTATTTTTGGAGGATCTCCAGACATGAAGGAAAGTAAAAAAAAATCTAAGTCAAGTTTGCCATGCAAATGATAGGAAAAAAACGGACGCAGATACACAGACGCGGATAACAATATTGTGTGCCTCCGCGTTTTTTCACGAACCCATTGACTTGAATGGCTCCGCGAACTGTTTTCCGTGAAAAAAATAGGACAGGTTATTTTTTTGGGACGGACTCAAACCACGGATCACGGATGACAAACGGTGCATTAGCCGAGTTTTCAACGGACCCATTGAAAGTTATTGGGTCCACAGAAAATCCCAAAAAACGGAACAACGGACACGGAATGAAAAAACGGTCGTGTGCATGAGGCCTAAGAGTAATTATTTTTTTGGTTTTTAATCGATTATCTTAGGTAGGGGCTCGTTTTTTGCCAGATGAGAAGACTGTTTTATTGACACTATTTTGAGGGGCATATGACTTTTTGATCGCTTGCTATTACAATTTTTGTGATGTAAGGTGACCAAAAAATACCTTTTCTTGCACCGTTTTTATTTTATTTTTTTACCGTGTTCATCTAAGGGGGTTGGGGGGTATTTTTATAGAGCAGATTCTTCCGGACGCGGCCATACCTATCGATGTCAACTTTTTTAATTTATTTTAGTTTTACTAAATAATATTTTAGAATTTATTTTTTTTTGGTTTTAGTGTCTCAAGTCTGAGAACTAGTTTTTTATCCGATTGTCAGTGGCTAAATTGGGATATCAATTTAGTACTCCATGGAAGTGTGGTACTCCCTGAAGCAACCAATAATGCAGAGGCCCGGATGATCGGGGCACGTGTCACACTGAGTAGTGGAGTCCTTCCGTATCCCCCTCCTGTGACACACTCTGCACCTTTTTTGGGTTTGTCCCTTCTTTCCAGTATGGGGGACCACACCTGGAATATGTTGGCCAGGGACGATCCGGGCATCTCCAGTTCACGAGGTATTCCGGCCTGCTCTTTACCGGTCAGAAAAGATCAGGTCTTTGAGGACTTCCTCACAGAACTGAAGGAATGTCCCTGTGTTGCCAGAGCTCCGGGACAGCACAAAAGAGTTGTACAAGGTTCACGCCATACCTCGCCCGCTTAGAGGGAACATACTGGCGGAAAAGGAGTCTCTCCTTGAAAGCAATGAGAGACTCATCAACCTCGACCTCTTTTCCAGGTACATAGGCCTGTACAAATTTGATCAAAGTGATCGATGATTGGCCTGATTTTGTACAGGCGGTCATAGGCAGGATCATCTTGGGGGGGACATGCTGCATTATCTGAATAATGCAGGCATTTTCGGATGGCCTCATACCGCGAGCGTGTCATGGCCGTACTGTAAAGTGGGGTCTGGTAGAGTCCCCACTCCAGTAATGCCTGACACTAGGTTTTTTGACTAGGCCCATGTGCAGCACGAGGCCCCAAAACGTTCTCATCTCGGCTGCACTGACCGCTGTCCAGCCACCGGGCCTAGCCAAAAAGCAGCCCGGGTGTTGAGCAACGAACTGTTGGGCGTACAGGTTTGTCTGCTCCACCATCAGATTTACAAAGTGGTCACTGAAAAAAGACTAAAAAAGTCATATTCAGTGAAGCCCACTTTGGAAATCTGGATTCCTGGTTGGCCTTCAAAATCATGAATCACGGGCTCATAAGGCTCTGGGGTATACCACACAAGTTCACCGGCAGGGTGCTTCGGTGGATTTAACTGGTGGGCCAGAAAACTAGTACGAGCCCCAGAGCTGCTCGTACTAGGGTGGGCCACAGGGTCCCTAGCATGGCGGTCCCCTTGTTCCGCCTGGCGGCGTCTCTGTCGCCTTGGGGGCTGATCATCATCGCTAGATGATGAGGAGGAAGCGAATGACAAAAGGAAAGTGGGGTCATCCTCGTCCTCACTGGGACTCTCGGAGTCGGAAGCAAGCAGGGCGTATGCCTCCTCGGCCGAGAACGTCTGGCAGGCCACAGGGAAGTGTGTGTCTGCGTGTGTATGTGCGTGCTGAGAAATCTTTAGTTGGTGAGCGTGTGTGTGGGGGGACGGGTGTTCGCGAATTCACCCTAAACCTAACAGACAAAAAAAAAAAGACTAACTAAAAAAAGGTCAAAAAATGTAAAAAAATAAAAAATAAAATTACAAATCGCTGCTCAATCGTCCGAAGTTGATCAGCGGTGGGGTGTGCGATGCGCTAACAGTGGCCGGACTCTAAGAGTGCCGGCCACAGTCAGCGTACGCACAAAAAAACAAAACAAATGCTTGCGCCCCAAAAAAAGTTGTGGGGGGGCAGGGGGGCAAGCTGCAGCACCCCTGGGGGGTCTAGGGCCACACAGATGTGCTGTGGACCCCAGACACCCGTTTTAGGGTGATGCAATCAGTAACTGTTTTTTTTTTCTTCTCACTAACTTTCCTTAAAATATCCCTGCCTAATCTAACTTGTCCCTAGCCTTTCCCTAATTACCTGGGTGCTTGGGGTGCTGGGGCACAGATGGGGGTGCTGGGGCACAGATAGAGTTGTTGGGGTGCTGGCTCTGATGATCCTTGCAGCGATCCGACGTGCAGCGCTCCTCTCTCCTTGGCTCCCGGACACAAAAGGAGGAGGAGAGGATCGCTGCAGTAATGTGAACCCCCCCTTCCCGGCAGCCGACCAATGAGAGCGATCATGAGAGGTGATATCACTATCACCACTCAGGATCTCAGGATGGTGATTGGTGGTGTATTATCACACCACCGATCACCATCCTGTTCCAGGTTATCGAGTCCCCAGAGACCCGAATAACCCTGAAAATGCAGCAAACCGCAGGTCTGAATTGACCTGCGGTTTGCTGCGATCGCCGACATGGGGGGGTCATTTACAGCAGCAGCAATGATTTGAGCAGGCACTGAGTACCGATCACCACCAAAACTACATTAACCTAAAGAATTATTAGTAACACCATACTAATACAGTGTTGGACCCCCTTTTGCCTTCAGAACTGCCTTAATTCTACGTGGCATTGATTCAACAAGGTGCTGATAGCATTCTTTAGAAATGTGTCCCATATTGATAGGATAGCATCTTGCAGTTGATAGAGATTTGAGGGATGCACATCCAGGGCATGAAGCTCCTGTTCCACCACATCCCAAAGATGCTCTATTGGGTTGAGATCTGGTGACTGTGGGGGCCATTTTAGTACAGTGAACTCATTGTCATGTTCAAGAAACCAATTTGAAATGATTCGAGCTTTGTGACATGGTGCATTATCCTGCTGGAAGTAGCCATCAGAGGATGGGTACATGGTGGTCATGAAGGGATGGACATAGTCAGAAACAATGCTCAGGTAGCCCGTGGCATTTAAACGATGGCCAGTTGGCACTAAGGGGCCTAAAGTGAGCCCAGAAAACATCCCTCACACCATTACACCACCACCACCACCAGCCTGCACAGTGGTAACAAGGCATGATAGATACATGTTCTCATTCTGTTTACGCCAAATTCGGACTCTACCATTTGAATGTCTCAACAGAAATCGAGACTCATCAGACTAGGCAACATTTTTCCAGTCTTCAACAGTCCAATTTTGGTGAGCTCAAGCAAATTGTAGCCTCTTTTTCCTATTTATAGTGGAGATGAGTGGTACCCGGTGGAGTCTTCTGCTGTTGTAGCGCATCCGCCTCAAGGTTGTGCGTGTTGTGGCTTCAAGTCAACGTTGCTCTTCTATCAGCTTGAATCAGTCGGCCCATTCTCCTCTGACCTCTAGAATCAACAAAGCATTTTTGCCCACAGGACTGCCGCATCCTGGATATTTTTCCCTTTTCACACCATTCTTTGTAAACCCTAGAAATGGTTGTGCGTGAAAATCCCAGTAACTGAGCAGATTGTGAAATACTAAGACCGGCCCGTCTGGCAACAACAACCATGCCACGCTCAAAATTGCTTAAATCACCTTTCTTTCCCATTCTGACATTCAGTTTGGAGTTCAGGAGATTGTCTTGACCAGGACCACAACCCTACATGCATTGAAGCAACTGCCATGTGATTGGTTGACTAGATAATCGCATTAATGAGAAATAGAACAGGTGTTCCTAATAATTCTTTAGGTGAGTGTATACATGACGTACCGGTACGTCATGTGTCCGGAACAGGTTAATGGCAGCCACCAAATACTTGCTATAAGTGCACAAATAGTCCCACAACATGGACAGTGACATACCAGAGATGGATCAATGGCAAAAATTCCCACAAAAAATATATATTTTAATCAGGGGCCATTTTTATGCGTCTCAAAGGGAAACTCTCAAAAATGTGCCCTGCTGGAGCCTAGAAAATTTTTATTTTAGGCCACAGGACTACTGGCCCCAAAAATTAGGCATTCACCTGACAGAAAAGAACAAGTGATTATGTGGCTGGAGTTATATTAGATGGTCAGTGGATAACAATTTTACTGTAGGCCAGTGGAGTACAGGCCTCAAAAATTATGAATTTACTGGACAGAAAAGAACAAGTGATTATGTGGCTGAAGGTATATTAGGCAGTCAGTGGATAACAATGTTACTGCAGGCCAGTGGAGTACAGGCCCCAAATATTAGGTATTAGTCGTACAGAAAAGAACAAGTGATTATGTGACTGGAGGTATATTAGACGGTCAGTGCATAACAATTTTACTGTAGGCCAGTGGAGTACAGGGCCCAAACATTAGGTATTCATTGGACAGAAAAGAACAAGTGATTATGTGGCTGGAGGTACATTAGGCGTTCACTGAATAACAATTTTATTGTAGGCCAGTGGAGTACAGACCACAAAAATTATGCATTCACCTGACAGAAAAGAAAAAGTGATTATGTGGCTGGAGGTATACTAGACGGTCAGTGGATAACAATTTTACTGTAGGCCAGTACACGCCCCAAAAATTAGGCATTCACCTGAAAAGAACTTGTGACGATTTGGCTGGAGGCACATTAGGCGGTCACTGGATAAATCTTTTAGGAGGAGGAGAAGAGGCAGGCCTGCATGCAATCTGTGGCGGTAACACCAAATCCACACGGGTGCCATGGGTTACATGCTTGACGGCCATCCAAGGGTTCATCCAGTGGGCAGTAAAAGTACTTTCTCTGCCCGTGTTTGCTAGACCACGAATCTGTGGTCAGATGTATCTTGGCGTAAGATGTGACCGTGTATGGTGGATGGCTCGCTCCAGATACATTTGCAGTCTGCTTTTTGCCTCCTGTGCATTGCGAGTTCTGCCTGCTTCTCCTCCGTCTCCTCCCTATCTGCTGCTCTGTCTCTCCCTCTGAACTCCCCTCCTCTTCCTCTCTTTTGGGCACCCACGTGACGTCCATTGACACATTATCATCGTCACCTTCACCACCATTGACATTAGAGATCTTGGAGTAGGCAGCAACAGCTGGGACCACCCTCCTTGGGCTGATCTGGGTACTGTCGTCAATCAGCTGGATGGCGGCCGTTTCTACCTCCTCTTCCTCATCCTATGCCAAGAATAGCTGTGCATCGGTAAGGTCTCCGAGTTGAGGGGCTATGGTGGTGGTGATGTCTTTGGGGGTGCAGACAGCAGAGAGTGAGGAGGGTGCAGATACAGAGGATGAGGAGGGTGCAGAAGCGGAAGGCTGAGTGAGCCACTCAAACAAATCTGTTGCATCCTTTGATGTAATTGCACGCACCTTCTCCAACTTCCCACTTAGGCTCCGGCCTGGTGCACCTGCCAGACCCCTACCACTCACTCCTGCAGAATGGACTGCCTCTTCCTCTGCCTGTCATTTTCAAAATGTGCCTGTGCCAAAGTCCCTATAGAAGAGCAGTATTTGTGGAAGCAGGTATATCACAGGCCTCAATCAGTATTTGGTGGAAGCTGGTATATCGCACCCCTCAATCAGTATTTTGTGGAAACAGGTATATAGAACACCTGAATGAATATTTGGGGGAAGCAGGTATATTGCACCCCTCAATCTGTATTTTGTGGAAGCAGGTATATCAAACCCTTTAATCAGTATTTTGTGGACGCAGGTATATCGCACACCTCAATCAGTATTTTATAGAGACAAGTATATAGAACCCCTGAATAAGTATTGGTGGAAGCACGTATATCGCACTCCTCAATCAGTATTTTGTGGAAGCCGGTGTATCGCAGGCCTCAATCAATATTTGGTGGAAGCAGGTATATCGCACCCCTCAATCAGTATTTTGTGGAAGCAGGTATATAGAAACCCTTAATCAGTATTTTGTAGAAGCAGTTATATCGCACCCCTCAATCAGTATTTTGTGGAAGCAGGTATATCGCACCTATCAATCTGTATTTTGTGGAAGCAAGTATATCAAACCCCTGAATCAATATTTGAAATAAGGGATATCGCACCCCTTAATTTGTATTTTGTGGAAGCAGGTATATTGAACCCCTTAATTAGTATTTTGTAGATGCTGGTATATTGCACCCCTCAAGCAGTATTTTGTAGAAACAGGTATATAGAACGCCTGAATCAATATTTGGTGGAAGCAGGTGTATGGCACCCCTCAATCAGTATTTTGTGGAAGCAGATATATAGAACCCCTTAATCAGTATTTTGTAGAAGCAGGTATTTTGCACCCCTCAATCAGTATTTTGTAGAAGCAGGTATATAGAACTCCTGAATCAATATTTGGTTGAAGCAGGTATATCGCACCCCTCAAAAACAGAGTTATTTACAATGAATTCATGTTTAGATGTCATATAACTGTTTTATATATATATATATATATATATATATATATATATATATTTTGTGTTCACAAAAGCAGAAAATATAATATTCCTTTAAGATTAAATTTATTTGGATGTAAGGGTAATCTCAATGACACAGCAGAAACAACAAAGCATAGAGTTAAACTGTTGTTTCTGGGCAGGAGTCTAGACCAATTACAGCCAGCCTTACACACAGCAGGAGTCTTGGCCAATCGCAGCCAGCCTGACACACAGCCTATGTGAGAAATTCCCTAGCAGGAGCTGCTAGAACTTATTATTCACCAGAGAGAGAAGCTTAACAGACATTCACTCCACAAATAGATTGTATTTTTATGGAAGCAGAGAGGCCAAAATAGGTATTTAAAACAGGTATATAATGTTTCTACTGTTAATATATTGATTAGAACTGTATACTGAACTATATATATATATATATATATATGTGTTTACTTTCAGTTCCACCAATTGCAAACTACAAAGTTCACAATACAAATTTAACTTCCTTATTGCAATCCAAATTGCATACATTAGTTAGACCTCAGATATACCTCTGAGAGATCATAAAGTGCCTAAATAACTTAAAGTGAGAGTACAGATACTCAAGAGAGAAATATATCCACCATTTTATGTTGAATGACAAGATTGAACAGTTGAACCACCATCTTAAGCATATTGCAATTTTGTGATATCGTTTCAATACGTGTTATGCACATGGACTATCTCCTGCGGAGGCAGCAGTGTTATATATGAAGAAAAGTTGAAGTTAATAAAGAAGTTATTTCAAGCATTTGGTGTGCTCTTTAAACCTACTGTTTCCATAAGAGAAAATGCGCCAACCCTCCTGCGATCCCTAGAGAGAGAAAGAGATGCATGGTGGGAGGCCAAAGTCCAGAGATAGAGTTCCTGCACCGTTATCCACGAAGAGGCCATGTACTGCAACCAGCTAGTTTTCCGCCACTAGCCCCAAAGCCTGCAGCAGCGTATCAAAGCCAGCGCATCGCAAGTCATCACAGATCATAGCAAGTCATCACAAAGCATCGCAAGTGTGTACAGAGCATCGCAGCTTAGCGCAGAGCATCGCAAGTCTGCACAGAGCATCACAAGTCACTACAGAGCGTCGCAGGTCTACACACAGCATCGCAAGTTAGCGCAGAACATCGCATCACAGCAAGAAAAGACACGTCTACTTTAAGACTGACATTTATTCCTGCTCTTCAAAATTACGTCAGAGCTTTCCTTATTACTTATCATCGCACATAGGTTTTGGTATAAAGTGACATCTTCATGTTCAGGAATAAAAGTCAAAGGACAGTTTGTAATACATGGACACTGTTACATTTAAAGTGAAAGTCATTTATTGCCTGCATTTATTGCTGTTACATTTAACGTGAAAGTCATTTATTTCTGCATTTGTCAATATTGCATTTAAAGTGAAAGACATTTTATTATTATTGATTGTTATAGCATTTAAAGTAAAATATCTAATCCTAGTATTACCATGGCACTGTTAGAGGATACAAAGATAGATAGAGTAGAGGGGGAAGAGCAAGGGAACCTGTCTGAGGTAGAAGAGTTGATGCAGCATTAGTCTTGCCTCAAACAAATCTAACCCAAATAGATGAATTAAGACGTTCATCACGTGACAGAAAACCGACCTCAAAGATGCTGGAAAATTTGGAGCAAGAAGCAGCATTAAAAGAGAAAAAGTTTGTCCTGATGTATGATAGGTGGAAATCATACATTAAAGACATTCGTAGAAAGCTAAATCAAAAAAGTATAAAAAGGAACTTGAGTGATATGGTAGAGACGGTAGAAGAATATAAATAAGAGCTTATGGCATCATATGTCAACCTGTGGTTGTTTACGACACATTCCCAGGGAAGGAAAATGGATGCATTTACTGCGGTCACTAAAGCTTTGGTAAAACTCATGAGAGATCTATCATGGGCAGAAAACTATGATGAAGTTAAAGCAAGAAGTAGAATGAATGAGCTTTATATGAGAGATTATGCTAGGTCCTTAGGTGGTACCACAATCTCAAGTGTGACTTCCTTCGCTAGCAGAAGTGCCACCCAAATATCAGAGTCCTCAAATACTTCAGCCAAAAGAAAGGAATTAGCTGAACAACTTGCTGTTAAGAGAGCAGAGATTGAGATGGAGGCTGCCATCAAGGCGCAACGCCAACTGATGGCTGAAATGGAGACACAGCGCCGACAGATGAAGTATGGAAAGGCAGAAAGAAGTTAAGATCATAGAAGCCAGACTTAGAGTACATGAGAAGGATACGAATCAGAGTAGTCATAGGTACAAATATTTACTTAGTGAAGAGGCAGACTCCTACTTTCCTACATACTCCCAGGAGAATGGAAGGAAATCTCCAGCACTTAGTGAGGAAATAAGTCATTATCCTTCCATCCCTGCTCAGAAAAACAAAGAGAGGCCTAGTCCAATGTTAGGAAAAAGGTGTGTGAATTTACCCTCTATTTCTACCGGAAAAGATGAAGAAAGGGACTCACCTAATTCCGAACTAAGTGACAAAATAGAAACGGATGATTCTATTCCTAGATGCCATGGCAATGCTCAGGAGAGTGTTACAACCATTGTCCCAGCAAGACCACAGAGAACAGTTTTAGTTAGACTTCCCGTTCTGGAACCTACTGTATTTTCAGGAGACGTACTGAACTTCATAAAGTGGAAGGCAAGTTTTGAAATGATCTTTGAGCATCATTGCTTCAGTCCAGTTGACAAGGAAGTTCTTGAAGGTAACTTCTATAGAAAAGACGAAGAGGCCTGCAAGCAAGCTTGGCAAAAATTGAATGCAAGATATGGTCATCCTTTCTTAGTACAAAGAGCCTTTAGAGAGAAACTGAATAACTGGCCTAAAATAGGTCCTAAAGAACACTTCAAACTCTAAAAGTAAGTTGACTTCCTGCAAGCATTCAGAAATGCCATCCCACATGTACGAGGACTAGAAGTACTGAACGATTATCTAGAAAACCACAGGATCCTAGCTAAGCTACCTGAAGAAGTGGCTGCTAGATGGAATCGCTATGTGACTGAACAGTTAGATCTAGGCAATAACTTCCCAAGTTTTAAAGAGTTCTCTGAGTTTGTCAATAAGGAAGTACGGATAGCATGTAATCCAGTAACAGCATCTTAGAAGAAAGGCCTGTGATAGATATAAGAGCAACTAGCTTTGCAACCAACACAGCAGCTAAAGGTCCAGATACCTACGAGAGCAAGTCCAAAGTCACTACTGGGATCAGTAGAGAGACAGAACCAATACATTTTCTGACTACCTTCAAATGTATGCTCTGTGGAGAGAACCACTCAATACACAAGTGCCAACAATTGAAGGAAAAGTCCCCAGATGAAAAGAAAAGGTTTGTACTGGATATCCAACTGTGTTTCGGATGTGACGGAAAAGGCCATGTTACTAAGAAGTATCAGAAAAAGGCAACATGCAACATTTGTAAAGGACACCATTCTACACCACTACATGAAGAACGTCCAAAGAAAGATAAATCCTCAATATCTAAAGATATTGAGGAAGGAAGTAAAGTATTGGTATTCTCTTGCAGAGTGAGGTAGGGAGAAAGCAATGGCACATCAATGGCTGTACCAGTGTGTATTTCAAATCCTAAAAGGAGGAACAAGAAGGTATATGCCTATGCGCTACTGGATGCCCAGAGTGATGTCACCTTCATTGATCAAGAAATCTGCAAGAAATTACAAGTGGCTACAGAACCAGTAAAGCTCAAACTCACCACGATGACGGGAAGAGACACATTAGTAAACAGTCAAAGGGTCAAAGGACTGAGAGGTAGCGGACTTAATTCAAACTTCACATTAGATCTACCTCCAGCTTATACAAAAGATGATATACCTGTAGATCAAGATTCCATACTTACCTATGAAACAGCCAATAAATGGGAGCACCTATCTGTCATATCTCATGAAATGTCCCCGCTGAAGGAGTGCTGGACTGTTGATAGGCTACAATTGTCCCGGAGTAACAGACAGAAACAGATTGGTGGGTGTGGACCAATGGACAGTCAGCTGCGGTGCCCTTAATAGGACAGGTTCAAAGTCCTTAATCAAAGTAGAAATAGGTTTAACGGGTGCCGCGCTAATTTGTAAAGCAGTATACAGGATCAAGAACCAGAAAGCAACGTGCCAAATTCGTATGATGCACAAACAAAAAATTCCAAATCCATATACAATAATATACAGGCGGATATCACACTTCCATATAAACCATGCGAAGATTTTCGGCAACCTATTACTCAGCTGCGCATATATGAAGACAACTGTCTTACGTCTCCCAGTTCACATGCAAAAAAATGGATGTCCGCCTGCAATATACGGTGAAATCTCCCCTTGTGATAACAGTCACACGAAAATCCTGATCCGAAGACAGTCCCTGACGAAGCTAAGTGCGTAACCCGGGTCGGGTATTTTATATGCTTGTGAAAACTTGCCTTTTGTAAGTAGATTAAAGTATTCCTACTTTTAAATCCCGAGGGTATTGCACAATCTTTTTCTGTCCTTCATTAGGGTATTCCGGACTGTCTTCGGATCAGGATTTTCGTGTGACTGTTATCACAAGGGGAGATTTCACCGTATATTGCAGGCGGACATCCATTTTTTTGCATGTGAACTGGGAGACGTAAGACAGTTGTCTTCATATATGCGCAGCTGAGTAATAGGTTGCCGAAAATCTTCGCATAGCGATTTATATGGAAGTGTGAGATCCGCCTGTATATTATTGTATATGGATTTGGAATTTTTTGTTTGTGCATCACACGAATTTGGCACGTTGCTTTCTGGTTCTTGATCCTGTATACTGCTTTACAAATTAGCGCGGCACCCGTTAAACCTATTTCTACAATTGTCCCGGAGTCTTCGTACCACGAAAGGTAATCACAGGAGGAAAGAGTGAACCCTACACTGTTCAAACTGATCTTGGATGGGGTGTTGTTGGAGGAAAACAGCAGATTGCAAACTCAAGACAGGTGACAGGGTTGTGTCATCGAATATCTGTCCACGAGTTACCAACTGTAAGTACAGCAAAAGTAATCAAGATCCTTGAATCCGACTTTGCAGACATAAGTTCTAAAGAAAAGAGTGTATCTCAAGAAGACATAAAGTTTGTACACACTCTAGAAGAAAGTATTCAGCAGAATCAACAAGGACATCTTGAAATGCTCTTACCTATTAGAGAACGACCACGTCTGCCAAATAACAGAAATCTTGCCATAGCAAGATGGAAATGTTTGAAGAAAAGGATGGTAAGAGATCCAACACTGAAGAATGATTATTTGAAATTCATGGAAGGCATCCTTGAAGAAGGACATGCAGAGAAAGTTAATAATCAGCCTAAAGAAGGAGAAGTGTGGTACATCCCACATCAAGTTGTCTACCACTCAAAGAAACCAATTAAGATTAGAGTAGTATTTGGTTGCTCAGCAAAGTACGATGTTGTTGATCTTGCAAACACTTTGCCTGGAGTACTCTGTAGATTCAGAAAGTATCCCGTAGCAGTCATGTGTGACGTTAAAAAGATGTTCCACCAGTTTCATGTGAAGAATGAACATAGAGACATCCTTAAGTTCCTATGGTGGGAGGACGGAGATACAGATTCAGAGCCAGCGGAAAACTGTTTGAAAGTACATTTGTTTGGAACAGCATCATCTCCAGGTTGTGCCAATTATGGTAGGAAGTACCTGGCCAATCAGAATGAAAAGGATTGCCCATCAGCAGCACATTTTCTGAATATTTTTTTTATGTAGATGATGGTCTTATAAGTCTAGAGTCCACAGATTCTGCAATCAAAGTAGTGAAAGAAAGCCAAGAGTTATGTGCAAGAGGAAACTGGCGCCTTCATAAATTCCTCTCTATAGAGGGAAGGAGTATTATGCAATACAATGTATATATTTCTTTTAATATATGTATATTGGCCCTGTATGGCCAATAGGGGCCCAGCATGTGGGTGCATATACAGATATGCATATCACCTGTAATGCATGTCTCTCTCTCTCTCTCTCTCTCTCTATATATATATATATATATACAGTACAGACCAAAAGTTTGGACACACCTTCTCATTCAAAGAGTATTTTTTATTTTCATGACTATGAAAATTGGAGATTCACACTGAAGGCATCAAAACTATGAATTAACACATGTCCCAACCCTATTTATAAGGCAATTTATATTTATACAACGCAACTGATGGTCCCAACCCTATTTATAAGGCAAGAAATCCCACTTATTAATCCTAACAGGGCACACCTGTTAAGTGAAAACGATTTCAGGTGACTACCTCTTGAAGCTCATCAAGAGAATGCCAAGAGTGTGCAAAGCAGTAATCAAAGCAAAAGGTGGCTACTTTGAAGAACCTAGAATATGACATATTTTCAGTTGTTTCACACTTTTTTGTTATGTATATAATTCCTCATAGTCATGAAAATAAAGAAAACTCTTTGAATGAGAAGGTGTGTCCAGACTTTTGGGCTGTACTGTATATATATACTTAAGTTCTGCCCATGTATGTCCCCAGGATATACAGATGTATGTGTGTATATGTATATATATACATATGGACATGCCCCAATTGTCTATGTGTGTGTATGTATATATATACTTATAAAATGTGCCCAAATAATACCCCAGGTTGGTGGATGTGTATATATATGTAATAGTACAGACCACAAGTTTGGACACACCTTCTCATTCAAAGAGTTTTCTTTATTTTCATGACTATGAAAATTGTAGATTCACACTGAAGGCATCAAATCTATGAATTAACACATGTGGAATTATATACATAACAAAAAAGTGTGAAACAACTGAAAATATGTCATATTCTAGGTTCTTCAAAGTAGCCACCTTTTGCTTTGATTACTGCTTTGCACACTCTTGGCATTCTCTTGATGAGCTTCAAGAGGTAGTCACCTGAAATGGTCTTCCAACAGTCTTGAAGGAGTTCCCAGAGATGCTTAGCACTTGTTGGCCCTTTTGCCTTCACTCTGCGGTCCAGCTCACCCCAAACCATCTCGATTGGGTTCATGTCCGGTGATTGTGGAGACCATGGTCAAATAGCCCTTACACAGCCTGGAGGTGTGTTTGGGGTCATTGTCCTGTTGAAAAATAAATGATGGTCCAACTAAACGCAAACCGGATGGAATAGCATGCTGCGGCAAGATGCTGTGGTAGCCATGCTGATTCAGTATGCCTTCAATTTTGAATAAATCCCCAACAGTGTCACCAGCAAAACACCCCCACACCATCACACCTCCTTCTCCATGCTTCACGGTGGGAACCAGGCATGTAGAGTCCATCCGTTCACCTTTTCTGCGTCGCACAAAGACACGGTGGTTGGAACCAAAGTTTCTTTGTAGCGCTTGATGTTTTTTGTAACTGCACTTGGGGACACTTTCAAAGTTTTCACAATTTTTCAGACTGACTGACCTTCATTTCCTAAAGTAATGATGGCCACTCGTTTTTCTTTACTTAGCTGCTTTTTTCTTGCCATAATACAAATTCTAACAGTCTATTCAGTAGGACTATCAGCTTTGTATCCACATGACTTCTCCACAACACAACTGATGGTCCCAACCCCATTTATAAGGCAAGAAATCCCACTTATTAAACCTGACAGGGCACACCTGTGAAGTGAAAACCATTTCAGGTGACTACCTCTTGATGCTCATCAAGAGAATGCCAAGAGTGTGCAAAGCAGTAATCAAAGCAAAAGGTGGCTACTTTTAAAGAACCTAGAATATGACATATTTTCAGTTGTTTCACACTTTTTTTTGTTATGTATATAATTCCACATGTGTTAATTTATAGTGTTGATGCCTTCAGTGTGAATATACAATTTTCATTGTCATGAAAATAAAGCAAACTTATGGTCTGTACTTTAAGTCACAGGGGCCTGATGGGATGCACCCAAAGCTATTAAAAGAGCTTAGCGGTGAACTAGCAAAACCATTAACAGATTTATTTAATCAATCACTGGTAACAGGAGTCATCCCAAAAGATTACAAATTAGCAAATATTGTGCCCATTCACAAGTAAGGTAGTAGGGAGGAATCGGGCAACTATAGGCCAGTAAGCCTGACATCAATAGTTGGGAAATGTATGGAAACCATACTTAAGGAGAGGATTGTGGAACATCTAAAATCCCATGGATTGAAAGATGAAAAAACAACATGGGTTTACTTCAGGGAGATCATGTCAAACTAATCTTATTATTTTTTTTGTTTGGGTGACTAAAATAATAGATAGCGGAGGTGCAGTAGACATCGGTTATCTAGACTTTAGTAAGGCTTTTGATACTGTCTCACATAGAAAGCTTATCAATAAATTGCAGTCTTTGTGCTTGGAATCCCGTATTGTTGGATTAGCCAGTGGCTGAGGGACAGACAACAGAGGGTTGTAGTCAATGGAGTATATTCAGACCATGGTCTTGTTGCCAGTGGGGTACCTCAGGGATCTGTTCTGGGACCCATATTGTTTAATATCTTTATCAGCGAAATTGCAGAAGGCCTTGATGGTAAGGTGTGTCTTTTTGCTGATGACACAAAGATTTGTAATAGGGTTGATGTTCCTGGAGGGATACACAAAATGGAAAAGGATTTAGGAAAACTAGAGGAATGGTTAAAAATCTGGCAACTGTATAGCCGCCGTTTGGTCACTTCTATATTCAGGATACGAATGTTTTGACATTCGTCTAAGATCGTCTCACAGAGGGGGCGGAGAGATGGGGCGGGACGGCTGATGCATCGGCTGCCGCGCCTCCTATTTCCCCATTGGCCGCCTCAGAGGCTTGATCCAGAAGAGGGGAGTTGTCCTCTCCTTATATAGCGCGCGTCCTGGCGGCCGCGCACGGCCACTCAGTGCTGACAGCTGCAGCCTCTGTAACGGAGGTTAGCAGCTTATTTTGCTGTTTGTCTTTATACCCACATTTTATGCTCCTGATGAGCCACACATGGCGAAACGCGTAGAGCGATGAGTGGGGACAAACTTATGCTTTTTGCATGTAGCTTGTATTGCGCTTACACTGCAGTAGAGGCCTGTGGTGTCCCAGCCCTCTGCATTATGTGAGCAGCTGCGATCAAGCTTTCTTTTTGCTCAACCCAGCTAAGTTCAGTGTCCCTAGATTCATGCTCGTAGGGCCGGCACTCAGACATCTGGTTCACTACTGAACAGATGGTTCTCATGCAGGTCGGACCCTATGGGTAGATGTTTATCAATGGATTAGCTTGTTAAATTTAGTCCAGGGTACACCAAGCAGTTTTTTTTTTAGCAGAGCACCTTGTCCGTACCACGGTGCACACTTCTGGCTGTATTAGCTCATCACGGCCGGCTGGCTTGGTGGTGCAGCCTCTAGTAGCGCACCAGTAGTGGATTTTCTAGTGACCCAATCAACACCTGAGCGGTACTGCCCATTGCGGTTTTCATGTGCCATCTTGATCCGTTTTCAGACACTGTGGTTAGGTTTGGTCATCTAGAATTTTATTTATAGGTTGTAGTTTTCCCTTTCCCTTTTTTTGAATTAATAAAGTATTCGTTTTATCTAATCTTCATAGCGTTCCGTACTACAGTGATATAATTTTGATGGTGGAACGTATACCTAACACCAGCTCGTCCGTGAATTAATACCTAATGACTACTTTTCATTTTTTCCCTATTTAAAAAAAATATATAATGTTTATTTTGGGAAATGGATGCTTTTTCTTACTTAAAAACTTAAATTTTAAATTTTTTTTAAACTTCATTTTTTAAAACTTTTTTTTCACTTCATTTTTTGTCCCACTCTGGGATTTCAACTTTTGGGGTTCTGATCCCCTTTACAATGCATCACAATACTTCTGTATTGTGATGTATTGGCTATAAGTGTATTACAGACTGCAATACACTTACAGCCTGCTTGCCTGTGAGATCCAGGGGGCTGGATCTCACAGGCTGTCACGGAAGACAGCCACGATGCCTAAGAAAGGCATTTGGCTGCCTTCCCTGCCATTGGCTCCCTGTCACAGCAGCGCGGGGACCCGATGGAAGCTCTCTCCCTCTCAATACATCGCACGTGCTGCAGTCAGCGCTGACCGCAGCACATAAAGGGTTAATGCGCCGGCATCTGTGTTTTCCCGGATGCCGGCGCATACAACAGGGGTCCGGCTATCAGTGACTGCCGTACCCCTGCCACTGATCGGGTGGATGCAGCTCCTGCACCCGCCTGATCAGCGCGCCGTAATAGTACTGCGCTGGGCGGCAAGTCACGTCCCACTGCGCCATACTATTACGACGTTGGTTGGGAAGGAGTTAAAAAAAATTACAGACACATTCTTTTTTTTTTTATTGGATGCGGAAAAGTCTCCTATTTTCTATGGACTGTCCAGGAATTCAAAGAAAACTGACAACCCTGTACTGTAGAGACAAACCCTAGTGACAAGGAGAATGGTAACTCCAAATTGTCAATGTATTCATACATTTTCTGGTGGAATAACATGGGAACATTACAATGCAAGGTTCTAAGAAGAGGTGCTCCAAAATTATTTCATGAAGAATACACATATTTGCCCATGCAGATATGATGGAGAGCACAAATGTCCTCTTTAAGCCAAATTTTTGCTGCATGTTTGATGTCAGTATATACAAACCGGATTCCAAAAAAGTTGGGACACTATTCAAATTGTGAATAAAAGCTGAATGCAATGATGTGGAGGTGCCAACTTCTAATATTTTATTCAGAATAGAACATAAATCACGGAACAAAAGTTTAAACTGAGAAAATGTACCATTTTAAGGGAAAAATATGTTGAATCAGAATTTCATGGTGTCAACAAATCCCCAAAAAGTTGGGACAAGGCCATTTTCACCACTGTGTGGCATCTCCCCTTCTTCTTACAACACTCAACAGACGACTGGGGACCGAGGAGACCAGTTTCTCAAGTTTAGAAATAGGAATGCTCTCCCATTCTTGTCTAATACAGGCCTCTAACTGTTCAATCGTCTTGGGCCTTCTTTGTTGCACCTTCCTCTTTATGATGCGCCAAATGTTCTCTATAGGTGAAAGATCTGGACTGCAGACTGGCCATTTCAGTACCCGGATCCTTCTCCTACGCAGCCATGATGTTGTGATTGATGCAGAATGTGGTCTGGCATTATCTTGTTGAAAAATGCAGGGTCTTCCCTGAAAGAGATGACGTCTGGATGGGAGCATATGTTGTTCTAGAACCTGAATATATATTTCTGCATTGATGGTGCCTTTCCAGACATGCAAGCTGCCCATGCCACACGCACTCATGCAACCCCATACCATCAGAGATGCAGGCTTCTGAATTAAGCGTTGATAACAACTTGGGTTGTCCTTGTCCTCTTTGGTCCGGATGACATGGCGTCCCAGATTTCCAAAAAGAACTTCGAATCGTGACTCGTCTGACCACAGAACAGTCTTCCATTTTGCCACACTCCATTTTAAATGATCCCTGGCCCAGTAAAAACGCCTGAGCTTGTGGATCTTGCTTAGAAATGGCTTCTTCTTTGCACTGTAGAGTTTCAGCTGGCAACGGCGGATGGCACGGTGGATTGTGTTCACTGACAATGGTTTCTGGAAGTATTCCTGAGCCCATTCTGTGATTTCCTTTACAGTAGCATTCCTGTTTGTGGTGCAGTGTCGTTTAAGGGCCCGGAGATCACGGGCATCCAGTATGGTTTTACGGCCTTGACCCTTACGCACAGAGATTGTTCCAGATTCTCTGAATCTTCGGATGATGTTATGCACAGTTGATGATGATAGATGCAAAGTCTTTGCAATTTTTCGCTGGGTAACACCTTTCTGATATTGCTCCACTATCTTTCTGCGCAACATTGTGGGAATTGGTGATCCTCTACCCATCTTGGCTTCTGAGAAACACTGCCACTCTGAGAAGCTCTTTTTATACCCAATAATGTTGCTAATGGACCTAATTAGTGTTAATTGGTCTTCCAGCTCTTCGTTATGCTCAAATTTACTTTTTCCAGCCTCTTATTGCTACTTGTCCCAACTTTTTGGGGATTTGTTGACACTGTGAAAATTTTAATCAACGTATTTTTCCTTTAAAATTATACATTTACTCGGATTAAACGTTTGATCTGTCATCTACGTTCTATTACAAATAAAATATTGACATTTGCCATCTCCACATCATTGCATTCAGTTTTTAATCACAATTTGTTTAGTGTCCCAACTTTTTTGGAATCCGGTTTGTAGATGTTGTGTGGTCATGTGTTAATTATTGCGTGTCATGGCTGAAGTCTAATAGGTAAAGTTAGGTCTGAGGACTACAGGGTTTTGAAACGTGTTTTTTCAATGCAGATTATATTGGCCTTTTTTTTACTAAAGTCAAAAATGTGTGGGGTCTTCTGAGATGAGCAGTAGCAGGCCAGCAGAATATAAGCCATACATACAGGATTATTCATATGGTACATTGGTTTTTATCAGATAACTGCTTATGTTAGATTGAGAATTTTTAATAATATAATAATCATATTAGGAAATAGGAGCATAGGTTCATCTGCTACAGCGAAACTGAATCTATGAGTAGACATAGGTGTATTCCAGGTAGCTTTTGTGTAATATACAACATTAAAATTCCTTAAAATTAGATTTAGATTTTAATTCCAGGAGGCAGGATTCCTTTGATGAACACATCATGTAATTTTCCTGCTGTGAAGACTATACAAGAAATGTCAAAGGCAGATAGTGTAAACAGGGAGAGCAAGTCGTCCGTAAATTCTCTAATTATCTGTATAAAAATACAATACTTTTTGCCTGCAGATGATTTATGAGCATATTGATATATAGTTAGATTTTTTTCCATTGGAGATCATAGATGCAAATAATTATGATAGCGTATTAGTGGCTTACAAAATTAAAATACCAAAGCGGAGATTTCGTACGTACTGGCTTTCTTCCAAAAAGTATTTTATGATTATTTATATCTTGGAAATCATTTTATCATTTTGACCACTTTAAATAATTTTAACTCTATCTGAATAAATGTTACAATATAATGACTTTTATAAAGTTACCAAATGTTTAATAGAGTAACTGCTCCTTAAACACCTCAGGACCGCCATACGCAGGATTTTGTCCTGGCGGCAGCCCTGTTATTCCTCCTGGACGTGCCGGAGATTTCGGGCAGAGCCGGCCCACGCATGCGCATTGCGGGCCGGCAAAAGTTAAAGGAGCATTTCGTCACCAGCCTACCAGCCAATGATCATCGCTGGCAGGCTGGTGATTTTCAAAAAATCGAATCAGAAGCCATCTAACACCTTATATTTATAAATATAAGGTGTTAAATGGCTTCTGTGCTCCTCTGCTGGTCCTTTTCGTCGGGTGGTCCCAGCAGAGGAGCACACATCAGTGAGTACACCAAACAGTACACTTAGCCCCCAGATCACCCCCATCACCCCAATTAACCCCTTGATCACCCCTTGATCGCCCCTGTCAATCACCTAGTGAAAGGGAAAAAAGTGATCAGTGTAAACTGTCACTTTTTTTTCCCACTAGTATTGACGGTTAGGTTTAGGATAGTTTAGGCCCCTTTGTTAGGCAGTTAGCGTCGGTTAGCGCCAAGACCACCGCACCGCAGTCACTGATTAGCGTATCGCTAATCAGCATTGGTACTTTTATAGTGTCTGTAAGTGATCCGAACTGATCACAGTCAGATCTATAATAGTATTAGTGTCACCTTAGTTCGCCCTCCACCCAATACGCAGTGTTTGCCCGATCAGGCCTGATCGGTTACCCACACATGCATTCACCCACGCCCGCCCCGCCGCAGTGACAAAAAAATTATTATTTTTTTATCACTGCACAATCACTTCACAAGCGCTGCAGCGATAAAAAAAAAAAATCTGTTTTGATATTTTTTATCAATCGCAGCGGCTTCCGGTACTTCGCTAGGCTCCCATTTGTAAGACAGGCTTGGATAGTCTCAGGGAATACCCCCTAAATTTATTTGACCAAATGACAAGTAAGGGGTATTCTTCTGAAGAGGCCTACAGGCTTCTGACCCAGTCGGATAAGGAATGGGAACCCTCATCTGACGAATCCAGCGGGTCAGAATATGAACCTGTAGAAAGCAGTGGCAGTCTGACCCAAAGTTCAGACGAGGAGGTTGAGGTCCCTGATACCACCAGGCGTACCTGGCCCCGTGTTGCTAGACCACAGGTTGCGCAGCATCCGCTTCAAGGGCAGCAGAGTGGGGCTGTCGCTGTCGGATTACGTGGTGAGGCATACACCAGCAGAGCAGCCCATCCTGGACCTAGTACCAGCACTACCGTACAACATGGTGAAGTGGCGAGCACCAGAAGGGCAGTTGAAGCTGGTACGGTGGCACGAGCATTAGTTCCCCCATCGCAGCCACCGCACAGACAGGCCCGTAGAGCCCCTAGAGTCCCTGAGGTGCTGGCAAACCCTGATTGGCAGCCCCCAACTTCAGCCGCACCAATAGTTCCCCCTTTCACCGCCCAGTCTGGATATCAGGTTGAAACAGCTCAGATCGGTTCGGCACTGGGGTTTTTTGAGCTGTTCTTGACTGCGGAGCTCTTGGACTTAGTCGTGGCAGAAGCAAATCGGTATGCCACTCAATTTATAGCCGTCAACCCGGGAAGTTTTTATGCCCAGTCTTTCCGGTGGAAATCCGTCCAAGTTTCCGAATTAAAAAATTTTCTGGGCCTTATCCTCAACATGGGCCTAAAAAAAAAGCATGAATTGCGGTCATATTGGTCCACGAACCAAATTCATTACATGCCCATGTTCTCTGCTGCCATGTCCAGGACACGATTTGAGACCATCCTGCGTTTCCTGCACTTTAGATAACAGCACCTCTCGTCCCAGAGGCCACCCAGCTTTTGACCGGCTACACAAAATTCGGCCCCTCATAGACCACCTTAACACCAAATTTGCATATTTGTATACCCCTGAGCAAAACATCTGCATAGACGAGTCCCTTATACATTTTACCGGGCGCCTTGGCTTCAAACAATACATTCCAAGCAAGCGTGCCCGGTTTGGGGTCAAATTGTATAAGCTCTGTGAAAGGGCCACAGGCTATACGCACAAATTTTGAGTCTATGAGGGTAAAGATCAGACCCTGGAGCCGGTCGGTTGCCCTGACTACCTGGGGAGCAGTGGGAAGACAGTCTGGGACTTGGTGTCACCCTTATTTGGCAAGGGGTACCATCTTTATGTGGACAATTTCGGCACATAAAGATGCCCCTCTTCAGGCATTTGTTTTAAGAACAGATTGGCTGCTGTGGCATCGCGCGACCTAGTCGCCGGGGCTTCTCCCAACGGCTCGTTACCACCCGTCTTCCAAGGGGGGGATATGGCTGCCTTGTGTAACGAAGAACTGCTTGCAGTGAAATGGAGAGACAAGCGTGACGTTTACATGCTCTTCTCCATTCACGCAGACACGACAATGGAAATTCAACGAGCAACCGGAGTAATTGAAAAGCCCCTCTGTGTCCACAACTATAATTCGCTCATGGGAGGGGTGGACTTCAATGACCAGATGTTGGCTCCTTATTTACTTTCCCGCAGGACCAGATGCTGGTATAAGAAGGTGTCTGTATATTTAATTCAATTGGCACTGTACAAAAGTTTTGTTCTCTACAGTAAGGCTGGGAGAACAAGATCCTCAAATTTCAGGAAGAGATCTTCGAGAACCTCCTGTATCCAGGAGGTTCTGTGGCCCCATCCACCAGTGTAGTGAGCCGTCTACATGAGCGACATTTCCCCAATGTCGTTGCTGGTACCTCAAACCAAGCGCCACCCCGAAAAATGTTGTGTCTGTAGCAGGAGTGGAATAAGGTGTGACACACGCTATTTCTGTCCTGACTGCCCTGACCACCCTGCCCTATGCTTAGGGGAGTGTTTCCGGAAGTACCACACACAGGTACACTTAGCATAGGGATTGCGTTACACAGGACAGGCACACAGGGCTGTTAGGGCCCTTTCACTCACAGCTGATGCAAACCTCTCCTTTCACCTAGGACAAAGTGCATAATGTACTTCGCCACATCTCTGGGCGATTTGCACTTTGCACATTGTCCCATGGGGAAGGAGAGGTTTGTCCTATAAAAGGTAATAAATAAAAAAATAAAAATCACAGGTAAGCAAAAAAGTTTTTAAAAGTTAATGTTCTGTTCAAATGTTATATAAAGTTAATGTTAATAATTTTATTGCGTTGCGGCCTGTTTTTTTTGTTTTTTTACCTTCTAGGTGGACCAACCGATGAACCAGCTGCAGCACCGATGTGCATTCTGACAGAAGCATTGCGCTGCTGTCAGATTACAAAAAAGTCGGTGTATGCGACGCTGCAAGACGAGATTTCTCCTCTGCAGTAAAAAAGATACATTTGCCGAGGCTTATGAGCTGAGGGGCAGGGTTCATATGCTTTGGCAAACACTTTGTATATTTAAAAAAATAAATAAATAATCCCGGCAATGATTTATTCATTCACATCGATTGATGTGAATGGAGAAATCGGGTTTGCCAGGGCATACGAGCCGAGTAGGTTTGGATGTTAGGCGGAGCTCCTATATCCTGGCAGACGCCTTTCCCCTCCTTTTTTTTTTTTGGGCAGAGATTTTTTCATCCACATTGATCGATGCGAATGAAGAAATCTGTGCCGTTCATTTTTTCTTTCAGCCCAGAGGCTAAATGGAAAAAAAAATATCATTACCTGTATGCTCAATATAATGAGAATAGGAGAAACTCCTAATGCTGGCCATACATGTAATGATTGTGGAGACCCTTAAATGCCAGGGCAGTACAAACACCCCACAAATGACCACATTTTGGAAAGAAGACACTCCAAGGTATTCGCTGAGGGGCATATAGAGTCCATGAAAAATTGAAATTGTTGTCCCAAGTTAGCGGAAAGGGAGACTTTGTGAAAAAAATAAAAAAAAATCAATTTCCGCTAACTTGTGCCAAAAAAAAAAAAAAATCTTCTATGAACTCGCCATGCCCTTCATGGAATACCTTGGGGTGTCTTCTTTCCAAAATGGGGTCACACGTGGGGTATTTATACTTCCCTGGCATTTTAGGGGCCCTAAAGCGTGAGAAGAAGTCTGGAAACCAAATGTCTAAAAATGCCCTCCTAAAAGGAATTTGGGCCCCTTTGCGCATCTAGGCTGCAAAAAAGTGTCACACATGTGGTATCGACATACTCAGAAGAAGTTGGGCAATGTGTTTTGGGGTGTCTTTTTACATATACCCATGCTGGGTGAGATAAATATCTCGCTAAAAGACAACTTTTCCCATTTTTTTTTTACAAAGTTGTCATTTGACAGAGATATTTATCTCAACCAGCATGGGTATATGTAAAAAGACACCCCAAAACACATTGCCCAACTTCTCCTAAGTATGGCGATACCACATGTGTGACACTTTTTTGCAGCCTAGGTGGGCAAAGGGGCCCACATTCTAAAGAGCACCTTTAGGATTTCACAGGGCATTTTTAACACATTTGGATTTCAAACTACTTCTCACGCATTAGGGCCCCTAAAATGCCAGGGCAGTATAACTACCCCACAAGTGACCCCATTTTGGAAAGCAGACACCCCAAGGTATTCCGTGATAGGCATAGTGAGTTCATGGAAGTTTTTATTTTTTGTCACAAGTTAGTGGAATATGAGACTTTGTAAGAAAAAAATAAAAATAAAAAATCATCATTTTCCGCTAACTTGTGCCCAAAAAAAAAATTTCTAGGAACTCGCCATGCCCCTCTCGGAATACCTTGGGGTGTCTTCTTTCCAAAATGGGGTCACTTGTGGGGTAGTTATACTGCCCTGGCATTTTAGGGGCCCTAATGCGTGAGAAGTAGTTTGAAATCCAAATGTGTTAAAAATGCCTTGTGAAATCCTAAAGGTGCTCTTTAGAATATGGGCCCCTTTGCCCACCTAGGCTGCAAAAAAGTGTCACACATGTGGTATCTTCGTACTCAGGAGAAGTTTGGCAATGTGTTTTGGGGTGTCTTTTTACATATACCCATGCTGGGTGGGATAAATATCTCTGTCAAATGACAAGTTTGTATACAAAAATGGGAAAAGTTGTTTTTAGAGAGATATTTATCTCACCCAGCATGGGTATATGTAAAAAGACACCCCAAAACACATTGCCCAACTTCTCCTGAGTACGGCAATACCACATGTGTTACACTTTTTTGCAGCCTAGGTGGGCAAAGGGGCCCAAATTCTAAAGAGCACCTTTAGGATTTCACAGGGCATTTTTTACACATTTGGATTTCAAACTACTTCTCACGCATTAGGGCCCCTAAAATTCCAGGGCAGTATAACTACCCAACAAGTGACCCCATTTTGGAAAGAAGACATCCCAAGGTATTTTGTGATGGGCATTGTGAGTTCATGGAAGTTTTTATTTTTTGTCACAAGTTAGTGGAATATGAGACTTTTTAAGAAAAAACAAAAAATCATCATTTTCCGCTAACTTGTGACAAAAATAAAAAGTTCTATGAACTCACTATGCCCATCACGAAATACCTTAAGGTGTCTACTTTCCGAAATGGGGTAATTTGTGGGGTTTTTCTACTGTCTGGGCATTGTAGAACCTCAGGAAACATGACAGGTGCTCAAAAAGTCAGAGCTGCTTCAAAATGCGGAAATTCACATTTTTGTACCATAGTTTGTAAACGCTATAACTTTTACCCAAACCAATAAATATACACTTATAGCATTTTTTTTATCAAAGATATGTAGAACAATAAATTTTGAGAAAAATTTATATAGAAATGTAGTTTTTTTTTTTTTTTTTTACAACTGAAAGTGAAAAATTTCATTATATTTGCAATAATTTCGGTAAATTTCGATTAATAACAAAAAATGAAAAACTGTTAGCAGCAATTAAATACCACCAAATGAAAGCTCTATTAGTAAGAAGAAAAGGAGGTAAAATTCATTAGGGTGGTAAGTTGTATGACCGAGCAATAAACCGTGAAAATAGTGTAGTGCAGAATTGTAAAAAGTGGTCTGGTCATTAAGGGTGTTTAAGCTAGGGGAGCTGAGGTGGTTGAAGGCTTTATACACTTTTGGGGGCAATTTTTTTATATTATTGCACTGTACTCATTTTGAGCAAAAAATATTTTTGTTCTTTATTAATAATTTTAAAGAGGACCTTTCACCTAAAAAAAAAATGTAAACTAAGACCATAGCTTTACTTACATGCCCCCATGAAGTGTTGGTCGTTTTTTCTTTTTTCAAACTGTGCCCCCGTTTGTCCGCTATGCCCCCCCGGAATAATTCCCGCCGTCTATGCTAATGAGCCAGCCTCAAATGGGCTGGCTTTAAAAGTTCTCCTCGGCGTGCCTTCTCTCTTCTCCCTGGCACGGAGCGCATCCAATCAGCGCGCTCCGCTCTTAGCCAGGGAGAAGACGCTCCAGTTCTCGCGAGACTTCAGAGAACTGGAGCGATTTCGTCTATCCGGCTAAGAGCGGAGCGCGCTGATTGGATGCGCTCCGTGCCAGGGAGAAGAGAGAAGGCACGCCGAGGAGAACTTTTAAAGCCAGCCCATTTGAGGCTGGCTCATTAGCATAGACGGCGGGAATTATTCCGGGGGGGCATAGCGGACAAACGGGGGCACAGTTTGAAAAAAGAAAAAACGATCAACACTTCATGGGGGCATGTAAGTAAAGCTATGGTCTTAGTTTACATTTTTTTTTTAGGTGAAAGGTCCTCTTTAAGACCCTTTCTCTTTGCAGCCTTCAGATTCTCTAGCAGCAGGCTCTGACATTTTAATTTGTTCCCTCAGGCAGCTCAGCTGATGGCTCCTTATCTCTGATCTTTGACCTCCTTAACACTCATTATTACTCAATTCATATCTTACTGATAAGAATATTTGTGTTTATTAAGTGTTTATGAAATTGCATTCCTTTCTTCCCAGAATACCAGATGTGAGGGAAACCACCCCTCGTGCCCCGACTGACGCCGTACGTCAACTATGTCGAGCTCACAAGATACGTTATGGTCACTGGTTACCAAGGTGTGACGTTAAAATTGTATTGGCTGAATTATCTTGAGACTTCGGTGAATAATTTCAGCCATCAACTTTTCAACTTTAAAACCTTTTTAAAACATGGATCCGAAATCGGCTTTGGTACCGACTGGTACCTTGGTACCAAAGCCGACTTTGGATCCATGTTTTAAAATGGCTTTAAAGTTGAAAAATCAAATCCCTAAGTTATTCACCAAAATCCTGCAGGACTTCGGGAATAATGAATTTCCCTCAATGGATCACATACATTTAAATGCTGCATTCAAATGAAGTTTTGAACAAATTGACTTTGGATTTAGAATCCAAAGCTTGATTTGCTCAACACTACTTATAGGCCATACACGGTTCTCTGAAATTCTGTGAAGAAAGGGATGCAAATGAGTTCTTAATAAGCTCTGCCTCTGATGCCACCAGATGTAAGGCAGCTATCCTATAAGTCAATGTTCGACCCTTTAACTAGTCCTTGAGACATCACTTGAATAATAAATAAGCCAGCAACTCTTCTGCAGGCAGAGCAGAGAGTACTGGCTTAACTGTGTGCAAGGCCTATGTCAGAATTTGGGTGTACTATCGCTCTTTGGGGAGAGTGCCTTAATCGGTATGAGGAGACTTATAGTCCATACATGCTCCTCTGGAATTACTCATGTTTCATATTTTTGGATAAGATTTTACATATTGCCCCATCCCCCAACATCAACATCCTCAGTATACTCACTGTGTGTATTTCTCTAGCTTCACATCTATGTTCGGAAATACAGCAGGCTGTTCTGGCAAAGTCAATGCTGACTTTTGGCCAGGCAGAAAGTCCTACATACCTTTTGTCTGACCGAAAGCTAGTATTTCTGCCAGTAACTGGCTGGATCCCTGCCGGATCCCATTATAGTCAATGGAAATCCGTCAGATCATGCATTATCTTGCTATTCTGGCTATTGCCGGAACTGCCTGCTGGATTTCTGAATGCAGATGTGAACGTACCATTAGGAAGTTCAAGTACTGTCTGTTTTCTCTAAAAGCCATATTAATGTAAAACTATAGAACTCCTTCAAGTGATTTTTTTGTTGCCAACCCTAATTATTTTATTATCAGCACAGTATAGTACTTCACTATGAAAAGGTCATTTGTGTTTAAGTGAATGCTAATTATTTGTACTGAGTTATCACACAGTTTATGATCCCTTCTGCGGATTAAGGGCTCTAAGTTCGTCTAGACAGAATAGTTAGCAAAATGACAAAAGGAAACATATAAGACCCTTGGGAAGAATCCCTTCGCTCCATAAGCAATTAATGCCTGCCAGGTAATGGAATTTAAGTTTATACTAAATCCAGCAGCGCTTTGACATTTCAACTGCCTTTTAAACACATTATCTTAATGAATAAAGACAAATGAACTGTGTTTATACACAAGGAGGAATAGCAGCCACTCGGCTCTTATATTGTTGCAGCTTTACCTTTGCAATGGCCGCAATTATCATCTTCTATTAATAATATAAAATGAAAGGTGGCCTTTTAATAGTGTTTATCTCAGTTTAGAACGTTTCAAGCTGATGGATGTGTGTTAACAAATTCTATTTCCCAAAGAGCTCTAATCTGTATGCAGAGATAAAGAAAAAGCATATAACAAAATACAGTATTGCTGAATAAGACACCAAAGAGTCCATTTGTCTAAATCCATCTGTAGGCAAAAACATAAAAGCAATCTGTCATTATCTTGATGAGCAAGCTACAGCCTGTGCTAACTGTAAAGCCAATTGCTGTTATTTTCTAAGAAAATGTCCTTGAGTGGACTAGGAAGAGATCAGTCTGAGTGGATTTACAAGGCTCTTTTTTCAAATGTGATGTTTTTGCATCCATAAGGGATGTTTTTCAAGGACTCTCTAGGCATTCTGCCAGACGCAAGAACGGTTTTGAAAGGAAACATTGTAGCTTTTCATTCCACATTACACTTTAATGACTTTCCCCTAAATACTCACTTAGTTTTAAATTCCTCTTTTTGGGTGTATTTTTCTTTGGCATTTAAGAATATTTTCATATCTTTTTGTCAGAATAATATGTTAGAGGCCATTGGGAGAAGCTTTGTTATGAGAGCTGTGATATCTTTAAAGTACCAAATCAGAGAAAATGCACAAAATGTAATAAAATAAGTGGGATGCATGCTGTTTAAACCAAAATATCAGTATTCTGCATTAAAAAAAAAAAAACCTTCTCTAGATACAGGACTTAAGGCCAGGAAACTGACTGGCAAATCACAGTCTTTTCTATCATCTCTTCCTTCTTTATCACTAAATACATGTTATTTAATACATTCCTAAACTACTTCCGTAACATACATTTACATTGGGAGTCCGGTATTTAAATATAGCACTCACGAGCGCAGCGCAGCGTTTTAAACAGCAGACATCTGTGGCTAATGTATGCTATTGACGATAACATCGATTGCACATATTTAACCCCTCAGATGCCATGGTGAAATTTGACCACGGCATCTGGGAGGTCTAGAACCGCATCCTTCTAGCAGGGATTGTCGGAGCTGGTCGGTGTGAATGATCTGAGGCTGCTGCCGATAGGTGCCTATGAAGACCCTGCCTGTCGCAGGACTCCATAGGAACACAGTGAAATTGTACTAAACTTGCCTGTTCAAACTCCAGCAGAGCAATCCTCAGCCTTGGCATGGCCTCATTGGGAGAGACGTGCTGCATGGGGCGCCGAAGGCGCACTTAGTCTCCCATCAGCTGCAGACCTGCTGCTTAGCTTCGGGAGCAAGGATCTGTGTTCGGCCTTGTTCCCAGGGCGGCTTTAGCTAGCTGGGAGGCTCCCTGCTTCTAGGTCTGCCTTGAGCATCGAGCTGATCACTCGGTGCTCGACTTGTCTGTCTGTCGAACATGTGACGCTGGCCACGTCACATGACCCTCACTCCCCACTATAAATATAAGCAACCTGCTGGCTACAGGTTGCCAGTGATTTTGGTCTATTAGGCTGTGTATTATTATTGTTATTAAGCTTACCTTTGGATTTGACCCTTGATCTGCTTTCTGAGACCTCTTCTGCCTGCTTCCTGAACCTTGATGCTACCTCTCGGATTTTGACCTCGGCTTGCTTTTGGATTTTGTCTTTGCCTCTTCTCTTGTACTGACATGTCCTCCCCGATTTTGACCTCGGCCCGCTCTTGGATCTGTCTCTGTCTCCTCCCTCGTACTGACTCGTACTCCCTCCTGGACTCACCCCGGCTAGTTTACCTGCCTCGCCCTTCTGTTTTTGGTAATACCTTGCTTGTTCCACCTCTCTGTCCGCTCGAGTGCTACCTCTCATTGGCTGTCCGCTTCCCTGCTGTCTCTATCTCTCTGCTTGCACTTTCTCAGGTCAGGGACTGTCGCCCAGTTGCGCCCCGTCACCTAGGGCAGGTGGTGCAAGTAGGCAGGGACAGGGGACCGGGTGGCAGCTCAGGGGGTGCACCTCCGCTCTATCTTTATACCCGTGACTCTACCCCGTGACATCAGCACACATAAAAATTTGAAAAGTTATGAGGGTTTTTATGTGATATAATAACATTTCCAAAGATAGGTGCACTCTGCGGTCTTACAAAACCCTCATACTGATGTTAAAATTGAGAGTTTTGTGGAGGGGAGATGTCTGAGCCCGAGCACCGCGCCAAGGTTTCTCAAATAGCTCGGGACCTAACACTCACTTACCTGTGCCATATGGGCAATACCAGGAGCCAGTGGGCAAATTACAGGCTCGGGCTCAGACATGTCCTCCACAGTAGGATATGTTGGCTAATCTCTCAACATCAGTATGAGGGTTAAGTAAGACCGCAGAGTGCACATGTCTTTGCAAATGTTATTATATTGTTATATTGGCCATCACATCCACATAATTGCTATCTTGTGTAGGATGTCTATTGTGGTACTTGTGGTACGCTGCGGGCATCCTCCACTGTATGCATTTTTGTTGGGGATCGCCATTAGTAGCAGGCTACCAGTGCAGGATTTGCTCCCCTGTATACGCATGCACAACTGCATATGGGTTTGAGCACTTCCTGCTTGTTTAACACCACTCCATTTTTTCTGTTGGTTTTATGTGATGCAAAATAAATATGTTTTTTCCAAAGTTTTTTTCAGTATGAAACTAAAGAAAGACAATATAAATGTGGTATCTATGTAATCATGCTAATTCAGAAAATGAAGGTAACAGGTCACTCTAACTAAAACTTAGCTCATAAAACCGTAGCAGAATAGTGGTGTTTTTTTATTTATTGCACCACATGTTAAAAAAAATTACAAAATGGAAAAATAAAAAAGTTATGACTCTGGAAAGACTAAGAGTAAAAGTAAAAAAAAAAGTTAAATGGCCCAGTCCTGGATGGGTTAAATTCCTTAGGATAGGAAATTGATAGTTGATCGCGGGATCTTAACCCTCGGACCCCCACAAACCCTTCCAGTAATCCAGTGAGTGCATCATGCCCCTTCACAACTACACCAATGGACAAGACTATGGTGGCTCATCTATATATAAAGTTGTCCCTGGAACTACAGCTCTGTACTCAATTTTTCTTTTAGCTCAAAGCATGAAAAACAGTTCCACTGCTCTCTTTTTCACTGGAGTGGTGCACGACTCTGCATCGGCATCGGGTTTCAAAACTGAAAATCCTTATTTATCCAGCACTCGTCTCTGTATAAACAGTATATCCTACAGGGAGTGCAGAATTATTAGGCAAATGAGTATTTTGACCACATCATCCTCTTTATGCATGTTGTCTTACTCCAAGCTGTATAGGCTCGAAAGCCTACTACCAATTAAGCATATTAGGTGATGTGCATCTCTGTAATGAGAAGGGGTGTGGTCTAATGACATCAACACCCTATATCAGGTGTGCATAATTATTTGGCAACTACCTTTCCTTTGGCAAAATGGGTCAAAAGAAGGACTTGATAGGCTCAGAAAAGTCAAAAATAGTGAGATATCTTGCAGAGGGATGCAGCACTCTTAAAATTGCAAAGCTTCTGAAGCGTGATCATCGAACAATCAAGCGTTTCATTTAAAATAGTCAACAGGGTTGCAAGAAGCGTGTGGAAAAACCAAGGTGCAAAATAACTGCCCATGAACTGAGAAAAGTCAAGCGTGCAGCTGCCAAGATGCCACTTGCCACCAGTTTGGGCATATTTTAGAGCTGCAACATCACTGGAGTGCCAAAAAGCACAAGGTATGCAATACTCAGAGACATGGCCAAGGTAAGAAAGGCTGAAAGACGACCACCACTGAACAAGACACACAAGCTGAAACGTCAAGACTGGGCCAAGAAATATCTCAAGACTGATTTTTCTAAGGTTTTATGGACTGATGAAATGAGAGTGAGTCTTGATGGGCCAGATGGATGGGCCCGTGGCTGGATTGGTAAAGGGCAGAGAGCTCCAGTCCGACTCAGACGCCAGCAAGGTGGAGGTGGAGTACTGGTTTGGGCTGGTATCATCAAAGATGAGCTTGTGGGGCCTTTTCGGGTTGAGGATGGAGTCAAGCTCAACTCCCAGTCCTACTGCCAGTTTCTGGAAGACACCTTCTTCAAGCAGTGGTACAGGAAGAAGTCTGCATCCTTCAAGAAAAACATGATTTTCATGCAGGACAATGTTCCATCACACGCGTCCAAGTACTCCACAGCGTGGCTGGCAAGAAAGGGTATAAAAGAAGAAAATCGAATGACATGGCCTCCTTGTTCACCTGATCTGAACCCCATTGAGAACCTGTGGTTCATCATCAAATGTGAGATTTACAAGGAGGGAAAACAGTACACCTCTCTGAACAGTGTCTGGGAAGCTGTGGTTGCTGCTGCACGCAATGTTGATGGTGAACAGATCAAAACACTGACAGAATCCATGGATGGCAGGCTTTTGAGTGTCCTTGCAAAGAAAGGTGGCTATATTGGTCACTGATTTGTTTTTGTTTTGTTTTTGAATGTCATAAATGTATATTTGTGAATGTTGAGATGTTATATTGGTTTCACTGGTAAAAATAACTAAATGAAATGGGTATATATTTGTTTTTTGTTAAGTTGCCTAATAATTATGCACAGTAATAGTCACCTGCACACACAGATATCCCCCTAAATAGCTAAAACTAAAAACAAACTAAAAACTACTTCCAAAAATATTCAGCTTTGATATTAATGAGTTTTTTGGGTTCATTGAGAACATGGTTGTTGTTCAATAATAAAATTAATCCTCAAAAATACAACTTGCCTAATAATTCTGCACTCCCTGTATATTTGAAGCCACTTAATGACTTCCATAGCTGCATGAATATGATTTAAAAAAAATACACGTTTCAGTTGACTAAGAATGTATCATTACTCATGTTTTACTAAGTACAATGTGTACAGGGATTTAAAAGGCTTACTAAGCTAAACTCACCTCCTGATAACACAAGTGTGTGGGACACATCACTACTACAAGTAGAGATGGGCGAAGTTCTAAAAAATTCGATTCAGCTGCTTCACTAAACTCTACCCCAAAATAAATTTTAGAAAAAATTACGTTGTCATGAAGCAGATTTTTTGTAAATAGTGGGTACAATGACAGTGAACAGCGATTGCGGCTCCCCCCTATCATTGAATACCTCTGATGCCTCATTCATTGCTGATCACGGTATCTGAGATCAATATTAAGACCTTTCAGGAGCTGATAAAAAAATTGTACTTATCTTATTCATTTGAGCCATGGCCATCTTGCTTGAAGATCCAGCGCAAATTCTTGAGCAGTCCGTGATGATGTTGCCACGTTGACTGGCGCAGTGACATCATACGTCACTGCGCACATGATTTTGCGCTGGATCTTCATCACTCAACACTAACTACAATGAATTCTAGCAAAGATGGATGAAAAGTTTAGGAGTTTTGGAAACCACATTCAAATAAAAATCACTATGATAATTTAAACCTTTTGGTGTACGATTTTCAAGTTGCAAAATCCAGAGTGCTTCCTAGGCTAAAATTGTATTAATTTAATTGCCTCCTCTTTGGGGTCTGAATAGATTTTCATACCCATATGCCAGCAAATAGGTTACACCCTCACTATGTACTTGTTAAAAATGTTTAGGGGCAGCTGGCATGTTTCTGATTGTATTACTAAAAAAAGCAAAAAAGAGCCAGCATTCCAGGTGAAAGTGAAGAGTGGCGGACCAGCTTTTATTCACCCTACTGCAGTTGAAGTGGGTCCACCACTCTTCATCACACTTGCAGTGCTGCCTCTTTTTTGCAGTTTTTGATGCTTGAAGATCCAGAGCTGACGGTCTTGGAGGGATGCACCCACCTTACACTTTAAGAGCAGATTTTTCTTATCTCTCCCAGTGCCATGGCACTTCTGGCTCAGCATTGTTGAGCTTGTCCGTGGCCAGGCCCCTGTTGTTCAAACATTGATGGCCTATCATAGTTGCAGAATGTGATGATCATATACTGTACTAACTTTATCACTTGGTGCCTTTGGGAGGCACGTATGGGAGAAATATGAATATCTTTAGACCAATGTGTAATTCCAGATTTAAAGGAATATGGTGGAATTTTCCAACCATGCAATAACCATCCAAGCAGGGCCGTCTTTAACGCTGGGCAAAAGAGGCATCTTTCCTGAGTCCAGTTGCTCCTGGTGGGTCCAAGGCAGCTTCAGGGCACAGGGAGATGAGAGCTTCCATTGTGGAAGCACTCATCTCCATAGTCATCTGTATTGCCGTCCTCAGAACAGCTATACAGATGGAAGTGCTGCAGCGGGGCAGGTGAGGGAGAGGCGTCTCCCTTTCCCGTTCCTCTGATAGGCTGCAGGCACTGAGCCGTACAGTGCGGGACACAGGCCATAAGAGGCCTGCATCGCATCGCTGTCAGCCTGATAGAGGTAAGTATAAGTGTTCATTTTTTTTATATAGTACTACTACTGGCACATGATTGTGGGGCATCTATGGGGGCACCTGTTACTGGCACATGATTGGGGGGCATCTATGGGGCACCTGTTACTGGCACATGATTGGGGGGCATCTAAGGGGCACCTGTTACTGGCACTTGATTGGGAGGCATCTATGGGGGCACGGTTATATTGGTGTTTGACCGTGACACGGTTGCCGTGTAGTTTGTGGTTTGCCTGTGCACTTCCCCTTTAAGGTGTGCCTCCCTGTTGTTTGGTGAGCAACGGGTTAATCTTCTGGCTAGTGGCGATTAAGGTGTTTCTTAGGTGTGGCCGCAAGCTTGATATAAACCTGTGGCTTGCTGGCTGGGTGCAGTTGTACTACAGCCTTTCTTGGTGTTGGAGCTTTGCTCCTTGCCTGGGTGTTCCAGCCCAGTCCTTGAGGGCCACCTTATGGAACATAAAAAGTCCTCCCTTTTGTACCCTCCTTGTACCTTTACCCTCACTTGTTGTATGTGTGGTGTGGGTTTATGTTCTGGGTGTGTGCAGCGTTTTGTTGGTTGTTGCATGTCTGGGCTGTTGTTGGTGTTGGTCCCTGCATGTATGCTATACGTTACCCTGTATGTTGATACCTCCGAAAGGGGGCTGGTTTCTGGGAGGGGTAAACCATATGTCTGGATGCAGTGCTGCCTGGGGGTGCTGTGCACCTTGCTGTATGGGGCCCAGGCAGTATCAGGTACGCTGGATTCCTGTGTGTGGTGTTGTATGTATGGTGCCCTATTTGGTATGTGGGCAACTGTACTTATGCACGGGTTCCAGTCGTGGTGGATGCGGCAGGTAAGTGTGTTTCTGGTGTTCTTACCTGCCAATCCAGATGCTACATATGGTAATTTCCCTTCCACCTGTTACTAGGCAGCTGGAGACTCTGGATCGTCTGAGTCCCCGAGGAACCGGTTGTCTCCTATTCCTGACCCCTATGCTAGGGACCGTCAGGGTCAGCAGGATCCAGGTTTCAGTGCATGAGCCCTCCCACCTTCAGGGTATGTTCATGCGGTCAGGAGATCAGGTCAGGATTAGGGCTGCTGTAGGTTGTAGCCTGCTCCGTTCATTGTTGTCTGGCCTAGTAACAGTTACCACCATGACAACTTGTTACTGGCACATGATTGGGGGCATCTATGGGGGCACTTGTTACTGGCACATGATTGGGGGGCATCTATGGGCCACTTGTTATTGGCACATGATTGGTGGGCATCTATGGGGGTACTTGTTACTGGCACATGATTTTGGGGCATCTATGGAGGCACTTGTTACTGGTACATGATTGGGGGCATCTATGGGGGCACTTGTTACTGGCACATGATTGTGGGGCATCTATGAGGGCACTTGTTACTGGCACATTATTGGGGGGCATCTATGGAGGCACATCTTACTGGCACATTATTGAGGGGCACTGTGGGGGCATCTAAGGGGACAATTCTTACTGACACATTATTGGTGGCACTTTTTACTGGCACATTATTGGGTGGCACTATTGGGGCATCTATGGGGGCACTCATTACTGGCGCATTATTGGAGGCACTATGGGAGCATCTCCTGAGGCCACAACGAAGGGGTATTTTATATGGGGAAACGGGGAAGAAGGACACTATGGGGGCTTCTACTAAGACCACAAAGAAGGGGTATTTTATATGGGGGGCTATGTATAGGTGTATTTTATACTGGGGACATTATGGTGGGAACTATGGGGAAGGGGAGAGAGGAGTACTATAGGCTCATCTATGGGGGCACTAAGAAGGGGTATTTTATACTTGCAAATTATGGGTGACACTGAGGGCTTCTAATGGGGCACTATATATGGGGCATTTTATACTGGTACATTATGGGAGCACTAGGAAGAAGGGGGAGAGGAGCACTATGGGGCTTTTACTGGGAGCACTATATAGGGGTATTTTATATTGGCAAATTATGGGGGCACTATGGAGACATTAGCTCAACTGGGGACATTAAAAGTGAGTATTTGTTTGCACTGGCACATTATAAGGAGAATTATTACTACTGGAGGACATTATGATGGGCTTTATTACTACTGAGGATCTATGGGGAACATGATTACTAGTATGGGCACTATGGGAGCATTACTACTTCTGGGGCACAGTGGGGACATGTTGGGGCACTGTAGGGGCACTATTACTACCATGTGTGCTCTAGCAGAGAATTATTCCTATTGGTGAGACTTTTGGGAGCACTATTACTGTAGGGGCACCTTGGCACAGTATCAGCTTGCCACAATTATTTTTGGGGGATGTTATGTTAAGACTATTAGTGTCAGGGGCACTATTTTCTTGGCACAGTTATCTTAGGGCACTGTGTACCAATAATTTTTGAAGGGCACTATCTGCATAGTACTACTATGATCAGGGGATTTATCTGTTTCTGCAGTATAGTATTGGGGAGCACAGTGGCACAGTATTGAGGGTGGTAGGATGATTTGTCCTGAAGATGGGAGGATGATGGAAAAGTAGTAAACTAAGATGTTGATTGTCAAACTGAAGAGATGAGAAATGGTTGAAAAATGGTGGTCTTGTCTGAAGGTCTGAAAGGAGAAGATGAGAAAAGAGAACATCTACATCAAAGAGACATCACTGGATGTAAGAGGTATGTGGCGCTGTATTACCCTGTATGTAGGGGTCGATGGAGGGGTTAGTAGTACAGTACTATCTGCACATTATAAGAAAAAAAGTAATCTGCAAAATACTATATGTTTGTGTCAGAAGTTGTGCTTTTTGAATTTTTTGGATAATGATGCAGCTATTTTATTTGATACTTTTGTGCTGATTATTTTTTTCCCCCTACATTAAGGGATACTATAGTCACCAGAGCCACAATAGCTAAACGTAGTAGTTCTGGTGTCTATAGCATGTCTCTGCAAGCTTTTTAATTTAAACACTGCCTTTTCAGAAAAAAAAGGCAGTATTAATATTACTGCCAAAGAACACCTCTACTGGCCACTCATCATTATTAAAGTTTACTACTCTAGAAGGTGTGTGAATTTTTTTTGGGGTGTGTGTTTTGTGGTGGAGGGTGTGATTGCATGCTAGGGTGTGGGAAGGCAGGATCTAGGGGGCCCATATACATTCTTGCCCAGGGTCCAATCAATATTAAAGACTGCCCTGCATCCAAGTATGAGTTTTGCTTCTTTCTTGAACACATTATATGAACAAAACTTTATAGGGTTTTGCTAAATCAGTTAATTCGATTAAATGGAAACAAATTGAGGGTAGAGCTATTTTATTTAATAACATACTATTATTATGGCATACACTAAATTCATATTCTGCTTTAGACACTTTTCCAGCCTACAATTAATTTTGAAATGTTTAGGAAAAAAGTGTCTTAATTATTTGTAAAATATGACTGGAAAATGTATCTATCCTATAGCATTATTGGTAATTTGGTAAATATTCCTCCATACAGGTATATTCGGAAATGTAACTTATGAGTGTAGAAGAGGATCTAGGCTGTTAACAAGAGTTTCTCACCCGTGAAAGCTGTCTCCACTGGTGAAGAAGCTCCTCCTGCCACTTGATTGAAAGGGCTGGACATCTCAACTGGCCCTGACAATCTCGCACCATTGCCGCTGTTCTGAGTAGAGGTGCAAGCGCAGTGCTCCTGTTTCTGCTTCCTGAGCGGCAACTGTACATGTGCTGCAACACTGCCAGGTAGTGGCACATGAACAGTAGCTACTTCACAAGCGGAAACAGATCCATTGTACTTGTGTTCCTACTTGGAGCAGGAGTGCAGACATGAGATTTCCAGGGCTGGGTGAGGTTTCTGTCCCTGTCAATCTGGCCGCAGAAGGAGCTTCTTCACCATCTCAGGTGAAAAGCTTGTTGCTTAGATGAATCAATTCATTTAAATCTATTCACTCATCTCTAGTCTTAACCTCTCCCACATACATGGTGTCACTGATGACATCACCAAATGATCATGCTGGGAGCGCGCCGAGATTTCATCACTAGAGATGAGCGAATCAAAGCTGACGAAGTCGAATTCGTTCTGAATTTCAGGAAAAATTTAATTCTGAACGAATTTGAATTTCTTTGCGCTTCGTGGTGACGAATCACAATTTTTCCTCTGATGGCGGCAGGCCGGCTAAAATGGCGAATACACGTGTGAGGACATGGGACAAGGAACTCTTGGAAGTTGGGATGACCCATAATGCCATGCTTGCAGCCAATCAGCAGCCAGCCAGGTGATGTCATAGCCCTAAAAATATGGAGGTCATCTTAGAGTCTGCCATTCACTATCGTACTTTGTTCAGGGACAGACGTGTCTGCAGGCGCTAGGGAGAGTGAAAGAAAAACTATTTGTTAAAAAAATAGACTCAGTTCACATTTGGTGTTATTTGTGCTAAAAGCGTTTATTGCCATATTTCACTACACTTCGAGAAAAATGAATGCAGTTCACATTTGGTGTTATTTGCGCTAAAAGTGTTTATTGCCATATTCAAGTGAATGGGTCCGCATCCGTAATGCGGGGAGCACGCGGCCGGTGCCCGCATATTGCGTACCTGCTGTTTGCGGGCCGCAATGCGGCCACGACCGGGCAACGGCCCTATGCATGAGGCCTAAGTCAGGGAGGGATGTGCTGTAGAAGGGACAGATAGTGTAGGGAATTGAATTGAATTTTTTTGTTAGGCAGGGTTGGTGTTAGAGACAATATACACCTGCGCTAAATACAGTAGCCTGCAATGGTTTGGCCACTGCAGACAGCTACATTATCTGCGATACATCTCCTGTGTAACGTGTGCGCGGCCTAGAAATATCTATGACATCCGGTGTACTTTTTCCATAGATGGTGTCATCTCGGACAGTTACATTACCTGAGCTACATCTCCTGTATAACGTTTGCGCATCCTAAAAATATCTGTGACATCCAGTGTATTTTTTCCATAGACGCTGCGGACAGTGACATAACCTGCGCTACATCTCCTGTATAACGTTTGTGCATCCTAAAAATATCAGTGACATCCTGTGTACTTTTTTCGTAGATGCTGCAGACAACGACATTATCTGCGCTACATCTCCTGTTTAACGTGTGCGCATACCAAAAATATCTGTGATATCCAGTGTACTTTTTCCGTAGATGCTGCGGACAGTAACATTATCTGCAGTACATCTACTGTATAACGTTTCCGCATACCAAATATCTGTGACATTGACTGTAATTTTTTCTTAGCAGCTGGGCACAGCAGCATCATTATCTGTGGTACCTCTCCTGTATAACGTTTCCACATCCCAAATGTCAGTGACATTAACTGTAATTTTTTTCTTAGCCACTGTTGACAGCAGCACCATTACATTTGTTACCTCTCCTGTATAATGTTTCGGCATCCCAAATATCTGTGGCATTGACTGTAATTTATTTGCGCATACACTTTAAAAAACTGCGCTACTCTACGTGCGACATACTTGCAAGCATATATACTATGTAATATGATGAAGGTGAGTAGAAAGGGACGGGCAAGTGGCCGTGCTGCTGATGGAGCCTGGGCGTGGTGAAACTGTGCCTACTGGCAGAGCACAAGAAACACACTCATCCACGATGCCTTGCTTCATGTCCCAGTTTGCAGGATGGTGCAGGTCACCGCTCTCGAAGTCAGACCAGTGTGAGCAGGTGGTCTGTTGGATTGCAGCAGAAAATGTTTCCAGTCGGTTTATCTCCACCCTGTCTTCCACAAAGTCCAGTCTTAGTAGCCAAGAGTCTGGTCAACAGAATCCTCGCCCTGATACCTCCTTCCTACCACCATGGAGAGTCTTTGCGAACAAGTGATCCCACACTCGGATATTACGAGGAGCTCTTTTCAGTGCCATTCCTTAATTTGGGCCTCTTGCCAAACCCGCTTGAAGAGGGACATGAGGAGATCTTGTGCACTGATTCCCAAACTCTAGAGTATCCACAGTAAGAAGAATATGGCGGTGGGGAACGGCAATTAGTGTTTCACGAGGTGGATGATAAAGAAGAGACACAGTTGCCAATAAGTTAACGGAAATTAGTGTTTCAAGAGGTTGATGATGAGGATGAGACACAGATGTCAATAAGTCAGGAGGATGACCAGAGTAAGGAAGTGGAAGAGGAGGTGGTGGACGATGAAATCACTAAACCCAACCAAGGAAAGTGGCAAGCCGAGCGAGGACAGCATTACAGAGGCGGAGGGATCCGCAGCACCGCAACAGGCTGGTGTCATGGATGAAGATAGCAGAAAGCTGGAACTTATAAATAAACGAGTGACTGACTTGATCCCAAACTAAGGAGCATATAGGTGAGCCCTATAAAACCTTAAGAACTCTCTCTGACTGCTATGCCCATGCAAAGGTCTTTATGGTAGACGATTGCATGCCCACGTTCCTAAGTCTGTGTGACACCTGAAAACCCTATAATAGTGAGGGGACACGACCACCGGCTCCGTGCACTTATAACGGACGGAGTCAGGGGCACCTAGAATCAAGCCAGCAAGGAAACACAATAAAGTAAAGGACTTATCTGAACAAACAGCAGACACAGCCTCCAGCAATGACCACTTCATCCAGGAAGTAATATAAACTGCAAAGTGAGGCAGAATGGGAGGGAATATAAAGGAAAAGGATTAGTCTGAATAAGTGGCACCTGGCAGAAGGAAAGGAGATGAGAAAGTAAAACCAAAACAAAGAACATCATGCAAGAGGTAGAGAAGAACGTCTGCCAGACCTTCTCACAGGACTGGCGGTGACAGTACCCCTCCCTCTACGGGTGGACTCCGGACATCAGAGCCCACCTTCTTAGGATGAGACCTATGGAAAGCCTTGATGAGACGAATGGCCTTAATGTCCGCCACTGGGACCCACATCCTCTCCTCAGGACCATAATCCTCCCAATGAACAAGGTATTGAAGAGAACCGCGGATATTGTGAGAATCCATAATCCTATAAACCCGAAATTCAAGATTACCATCAACAATAATCGGAGGAGGAGGCAAAGAGGAGGGTACAGTAGGCTGGACATAAGGTTTTAATAGGGACTTGTGAAAAATATTATGGATCTTCCAAGTCTGAGGAAGATCAAGACAGAAGGCAACGGGATTGATGACAGACAAGATTGTGTAAGGCCCAATAAACTTAGAACCCAACTTCCATGAGGGAACCTACAGTTTGATATTCTTTGTAGACAACCACACCAGATCACCCACATTCAGGTCCGGACCAGGCACACGTCTCTTATCCGCCACACGCTTATATCTCTCACTCATCCTCTTCAGATTACCCTGAATCTTTTGCCAAATAAATGACAAGGACGAGGAAAATCTCTCCTCATCAGGTAAACCAGAAGACTCCTCTCCAGAGAATGTCCCAAACTGCGGATGAAACCCATATGCACCAAAAAATGGTGACTTATAAGAGGACTCCTGGCGACGGTTATTTAAAGCAAACTCAGCAAGGGAGAGAAAAGAACACCAATCCTCCTGATTCTCCGCCACAAAACAGCGCAGATATGTCTCCAGATTCTGATTGACGCGCTCTGTCTGGCCATTCGACTGCGGGTGGAAAGCAGAAGAGAATGACAACCGAACCCCCAAGTGAGAACAGAAGGCCTTCCAGAATCTGGAAACAAACTGCGTGCCCCTATCAGAGACTACGTCTGAAGGGATACCATGCAGTTTGATATTGTGATCAATAAATGCCTGCACCAGCGTTTTAGCATTGGGCAAGCCAGAAAAAGGAACAAAATGCGCCATTTTGCTAAAACAAATCACAGTCTTCCCCGAGGAACGAGGCAGGTCCATAATGAAATCCATGGATAGATGTGTTCAAGGACGTGAAGGAATGGGTAACGGAAGTAGAGAACCCAATGGCCGTGAATGAGGGATTTTGGCACGAGCGCAGGTCTCGCAGGCTGCCACAAAACCCTCAACCGACTTACGAAGAGCCGGCCACCAGAATCTCCGAGCAATGAGAGCCACTGTGGCTCTAAGCCTCCGGGTGCCCAGCAAGGACAGTATCGTGATGCTCCTTAAAAACCTTGTGTCGTAAAGCGAGAGGCACAAACAACCTCCCAGGAGGACAAAGATCAGGAGTCTCTGCCTGGGCTGCCTGAACCTCTGCCTCCAAATCAGGATAAAGAGCAGAGACGACCACCTCTTCAGCCAAAATGGGACCCGGGTCTTCAAAGTTCCCCCTTCCCGGAAAAACAATGTGACAGGGCATCCGCCTTCACATTTTTAACCCCAGGGCGGAACGTAACAACAAAATGAAACCTTGAAAAGAACAAAGACCATCTGGCCTGTCTCGGGTTCAGACGCTTGGCCGATTCCAAGTAGGCCAGATTCGTATGGTTGGTATAGACAGTAATAGGCTTTAAGCGCATCTACCGACCACGAGTAATAATCCACCCCCTTTTTAGTCATATCAGTGAGTGGCTTAACAACAGAGGAATAATTCAAAATGAACTTTCTGTAATAATTGGCAAAACTCAAAAACCACATCAGTGCCTTCTGATTCTCAGGAAGCTCCCAATCAAGCACACCTTCTCAGGGTCCAGCCTAAAACCAGAAGCGGAGAGAAGAAAACCAAGAAATTGACTCTCCGGAACTGCAAACACACATTTTTCCAGTTTAGCGTACAATTTATTCTCCCGCAGAATCAGCAAGACCTGACATAGGTGGTCCCGATGAGTCTTGAAATCAGGAGAAAAAATCAAAATGTCATCTAGATACACCAGTACAAATTTCCCCATTAAATGATAAAAAATGCTGCTCACAAAATGTTGGAAGACGGCCGGAGCATTCAACAAACCAAAGGGCATAACCAAATTCTCGAAATGACCCTCAGGGGTATTGAAGGGCGTCTTCCATTCGTCCCCTTCCCTAACCCTGACTAGTTTGTATGCTTCTCTTAAATCCAACTTTGAAAAAAACCTTTGCCCTAACAATCTGGTTAAACAGGTCCAGGATCAGAGGAAGCGGATATGGGTCACAAATCGTGATGCGGTTCAGCTCCCTGAAATCCAGACAAGGTCTTAAAGAAGCATCTTTTTTCTTAAAAAAAAACAAAACAGCGGCAACAGGCGACTTCGAGGGTTGGATGTGTACCTTTCTCAGGCGCTCAGAGATATAAGTACGCATAGCGACCCTTTCAGGTTGGGAGAGATTGTATAGTCGTGATTTGAGCAGCTAGGCGCCTGGGATGAGATTAATAGGGCAGTCATCCTCCCGGTGAGGGGGCAACTCCTGGACACCACTCTCAGAAAATACATCCGAAAATTCAGAGAGAAAAGATGGCACAGTCCTGGTAGAAACCTCTGAAAGAGATGCCGTGAGGCAATTCTCTCTGCAAAACTCACTCCAACTATTTATTTGCCTTACTTGCCAATCAATGGTGGGGTTATGTTTAGTGAGCCAGGGTAGCCCCAACACTAGAGGAGTAGGTAATCCGCTTAAGACGAAACATGACATATCCTCAACATGAGCATCACCCACCGTCAAACGGATATTGTGAACTATGCCCTTTAACGATCTTTGAGAAAGTGGAGCGGAATCGATAGCAAAAACAGGTATATCCTTTTCCTAAGTGCATACCTGAAAACCATGCGTTGTTGCAAATTGATTATCAATGAGTTTACAGCTGCTCCACTATCTACAAAAATCTCACAAACAATATTCTTGCTGTCTAGCGCCACCCTGGCAGGTAGGAGAAAACGGGAACTACAAGCAAATGGCAAACCTTCAATTTCAGCATCAACCTTGCCAATAGTAGCAAATGGAAAGTTTTTATAGGGTTTTTCTTGTTTTGTTTTGTTTTTATTACCCTCAGAAAACTTCATAAATGTCCTAGAGGGGCAAACCCAGCTGCATGGCCTCCTCCTCAGAGGGGATTGAGACAGACTGGGACCCCTGCGCACTGAATAAGACAGCCCCACTGTCCTTGGGCTGAATATGACAGGAAAGAGTAGTCTCCTCTCTCTCTCTAAGACGCCTGTCAATACGAACAGCTAGAGACATGGCTGACTCTAACGACGCTGGTCTCATGAAAAGCGAATGCATCTTTTAATCTTTCCGAAAGACCATGGCAAAATTGACTTCGGAGTGCAGCATCATTCCAACCAGTATCAGCTGCCCCTCTCCGAAATTCAGAACAATATATATCTGCGGACTGTTTACCCTGGCATAAAAAACGCAGTTTAGATTCAGCCAGAGCAATACGATCTGGGTCATCATATATCTGCCCCAGGGCTACAAAAAATTCATCCACCGATTGGAGGGGCCGTGCCCCCACTGGCAGCAAAAAGGCCCAAGACTGAGCGTTATCCCTGAGCAGCGAGACAATGATCCCCACCCTCTGCTCCTCATCACCAAAGGAATGGGGAAGTAGGCAAAAATTGAGTTTGCAAGCCTCTCTAAAGCGAACAAAATTCTCACTACCACCGGAGAACGTGTCCGGAAGCGAGATCTTAGGCTCGGAACAAACTCCATGAACGTAAAGCAGAACCGATAACCGTAAACTGAGACACAGTTTTACGGAGATCTGCTGCCTCCAGCGAAAGACCTTGCATGCGGTCAATCAAGGCTGAAACCGGATCCATTCTTAAGACGGTTATGGCTGTTTATAATGTCACGGATGAAGTTAGCAGAAAGCTGGAACTTATAAATAAACAAGCGACTGGCTTGATCCCAAACTAAGAAGCATATAGGTGAGCCCTATAAAACCCTAAGAGCTCTCCCTGACTGCTATGCCCATGCAAAGGTCTTTATGGTAGACGATTGCATGCCCACGTACCTAAGTCTGTGTGACACATGAAAACCCTATAATAGTGAGGGGACACGACCACCGGCTCCCTGCACTTAATACGGATGGAGTCAGGGTCACCTAGAATTAGGCCAGCAAGGAAACACCTCCAGCAATGACCACTTCATTCAGGGAGTAATATAAACTGCAAAGTGAGGCAGTATGGGAGGGAATATAAAGGAAAAGGATTAGTCTGAATAAGAGGCACCTGGCAGAAGGAAAGGAGATGAGAAAGTGAAATCAAAACAAAGAACATCATACAAGAGGTAGAGAAGAACGTCTGCCAGACCTTCTCACAGGACTGGCGGTGACAGCTAGAAGAGGCAGTGGGGTGGAAAAACGGAGAAGGTGGGCCACACCAAACAGGCCCGCAACTGTTCCCGGAGCACCCCCTTGCGGAAATCTCCTTTGCCAAGGTGTAGGTGTTCAGCAGTTTGGAGCTTTTTTTATGAAAGTGCAGACAATAAAAGAGTTTTCATTTGCAAACTGTGCCGTACCGAAATGAGTAGGGGTGTGAACACTAGCAAGCTCACTACCACCAGCATGATCCGCCACATGGCATCAAAGCACCCTAATAGGTGGGCTGAACACCTGGGTCCACAAAAAGCGTATGTGGGTCACACCACTGCCTCCTCTTCCCCTGTGTTACATGCTGGCCAATCCCCTGTCCAAGACGCAGGCCCCGGATGGCTCCTGCCCTGCACCTGGACTTTCGCAAGCACCATCAGCTAGCACATCCACTTCTGTGTCCCAGTGCAGCATACAGATTTCCATACCCCAGGCCTTTGAACGAAAGCGCAAATACCCAGCCACCCACCCACAGGCCATAGCACTAAATGTGCACCTTTTCAAATTGCTGGCCCTGGAAATGTTGCCATTTAAGAATGTGGACACTGAGGCTTTCCGCAGCCTGATGGCGGCAGCCGTCCCTCGTTACTCAGTCCCCAGTCACCGCTATTTTTCCCAGTGTGCCGTCCTCATCTAACAACAGCATGCCAGGAAGAAAAGGAACATCCCTCGGCACAAGGAACCAACCAGAGGTAGACGGTGAATCTTCAAGAGGTTTATTGAAATCACACTATGCAATATTCTTCACCTGATGAAGGGGACCCTTTCCCCAAAACGCGTTGTGTGATTGCAATAAAACTCTTGAAGATTCACCGTCTACCTCTGGTTGGTTTCTTGCGCCGAGGGATGTTCCTTTTCTTCCTGTCATTTGAATCCTCCGTGTGGGCCTAGGCATGCTTATCCGAGGACATCTACATCCGTGGTTGCATACCAACCTTCATATTGGGGATTAAATCATCTCCCACATGCCTACAATAGCGTTGTGCCTATAATTGCGCAACCCTGCAAGGTGAGCCTCCCAAATTGGGATTTAATCCGAATTTCCAAATGTTTTTACCCTATGGTACTGTCATGGAACCATGAACCAGACGTACAACAAGAGATAAGTGGAAATAAGAAGGCTTTATTGAAAATCAAGCTGTAAGCAAAAGTCCAAACGGATGGCTAAACCGAAGCAGGGTCTTGCGTAGACGAGGTCAGGAACCAGAAGGGTAGTCAGACGAAGCCTGGATCAGGAACCAGCAGGGTAGTCAGACGAAGCCAGGATCAGGAACCAACGGGGTAGTCAGACGAAGCCAGGATCAGGAACCAACGGGGTAGTCAGACGAGGCCAGGATCAGGAACCAGAAGCAGCAGCAGTCTTAGAAGCATGTGAACACAGGAGGACCAAGCAAGGAACTGAAGCCACAGACCTCCTATATATATGAGCTAGGCATCCAGCTCCTCCCAGTGGGAAGGAGAAGCCGCAGGGTGGGAGGCTACAAGAAACCCAGAAACCAAGATGGCCGCCAGCACATGTCAAACGAAGGAGAACAGTGAGAAGGTAAGACCATGACAGTACCTCCCCCTCAAGGGCCCCTCCTCCGCGGAGTAAGGAACGGTTTCTGAGCGAAGCGTGCGTGGAAGGCTCGGAGCAAAGCAGGAGCATGGACATCTGCGGAGGGAACCCAGGAACGCTCCTCTGGACCATAACCACGCCAATGGACCAAAAACTGCAACCGACCGCGGACCAGGCGTGAGTCCAGGATATTGCTCACCTCATATTCCTCACGATTGCCCACTTGGACCGGACGGGGCCGAGGAACCGAGGAAGTGAAACGATTACACACCAATGGCTTCAACAGGGAGACATGAAACACGTTGGAGATCCGCATGCCAGGAGGAAGCGCAAGGGCATAGGCTACCGGGTTTACCGGAAGGGACCAACAAAGCGAGGCGCCAGCTTGGGAGTGGGCACTCGAAGGTTGAGGTTGCGGGTGGACAACCATACACGGTCTCCGACCTGGTAGGAAGGAGCGGGCGCTCGTCTGCGATCAGCCTGGAGTCTCTGGCGCTGCGCAGAGACCTCAAGGTACCTCTGGACCTGTACCCAAGAAGCACGTAGGACGGAAAGGTGATCCTCCACAGCCGGAATATCCTGGGGAGAGAATACTTCTGGTAACACGGCAGGTTGGAACCCATAATTGGCCATGAAGGGAGACGTCCCAGAGGAAGAGTTCACCGCCGTGTTCCTGGCAAACTCAGCCCAAGGCAGGAGGTCAACCCAATTGTCTTGGTGATCGGAGACATAGCAACGAAGGAATTGCTCCAAGGCCTGATTGGATCGTTCTGCGGCCCCATTGGACTGAGGGTGGTAGGCCGAGGAGAAAGAGAGATGAATCCCCAACTGGGAGCAAAAGGCGCGCCAGAACCTGGACACAAACTGACTCCCCCGATGGGTAACTTCTTGAGAGGAACACAGTGGCACATTTTGGAAAACCGATCCACAATCATGAGAATGACCGTATGGCCTCGGGATGCAGGGAGGTCCACAATGAAATCCATCCCCAGGTGTGACCATGGGCGCTCCCCGGTGGCTATGGGTTGCAAAAGGCCCAACGGAAGGTGCCGAGGGGACTTACTCTGGGCACAAACGGAGCATGCCGCTACATATGCGGCGATGTCGGAACGTAGAGAAGGCCACCAGAACAGACGTGAAACAGCCCAGGACAGCTGATTCTTTCCAGGATGCCCCGCGGCCTTGGAGTTATGGTAGGTTCGCAACAACCGAGTGCGCAACTCCTCAGGCACAAAACACCTGCCGTTGGGTCTCCCAGAGGGAGCACCAGATTGAGCCGCCAAAATCTGCTCACCCAGGGGAGAGGTCAGGCTGGTGCGAATGGCGGCCAGGATCTGATTCGGAGGTATGACCGAAGTCGGAATCGACTCCTCCCCGGACAGCTCGGAGTACTGCCGTGATAAGGCATCCGCTCTGATGTTCTTGGAACCGGGTAGGTAGGAGACCACGTAATTAAAACGTGACAAGAACAGAGCCCATCTGGCCTGACGTGGTGTCAATCTCTTGGCCTCAGAAAGGTAGGTCAGATTCTTGTGGTCCGTCAGGATGAGAACCAGAACCACCGAACCCTCGAGCAAGTGCCTCCATTCTTTAAGGGCCTGCACGATGGCCAATAACTCCCTGTCACCAATCTGATAGTTGCACTCCGCGGAAGACAGTTTCCGGGAGTAAAACCCACAAGGAAGCAGAGGACCCTCTGGTGTTCTACGCTGAGACAGAAGGGCGCCTACTCCCGTCTCAGACGCGTCCACCTCGAGGACAAAGGGCAACCCAGGGTTGGGATGCGACAGAATCGGAGCCGACACAAAGGCGGACTTTAGAGCCTCAAAAGCTCGGATGGCCTAGAGCGGCCAGACCTGGAAATTACTGCCCTTCCTGGTCAGATCCGTGAGAGGCTTGGCTAGCATAGAAAAGTCTGTGATGAACTTCCGATAATAATTGGCGAAGCCCAAAAAGCGCTGCAGGGCACGGAGACCACTGGGCTGGGGCCACTGTAAGACAGCCGAAACCTTCTCAGGATCCATGGAGAACCCCTCAGCGGAAATGATGTAACCTAAGAAGGTTACCTGGGATCGGTGAAATTCGCATTTCTCAAGCTTACCGAACAGCCTGTTCTCTCGTAACCGTTGCAACACTCGTCTGACATCCATAATGTGGGCCTCCATGGATTCAGAATATACCAAGATGTCATCCAAATAGACCACCACACACTGCTGCAACAGGTCACGGAAAACATCGTTGATGAATTCCTGGAAGACTGCGGGCGCATTGCACAACCCAAAGGGCATAACCAAGGATTCATAATGACCGGTCCTGGTGTTAAACGCGGTCTTCCACTCATCGCCCGCCTTGATCCTTACCAGGTTATATGCCGCCCTCAGGTCGAGTTTGGTAAAGACCGTGGCCCCCTTGAGGCGATCGAACAGCTCGGAAATCAAGGGTATCGGGTAAGCGTTCTTGATCGTGATGCGATTGAGACCCCTGTAATCGATGCAAGGCCTCAACTCACCGCCCTTCTTTTTCACAAAGAAAAATCCAGCCCCTGCCGGGGACGAGGATTTGCGAATGTGTCCGCGTGAAAGCGCCTCCCTCACGTACTCCTCCATGGCCTCATTCTCCGCTACCGACAGTGGATAGACCTTGCCACGAGGAGGAACGGCACCAGATTGTAACTCTATGGCACAAACGTATGGGCGGTGCGGAGGTAGGGCAACCGCGCGCACCTTATCGAATACATCCCGGTACTCTTCGTATTCAGGAGGCAACAGAGAGTCCGAGGAAGTACACAGCAACTTGACAGGCCCATGGATGCAACTAGCCCCACACTGCGGTGACCACGAGAGGATCTCGGCCGATCTCCAATCGAAAGTCGGATTATGCTTCTGGAGCCAGGGGTACCCCAAGACCACCGAGTAGTGTGGAGACGAAATCGCCTGGAGACAGACCGACTCTCTGTGAACGGCACCAATGGCTATCCCCACTGGAAGGGTCTCATGAGTCACGTGTGGCGGCAGAAGGGGTCTGCCGTCTATCGCCTAAAGAGCCAGTGGGGAACCTCGAGGCTGCAGAGGAATGGAATTGGCGGCAGCGAACACACTATCAATGAACAAACCACCAGCACCATCGTCACCGAGCCCCCGACCCAGGAGAGGACAACAGTGATCAGTGGTTTGTCAACACGGGAAACCGGGGACGAGGAGACTCCACCCAAGATCTGCCCCCGACAGGATCTTAGGTGCGAGCGTTTCCCGGACGGTTCGGACATGCCAACCGAAAATGCCCACCGAGACCACAGTACATGCATCGGCCCTCGCGTCTCCGGAGTACCCTCTCCCCCTCGGACAGGCGAGCAAACCCCAGCTGCATGGGTTCACCCCCAGACGAGTCATCCCCAGGAGGCGTGGGAGGAGAGGGAGGCACGGGTGGGACAGCAAACGTAGGCGCCAATCTGTTAGAAGACCTCCGCAGGCTCTCCTTAAAGGAAGGTCTCTCCCTGAGTCTGGTGTCAATCAAAATCAGGAAAGAAATAAGAGACTCGAGCTCCACTGGTAGGTCCTTAGCTGCAACCTCATCCTTCAAGGCATCCGAGAGACCATGAGAGAAAGCAGCGACCAGAGCCTCATTATTCCAGCCCACCTCTGCTGCCAGGGTACGAAACTCAATGGCGTATTCAGCTACGGATCGTGAACCCTGTCTGATGGACATAAGGAGCTTCGCAGCAGAGGCAGCACGAGCCGGCACATCGAATACCTTCCGAAGAGAAGCAACAAAACCGGAAAACTCGGCAACCACTGGATTGTTGTTCTCCCATAAAGGGCTGGCCCAGGCCAAGGCCTTGTCCGAGAGCAGCGAGATCAAGAAGCCCACCTTTGATCTCTCAGTAGGAAAGGCATGTGGCAGCAACTTAAAATAAATGCCCACCTGGTTAAGGAAACCTCGGCACTGAGTTGGCTCTCCCCCAAAGCGCTGTGGAAGGGGGGCAGAACCGGTCATACCCCGAGACACCGCAGGCGCAGCAACAGGTGTCGGGGTAGACTCTGGCGCAACAACCGGAGCGGCAGTAGGAGCGGGCCCAGGAGCGACAACCGACCCATCGGCAACGGAAGCGAAATGAGCCGTGCGTTCAAGCAGGGTTTGCAACGCCACAGCGAACCGACCCAACATGTGATCCTGCTGATCAAGTCTGGCAACCAGCGTAGGTAGCGAGGATGGCCCTGTACCGTCAAAATTCATGGCTTGGTCCTAATGTCATGGAACCATGAACCAGACGTACAACAAGAGATAAGTGGAAATAAGAAGGCTTTATTGAAAATCAAGCTGTAAGCAAAAGTCCAAACGGATGGCTAAACCGAAGCAGGGTCTTGCGTAGACGAGGTCAGGAACCAGAAGGGTAGTCAGACGAAGCCTGGATCAGGAACCAGCAGGGTAGTCAGACGAAGCCAGGATCAGGAACCAACGGGGTAGTCAGACGAGGCCAGGATCAGGAACCAGAAGCAGCAGCAGTCTTAGAAGCATGTGAACACAGGAGGACCAAGCAAGGAACTGAAGCCACAGACCTCCTATATATATGAGCTAGGCATCCAGCTCCTCCCAGTGGGAAGGAGAAGCCGCAGGGTGGGAGGCTACAAGAAACCCAGAAACCAAGATGGCCGCCAGCACATGTCAAACGAAGGAGAACAGTGAGAAGGTAAGACCATGACAGGTGCGCCCTCTCTCTTTTGTTTACACAGTAAACAACTTGCCTTTATACGTATAAACAACAGCATGCGTCCCGTAACATCAACCATGCCCTGACCAACGCTGTTAATGGGAAGGTCTACTTAACGACTTACACATGAACAAGTGCTTGTGGCCAGGGATGCTACATTTCCTTGACAACACACTGGCTGGACGTTGTGAAGGCCGAGAGCGAGTCGCACCCTCAGATGGCACAGGTGCTACCGACGTCAAGGATTGCGGGCCCTACTTCCATCAGGATTTCCACCACAACCCCTTCTTCTCCTCCTCCTCCACTTTCACCTCTGAATTCTCATCTTGCAGCACCAGTCAGCCATTAGTCAGTAGCTGGAAGCAGTGTAGCAATGCAGTGGGGAAGTGGCAACAGGCCGATCTGAAACTTATTTGCTTAGGTGACAAACAGCATACCGCCGCAGAGCTGTGGCATGTGTTAAACTTAGTGGTTCAGCGGTTTCTCAAAACCTACCCCAATTTGCCTACGCTACTGATGAAGGTGCACCGCTTGTGTGCCCATTTCTGAAAGTCATCTACAGCTGCCGCTGGTCTAGCAATTGCCAGCTCACCGACTGTTGTGCAACGTGAGCACTCGCTGGAACTCCACATTTCACATGTTGGCCATGCTTTGTGAGCAGCAGAGAGCAGTAGTGGAATACCAGCTGCAACATGGTCATCACCTTTTCAGTCAGCTTCCGCTTTTCACAAGCGAGGAGTGGGCATTGATTTCTGACCTCTGTGAGGTTTTAAGAAACTTTGAGGAATCAACACAGATGGTGAGCGGCGATGCCGCCATTACCAGCGTAACCATCCCACTTCTGTGTCTACTTAAACGCTCACTCACAATTAAGGCAGACATTTTGCATGTGGAAGAGGTGGAAATGGGGGAATACAGTACACAGGGTGATAGCCAGGCCACCCTCAGTTATTCTTCTCATTGCAAATTGGATTATGATGAGCAGAAGGAGCAGGAGACGGTTGCCTCCTCTACAGAGGGTAGTACCCAAATCAGGTTTATTCCATCTGTTCAGCGTGGATGGGCTGAAGAGGAGTTCACCCTTCTCGATCCCTGCTACAAAGAGAACTTCTCATCTCTCATTTCTGTGGTGAAGAGGACTAGAAAAATGGTGCAATACCAGAAGGTCCTTGTGGAAAATATGCTCCAAAAATTTCCGGCCAAAAACATTGGTGGCAGAGTACGTAGTTCCTTGGGTAAACGAGGAGGGGACATGAGGGGAACACACAGCAGTTCCAACAGAGGCAGGGCAACACTCTCCAAGGTCTGGGACAGTTTCATGGCACCCTCACCCTAATGCGCGGCCTACTGTCACAAGGTGGGAAATTTTTTGGAAGATGGAGACCGTGTCAGCGTCCTCAATGATCCCTCTGTGCCTTTCAACTACTGGGTGTCCAAGGTGGACACGTGGCATGAACTGGCGCTCTACACCTTGGAGGTGCTGGCCTGCCCTGCCGCCAGCGTTTTGTCAGAACGTGTATTTAGTGCTGCTGGGGTAATAACAACTGATAAGCGCATCCGCCTGTCAACTAAAAATGCTGACTAGTTGACTCTTATCAAAATGAACAAGGCCTGGATTGCCCCTGACTTATCTACTCCACCAGAAGAAAGCATCTGAACATTAAGGCACTTAAAACTTGGCTTTTATGGTGTATTGAATACACTGTATTCCCATGTCCCCTTCCACCACAAAAAAGGGTATATGATTCAATCTTCATTTTCTCATCCTGCTCCTCCTCGTCCATCATATCAACATGCTTATTAGTCTGCCCTCGCTCCTAATGTTTTAGATGGTCAGCTCGACAGCAGGCCATCGCCCATAATTTTTTTAATGGTCAGCAGCAGGCCATCGCCCATAATTTTTTGCATGGTTAGATTTGCAGCAGGTACTCGCCCTAATGTTTTAGAGAGTCAGCTCAGCAGCAGACCCTCAACCATAGTTTTTTTTGATGGTCAGCTCGGAAGCAGGCCCTTGCCCATCATTTTTTCCATGGTTAGATCAACAGCAGACCCTCGCCCCTAATGTCTTAGATGGTCAGCTTAGCAGCAGGCACTTGCCCCTAATGTTTTAGAGAGTCAGCTCAGCAGCGGACCCTTAACCATAGTTTTTTTGATGGTCAGCTTAGCAGCAGGCCCTCGCCCATAATGTTTTAGATGGTCAGCTCGACAGCAGGCCCTTGCCCATAATGTTTTAGATAGTCAGCTCGACAGCAGGCCCTCGCCCATAATTTTTTTAATGGTCAGCAGCAGGCCCTCGCCCATAATGTTTTATATGGTCAGCTCAGCAGCAGACTCTCACCCCTAATGTCTTAGATGGTCAGCTCAGCAGCAGGCCCTCACTCATAATGTTTTAGATGGTCAGCTCGGAAGCAGGCCCTCACCCATAATGTTTTAGATGTTCAGTAGGGCAGCAGGCCCTTGCCCTTAATGTTATAGATGGTCAGCTCAGCAGCAGGCCCTTGCCCATAATGTTTTAGATAGTCAGCTCGACAGCAGGCCCTCGCCCATAATTTTTTTAATGGTCAGCAGCAGGCCCTCGCCCATAATGTTTTATATGGTCAGCTCAGCAGCAGACTCTCACCCCTAATGTCTTAGATGGTCAGCTCAGCAGCAGGCCCTCACTCATAATGTTTTAGATGGTCAGCTCAGCAGCAGGCCCTTGCCCATAATGTTTTAGATGGTCAGCTCGACAGCAGGCCATCGCCCATAATTTTTTTAATGGTCAACAGCAGGCCCTCGCCCATAATTTTTTGCATGGTTAGATTAGCAGCAGGTACTCGCCCTAATGTTTTAGAGAGTCAGCTCAGCAGCAGACCCTCAACCATAGTTTTTTTGATGGTCAGCTTAGCAGCAGGCCCTCGCCTAAAATATTTTAGATGGTTATCTCGGCAGCAGGCCCTCGCCCAAAATGTTTTATATGGTCAGCTCAGCAGCAGACCCTCACCCATAATTTTTTCCATGGTCAGATCAACAGCAGACCCTCGCCCCTAATGTCTTAGATGGTCAGCTTAGCAGCAGGCCTACGCTCATAATGTTTTAGATGGTCAGCTAGGAAGCAGGCCCTTGCCCATAATTTTTTCCATGGTTAGATTAGCAGCAGGCACTTGCCCATAATGTCTTAGATGGTCAGCTCAGCAGCAGGCCCTCACTCACAATGTTTTAGATGGTCAGCTCAGCAGCAGGCCCTTGCCCATAATGTTTTAGATGGTCAGCTCGACAGCAGGCCATCGCCCATAATTTTTTTAATGGTCAGCAGCAGGCCCTCGCCCATAATGTTTTATATGGTCAGCTCAGCAGCAGACTCTCACCCCTAATGTCTTAGATGGTCAGCTCAGCAGCAGGCCCTCGCTCATAATGTTTTAGATGGTCAGCTCGGAAGCAGGCCCTCACCCATAATGTTTTAGATGTTCAGTAGGGCAGCAGGCCCTTGCCCTTAATGTTATAGATGGTCATCTCAGCAGCAGGCCCTCACTCATAATGTTTTAGATGGTCAGCTCAGCAGCAGGCCCTTGCCCATAATGTTTTAGATGGTCAGCTCGACAGCAGGCCATCGCCCATAATTTTTTTAATGGTCAGCAGCAGGCCCTTGCCCATAATTTTTTGCATGGTTAGATTAGCAGCAGGTACTCGCCCTAATGTTTTAGAGAGTCAGCTCAGCAGCAGACCCTCAACCATAGTTTTTTTGATGGTTAGCTTAGCAGCAGGCCCTCGCCTAAAATATTTTAGATGGTTATCTCGGCAGCAGGCCCTCGCCCAAAATGTTTTATATGGTCAGCTCAGCAGCAGACCCTCACCCATAAGTTTTTTCCATGGTCAGATCAACAGCAGACCCTCGCCCCTAATGTCTTAGATGGTCAGCTTAGCAGCAGGCCTACGCTCATAATGTTTTAGATGGTCAGCTAGGAAGCAGGCCCTTGCCCATAATTTTTTCCATGGTTAGATTAGCAGCAGGCACTTGCCCATAATGTCTTAGATGGTCAGCTCAGCAGCAGGCCCTCACTCATAATGTTTTAGATGGTCAGCTCAGCAGCAGGCCCTTGCCCATAATGTTTTAGATGGTCAGCTCGACAGCAGGCCATCGCCCATAATTTTTTTAATGGTCAGCAGCAGGCCCTCGCCCATAATTTTTTGCATGGTTAGATTAGCAGCAGGTACTCGCCCTAATGTTTTAGAGAGTCAGCTCAGCAGCAGACCCTCAACCATAGTTTTTTTGATGGTCAGCTTAGCAGCAGGTCCTCGCCCATAATGTTTTAGATAGTCAGCTCGACAGCAGGCCCTCACCCATAATTTTTTTAATGGTCGCAGCAGGCCCTCGCCCATAATGTTTTATATGGTCAGCTCAGCAGCAGACTCTCACCCCTAATGTCTTAGATGGTCAGCTCAGCAGCAGGCCCTCGCTCATAATGTTTTAGATGGTCAGCTCGGAAGCAGGCCCTCACCCATAATGTTTTAGATGTTCAGTTGGGCAGCAGGCCCTTGCCCTTAATGTTATAGATGGTCAGCTCAGCAGCAGGCCCTTGCCCATAATGTTTTAGATGGTCAGCTCGACAGCAGGCCATCGCCCATAATTTTTTTTATGGTCAGCAGCAGGCCCTCGCCCATAATTTTTTGCATGGTTAGATTAGCAGCAGGTACTCGCCCTAATGTTTTAGAGAGTCAGCTCAGCAGCAGACCCTCAACCATAGTTTTTTTGATGGTCAGCTTAGCAGCAGGCCCTCGCCTAAAATATTTTAGATGGTTATCTCGGCAGCAGGCCCTCGCCCATAATGTTTTATATGGTCAGCTCAGCAGCAGACCCTCACCCATAATTTTTTCCATGGTCAGATCAACAGCAGACCCTCGCCCCTAATGTCTTAGATGGTCAGCTTAGCAGCAGGCCTACGCTCATAATGTTTTAGATGGTCAGCTAGGAAGCAGGCCCTTGCCCATAATTTTTTCCATGGTTAGATTACCAGCAGGCACTTGCCCCTAATGTTTTAGAGAGTCAGCTCAGCAGCGGACCCTCAACCATAGTTTTTTTGATGGTCAGCTTAGCAGCAGGCCCTCGCCCATAATGTTTTAGATGGTCAGCTCGACAGCAGGCCCTTGCCCATAATGTTTTAGATAGTCAGCTCGACAGCAGGCCCTCGCCCATAATTTTTTTAATGGTCAGCAGCAGGCCCTCGCCCATAATGTTTTATATGGTCAGCTCAGCAGCAGACTCTCACCCCTAATGTCTTAGATGGTCAGCTCAGCAGCAGGCCCTCGCTCATAATGTTTTAGATGGTCAGCTCGGAAGCAGGCCCTCACCCATAATGTTTTAGATGTTCAGTTGGGCAGCAGGCCCTTGCCCTTAATGTTATAGATGGTCAGCTCAGCAGCAGGCCCTTGCCCATAATGTTTTAGATGGTCAGCTCGACAGCAGGCCCTCGCCCATAATGTTTTATATGGTCAGCTCAGCAGCAGGCTCTCGCCCATAATGTTTTCCATGGTCAGATCAGCAGCAGGCCCTCGTCCCTAATGTTTAGGATGGTCAGCTCAGCAGCAGGCCCTCGCCCATAATGTTTTAGACGGTCAGATCAGCAGCAGGTCCTCACCCCTAATGTTTTAGAGGGTCAGCTCAGCAGCAGACCCTCACCCCTAATGTTTTTGAGGGTCAATTGCAGGTCATCAATCATAATTTTTTAAGGCTGTGTATGATGCCCTCCTTTATTTGTAATAAAGGGTGTATTGGAGTGCCGATTCCTTGTAATATTTGGCAGCCCTTTCACTAAGTGCATAGGCTTTATGAGTGTAGGATTCCCACTACCTGAACAATTGTACCACAATGTGAATGAGGCCCTCCTTTATGTGATATACAGGTTGAATCAGAGTGCCTCTTCCTTGTAATTTTTATTTTATTTTTTAAACCATGTTTTAATTAGATTTTGTCTTCCAGTAAAGAAAGATACAATACATATTTGTCCAAAATCACAAAAGCGTAATTCTTCAATTACATTATCAAGTGTTACAAAGGACCTATTTTAAGTCATATCAGTGTCATAAGGATAACAGTAGTATTTTAACATAACCGCAATCTGGATTTTCCCTCCCCCCCTTCCCAATTCCCCTCAACTTGGAAGGTATCTAAGAAAATCATGTAAGTCATGTGACCAGACCCTTTAAACCCCCAGAGATCCCCTGGCGGATGCCTTAATACTAAGACTGGATGACTCTTACTGTTCTATCTTTCCCAGAGTACATTTTAGCTGTTCCATCAGGTACCAGGATGTATGTTTCAATGAGTCCATGAGATCCATAATTTCAGAGAGCTCCATCACATTAGTAATAAAACCTCTCCATCTAGTCATAAGTTTCTTAAGTAGCTTTTCTGTCCCCTGCTCTGCTGCGAAAAATTCCCTTCTTAAACACCATTTCACCTGGGCAACTACATAACTGATCAAGGGGGTCGACTGGTATAGCCAATTCTTCAGCAAACTGCGCTTTTCTGCCAGAATACATACATGTATTATCTGCGTTAGTGGTGTATCTTCGGGATATAAATGAAACAGAATTAATTCTGGAGCTAATGATATCGTAATATGCAAAACCTCTTTTAACCACTGAATAAAGGCCTTCCAGAATTTTTCGTTTGAGGACAATCCCATAACCCATGATGTAAGTTGGTGTTTTCCAGTTGACACTTCGGGCAATGAGCTATTTTGAATTGTGTTTCTCGCCAACCTTCGTTGGAGGTTATCCTCCTGAGAGTTAACCAACCCTTTAATTTGCTATATATAACTCCCTGCTCAGTAAGTTCCTTTTCCCACGCGTTGAATGGTTGAAATGGGAAGGTCTCCAATTAAACTGCCTGTAGCCTGCAACTCAACTCTGACAGAGACAGTGGGGCTGAGTCTGTACGTTGTAAAAGATCGAATTTATTTGTGGGGAACTTTTTCCCAAGGTCTATTATGCGGAACTTTAAAAAGTTATAGACTTGGAGTTTGGATAAATATAGCGAGTATATAGATTCTGGAGTTCTCCCTATATTAATGCCCAGATAACTAATGGTCTGCGTAGCCATCTTTACTGGGAGATTTCGAAAACCTCTTTCCATATCTCGATGTGTCTGAGAGAGAAGCAGGAGTTCACTTTTAGTTGCATTAATTTTAAATCCAGACGCGATTCCAAAATCTGTTAGTTTATGTATCAAGGGGAGTAGATCACGATGTGGTCTTGCTAAAAAAAAAAATAGCAGGTCATCTGCATATAAAGCGTGTTTTACAGTATCTCTTTGGAACCTTCTTTTATCCCTTCTACTTCCCTGGTACTGCTTAAGTATAGAGACAGTGGTTCTAAGGCAATATTGAATAAAAACGGCGAAAGGTGACATCCTTGTCTTGTACCTTTGCCTATGGGAAAAGCAGATGAAAGATATCCTGGGGTATGAATCCTGGCTGAAGGGTTAGCATATTACACCTTCAAATAAGTTTTGAAGTTTCCTGTCAACCTTATCTTATCCAAAACTCTTTCCATCCATCCCCAGCTCACATTGTCAAACGCTTTCTCTGCATCTATCGCCAACAGGGTCGGGGATGGATGTTGATCCAGTTTCATCTTGATCTCATGTAATACCGTCAAGACCCTTCGGATATTCGTAACCGCGGAACGGCCTTTTACAAAGCCCACTTGGGAATCTGAGATGATCTTGGCCTGTATGAAATGGCCTGCAAGGAATCTTTACCCGGTTTTGGGATTAGCTTTATATGGGCAGTGTTAGATACCTCCGGAAACGGGAGACAAGACATATGAGAGTTATATAATTTCGTTAAAAGTGGCGTGATTCTTTCCCCTAAGATATTAAAGCAGTCCCCAGTTTAACCATTCAGTCCTGCGGCCTTTCCTAGCTTCAGACTTGAAATTGTTGACTGGACTTCCTGTGTTGTTATCGGGGCATTAAGGGAAGTTAAGTCTTCTGGGGAGATATGTGGTAAACTTATGGAGTTCAGCCAATTGTTCCCACTCTCCACATTCTCCTTAGATTTATATATATATCACTATAAAATTCCTTTATTACCTCGTTTATATCTTTTAAAAGATAATTGCCCCTTTTTATCTTTTAAGGCCAGAATCGGGGTAGAGTGATAGAAACCCTTTGCTAATTTAGCCAGTAATTTCCCGGCTTTATTGCCGAATTTGTAAAGTTGTGCGTCCGCTCTGGATCTATACAGTAACTCCTTCTTTTGGAGCCAAAACTCATATTCTTGTTTCTCTCTCTTCCACGTACTCTCTGTCACATCTGACAGGCATTTTGTAAAAGCTAAGTAAGCCTTTTTGATCTTTGTGCCCAGGAGATTCAATTTCGGCCGTTATTTTTGTTTAAAGTCCTGCCACATGAGAGATCAATCGCCCCCTCAGCACCGCTTTCCCAGCATCCCAAGTTAGCTGGGCATTATCGGGCAGGTCATTAATGCTAATATACTTATCCCACCATCCCATCAGTAGTTTATGAAAATCTGCTTTATCATACAGGTCTGACGGGAAACGCCAAATATAGTCTGGGCCTCTCGGTGTATAGTCCTGTAGCCATACTGTAACCGGTGCGTGATCCAAATCCTCTGTAGTAGAGGACTTACATCTCCCAAATAAGTTACTTGACAGTAATAAGTAGTCTATGTGAGACCACGATTTGTGCACTAATGAATAATGCGTGAATTTGCGCCCCTCTGGGTGTAGTGTACTCCAAGTATCTACCAAATGGAGAGTTGACATCAAGTCCTGTAATATTTGGACATTTGGGAGTAGATTCTCTGTCTGATCTCCTATCTTCCCCCCACTTCGCCACTACATTCATATCGCCCACTACTATCTTATCTACTACTTGATCTCCTAACATCCTCTCTGAGACTGCTCTATAGAATTTTTCACAGGAGTCATTTGGGCCGTAGATATTATACACACTCAATGTTTTCCCTGCAGATTGCATGGTGATCTGAGCAATTCTGCCCTCGTCATCACAGGAGTGTGAGAACAGCAGATAATTAAGATTTTTTCTTATCAAGATCAATACCCTAGCCCTCCGTTTGAGTGCTTTGGATCCATAAAATTCTCCAACCCAAAGTTTCCTCATCCTCAGGAAACCGTCATTCCCCAGGTGATCAAGACTCAACACTTTGAGTCTTGATCACTATATGAGCAGCATTCTGCTCCATTTACCCAATAATGTACAATAAAGGTATTGTTTTTATGAGCACGCTATATTCTTCTAGATACGCTTAAATACTAAAGACGTGTTGACTATCAAATATATCATACTTATTTTCTTTTCATTCCCCAGGTGAGTTTCCTAGAGGAGGGCAACGTCCGCTCCTAATCTGTTAAGGTGCCGCAGCACCATTATACGCTTCTGCAGGGACCTAAGTCCCTTCACATTCCAAGATACGATCTTAACCATCATCTATTGTTATAAGGTGTGTCAATCCAGTCTCCCTGGATGGGAATTCAGGCTCGTCACATAAGAGATCCATAGTGAAGTAGTATAACACAAGAGAACCTTCTCCCTTCCTCCCCTCACCCTTAAAGGGAGTCTGTCATCAGCATTTCACTTTTTTAACCCTTCCCACAGCTCCCTAGCATGCTTACAGTTATTAAAAATGTTACCTCTGGCATCAATCCTGGACTTATAAAACCATCAAAAACGATCTTTATAACATATGCAAATGTGGGCTCGCAAGTGCCCAGGGGCGGCGTTACGCTCGTAGATGCCCTGCTAGCTTAGCCTTTTCAATTATTCCCCCCGCCCCTTCCTACCCTCCGCCCACCCATCCTTTCCCTCTGACCGCCTATCTACCAACTTGTTATTCTGCCAATATACCGTGCCTGTGCACTCATTCCTTTGGCCGGCGCATGCGCACTGCGATGCCCATTCCTTGTATGGCATCACAGTAATTAATGTGCATGCGCCCCGATGGACCGCCTCCTTTGTGGTGTTTTGGAGGGGGCTGTTTGCCCGCCTCCTGCCCCTGGATTATGGGCCCTCTCATCAGCCAGGCCTCCTTTGTTCACAAAGGACTTGTACTAACTTGAACCTCTGGTCTAATTCATGCCATTTTGGGATGTTAAATGTCTATGTGTATTGTAAAGGGTTGGACATTGTATACGTTGAGTAGTGAGGTCTGTTCCATTGTCTCTCTGTGTGTATTGGCGATGTCCCTTTGTCCTGAGAGATAATTGAATTACGTCTCGTTTGTCTCCAGGACAGAAGACTATTGTGTATTCTCCTGCCTGTGATGATTGCATCAGCCCAGTGTTAATTAATTGCATCACAGACAGAGGGGAGGATTTTGTTAGGGAGTGTCTGAGTGTATTGTGCATGGTTATTGGCTGTTTTTACAAAACCCTGTGGGTGGTAACCTTGTTGGAAAATGTGTATAAGTCAATGCTTGTGTGTCCAAATAAAGAGTTCCTGCTTTACCTCTTCATGAAGTTTTGGCTCATGTTTGGGCAATGGGATAACTACACTCTTGGGGATCGCTATATCACAATACTCCCCTGAGTATAAGCTCTTGTAAGAGCTTGTTCATGGTTCCTGCTCTCTGGATTTAGGAGAGGTTCACCCACTGGAAGCTGAAGCCCGGTCTTAGGTCCAGCGTGGGTGGAGGACGGTGAGACCCCAACCAAGCTGCGGCGGTTCGTGGGGTCTGTGGTGGTTATGGTGTCAAGTTGAGTGCTTGGAGCCCTCGGGAAGCACTAGGAGCATCCATCGATTGAGGTAACCGGTCGGGGTGCCAGGAGATCCATTACATTGGTGGCAAGCAGTGGGATGGCATCCTAGTGAGAGGAAAAGCAGCTCGGAGACATCGTTTGTGGATTTAAAAAATTGAGGGCAACGCTAGTATCCGTACAGTGCCCCTGGCCATAGCAGAATGGAATCGGCTAGTCTTCAAACAGCGTTCCACTACGAGGAGGAGGATGAAAAGGACTGGAGGGATGCAGTCCGGAAAATCGTCTGGCACGAGGCCCTGGAAGATGTACAGCATCGGTGGGGCGAGTGTCTCCCCAGCGAGGAGCAGCAGTTGCGGATGCGAGTGGCCCTGCGAATGCCCCTTCTGGGAGAGCAGCCCATGGATGAGTGGGTGACAGAACTGGTTAGCCTGGTATGGAAGGAGCTTTGGCTAGACAACGCTTACCAGGCACTCTGGTGGTATGTGATTCGGCACTCCCCCTGGATGGCTGAGCACGACAGACCCGAGGGTGAGGATCATAATGGCCCTGGCCTGTTGTTTGAGGCCTTCGCAGAACCGGAGTTTGGAGATGCTGGAGAGTCCAGGTTCTGGGATATCTATGACTACAGGGAGGCTATGTATGATTGGGCTACAGCAAGAGAGGTGAGACAAGACCTGACATCTCTAGTGACAAAGGAGTGGGAGCAGGATCACCTATACCTCTTCAGCTCAAATCAGTCCCAATATACACTGCCAGAGAGCTGGGTGGCAGTCCCAGATCTACAACCCTACAGCTGGGAAGACCTGACTGAAGTATCCCCTGCTTAAGTACAAGCTACAGAGGTAGGGGATCTCATAGACTGGTCCTAGGGGGAAACTCATATGGCAGGTGGAGATGGGACCGAGATCTCTCCACCGGCCCTACAGGGATGCTGGGCAGTCGGCCCAGTTCCCCAATGGCAGCCGGAGTTTCAGGGAGTAGGAACAGTTGGTCCTGCTCCCCAGCGGCAGTGTACTTTGAAGAGAGAGGAGACAACTGGTCTCTCTCCCCAACCACAGGGGGACAACACCCCTAACTCCAATGGTGCAGATGGGACCGCAGTCTCTGCACCAGGCCGACCGGGATGCTGGACGGCCGGTACAGATTCCCCACCAACCCCGCAGGAATGCCAGGAGGAGGAGGTAAGCGATCCCTCCTCTCCACAGCTGATCCGCAACAAGGTCCTGGGGGTAGGTTTCCCTGACCCGATCCCAGCAGAAGAGCTGGCATCTGGGCAGAGCACCGCTGGCCTCTGCCCTAACTTTCCCTTTGCCACCGGGCAGGACTATACCCCGGTTGCTCCAGCGGAAGAGCTGGCAACGGGGCAGAGCACAGTTGGCCTCTGCCCTCCTTTGTCCCCTTGTCCCAGGCTTGTCTATCTGCAGGTCCCCCCAGCTGAAGCACTGGCACCAGGGCAGAGTACCGCCGGTCTCTGCTCACTCAGCGACCCACAAAGCCAAGAGACCAGTGCCCATCACAGCCATGGTGAAGCCATGGACCGAAACAAGCTACAAAATTGCCTGGGTGCAGTAACCAAGTGTTGGGGGGGGGACTGCACTGCGTATTGTATATTATTGTGGGGGGGGGGCGGCATTGTTGATTGTAATTCACTGTGGGTGGGTGACTCGACTAACTCAGGCACTGACCGACAGAAGGTCAGCTACCTGGTTAGTCTCCCCCCGAATGGGAAGATATGTGGCGAAAGCCACTTCGCCACGGTGTTTTGGAGGGGGCTGTTTGCCCGCCTCCTGCCCCTGGATTATGGGCCCTCTCATCAGCCAGGCCTCCTTTGTTCACAAAGGACTTGTACTAACTTGAACCTCTGGTCTAATTGTGCCATTTTGGGACGTTAAATGTCTATGTGTATTGTAAAGGGTGGGACATTGTATACGTTGAGTAGTGAGGTCTGTTCCATTGTCTCTCTGTGTGTATTGGCGATGTCCCTTTGTCCTGAGAGATAATTGAATTACGTCTCGGTTGTCTCCAGGACAGAAGACTATTGTGTATTTTCCTGCCTGTGATGATTGCATCAACCCAGTGTGAGGTAATTGTATCACAGGCAGAGGGGAGGATTTTGTGTGGAAGTGTCTGAGTGTATTGTACGTGGTTATTGGCTGTTTTTACAAAACCCTGTGGGTGGTAACCTTGTTGGAAAATGTGTATAAATCAATGCTTGTGTGTCCAAATAAAGAGTTCCTGCTTTTCCCCTTCATGAAGTTTTGGCTCATGTTTGGGCAATGGGATAACTACACTCTTGGGGATTGCTATATCACAATACTCCCCTGAGTATAAGCTCTTGTAAGAGTTTGTTCATGGTTCCTGCTCTCTGGATTTAGGAGAGGTTCACCCACTGGAAGCTGAAGCCCGATTTTGGGTTCAGCGTGAGACCCCAACCAAGCTGAGACGGTTTTTGGGGTCTGTGGTGGTTATGGTGTCAAGTTGAGTGCTTGGAGCCCTCGGGAAGCACTAGGAGCATCCATCGATGGAGATACCCGGTCGGGGTGCCAGGAGATCCGTTACAGCGTCGTTAGCCGGCGCATGCGCAATAGTTACTGTGATGCCATACAAGGAATGGGCATCGCAGTGCGCATGCACCGGCCAAAGGAATACGTGCGCAGGCGCGGGATATCGGCAGAATAAGTTGGTAGATAGGTGGTCAGAGGGAAAGAATGAGCAGGTGGAGGGTAGGAAGGGGTGGGAGGAAACAATGAAAAGACTGAGCTAGCAGGGCACCTACAAGCGTAACGCCGCCCCTGGGCACTTGCGAGCCCTCATTTGCATATGTTATAAATCTTGTTTTTGATGTTTTTATAAGTCCAGGATTGATGCCAGAGGTAATATTTTTATTAACTGTAAGCATGCTAGGGAGTGAAATGCTGATGACAGTCTCCATTTTACTTTTAAAACAACAATAACTTGTAAACTGAACATTGCTAGATATTCCTCATTACCTGATTTCTCATTTCTCATGACTTCTCTTCTTCCCAACACAGTAAGGTAAGTATGTATTATAGCAAACCAAAGCATAAATAAGGCCTCCTGCACACAAACGTGTGAGCCCCGTGGCAGTGCTGCAGCTTTAATGGGTCCGCGATCCGCCCGTTCCGCAAAAAGATAGGACATAGGTTTTTTGACCAGTGAGCCGATCAATAATGTGGGGATATGCGGGGTTTTTGAGTGGTAGGGGACGGAGAAGCTCTCACTCACCGCTTACCATGTTGGTGCCGGACTTGCACTTTATATACAAGTAAATTTACAGGAAAGAATCTAAAAACGATTTTATCTTCGGTTTTGTACGTATTATTGTCAGTCTGTAAAATTGGTGTACTACTCAGATAACATCGTTCCCAGCAGCGATCTGGAAGTCCGAAATGCATCCAGACATCCTCCCCATGCTGTTCCCGAACCATTAAAGTGGTGTTTACATCAATTTCTGAGCTTTTCATGTGAACCAGACACTCTCCCCTCTTCAGAGCAGGGGGGTGTCTGGTTTAATGCTCGGGTTCTCCTATTGACATCCATTGTGCTAGGGTGCTCGGTAGAGCACCCGAGCATCCTGAGGTGTTCTACTTGAGCACCCGAGCACTTTGGTGCTCGATCAACACTATTATTTACTTAGAAATCGTTTAGTGCCCTATTTTAGTCTAATTTGAGAAATATATATGCAGTTCACTTTTGCTGTTATTTAGGCTGAAATCGTTTCGTTGCCAATTTCAAATCCTTTAGTTGCCTATCTCAGTAAAAAAAAGAAATATATATTTGGCGCTTTTAGGGGTGTTTTAATTTGCTTTTAATTTATTTAGCTCAGCTAAAAGTATGTCAGACAGAGAAGTGCCAGGCCCTGCACAGTGTAGTGTTAGAGGCGTAAATGATTCTGTTGCAGGCACCGGTCGCAGCAGACTAAGGCGGCATGGCAGCAGCAGGGGTTTCTTCGCGAGGCCTCTGGTCCACATGTTAGAAAGCGGTCATGTCTTCACTGGCAACCCAGTGGTTCTTGATTGGTTGACTGGATCTTCGACTTCGTCGCAAGTGACAGCATCACTAGCAGTACCAGCAGCCTAAGTCTAGAGTCGCTGATGAGCAGCTTCCTTTACCCGCCTAGTGAAGAAACTACGCAGGTAAACCTGGAGCAGGACCTGAACCAGCAGGTGGTGGCATACTTTGACAGCACCCTGTCAGCCATCATAGAAGATCCGCTGGACTACTGGGCAGCCAAACTGGATTTGTGGCAGGAAATCACCAAGTTTGCCATGGAAAAGCCAGGGTTTCCTCCCACCAATGCCTGATGCATCAGATTAGATCCATCTCCACACATTATATCCATCTCCACACTATGTCACTGTGCCACTCTGTGGTATCATGCTGCTGCTGCTGCTGTTGTTGCCATGTCCACATTATGTTACCATGCCACTCTGTGGCCCACTTATGCTGCCATGTCCACACTATGTCACCGTGCCACTTTGTGGCCTCCTGATCCTGCCATGTTTACAGTATGTCACCTTGCCACTCTGTGGTGTCATGCTGCTGCTGCTGCTGTTGCTGCCATCTCCACACTATGTCACTGTGCCTCTTTGTCTTTGTGTGTTGGACAAATCTAAATTCCTCTCAAACGAATGAGGGGAATAGAGAATAGAAGAGAAAAGGGTGTATAATAGAATAGTATGTATATACAGATAAAATAATATTGTAAGGATTGTGAAGGCTCACCTTTTTGAGTTGTATGCTAAAATAGGCACAACTCTATTGAAGGCTTGTATTGATGAGACTTATCTTCCGGAACTGCAGCCGCAGATTGTATATTCTTTTTGATGAGATGTCCAGTCCCCCAAAATGAAAAGTTGCAATAAAAGAAAGGAGGTTCTGCTTCGGCGCAAGTCCACAATGGAAACGGTCTCAATGGTATAAATCTTCTTCTTTAATGGAAACAACGCGTTTCGGGGATTAAAACTTCCCCTTCATCAGGTTTCATGAGACCGTTTACATTGTGGACTTGCGCCGCAGCAGAACCTCCTTTCTTTTATTGCAACTGTGCCTCTTTGTGGCCTCCTGATGCTGCCATGTCCACACTATGTCACCTTGCCACTCTGTGGTATCATGCTGCTGCTGTTATCTCCACACTATGTCACCATGCCACTTTGTGGCCTCCTCATGCTGCCATGTCCACACTATGTAATCTTGCCACTCTGTGGTATCATGCTTCTGCTGTTGCTGCCATCTCCACACTATATCACCTTGCCACTCTGTGGCCTCCTAATGCTGCCATGTCCACACTATGTCAACTTGCCACTCTGTGGTATCATGCTGCTGTTGCTGCCATCTCCACACTATGTCACCTTGCCACTCTGTGGCCTAATCATACTGCTGCTGTCACCTCCACACTTTGTCATTGTGCCACTCTGTGGCCTCCTGATGCTGCTGCCACCTCCAGACCCTGTTATTGTGCCACTTGGTGGTCTCCTCATGCTGCTTCCACCTCACCACTATGTCATAGGGCCACTCTGTGGACTTCTCATGCTGTTACCACCCTCTCCACTCTATGACGGGGTTGCTATTGTCATTGTTTGGCCTTCTTGAAATCACCATTTATTTGACCTTTCTTCTGATCGGTCAGAAGGAAGGAAAAATGGGACGCACAATGGATCTTGTCTGTGTAAGGCCTGTATGGTCGCATCAGAATTGGCTTATGATTTGGTAGCCAAAAGCAGGAGTGGGTACAAAACACAGAAGACATGCAAATATTACCTTCACGTGTCATCTCTGTTTTAGATCCACTCCTGTTTTTTTGGCATTACCAATACTCATGGATTACTGAGCAAATGCTGACTGAGTTAAGGCGTATGCTCCCCAGACAGAATCATTTTTTGTGTGGGTTATTCTTCTTACAGATCATAGGAAGGGCAAATTAATCAGTAATGTCAACACAAACTGCTGACACCCTCTCCACTCTGTCGGGGGCTCTACTTGCATAAGCATTTAATAGAACAGGTTCTGTAGACATCTATGTGGAATCAGCTGACGAGGGTGTAAAAGAAGTGCACTTCTTATTGACACTAACATGGACCTGTAAGGCTGAGTTCGTATTTGAGTTATTTGGTCAGTTTTGGCGAATTTAAGTATACTTTCTTATAATTGTAATCAAGTTTTGGTTAAATTTAATATAAAATATTTAATGAATTTACTAATAAACATTACATGTTGCCTAAGACAGGAGAGAATCTGTTTATTCAATGATGTGGTGTTGCGATGGAGAAAGCATGCAAAGAAAACAAATTCTCTCCACCTGGAGACGAATCCTGCCAAGATTGCTGCAAGTGCGATATTGGCTGCTCATCGACTAAGATACTTCTGGGAGCAACCTGCCTGGCATGAACAAGTCTCCAGTAGCTACAAGTCAATGAGAAGACAAAGGTTCAAGATAGCTTGGAGCCTGGAAGAGTCGCAAAGTTAGTGAAGATTCAAACCACCAACCAGGCCCCTGTCTCATCGTCCCGTGAAAACATCACGGCTTCCCATTCATCATGGAAATTAAAAGGAGGACATCCTTATTATATTTAATTATTGTAATAATAAAATATTTAATACATTTACTAATAAAATTGTAATTTTGTCTACAACAGGAGAGAATCGGCCAGTCTTATGTTTATTCAACTACGTTGTGTTGCGATGGAGACAGCATACAAAGTAAACATTTCCTCTACACCTGGAGACGAATCCTGTCAAGATTGTGCAAGTGCGGTATTGGCTGCTCATCGACCAAGATACTTCTGGAGGAAACGTGTTAGGCATGAACAGGCCTCCAGTAGCTACAGACATTGAGAATACAAAGGTTCAAGATAGCTTGAAGAGTCGCAAAGTTAGTGAAGATTCAAACCACCAACCAGGCCCCGGTCTCATCGTCCGTTGAAAACATCACGGCTTCCCATTCATCATGGAAATTAAAAGGAGGATATCCTTATTATATATAATTATTGTAATGATAAAATACTTAATACATTTACTAATGCAATTTAAATTTTGTCTACAACAGGAGAGAATCGGCCAGACTTATGTTTATTCAACTACGTTGTGTTGCGATGGAGAAAGCATGCAAAGAAAACAGTTCCTCTCCACCTGGAGACGAATCTTGTCAAGATTGCTGCAAGTGCGGTATTGGCTGCTCATCGACCAAGATACTTCTGGAGGAAACCTGTTTGGCATGAATAAGCCTCCAGTAGCTATAGACATTGAGAAGACAAAGGTTCAAGATAGCTTGGAGCCCGGAAGAGCCGCAAAGTTAGTGAAGATTCAAACCACCAACCAGGCCCCGGTCTCATCGTCCGGTGAAAACATTACGAGTTCCCAGTCATCATGGAAATTAAAAGGAGGGCATATTATATTTAATTAATTTAGTAATAAAATATTTAATTAATTTACTAATAAAATTTCAATTTTGCCTACTACAGAAGAGAATCGGCCAGTCTGTTGTTTATTGAACAACGTGGTGTTGCGATGGAGAAAGCATGCCAAGAAAACAATTCCTCTCCACCTGGAGACGAATCCTGTCAAGATTCATGCAAGATACTTCTGGGGGAACCTACCTGGTATGAACAGGCCTCCAGTAGCTGCAGACAATGAGAAGACATAGCATCAAGATAGCTTGGAGCCTGGAAGAGTCGAGAAGTTACTCAAGATTCAAACCAACCAACCAGGCCCCGGTCTCTTCGTAAAGTGAAAATATCACGGGTTCCCAGTCATCATGGAAATCAAAAGGAGGGCATCATGTGGTGCATGGAAATGGAGAGGGTCTTTGGATTCCCCTGCACTATACGTACATCTCAGAAATGAATCGCTGCTCCCGACACCTGCTCCTTGGAAGGTGATGGAGCATCCTGGTCATCCGGCATCTATTCGCCCCGCTGGAGGATAGTTTTGAAAGTGTGTAGAAGCTTACACAGGGCCCCCACGCTGCAGATTTATCATGGAGACACCGGATTTTACAATATTAAATTATTATTTTGTGCATTAGCAATACTGATGGATTATTGAGCAAATGCTGACTGAGTGAAGGCGTATGCTCCCCAGACAGGATCAGTTTTTTGTGGGTTATTGCTCTGATGGATCAGAGTAAGGGCAAAATAATCAGTGACTTCAACTTACTGCTGACACCCTCTACTTGTATAAGCGTTTTATAAAACACGTTCTGTAGATATCTATGTGGAATCAGCTGATAAGGATGTAAAAGGAGTGTGCTTCTTCCTGATGCTAACATGGACCTGTAAGGCTGAGTTAATACTTGAGTAATTTTTCGTCAGTTTTGGCCCCGTGGCTGCCAAAATAAGTGAAGTGTGCAGTGATTCCAATAGCGATGCCTGTCATCTGCATTATTTCACTACCCCAGCACACTCCCTATGCGTGTTACTACAAGGCACAGTGTTCTAAACCCATGTAAAGGCTCTATGCATCCTGGAAATAGCCATTTTTATCCCGATTCGTTGCGAATATATTCGGATCGAAGAAAAAAAATTCTGAAAATTCGGCAAACTGGTCCAATCGAATTTTTGAGAAATTTGCTCATCTCTAGTCATCACGCTCAGCGCAGGTCCTTTTCAGTCAAAAGAGGAACAGACTGCTTCTTTCTGAGTAAGTGGATGAGGTGATTTTTTTTTTTTTTAATCCCAAAAGGCCATATTGCACTAGCGTATTACCATTTTTAATGGCTGTTAGATGGATGCACTTCTGTCAAAGCATTTGTTAAAAAACAGTCCCATTGATTGATAGGCTGAATAGGGTCAATTCACAATAAATTAATTTGAATCAAATTTTTTGTCAAATTTCTTTGTCAAATTTTTCTAAACTTCGCACATCTCTAATAAAGGATCGTGTAACGGCAGTAATTAAGGCTAAGGTTACGTGGCTTGTTCATGTGCAAGATTAATATTTTTAAGATGTCCTTAAACACAAATGTTTTGTTTCCAATCCTCACACAAGCCCTTTAAGGCCCAAAATGCTTGGCCGTGAAGCAGTTAATCATGATATCCCAATAAGAAACCAGCATGATCTATTTCTAACTCATTTAAGTACAATTGAGTATAGAAATATGTAGTCTGCTTTACTTTGTTACATTCTGCACTGAATTTCTGTTAATATAACGAGCAGAGTGTTAGCAAAGTGTAACCGGAATGATATTTATTCAGTCTAATTTGTTTTGCCTCCTTTGACCTCAAGGGGAATACAAGATGTATTCCCTGAACTTAATGGCAGTTTTATCCAACATCATCTGATCAATAAAAAGTAAATAGCCTACACTTTTTTCACTTTGCTTTATCGATCTTTTAGCTCTCGCAATCATTTTTTTTCCCAGAGTCTTGTATCTTTATACCCCAGGGAGAAAAACAATTGCCATAAATTGGACAAGTTAACAAGCTCATGAAAAAGGACTTTTTCATGGAACACAACAGTTGGTAACGTATATAAAGCTAGACTGTATTTAGACCTGCTTCAGGAGACACAAGACATCCTGGATTCAAACCTGCTTCAGGAGAGATGAGACATTGTCCATGGGAAAACAAGAACATGCTCATGGCTTTAAAAAAAAGATGTTGGATTTTATATTGTTTTCATCTTTTTGAAGTATATTTGAAGATTTTGGATCTGTAAGGGAATGTACAGTTCTTTGAAGCCTGAAATATTTATCATGCTTATGTCTAGGTAAGTGCTCCATTCATATTATGTAAGCATGGTTTCAATTATATATTTTTTTCATTTTATATTTATTTTTTGCCTTGTTTTGTATTACTTACTTTTTGTTGATAATACAAAATATCAAGTAAATTCACTGTTTTTATGTGTTCTTTGAAATACATGCTTCAAAAGGACAAGGGATAGCTGATTTTTTTTATATTTTAAAAATGTAAAGAATTGTTAGATGTGCATTTTAGTCTATCACTCTTAAAAGCTCTATGCCCTCAAGTGCCATTCAGGTTAAGAAAAAAAAAATCTTGGGCTTTTGATGATCAAAGATCCAAGTGAAAGTGAAAATGGAGGATTGAATAATTTATATTTTATCACATGATTTAGAGGGAAGTATGTATTTACAGCAGGAGATCATATCCCACATTTCAGAAGTGTCTTTTCGCTATTTTATATTTCATCTTTTGCTACTTTTGTGGAGTCTCTTCTTTTGTTGGTACAATGAAAACAATTATCTACATAGAGCACTATTCATGTAGATTATCTGAGGTTTTACTTATTCTACTAAAAATAAAATTTTGATTATGAATAAATAGTATAATAGTATAGATAAAATTGTTTATTGGCTGGTTGCACACTGAAATATAGCCGCATCTTAGAAGCCTTATCCTGGTCATAACACCCATGTCCCTGCAATTATAGTGAATAAAATATATGATGACCTATGTTCAGTTTATTATACCTGTTGGGGTTAAAGTGTTAAAGTGTCGCGGCTGCAATATGGACATTAAAATGTGATCATATTAAGTCTGTGTGATAGCTCCCTTAATACAAACATGGAAACAACCCCAGAGACGCCACCCTTTAATTGACACATCACTTCTATTTTAACAAATCTACTAAACATATAAAAAACATATTGAGTCAATAAAAACTTTTAACTTTTTCTGGTATTTATTGTTGGTTATTATTCCTTAAAGTCAGATATGCTGGCCTGAATTTTTAACTTCTGGTTACAATACTTTGCAACTGAAGGGGTTAATGTAATAGTTTTTTTTTTGCTGTGCTAAAATATACTGGAGAAAGCAATCTATGCATTGTTTAGTCCTGCAAACATCCACTATAACAATAAATTTCATTGGAAGTATCTCACTCTGAAAATGTTACCTTGTGTTTTTTATGTGAATAAAATTGCCGGCGTGGCTTACACAAATTGCATTGATTGTTGAGGCTTTTTATTTCTTATTTTGTTCTATGACATTTTACACACATCTGAGCTAGGAAATTGTTCTGTTTTAGGTTATTATGTAATCCTTAGGGTAGAGCAACTCCTGACTTGAACACTATTAATTTTCTATTATAGTCTGCTAAAGATGCTCAACTGTGTGTAGCTCACCTGCATTATTGAGTCAGTTACCAATTCAACAGTTTCTCTGTAGTGCATTTGAGCTTAACTCAGCCTTCTGGGATCTCATTTATTATTTGCAGATATTGATTTTGCAGAAACAGGAAAAAAGAAAACTAAAAGGTGTGATTCTGGCTCAATTTAAGCTAAAGCTTGATGCAGAAAATGTATTTGTTGTGGCTAATTTAAACTTGTAATATGTAAATAGTGTATTTTTTATTTTGGATTCCTTTATAGTTTTCATGTTTTCTATAGGGACGATTATAGCTCACAAAGCTTGACAGAGCTATGCAAATTAATCCATCAGTCCAGGGGCTAAGGATAAGAAGAAGTTCAGTAACTCATTGGCCTCTAGATGGTATATTTTACTCATGTACTGTAGCTCCAACAACCTATAGAGCAAAAAAAAAAAAAAAGATCTGTTTTGGTTTTTAGTCATATGACTTTATAATAAAAAATAGCTAATACTTTTCAGGCCAGTAAACAAGTTGCTTTTGAAAGTGTTTTCAGATATTTTAATTTGATTATTTTTTGTGTAAACATTTGCCCATATTTACTGGTGTGATTAAGTTAGACCTTGCAAAATGTGCCTAAGGCCTCTTGCACAAAAAACAGATCCGCAAAAATACAGATGACGTCTGTGTGCATTCCGTTTTTTGCGGAACCGAACAGCTGGCCCCTGATAGAACAGAACTATCCTTGTCCGTTATGCAGACAATAATAGGACATGTTCTATCTTTGAACGGAATGGAAAGACGGAAACGGATGGCATATGGAGTACCTTCCGTTTTTTTTTGCTGATGCATTGAAATGAATGGTTCTGTATACGGTCCGTTTATGGAACCCAAAAAAACGGAATGTAAATGGAAAAAAACTTTGTATGCAGGAGGCCTAAGTTTGGTGCAAAATGGCACATAAAGTTTAGATATATTTTTGGTCTGAAAAGAGAAATCTACAGTACCACAAACTCAATTTTGGCACAAAATTATATTGCAAATTAAGCCAACCAATAGGTGGTATAAAGTTATAGGTAATGCCTCTCTGGTAGGTCTGGTGTACCTCCATTAGTGTGAGAAAGTAAGTGTCCTATTATTGATATGTTATATTAATGTGGTGATTCTAAGGTATATTCTTGATTTGATAGAAAATAACTAATTGTAAAATTCTTAATTTTATTGGGACAGGATGATTCTGTGGATGAGTCTTAACTGAGGTTCAACAATTCAGAGCTCTTGCCAGTACTTTGATGACATTGGCAGATTATGTTATGCTCCTTCGGTTATCTATATTAAAGGTGTAAAAATTCTCCTCATTATCCCTAAATGGGATAAAATAATAATACAAAAAAAAAACTAAACTAAAGATACATGTACCAGTTAGTCCCCTGCCATTTCCATTGCCAATCATTAGCCTCAGCATTACATGGAACAAGACAACTAAGGTCAGGAATTGGCTGCAGAGGTCATGTGCCAGTAAACAGAAACCAGAGGTGAGGAGTTGAGTAGCAGCACTAGACATGGTGGGGGACTGCATGGTGAGTATTGTACATGATCTTTTTTTTATTTTATCACATTTAAGGGCCCTAGGAAGATTTTCATAGAACTCGGACACTGCTTTAAGAAAGACTTTATCTGTTGATTTCCAGTGATTATCCAAAACTAGTGTCTGTCATTGTAAAGGTAGATTCGCCAAAATGTAAAAAATAAAAAATAAATCTTTTCTTATTGTTTTCCTGTATGTTATCAGTTACCTTGCTTAAGATGTATAGAATTAGCATTAACTCTTTTCACTGACCATGAGTTTTCCTCTGCTGTTAAACACATTCTGAAAACAACCCTTCAAGGAAAAAGTTCAGAGGAGAGCGACTAAACTGATAAGGGACATGGAGGGTCTTAGTTATGAAGAAAGATTAAAATAATTTGATTTATTTAGTCTTAAGTAGTGATGATTGAGCAAGCTCAGCCAAACACCTGTTCGACTTTAGCATCTCGATGATCGGCACATGGTAGTACTCGGCCGAGAACTGCATGTGCTCGAGCGCCATGCTCAAGTCTCCTCCCCGCACGTTTCTTGGCTGCTACACAGCCAATAAACGTGCAGGTAAGTTCTTCCCAAAACTGTAATGCCAGTAGCCATGTTGGCTACTAGCATTACAGTGACTGGCTGTCCGGAACGCGTCATTGGGTGCTATATAGCACCCAATGACGCATGTTCGGCTCATTAGTAGTCAGGGAGAGCTGAGCATAGGAAGGGACAGAGAGTGTAGGGAGTATAATTGAATATTTTCTTGGTACAAAAATGTTTCAGAGACCGAAATATCCTTGTAAGGATTATTGTGTGCGACAGCAGCAATATATGTTTGTAGAGCAACCTGCACTAATTTGCTCAGTGTTAGGCAGAGCTGTGCATAGGAAGGGACAGGTAGTGTAGGGAGTGTAATAGGAAGATTTTTGAACCAAAACTTTTCAGAGACCCAAAAGTCCTATTGAGGACTATTGTGTGTGACAGCAGTAATATATATTATTAGCACATCCTGTGATAAATACTGTGTAATAGGCTGCTGCGGACAGTTAAATTATACGCGCCACATCTCCTGTTTAAAGTGTGTGCATCTTTAAAATTTAAGGGACATCCAGTGCACTTTTTCCATAGACGGTGTCTGCTGCGGACAGTTAACATATCCGCACCACATCTCCTGTTTACAGTGTGCGCATCCCTAAAATATCAGTGACATCCAGTGCACTTTTTGCGTAGACGGTGTCCGCTGCGGACAGTTAAATTATCCGCGCCACATCTCCTGTTTACAGTGTGCGCATCCCTAAAATATGAGTGACATCCAGTGCACTTTTTCCGTAGACGGTGTCCGCTGCAGACAGTTAAATTATCCGTGCCACATCTCCTGTTTAAAGTGTGAACATCCCTAAAATATCAGTGACATCCAGTACACTTTTTCCGTAGACACTGCGAACAGTGACATTACCTGTGGTACCTGTCCTGTATAAGGTTTCCTAATCACAAATACCTTTGTACATTTTTTGCGCATACACTTCCAAATCATACGCTACTGTACGTGTGACATACTTTCAAGCATAAATATCATTTAAAATGAAGAAGGTGAGCAGTAAGGGATGGGAAGTGGCTGAGATGCTGATGGTGTACGCAGAGGCCATGGCCCTGGGTGCGGAGAAACTGTGCCTGCTGCCAGAGCACAAGAAAAACAATCATTCACAATACTTAACTTTATGTCCCAGTTTGCTGGGCGGCGCAGGACACCCCTCTTGAAGTCAGATCAGTGCGACCAGGTGGTCAGTTGGATTGCAGTAGATAATGCTTCCAGTCGGTTAAGCACCACCCTGTCTTCCACCAAGTCCAGTCTCAGTAGCCAGGAGTCTGGTCAACACAATCCTTACCCTGATCCTCCTTCCTCCCACCATGTACAGTCTGGCCAAACAAGTGATCCCACACTTGGATATTCCGAGGACCTCTTTTCATCGCCATTACTTGATTTCTCGCCCTATCGCCAAGAAAGCTTGAAAAAGGACACAAGATCTTGTGCCCTGATTACCAACCTATTGAGCATAGGTCACAGTCACAAGAACATGACGGTGAAAAACGGCAATTAGTGTTTAATGAGGTGGATGATGATGAGACACAGTTGCCAATGAGTCAAACAGCAATTACTGTCTTAAGAGGTTGATGAAGAGGATGAGACACAGTTGTTAAGCACTGAGGTTGTGGTTAGGTGAACAAATGAGGAGGATGAACAGAGTGACAAAGTGGAAGAGGAGGTGGTGGACGATGAGGTCACTGACCCAACCTGGGAAGGTGGAAAGCCAAGCAGGGACAGCAATACAGAGGGGGAGAGATCTGCAGAACCACAACAGGTTGAAAGAGGCAGTGGAGTGGCAAAAGGGAGAAGGAGGGCCACACCAAACAGGCCCGAAACTGTTCCACTGAGCACCCCCTTGCAGAAATCTCCCTTGCCAAGGGGTAGATGTTCCGCAGTATGGCGCTTTTTTTAGGAAAATGCAGACAACAAAAGAATAGTAGTTTTCAACCTGTGCCATACGAAAATGAGCCGGGGCGTGAACACTAGCAACCTCATCACCAGCAGCATGATTCGCCACATGGCATCCAAGCACCGTAATAAGTGAGACAAATGCCTGGGTCCACAATCTGTGTCTGCGGGTCACACCACTGCCTCCTCCTCCTCTATGGTACGTGCTGGCCAATCCCCTGTCAAAGGCGCAGGCCCGGATGCCTCCCGCGCTGAACCTGGACCTTCGCAAGCACCATCAGCGACCACATCCACTACCATGTCCCAGCGCAGCATCCAAATGTCCTTCCCCCAGGCCTTTAAACACAAGCGAAAATACCGTCACCCACCCAACCACAGGCCATAGGACTAAATGCGCAGCTTTCCAAATTACTGGCCCTGGAAATGTTGCCATTTAGGCTTGTGAACACTGAGGCCTTCCGCAGCCTGATGTCGGCGGCCTTCCCGCGTTACGCAGTCCCTAGCTGCCACTATTTTTCAAGGTGTGACGTGCCTGCCTTACACCAACATTTGTCCCATAACATCACACATGCCCTAACCAACTCAGTTACTGGGAAGGTCCACTTAACCAGGGACACATGGACAAGTGCATTCTGCCAGGGCTGCTACATTTCCCTGACGGCACACTGAATGAATGTTGTGGAGGCCGGGAGTAAGTCGTACCCTGGGATGGACCAGGTGCTACCGATGCCAAGGATTGCGGGCCCTACGTCGATCAGGAGTACATAGCAGATCGTGTCAGCATCCTTAATGATCCCTCAGCGCCTTACAATTATTGGGTGTCCAAGCTGGATACGTGGCACGAACTGGTGCTCTACGCCTTGGATGTTCTGGCCTGGCCTGCCCTGCCACCAGCGTATCCGCCTGTCAACTGAAAATGCTGACAGGTTAACTTATAAAAATGAACAAGTCCTGGAATCACCATGACTTCTCGACTCCACCAGAGGAAATCCGATGAACATAAAGGCACTTTAATTGTGTTGTTTATAATGTATTGTATACACTGTATTCCCATGCACCCCTTCCACCACAAACAAGGGTATATGGTAAAATTTTCTTTTTCTTATCCTCCTTCTCCTCTTCCATCATATCAACGCATGCTCTTGCATATATGCCCTTCTCATATAATGTTTTACAGAGTCAGCTCAGCTGCAGGCCCTTGCATATAATTTTTTAAAGGGTCAGCTTACCAGCAGGCCCTTGCACATACATTTTTAGACAGTCAGCTCACCAGCAGTCCCTTGCATATAATGTTTTACAATGTCAGCTCACCAGCAGGCCCTCACATATAATGTTTTACAGTTTCAGCTCACCAGCAGGCCCTCACCTACAATGTTTTTACAGGGTCACTCACAATTTTTCTGAGGCTCAGCTAACCAGCAGGCCCTTGCATATAATGTTTTACAGGGTCAGCTCACCAGCAGTCGCTCGCATATAATGTTTTAAAGGGTCAGCCCACCAGCAGGCCCTCGCATATATTTTTTTAGAGGGTCAGCTCACCAGCAGGCCCTCGCATATAATGTTTTACAGGGTCAGCTCACCTGCAGGCCCTTGCCTACAACCTTTTAGAGGGTCAGCTCACCAGCAGGCCTGCACCTAAAATCTTTTACAGGGTCAGCTCACCAGCAGACCCTTGAATATAATTTTTTAGAGGGTTAGCTAACCAGCACGCCCTTGCATATAATGTTTTACAGAGTAAGTTCACCAGCAGGCCCACGCATATAATATTTTAGAGGGTCAGCTCACCAGCAGACCCTCGCATATAATGTTTTACAGGGCCAGCTCACCAGCAGGCCCTCGAATATAATTTTTTTGAGTGTCAGCTCACTATGGGATAAAGTGCCAGTTTTATTGGTACTGATTTGGGGTACATATGAATTGTAATTGCTCTATATTATATTTTTTGTAAGGCAAGGTAACCCAAAAAATTTATGTTTTGGCACAGTTTTTATTTTTTATTTTTAGTAACATTCATCTGACAGGTTAGATAATGCGCTATTTTTATAGAGTAGGTTGTTACAGACGCAATGATATCAAAGATATCTACTTACTATTATGTTTGTTTCAGTTTTACATAAGGCTACTTTCACACTAGCGTTCGAGCGGATCCGTTCTAAACGGATCCGCTCATATTAATGCAGACGGTGGCTCCGTTCAGAACGGATCCGTCTGCATTATAACTTAGAAAAATTTCTAAGTGTAAAAGTAGCGGATCCGTTCAGACTTTACATTGAAAGTCAATGGGGGACGGATCCGCTTGAAGATTGAGCCATATGGTGTCATCTTCAAGCGGATCCGTCCCCATTGACTTCCATTATAAGTCGGAACGGATCCGCTCGCCTCCGCACGGCCAGGCGGACACCCGAACGCTGCTTGCAGCGGATGCATTCTCAGTGGATCCGCCTCCACTGAGAATGCATTAGGGCCAGACGGCTGCGTTCAGGGCCGCTTGTGAGCCCCTTCAAACGGAGCTCACGAGCGGACACCTGAACGCAGGTGTGAAAGTAGCCTAATAAAGCATTTTTGAAACAAAAATTTGGTTTTTGGATCTCCATTTTCTGACTGCCCTATTTATTTATTTTTTCTGCCGATCATCTTGTGCAGGGGCTCATTTTTTGCAGGAAGAGTTGACGTTTTTATTAATACCATTTTTGGGTACATATGATTTTTTGATCATTCATTATTACACTTTATGCGGCAAGGTAACCCAAAAATTGGTTGTTTTGGCACAGTTTTTATTTATTTATTTTTGCAGCGTTTACCTGAGGGATTAGGTCATGTGATTTTTTATATAGAAGATCATTACGGACGTGGCAATACCTAATATGTATACTTTTTCTTATTTATTAAAGTTTTACACAATAATAGCATTTTTGAAACCGAAATAATGATATTTTAGTGTAATCATAGTCTAAAAGCCATAGCTTTTGAGGGATGAGGTGATGGTCTGATTGGTACTACTTTGGGGGGCATATAACTTTTTGATCACTTTTTTGCGGTATTCATCTGAATGGTTAGGTCATGTGATATTTTTATAGAGCTGGTTTTAAGATAACTAATATGTATACTTTTTTTTATTTATTTCACTTTAACACAATAATAGCAGTTTTGAAGCAAAAAATCATCATATTTTAGTGTCTCCATTGTCTGAGAGTGACAGCTTTTTTAATTTTTTTACCGATTCTCTTAGGTTGGGTCTCATTTTTTGTGGGATGAGGTGAAGGTCTGATTGGTACTGTTTTGGGGGGCATGCACCTTTTTGATCACTTGCTGTTGCAATTTTTGTGATGTAATGTGACAAAAATGTAATTTTTTTACATTTTTTTTTTTTTTACAGTGTTCACCTGAGGGGTTAGGTCATGTGATAATTGTATAGACCTGGTTGTTACGGACGTGGCGATACCTAATATGTATACATATTTTTTTTATGTATTTCACGTTAGCACAATAATAGCAGTTTTAAAACAAAAAAATGATGTTTTAGTGTCTCCATGTTCTGAGAGCTATATTTTTTTTTATTTTTTGGCCAATTGTCTTAGGTAGGGGCTAATTTTTTGTGAAATGAGGTGACAGTTATATTGATACCGTGCAATGCATTGGTCAGCCTTTGCATGGCATCGGGCTGCTTTGTCAAACATCGGGTCCCAGCCACAGCAGCGCGGGGACTCGTTGCGCTCACTCAACCAACACAAACCCCTTCTATATTTTTATTTATTTTTTGGCCAATTGTCTTAGGTAGGGGCTAATTTTTTGTGAAATGAGGTGACAGTTATATTGATACCATTTTGTGGGACATACGCTTTTTTGATCGCTTGGTGTTGCACTTTTTGTGATGTAAAATGACAAAATTGCTTTTTTTTACACCGTTTTTATTTTTTATGGTGTTTATCAGACAGGGTAGATCATGTGATATATTTAGTGAGTCGGTAATTACAGACGCGGCGATACCTAATATGTGTGTGTTTTTTTTTCAGTTTTTTATTATAAAATAAGGGGCGTTTTTTTTCTTTTTTACTTTATTAATTTTATTACTTTATTAATTTTATTAAAAACACTTTTTTAACTTTTTTTCTTTACTTTATTTATGATGTTTACTTTTGAGGGTCTGATTCCCTCTGCAATGCATTACAATACAACTGTATTGTAATACATTGCCTGTTAGTGTATGACACGGAGTCATACACTAACAGGTTGCCTAGGAAACCAGCATAGAAACGTAGAAACATAGAATGTGTCGGCAGATAAGAACCATTTGGCCCATCTAGTCTGCCCAATATACTGAATACTATGAATAGCCCTTGGCCCTATCTTATATGAAGGATGGTCTTATGCCTATCCCGTGCATGCTTAAACTCCTTCACTGTATTTGCAGCTACCACTTCTGCAGGAAGGCTATTTCATGCATCCACTACTCTCTCAGTAAAGTAATACTTCCTGATATTACTTTTAAACCTTTGCCCCTCTAATTTAAAACTATGTCCTCTTGTAGCAGTTTTTCTTCTTTTAAATATTCTCTCCTCTTTTACCTTGTTGATTCCCTTTATGTATTTAAAAGTTTCTATCATATCCCCTCTGTCTCGTCTTTCTTCCAAGCTATACATGTTAAGGTCCTTTAATCTTTCCTGGTAAGTTTTATCCTGCAATCCATGTACCAGTTTAGTAGCTCTTCTCTGAACTCTCTCCAAAATATCAATATCCTTCTGGCGATATGGTCTCCAGTACTGCGCACAATACTCCAAATGAGGTCTCACTAGTGCTCTGTAGAGCGGCATGAGCACCTCCCTCTTTCTACTGTTAATGCCTCTCCCTATACACCCAAGCATTTTGCTAGCATTTCCTGCTGCATTGTCTGCCTACCTTTTAAGTCTTCTGAAATAATGACCTCTAAATCCCTTTCCTCAGATACTGAGGTTAGGACTGTATCACTGATTTTATATTCTGCTCTTGGGTTTTTACGGCCCCAGGTGCATTATCTTGCACTTATCAACATTAAATTTTAGTTGCCAGATTTTTGACCATTCCTCTAGTTTTCCTAAATCCTTTTCCATTTGGTGTATCCTCCAGGAAAATCAACCCTGTTACAAATCTTTGTGTCATCAGCAAAAAGGCACAACTTACCATCGAGGCCTTCTGCAATTTCACTGATAAAGATATTAAACAATATGGGTCCCAGGACAGATCCCTGAGATACCCCACTGGTAACAAGACCATGGTCTGAATATACTCCATTGACTAAAACCCTCTGTTGTCTGTCCCTCAGCCACTGCCTAATCCATTCAACAATATGGGAGTCCAAGCCCAAAAACTGCAATTTATTGATTTTATGTGGGACAGTTTCAAAAGCTTAACTAAAGTTCAGATAAGTGATGTCTACTGCACCTCCGCCATCTATTATTTTAGTCACCCAATCAAAAAAATCAATAAGATTAGTTTGACATGATCTCCCTGAAGTAAACCCATGCTGTTTTTCATCTTTCAAGCCATAGGACTTTAGATGTTCCAGAATCCTCTCCTTAAGTATGGTTTCCATTAATTTCCCCACTATTGATGTCAGTCTTACTGGTCTATAGTTGCCCGATTCCTCCCTACTACCTTTCTTGTTAATGGGCACAACATTTACCAATTTCCAATCTTCTGGGACGACTCCTATTGCCAGTGATTTGGTTAAATAAATCTGTTAATGGTTTAACAGAAGTATTCATTGAGGCAGTCAGCTAGTTCTTGATCTTCTTCCATATACCTTCCTTCTTTTGTTTTTAATTTGGTAATTCCTTGTTTTAGTTTCGTTTTTTCATTTATGTATCTGAAGAATGTCTTATTGCCTTTTTTCACTGACTGAGATAATTTCTCTTTTGCCTGTGCTTTAGAACTCTAATAACTTGTTTGGCCTCTCTCTGCCTAATCTTATAAATTTGCCTGTCATCCTCGTTTTTTAATTTTTTATTACTAAATGCTATCTTTTTGCTTTTACTGACAAGCCTAATGCAATTTCCTGTTGCCTTCAATAGTGCCACTTTGAGGTAGTCCCATTTCTCCTGGACTCCATTGAAACTGTTCCAATCTGATAGGGACTCATATACCACTAATCTAATTTTAGAAAAGTCAGTTTTTCTAAAATCTAAAACTTTTGTTTTTGTGTGATGTGACTCAGTCACTGTACTTATAGTAAACCACACTGACTGGTGATCACTAGATCTCAAGCTTTCCCCTACAGTAATATCATGAGGCTGGATCTCCTCGGCACCTGTAGAAGGCAGGTCCCGATACCGTGCAAGGCATTGGTCAGCCTTTGCATGGCATCGGGCTGCTTTGTCAAACATCGGGTCCCAGCCACAGCAGCGCGGGGACTCGTTGCGCTCACTCAACCAACACAAACCCCTTCTATGTCGCTGTCAGCGCGGACCACGGCATAGAAGGGGTTAATCTGCCGGCATCGGCTTTTACAGCGATGCCGGAGGATAAAGTAGGGGCCCGGCTACCAGGAACTTCCGGGCCCCTGCAGTGATCGCGTGCACACTGCGCGATAACCATGACGTACTATTACGTTAAATTGCCGGAACGCAGTGGTTCCCATGTGTCGGGAAGGGGTTAAAAGGGAATATGCCATCAGAAAAATATATATTTTTATGATAATTTTTGTTATAATTTTTATTGCTTTTTTAAATGTTCTATGTACAGTACAGACCAAAAGTTTGGACACACCTTCTCATTCAAAGAGTTTTCTTTATTTTCATGACTATGAAAATTGTAGATTCACACTGAAGGCATCAAAACTATGAATTAACACATGTGGAATTATATACATAACAAACAAGTGTGAAACAACTGAAAATATGTCATATTCTAGGTTCTTCAAAGTAGCCACCTTTTGCTTTGATTACTGCTTTGCACACTCTTGGCATTCTCTTGATGAGCTTCAAGAGGTAGTCACCTGAAATGGTTTTCACTTCACAGCTGTGCCCTGTCAGGTTTAATAAGTGGGATTTCTTGCCTTATAAATTCGGTTGGGACCATCACTTGCGTTGTGGAGTAGTCAGGTGGATACACAGCTGATAGTCCTACTGAATAGACTGTTAGAATTTGGTCAATGGCAAGAAAAAAGCAGCTAAGTAAAGAAAAACGAGTGGCCATCATTACTTTAAGAAATGAAGGTCAGTCAGTCCTAAAAATTGGGAAAACTTTGAAAGTGTCCCCAAGTGCAGTCACAAAAACCATCAAGCGCTACAAAGAAACTGGCTCACATTCGGACCGCCCCAGGAAAGGAAGACCAAGAGTCACCTCTGCTGCGGAGGATAAGTTCATCCGAGTCACCAGCCTCAGAAATCGCAGGTTAACAGCAGCTCAGATTAGAGACCAGGTCAATGCCACACAGCGTTCTAGCAGCAGACACATCTCTAGAACAACTGTTAAGAGGAGACTGTGTGAATCAGGTCTTCATGGTAGAATATCTGCTAGGAAACCCCTGCTAAGGACAGGCAACAAGCAGAAGAACACAAGGAATGGACATTAGACCAGTGGAAATCTGTGCTTTGGTCTGATGAGTCCAAATTTGAGATCTTTGGTTCCAACCACCGTGTCTTTGTGCGACGCAGAAAAGGTAAACGGATGGACTCTACATGCCTGGTTCCTACCGTGAAGCATGGAGGAGGAGGTGTGATGGTGTGGGCGTGCTTTGCTGGTGACACTGTTGGGGATTTATTCAAAATTGAAGGCATACTGAACCAGCATGGCTACCACAGCATCTTGCAGCTGCATGCTATTTGCGTTTAGTTAGACCATCATTTATTTTTCAACAGGATAATGACCCCAAACAGACCTCCACGCTGTGTAAGGGCTATTTGAGCATGAAGGAGAGTGATGGGGTGCTGCGCCAGATGACCTGGCCTCAACAGTCACCGGACCTGAACCCAATCGAGATGGTTTGGGGTGAGCTGGACCGCAGAGTGAAGGCAAAAGGGCCAACAAGTGCTAAGCATCTCTGGGAACTCCTTCAAGACTGTTGGAAGACCATTTCAGGTGACTACCTCTTGAAGCTCATCAAGAGAATGCCAAGAGTGTGCAAAGCAGTAATCAAAGCAAAAGGTGGCTACTTTGAAGAACCTAGAATATGACATATTTTCAGTTGTTTCACACTTTTTTGTTATGTATATAATTCCACATGTTTTAATTCATAGTTTTGATGCCTTCAGTGTGAATCTACAATTTTCATAGTCATGAAAATAAAGAAAACTCTTTGAATGAGATGGTGTGTCCAATCTTTTGGTCTGTACAGTATATTAAAAAAATGCATATAAATCCTGCAATTTTTTCACTGCCCACTAGGTATAATAATAGGTCATGATTCTGTACAGGTAACTTTTCAGTAGCTATCTTGTTATCATGCAGGAGGAATTATGATAACACTTCTATATATTGTAGCAAGGCGCAAGGGTCCGTCATTGACGGAAAGTATGCGTCACCGAGGTTCCTGGCCTCAGTGAAGTAAGAGCCGGTATTTTCAGGTGTCAGCGGCAGCTAATGCTGATTGACACTTTACTATTTTAGTATGGCTGTATAGCTGATCCGGGATGGCTCTTACTGGAACTAGGCAAAGTGCTGGGTGAGTGACTACTCCCCACTTTCCAGGCCGGGTCTTGACTGGCTTATAAAAAACCCTGCTGGCAGTGTCAATACCACCTTCTAACCGTAACAGTAAGGCTGCATGCATACTGGAGTGTTTTTTCAGAACTACGAACCGTACAAAGCCGGCCTGCCATCCTGCAGAGTGGACGAGCGCACAGCGTCATTGGTTGCTAACTCGCTATGACGCCGTGCGCTTCTTGCCGCCACCACTGTACATTATTACACTTGTATAGATCATACAAGTGTATCACAGTACAGCGGTGGTGGCCGGAAGCGCATGTCGTCATAGCAACCAATGACGCTATGCGCTTGTCCACTCTGCAGGACAGGTTTGTACGGTCCGTAGTTTTGAAAAAAACACGCCCGTGTGCAGGCGGCCTAAATCTAATATTTCCACCTCAAAGCATTAAATACTTTTTGCAGTTTACTTGAGTAAATTATTTTCAATACTATTATTGTAAAAAATAGGGATTATATGCTTGCATTTTTCTCTTGCAGCGGATGTTGGGGCGGGGATATGACCGCACCCGGTCCCACGCCGAGAAGCAACGGATTGTGCGGGAGCTGGCCTATGAGATCTGGCGCCAAACAGGTCGCAAACACCGCTGTCTGGCCATCATACAAAAAATGGTCAGACATGAAGCGAAGACACCCCCGGTTTATAAAAAGAATCTGGGACGAAAAATGCCCAGGTAGATGCGTAAATAACTTTTGTATGTTTTGCCAACACTTTGTAATGTATACAGTGCTAAGCAAAAGTATTCATCCCTCTTGACTTCGTTCTTTTTTTTGTTGCCTCAGCCCCTGGAATTAACATGGATTGTTTTAGGATTTCCATTATGTAATTTGTAGAATACTCCCACAATTTAGACCTTCTTTTAAATTGGTTAATTGTAAAGCATACAACTAATAGGACAAAATAACAGAATAGGTCAATGTGCATAACTATTCACCCCCCTAAAGTCAATACTTTGTAGAGCCACCTTTTGCGTCAATCACAGCTTCAAGTCACTTTGGTTAAGTCTCTATGAGCAGTTTCCACATCTTACCACTGGGGTTTTTGCCCATTCCTCCTTGCAATACTGATTCTGCTCCTTCCAATTTGATGGTTTGCGTTTATGAACAGCAATCTTTAAGTCTGACCACAGATTTTCTATTGGATTGAGATCTGGGCTTTGACTTGTCCTGCTGTAAGGTGAACCTCCGCCCTAGCCTCAAATCACGCACAGAGTGGTACATGTTTTGCTCAAGAATATCCCTGTCCATGTTTCCCTCAACTCTGACCAGTTTCCCAGTCCCGGCTGTTAAAAACATCCCCACAGCATGATGCTGCCACCACCATGTTTTATTGTGGGGATGGTGTTCTTTGGGTGATGTGATGTGTTGGCTTTGTATCAAACAAGCAAGTGGAAATAATGTATCAAAATATCAATTTATTATAAGATATAAAATATGGGGAAAAGACAGGATGGTATACAGTATACAGAGAAGGGCAGTTTAACACCGTTGCATTCACATGTAAATCCATATGGCAATAAGCACTAGATGGTTTAACAGGTAAAAAGAGCTATAGCTCAGGGACAACCGAATCAGCATAACAGTGAATAATCACCCCAAATAGGCTGTATGATATCTTGCAGAGAATGATAATAACTGGGTGTCCGTGAATTATCCCGTGACGTCCAGGGGTCATAGGCAACCAAGACTGACAGGTATAATACAACAAAATATCTCAAGTCAAGTCGGTAACTAGATCCCAAGGTATAGCAATGGTAGATCAAAAATATCAGAGGCCCAATATGGATGTGTAGAAGTCCCATATATAGGTATCAAGCTATACTAAACACAGGACGTACCTGAAGACATGATAAATGCAAGAGGATGCTGGGCCCGAAGTGCAAGACCTCGACGCGCGTTTCACCTCAGCGGCTTCGTCCCCCTCACATATTTAAGAACCATAGTTCCATGAGGTTATCAAGTAACCTGAGAAAGGGGGTAAAACAATGAACTTGGACGTGAGGGGCTAAATGCTGATGGGGGTGTCCTTACTGCTCATGACCATCAGGGTGAGGACAAACTAGGGCAACCTGAAAACAAAAATGTTAAAAGCACACAATGCCAACGGGTGCTCACCAGTCCGGAACAGTCCACGACGTGGCTACCAAATGTCCTTATTTTGTTAGAGCGGATGCATTTTAGAGGAGGGCATCCATGTCCTCCTCGCTACTAGAGCTACTAAAGCGCATCAGGGGGCGCTCTTGCCTCTGGTAGCTCATCGTCGCAGCATTAGTTGTACGCCACTGACCTCTAGTGGTGGCTGTTGGAGTTGGCTGTACAGACAGCCTGGAGAATGCAGCTGTGACATGCTGCAAGCCGAAATCCCAAGCCGGTGCAGAGGGGTTCAAAACCTCCGGCTGAAGGGGCTCTGGCAAACAAGCAGAAGGTGCCTTCCAGGGCAGTACATAAGGTTGCACCTTAGCATTGAAGGTTAACACTGAATTGTTTATCTGGCCCACCTGCAGTGTTGGTGGTGCAGCCAGGTCAGGGATAAGAGGTGCAGGTTCTGGCTGGGGTTGTTCCCTGAAACGCAACCTGCCGTCTGGGGTTTCTTGAAGGCATCTCACTTTCCCTGCAGAGCCTGGGTCTTCCTGCCAGGTCTCTGGGGTGACTGCAGGGGTTAATGGCTTGGCTAGCAGGGTCACACCGGCAGAGAAGGGACCTTGTACAGAACGCATGGGGATATATTCTACCTGGTCCCCTGTGCACAAGTTATGACGGGCCTGTGGCAGATAATGGCGCTTCACTGAGCGGCGGCCCACAAAGATCTCTGACCTGGAATGGCTATCTTGCAGGAATCCCACTCCTCTCTCCACTGAAAACCAGAGCACAGTCCCAGTGCGACTGGTGAGTTTGGGGTCTCCTGGCTGGGGGTCATCTACTACCTGCTTGACCCATTCCTCTATGGCGGACTTGTACTCCTACACTGTCTGGGCATAAGCAGTGATCTCCCATGGGACCTCGGGGTTTAGGCATCCCGGTTTTGTAGTGGTGGAACTGGGCGGCGGAGTGGAAACATCAGCCGCCTCCACCGCACCAGTAGGTGTCCTTGTGGAGAAGGCCTAGGCCTCTTGGCGGTATCGGGACCCACGGGAAGCAGTGTAGGGGCAGGTACAGACCGAGCCTGGGCCTCAGGGAGTGCGGCTGCTCCTATCTGTTGTTGCGGCCGGGCGGCCGGTTCCGGTGCCTCCTGATGGTCATCTGGAGCTTCAGGTGCCGTCTGTGGTGCAGGCTGATCCGAAGCCTGGGCAGCTACATCAGCGGCATCCTCCGCGGGAGCGGGTTCAGCGTCGGCAGCCATCTTCCGTGACGTTTCGCCTTCAGCGCTGACAGCAATGGAAGCAGAGGGATCCACAGCCTCCAAGGACTTGACCAAAGTCACGTCTTCTTCCACGGGAGTGGTAACAGACACAGCGGCCTTCTCTTCTTCGGCGCTGGTAAGGATAGGGGTTACAGACGCCTTAGCAGCGGAGGGATCCACTGCCTCCGGGCTTGTGGCAAAGACGGAGGGGTCAATTTTATTTACTAGCTGAGAGACTTGAATCTCTGGCAGGTGATCTTCATACACCGGCTCTCCTCCGATAACCATTTGGTTCCATTTCGGCACCGGGAACGCCATCTTCCTTGGCTCCTCTGTCGGGGTGCATTCAGGAAGTGAGGGTGGAGCCCAGAGAGAGGAGTCTTCACTCCCTTGGCTCACAATGTAAAGTTCGTGGTGGGCAGTCTTTAGTTTTCCCGCTTCTAGGGGGCATATTCAGCATCTTCACGCTTTTGACAGGGCGTTCCTGAGTTTTCCCGCTTCTGGGGGGCGTATTCGGCATTTTCGCTCTCTTGAGAGGGCGTTCTTGTCTTTTCCCGCTTCCGACAAGCATGGAAAGGCGGAGCCATTTTGCAAATATGGCGAATTAACCCTTTGAGTACTCGTGGGTACCGCATGGTGCTTTCTGGCACAGCAACAAAGAAATAAAGTCAATTTTCAGGGATTTTGCACAATCTGTAAAGCTTGCAGTACTGAAACATTCAATTTTATCCGGTTAGGCACACAATTGGATCCGGTTCTGTTGGCACACAATTCAGTTCTGTTGGCACACAGCTCGATCCTGTTGGCACACAGCTCGATCCTGTTGGCACACAGCTCTATCCTGTTCGTAATGCCAAAAAATGCAATGAGCAGGACTGTGGTACGATTAGGCGAACACCAAGATTATGCAGTGGGTCCGGATATGGATATAGTAGTCTATTGTTTTTGTTCATGACGCCAATTGCAGCGTGCGCAGGGTACAATCTCAGGGCCCTTCAAGGTGTTGCAACTCACCCACCAGGTTAGGAATGCCAGAGTGGTGCAATGTCTCTGTGTGGTAGTAGGTATAGTGTCAACGGTGTATCCTACCTTGGCACGGCTGGACTCCTGGATCCTGGCTCACCCGCAATAAATGAGTGTTGCCAGTAGGAGTAATTGATTTAGTAGCAATGAATGAGATCCAGACTTGGGATATAATTCAACTTGTCTTTACTTGTAGCAGCTTTAATCCACATGTGATACAGCAATAGTCTTGGGTCCCAGCAGCTATTGGCAATGTATGGCACGGATCAATATCTCTTCTGCTTATATCATGTGCCTGGAGAATATGGCAGGAATCTGTCTCCTGCTCTGGCTATCTTCTGCTGTGTTGGGGACTGACTAGCTGAGGCGGAATTTGGCTTCTCCTAGTCTATGGATAGTACTCACAGCTAGCTCACAGAGAATGGCTCCTACTGGAGATCTGGAGGTGCCACTTGCTTGTCAACCAGCTGAGGCTGAAGGCTCAGACTGGGGATGAAGATCTTTGGTTTCAGCTGAGACTAGATCCTGGGTTGGGATCCCTATCTCTGGGAGCTCCAACCAGCAGAACCTTCCCCTAGCCGGGGTGGCTGGCACACTAACTATAAATTATTTTCCTCCCCATGAGGCAGGACATGGGCCAGCCCACTTCTGCTCATAGAGGGGTAGCTAAACTGTAATGTACTATTCCAGTTTAGATATGCTAAACTGAACTAAAGCTCTGCTGACAAATTGCTGCCACCTGCTGGTGTACATATAAAACTACAGCAAATACATATAGCAGCCTTAGAAAATGCACATTTGTGAGGAATATTATGTTAACTTACACAGGATGACAATGCAGATACACTTAATAGGTTGTAGCGGGACAAAAGAGTTTTGTAACATAACTCTGGGATGTTAGACTTGCCCTTTATGCTTTTTATACGGGGGTCCCTCTTAAAGCACTGGAGCATGAAAGCCTCCATTTGCACTAAACTGGAAGCGGTGGAATGGGCTGGCTCCTGCTCATAATTCTGGATAATGTCGTCCTTGTTCTCCTCCTCCCAGCCACGGACAACCCCAGGGATCCCAGAAATGTTTAAAGCATGCTCTTCTTGCTCCTCCTCTGCCCTGGCACGATCCTCCTGTGATTCCTCTTCAGACTCCTGTTGTTGACTTGTCTCAGATGGAGTAGCCCCCCTGGAAATTCATTCAGCATTGCGACTTCCTCATCTTCCTGCTCCTGCTCCTCGATGGCTTGATCAATGACACGACGGAATGCACTCTCCAGAAAGAAGGCGTAAGGTACAATGTCACTGATGGCGCCCTGGCTGTGACTGACCATTTTTGTGATCTCATCAAATGGCCACAGAAGTTGGCCGCAGAAGTTTGCACGCATCCCGCATGAGCAGCCACCCATGTGGTGAAAAAAAAACAATCTCCCAGAACCTGTCCTGCCGCAGAGTTCGTACAGGTAGTCGTTAACTGCATGTTACTGCTGGAGAAGCCTATCAAGCATATGCAAGGTGGAGTTCCATCGCGTTGGGCAATCACAAATCAGACATCTGACAGGCAGGTGGTGTCGCCGCTGAATGTCAGCAGGGCGAGCCATGGCCGTGTAAAATCTTCTAAAATGGCCAGAGATTTTCCTGGCCTGCCGCAAGACGTCCTAGACACCCAGGGTATTTGGCAACGAATCGCTGCACGACTAAGTGTCATTTTGCCCACGTGTGTCATTTTGTTTCAGCGCGCTCAACAGATTGGCACCGTTGTCTCACACCACTTTACCAACTGTCAAATTGAGCGGGGGTAGCCACTGATCGTTCTGTGACTGCAAAGCTGAAAGGAGTGCAGGAGCGGTGTGGCTCTTGGCTTCCAGGCACAACAGACGCAGCATAGCATGGCAATGTCTCACCTGGCACGTCAAATAGGTTCTGGGGAGCTTGGGGGGCGCAGCAGAAGAGACGGTAGCAGTGGAAAAGGAGGAGTCAGCTGAGGAGGAGAGGGTGGATGGAGTAGGAGGAGGAGAAGAAGAGGCAGGCCTGCATGCAATCCGTGGCGTTAACACCAAATCTACACGGGTGCCACGGGTTGTATGCTTGACTGCCATCAGAAGGTTCACCCAGTGGGCAGTAAAAGTTATGTACATTCCCTGCCCGTGTTTGCTAGGCCACGTGTCTGTGGTCAGATGTATCTTGGCACCGACATTGTGTGTCAGAGATACATTCACTTGCCTCTGAATGTGGCCATATAGCTCTGGGATGCCCTTCTGGGAGAAATATTTCCTTCCAGGGATCTTCCATTGCGGTATTCTAATGACCACAAATTTTCCAAAGGCCTTTATGTCCACTAGTTTAAATGGCATACACGAACAAAGGATAAACTGAGACTAGACGGGTATAGTAGAAAAAAAAATATACATATACTTTATTAAACAATACATAAAAAATGCATATTTTAATGGGTGATATATCACATCAGATAAAAAGGTGGACTACACCTGAGGGGACATAACATAATTACATACAAAGAAGGAGTCAATGAGGTTAACACTCAGCTATGCCTCAGCTAAGGTTCGCAAGTAGCTAGAAAAAGTGCAAGTGCGTATCTCGAAGCTTGTAACATATATATACATATATATAGGACCTGTTTCACATACAGAAAGATTCTTTACATATATCACCAATATCCACAATTTATGATGATATAATAAATTAAGACATACATGTGCATAGCGCACAGACCCAACCCCTCATGGGAAGAGGGACTAGTGCCTTAAACTCAGCAAAAAAGTGCATATGTGCATATTAAAATCTATTGTAAAAAGTAGAAACAGAGTCCCATAAGGATGCATGAACGTGCATGTGCATGTCGCCTCAAGGGCAGATGAAAATCACAACTAGTGCCCCAAAAATGGAGCAGTGTAAGGACGCGCACATACAAATATATGCATCCTAGAAATCGATCTGAATGACTATATTTAGATAGATATTATCAAAGCATCAGAACCAACACAAAGATCGATTCCTGCACTAAAAAAGAGACATGGCTGAATCATGCTGCAGAACCATTAGCTAACAAAGCAAAGAGTAGCCTCATACTATAACATTACGTACCCATATAATAAAGACAGTCCAAACTCAGGAGAGCCACGTACCCCGACGTGCGTTTCGGCTAGGGTGCCTTCTTCTGGGGGATGTGGCTCAACCTGCAATGTGTCTGTATTTAAAACGCCCAGCTCACCTGCGTTCAATCAAAGTTAGATTTGCAGACTGCTGCTTCTGCCCTTGATGACATCACTGGTTGAAAGAGGCGTGAGGTGTGTGCCCGGCCGCCCGGAGGCCAATCGAGTGGCAGTGCACTCAGTACCGCCTCATGACACAGCGGGTCACGTGATGGCCAGTCACGTGATCAGCCGCGTCATACACTAGGAAGGTCTTTGAACTAAGGAGCAGGGATTAGCCCGCATCACAAAGGTCCTTGACCCGAACAATGGTAATAACTATATCGTCGCGGTTTCTCCTATCATAACATGCATAAAAAAGTGGAAGGGAGGGAAGAGAGAAACAAGAAAAAGTACACATGTAAATAATAATAATAATAAAAAATAAATAAGAAATAAACAAAAGTAATAGGGCAAAGCAAAGCCAAACAGGAAAGATGAGATACCACAATGTAGATTAACACAATAAAGTGAATTTAAAGGTACAGACCATTACATATATATCAGTATATGTCCAATGAACATGCATTGAGACATAATTACCGTGCAATATATATTGCAAAAAAAAAAAAAAAAAAGAGACGGTCTTGACGCAGATTTACATAGTGTGATAAGTGTACCCCACCAAAAAAAGGATAATGATACATACAAATGTGAACGCTAAGTACTAAATGAAAATAAATAAATATAATTGTGAACCTAAAAATAAAATATATAAGGAAAATATATATATACATATACAGGGAGTGCAGAATTATTAGGCAAGTTGTATTTTTGAGGATTAATTTTATTATTGAACAACAACCATGTTCTCAATGAACCCAAAAAACTCATTAATATAAAAGCTGAATATTTTTGGAAGTAGTTTTTAGTTTGTTTTTAGTTTTAGCTATTTTAGGGGGATATCTGTGTGTGCAGGTGACTATTACTGTGCATAATTAGTAGGCAACTTAACAAAAAACAAATATATACCCATTTCAATTATTTATTTTTACCAGTGAAACCAATATAACATCTCAACATTCACAAATATACATTTCTGACATTCAAAAACAAAACAAAAACAAATCAGTGACCAATATAGCCACCTTTCTTTGCAAGGACACTCAAAAGCCTGCCATCCATGGATTCTGTCAGTGTTTTGATCTGTTCACCATCAACATTGCGTGCAGCAGCAACCACAGCCTCCCAGACACTGTTCAGAGAGGTGTACTGTTTTCCCTCCTTGTAAATCTTACATTTGATGATGGACCACAGGTTCTCAATGGGGTTGAGATCAGGTGAACAAGGAGGCCATGTCATTAGATTTTCTTCTTTTATACCCTTTCTTGCCAGCCACGCTGTGGAGTACTTGGACGCGTGTGATGGAGCATTGTCCTGCATGAAAATCATGTTTTTCTTGAAGGATGCAGACTTCTTCCTGTACCACTGCTTGAAGAAGGTGTCTTCCAGAAACTGGCAGTAGGACTGGGAGTTGAGCTTGACTCCATCCTCAACCCGAAAAGGCCCCACAAGCTCATCTTTGATGATACCAGCCCAAACCAGTACTCCACCTCCACCTTGCTGGCGTCTGAGTCGGACTGGAGCTCTCTGCCCTTTACCAATCCAGCCACGGGCCCATCCATTTGGCCCATCAAGACTCACTCTCATTTCATCAGTCCATAAAACCTTAGAAAAATCAGTCTTGAGATATTTCTTGGCCCAGTCTTGATGTTTCAGCTTGTGTGTCTTGTTCAGTGGTGGTCATCTTTCAGCCTTTCTTACCTTGGCCATGTCTCTGAGTATTGCACACCTTGTGCTTTTGGGCACTCCAGTGATGTTGCAGCTCTGAAATATGGCCAAACTGGTGGCAAGTGGCATCTTGGCAGCTGCACGCTTGACCTTTCTCAGTTCAAGGGCAGTTATTTTGCGCCTTGGTTTTTCCACACGCTTCTTGCGACCCTGTTGACTATTTTGAATGAAACGCTTGATTGTTCGATGATCACGTTTCAGAAGCTTTGCAATTTTAAGAGTGCTGCATCCCTCTGCAAGATATCTCACTATTTTTGACTTTTCTGAGCCTGTCAAGTCCTTCTTTTGACCCATTTTGCCAAAGGAAAGGAAGTTGCCTAACAATTATGCACACCTGATATAGGGTGTTGATGTCATTAGACCACATTCCTTCTCATTACAGAGATGCACATCACCTAATATGCTTAATTGGTAGTAGGCTTTCGAGCCTATACAGCTTGGAGTAAGACAACATGCATAAAGAGGATGATGTGGTCAAAATACTAATTTGCCTAATAATTCTGCACTCCCTGTATATGGGAAAGTGAAACAACATATAAAGACATAAAGTGTAATTAATAGTGCAAAATATACTGTAAAATGTATCTCGTCTCCAAAAAGCTAAGCAGACATATTTCTTATTGCACGTCCACACAATAATAGCAGCTTTCAGTTCAAATGGGATGGCATTCAATATATTCTCTTCCCTCTTCCCTTTCTTCTCCTCTCTCTCCCCTCCGGGAATTTGCGCCAGGAATCACAGAGGATGGAAAACGACATATATATATATATATATATATATATATATATATGATAAAAAATTGGACTGCACACCAGACGGTTCCTTGTAGTAAAACGAGTGAAGTTTATTCACACATGTGATGGCAGCAAAAAAGCGACGTTTCGGCTCAACATGAGCCTTTCTCAAGCATTGATACAAGTGTTACAGACCAACATATATAGGTGAACCAATCAAATCATTAGACATATTCACATAATTGATACTTAGTACAAAACTGTGTATAAATTCATATATAAGTTAAAAAGGGACATATCCCAGTGATCATGGATAAAGTGACTCGTGCTATCAGAAAAACAAATATATAATATGGCTGGCTATTGCATATAAATACATTTAAGTCCATAAGTATGGCCAGCTATTCTTAATATTTTCACTAGATTTGTTAATCCATTGATTGTGCACATGTGTTACGGGGTACAATGATGAGCTTCTACCTGGCGGAATGATGTAGCCCACATATGCCATCGTGTTGCTGAGCGTGTCTCTCAGGAGTCATTGCGCATGTCTGGATCGCATACTTGTCATCACTAGGCGTCTTAGCAACTCCAGCTGATTTCAGTGCCGTCCATTCCTTGTTACGTAGCAGACGCACATTGATGACTCGTATCAACTCACGCTGGCTATCCATAGAAAGAGGAGCGCATGCGTGCTCGCATGTTTGAGACTATGTCTCCATCTTTATAAAGGGAATTTGGCCAGTATATGTTCTCTTTACTGAATTAAAGTTCCTACATTTATTATCAGGTCACAGTGGATGGTTTCCACTCAATTCAGCCACGGGGATCGTTCCCACTTTTCCAAGTCGGAAAACTATCCCCTACATTGAGACCCAGTGCTGTGAGCACGTCAGTGTCCCCAGCATCATGGGTCGCATACAAGCTGCAACTCGTGACCAAGAGGGTTCTCCTCAAAACTATATATTATAGGCAGTCAAAATAGCCAATCCATATATTACCATGCCTTGTATGCGATCGGGACATGAAAAATATTCTCCGAGAGAAGAGCACAAACAATTATATCATCAAATGGAAAAAATATATAAATATATATACACTGCGGGACATTATGGGCTCCTCATCCACCATCAAGGCTCATCATTGCTCTTCCATTTCTTTCCCCGGAATCCCAGTGGATCTGTAACAATACACAAAATTAGTGATAATAGTGATACTCAAAAAAGCCATTAACTTTGTTTTACTGATTTTTGTTAATTTTTTAATCTTTTTCATTTTTTATATATATTTTTTTATCAATGAACTTATCTTCAGTAAGAGAATACTCGACACAATCTAAACAGCAGCATATCTTAGGCAAACTTATTTCCTCACAGCCCACCTCCATGTCTATAATCAATATTTAAACCGTTAGGTTGTAGAGTATTAAGAGTTTGGATCCAGAATGATTCTTTCTTTTTAAGTAATAATATGCGATCACCCCCCCTACGAGGCATTTGTATCTGATCAATGATCCAGCATCTTAAGTCTTTTTCACTATGTTGTTTAAGTGAAAAATGCTTTGGTACTGGAAGATCCATCCTGCCCTTTCTAATAGTAAACCTGTGATTATTGAGCCTAGTCTTCAAATCAGTTGATGTTTCCCCTACATACAATAGATGACAAGGACAAGAGAGGACATACACCACAAAAGTAGAGTCACAGGATAAATGGAATTTGATGGGATATACTATACCAGTATTAGGATGTGTGAAAGACCTGGATCTCTTGATAAACTGACAGTTGACACAATGTAGGCACGGAAAACATCCCGTGCCCGATGGTGCCAATGTGGTCTGTCTGGTGGTAGTTTTTGGTCCCACGTCAGCTCTGACGAGTTGGTCCCTAATATTTTTACACCTTCTGTATGCACAAAGGGGAGGTATCTTAAACTCTGGTACAATTGTTTTGCAGCCACTTAATATGGGCCAATGTCGTTTCAAGATTTTATTCACATCATTACTCAGCTCGGAGTAAGTAGACACAAATGTGACTCTCATATCACTCTTTTTATCTTTATTTTTATTATTGCCTTTTAACAACGAATCCCTGTCCATGGCTAAAGCTTTATCTTTCTGTATTTGCAATAATTTGCTAGGGTATCCCCTTGCCTTAAATTTAGAAATCATTTCTTCCACTGTTTTATCAAGGGCAGTCTCATCGGTGACTATTCTCCTTGCCCTCAAAAACTGAGAATATGGCAGGTGTTTTATCATGCTGCGAGGGTGACAGCTCTCGTATCTCAGTGTAGTGTTCCTGTCAGTGGGTTTTACAAATAATTGCGTGCTTAAAGCTCCATTGGACCAAATGACATTAGTGTCCAAGAATTGGACAGAAACATCCGAGTGAGTAATAGTAAATTGGAGTTCCTTATTTACACTATTCAAGTAACAGTGAAAGTCTTCTAGTTGTTGTTTTGTTCCAGTCCAGATGAGGAAGACGTCGTCTATGTATCTCCACCACCCCTTGATGTATTGGGCATGGTGGGAGCCATAGACGAAGTCTTCCTCAAACCGGCGCATGTAAATATTCGCGTACGTCGGGGCCACGTTAGACCCCATCGCCACGCCTCTTTTTTGGACATAATAGGTGTCTTGAAAAAGAAAATAATTGTACTCAAGAACGATGGTAAGTAATACAATGATAAACTCGCAAGCCTCAGGTGTCAATGTAGACATATCTAACATACTTTGTACAGCACTGATCCCTTTTTGATGCTCAATTGAAGTATATAAGGATACTACGTCGAAGGAAACCAATATGACGGGATCAGTTTCCATCAGGTTGGTCTCCCCCAGTTTAATCAAAAAATCAGATGTATCCCTGATATATGATTGCCCCCCAGTTGAAAAATCACGCAGTACTTTGTCCAAAAAAATTGCAACATGCCCAAATACTGAGTCGGTCCCTGAAACTATGGGACGCCCAGGTGGATCAACCAAAGTTTTATGGACTTTGGGCAGTATATAGATCACTGGAGTGATAGGATGAGGGACAATCAGATATTCAGAGAGTTTTTGGTCTATAACACCTGCAATTAAAGCATCAGAAACACATTGTTCTATCAACCGTACAATTTGAAATTTAGGATCATGAGGTATCATGTTGTATACCTTTGAATCATCTAACTGCCTTAAAATTTCCTGGATGTATTTGGCAGTATCCATTACTACCACCGAACCACCTTTGTCGGCAGGTTTTATGGTTAACTCTTTGTCATTTTTCAATTCTGTTAATGCGTAAGCCTCCGCCGCAGTGAGATTTGGGTATCTGAAGCCATCAGAACGCGGAAGCGCCCTCAGCAACCCAATCTCCTTTTTAACGGCCGAGGCATACGCCTCAACAGCCGGCTCATTTATTACTGGAACAAATGAACTCGGATTGAATAAATTAAACATGTTACTTGAGAACTCACTCTGTCTGTCCGTCTGGTCCCCACTGGTTCCTTGGAACCATACCTTGAGTTTCAAGGAACGAAAGAAATTATTTAAATCAGACTCAAGGTCAAGCCAATTTACCTGTGAATTGGGACAGAAGGATAGGCCTTTAGACAAAACGGTTGATTGTGCAGGGGTTAAAACTTTAGAAGATAAATTTATAACAGCTATTTCTTCGGTTTGGAGTATTGAGTCCGTGTTTTTACACTGCGGGTTTTTTTGACCTCGTCGATATCGGCGACCGCCTCTTCTGGTACGGTTCTTTTTGCTACATTTGTGTCCACTTTGTTCCCTAAAAAAGACTCTGTCTCTCCTCTGTGTGGCTGAGTATTTTTCCTTGACTTTTTATTATATTCTCTGGCATTATTACATACCAGATTGCCAGGTTGCCAATTGTAAATATCTCCCTTTTTGTAGTCTTCAGAATCACGGGCCCATTTGATTCTTTTGCCGTCTTCCAAATCGGCCTGTAGTTGTTGTAATTGTAATTGTAACACCTCCTTGAATTGCGTATAGTCCTCCTCAGACATAAGTGTGTGTAGTCGTTGCTCTGTCTGCAACAGTTCCACTGTCAATGCGGTTACTTCTTCTTGCAAAAATTCAATATTTAGTAATATGAAGTCCATTGAGTATTTATTAGACAGAGCTTCAAACCGTTTGCAAAAAGGATCATTGTTGGCAAATAAATTGGGCCGTAGATGGGATCGCATCCCTCTGGGGATCTTTTGTTCTTTGAAATAATGTCCTAAAGTAGTCATGTGCAATTTCAGAGATAGAATACGTCTGGATAAATTTTCATACCTCCGTTTCAATTCTTTTGGGGACGGAGTAGTGAGGAAAGCCGAATCTCCCTCGATGCCGCTGATGATGCGTTCCGTATCCTCCTGCGTGAAGACGCAGCCTCCATGTGTGTCAAAATGTGCCATTGGTGGTTTGGCAAAAAAGGGAACCGACAAAAAAGCCAAAAAGAGAAAAGCAGTAGAAAGTATGGGTGTGCTAAGCCAATATCACAATGATATGCAGAAAAAAATAACTGACAGCACCACCTTTGAAGCAATAGCTAGTGGGTGCAAAGTCCAAGTACGGCAACTGGATCTTACCCCTTTCAATATGATAAAAAATTGGACTGCACTCCAGACGGTTCCTTGTAGTAAAACGAGTGAAGTTTATTCACACATGTGATGGCAGCAAAAAAGCGACGTTTCGGCTCAACATGAGCCTTTCTCAAGCATTGATACAAGTGTTACAGACCAACATATATAGGTGAACCAATCAAATCATTAGACATATTCACATAATTGATACTTAGTACAAAACTGTGTATAAATTCATATATAAGTTAAAAAGGGACATATCCCAGTGATCATGGATAAAGTGACTCGTGCTATCAGAAAAACAAATATATAATATGGCTGGCTATTGCATATAAATACATTTAAGTCCATAAGTATGGCCAGCTATTCTTAATATTTTCACTAGATTTGTTAATCCATTGATTGTGCACATGTGTTACGGGGTACAATGATGAGCTTCTACCTGGCGGAATGATGTAGCCCACATATGCCATCGTGTTGCTGAGCGTGTCTCTCAGGAGTCATTGCGCATGTCTGGATCGCATACTTGTCATCACTAGGCGTCTTAGCAACTCCAGCTGATTTCAGTGCCGTCCATTCCTTGTTACGTAGCAGACGCACATTGATGACTCGTATCAACTCACGCTGGCTATCCATAGAAAGAGGAGCGCATGCGTGCTCGCATGTTTGAGACTATGTCTCCATCTTTATAAAGGGAATTTGGCCAGTATATGTTGGTCTGTAACACTTGTATCAATGCTTGAGAAAGGCTCATGTTGAGCCGAAACGTCGCTTTTTTGCTGCCATCACATGTGTGAATAAACTTCACTCGTTTTACTACAAGGAACCGTCTGGAGTGCAGTCCAATTTTTTATCATATTGAAAGGGGTAAGATCCAGTTGCCGTACTTGGACTTTGCACCCACTAGCTATTGCTTCAAAGGTGGTGCTGTCAGTTATTTTTTTCTGCATATCATTGTGATATTGGCTTAGCACACCGATACTTTCTACTGCTTTTCTCTTTTTGGCTTTTTTGTCGGTTCCCTTTTTTGCCAAACCACCAATGGCACATTTTGACACACATGGAGGCTGCGTCTTCACGCAGGAGGATACGGAACGCATCATCAGCGGCATCGAGGGAGATTCGGCTTTCCTCACTACTCCGTCCCCAAAAGAATTGAAACGGAGGTATGAAAATTTATCCAGACGTATTCTATCTCTGAAATTGCACATGACTACTTTAGGACATTATTTCAAAGAACAAAAGATCCCCAGAGGGATGCGATCCCATCTACGGCCCAATTTATTTGCCAACAATGATCCTTTTTGCAAACGGTTTGAAGCTCTGTCTAATAAATACTCAATGGACTTCATATTACTAAATATTGAATTTTTGCAAGAAGAAGTAACCGCATTGACAGTGGAACTGTTGCAGACAGAGCAACGACTACACACACTTATGTCTGAGGAGGACTATACGCAATTCAAGGAGGTGTTACAATTACAATTACAACAACTACAGGCCGATTTGGAAGACGGCAAAAGAATCAAATGGGCCAGTGATTCTGAAGACTACAAAAAGGGAGATATTTACAATTGGCAACCTGGCAATCTGGTATATAATAATGCCAGAGAATATAATAAAAAGTCAAGGAAAAATACTCAGCCACACAGAGGAGAGACAGAGTCTTTTTTAGGGAACAAAGTGGACACAAATGTAGCAAAAAGAACCGTACCAGAAGAGGCGGTCGCCGATATCGACGAGGTCAAAAAAACCCGCAGTGTAAAAACACGGACTCAATACTCCAAACCGAAGAAATAGCTGTTATAAATTTATCTTCTAAAGTTTTAACCCCTGCACAATCAACCGTTTTGTCTAAAGGCCTATCCTTCTGTCCCAATTCACAGGTAAATTGGCTTGACCTTGAGTCTGATTTAAATAATTTCTTTCGTTCCTTGAAACTCAAGGTATGGTTCCAAGGAACCAGTGGGGACCAGACGGACAGACAGAGTGAGTTCTCAAGTAACATGTTTAATTTATTCAATCCGAGTTCATTTGTTCCAGTAATAAATGAGCCGGCTGTTGAGGCGTATGCCTCGGCCGTTAAAAAGGAGATTGGGTTGCTGAGGGCGCTTCCGCGTTCTGATGGCTTCAGATACCCAAATCTCACTGCGGCGGAGGCTTACGCATTAACAGAATTGAAAAATGACAAAGAGTTAACCATAAAACCTGCCGACAAAGGTGGTTCGGTGGTAGTAATGGATACTGCCAAATACATCCAGGAAATTTTAAGGCAGTTAGATGATTCAAAGGTATACAACATGATACCTCATGATCCTAAATTTCAAATTGTACGGTTGATAGAACAATGTGTTTCTGATGCTTTAATTGCAGGTGTTATAGACCAAAAACTCTCTGAATATCTGATTGTCCCTCATCCTATCACTCCAGTGATCTATATACTGCCCAAAGTCCATAAAACTTTGGTTGATCCACCTGGGCGTCCCATAGTTTCAGGGACCGACTCAGTATTTGGGCATGTTGCAATTTTTTTTGGACAAAGTACTGCGTGATTTTTCAACTGGGGGGCAATCATATATCAGGGATACATCTGATTTTTTGATTAAACTGGGGGAGACCAACCTGATGGAAACTGATCCCGTCATATTGGTTTCCTTCGACGTAGTATCCTTATATACTTCAATTGAGCATCAAAAAGGGATCAGTGCTGTACAAAGTATGTTAGATATGTCTACATTGACACCTGAGGCTTGCGAGTTTATCATTGTATTACTTACCATCGTTCTTGAGTACAATTATTTTCTTTTTCAAGACACCTATTATGTCCAAAAAAGAGGCGTGGCGATGGGGTCTAACGTGGCCCCGACGTACGCGAATATTTACATGCGCCGGTTTGAGGAAGACTTCGTCTATGGCTCCCACCATGCCCAATACATCAAGGGGTGGTGGAGATACATAGACAACGTCTTCCTCATCTGGACTGGAACAAAACAACAACTAGAGGACTTTCACTGTTACTTGAATAGTGTAAATAAGGAACTCCAATTTACTATTACTCACTCGGATGTTTCTGTCCAATTCTTGGACACTAATGTCATTTGGTCCAATGGAGCTTTAAGCACGCAATTATTTGTAAAACCCACTGACAGGAACACTACACTGAGATACGAGAGCTGTCACCCTCGCAGCATGATAAAACACCTGCCATATTCTCAGTTTTTGAGGGCAAGGAGAATAGTCACCGATGAGACTGCCCTTGATAAAACAGTGGAAGAAATGATTTCTAAATTTAAGGCAAGGGGATACCCTAGCAAATTATTGCAAATACAGAAAGATAAAGCTTTAGCCATGGACAGGGATTCGTTGTTAAAAGGCAATAATAAAAATAAAGATAAAAAGAGTGATATGAGAGTCACATTTGTGTCTACTTACTCCGAGCTGAGTAATGATGTGAATAAAATCTTGAAACGACATTGGCCCATATTAAGTGGCTGCAAAACAATTGTACCAGAGTTTAAGATACCTCCCCTTTGTGCATACAGAAGGTGTAAAAATATTAGGGACCAACTCGTCAGAGCTGACGTGGGACCAAAAACTACCACCAGACAGACCACATTGGCACCATCGGGCACGGGATGTTTTCCGTGCCTACATTGTGTCAACTGTCAGTTTATCAAGAGATCCAGGTCTTTCACACATCCTAATACTGGTATAGTATATCCCATCAAATTCCATTTATCCTGTGACTCTACTTTTGTGGTGTATGTCCTCTCTTGTCCTTGTCATCTATTGTATGTAGGGAAACATCAACTGATTTGAAGACTAGGCTCAATAATCACAGGTTTACTATTAGAAAGGGCAGGATGGATCTTCCAGTACCAAAGCATTTTTCACTTAAACAACATAGTGAAAAAGACTTAAGATGCTGGATCATTGATCAGATACAAATGCCTCGTAGGGGGGGTGATCGCATATTATTACTTAAAAAGAAAGAATCATTCTGGATCCAAACTCTTAATACTCTACAACCTAACGGTTTAAATATTGATTATAGACATGGAGGTGGGCTGTGAGGTAATAAGTTTGCCTAAGATATGCTGCTGTTTAGATTGTGTCGAGTATTCTCTTACTGAAGATAAGTTCATTGATAAAAAAATATATATAAAAAATGAAAAAGATTAAAAAATTAACAAAAATCAGTAAAACAAAGTTAATGGCTTTTTTGAGTATCACTATTATCACTAATTTTGTGTATTGTTACAGATCCACTGGGATTCCGGGGAAAGAAATGGAAGAGCAATGATGAGCCTTGATGGTGGATGAGGAGCCCATAATGTCCCGCAGTGTATATATATTTATATATTTTTTCCATTTGATGATATAATTGTTTGTGCTCTTCTCTCGGAGAATATTTTTCATGTCCCGATCGCATACAAGGCATGGTAATATATGGATTGGCTATTTTGACTGCCTATAATATATAGTTTTGAGGAGAACCCTCTTGGTCACGAGTTGCAGCTTGTATGCGACCCATGATGCTGGGGACACTGACGTGCTCACAGCACTGGGTCTCAATGTAGGGGATAGTTTTCCGACTTGGAAAAGTGGGAACGATCCCCGTGGCTGAATTGAGTGGAAACCATCCACTGTGACCTGATAATAAATGTAGGAACTTTAATTCAGTAAAGAGAACATATACTGGCCAAATTCCCTTTATAAAGATGGAGACATAGTCTCAAACATGCGAGCACGCATGCGCTCCTCTTTCTATGGATAGCCAGCGTGAGTTGATACGAGTCATCAATGTGCGTCTGCTACGTAACAAGGAATGGACGGCACTGAAATCAGCTGGAGTTGCTAAGACGCCTAGTGATGACAAGTATGCGATCCAGACATGCGCAATGACTCCTGAGAGACACGCTCAGCAACACGATGGCATATGTGGGCTACATCATTCCGCCAGGTAGAAGCTCATCATTGTACCCCGTAACACATGTGCACAATCAATGGATTAACAAATCTAGTGAAAATATTAAGAATAGCTGGCCATACTTATGGACTTAAATGTATTTATATGCAATAGCCAGCCATATTATATATTTGTTTTTCTGATAGCACGAGTCACTTTATCCATGATCACTGGGATATGTCCCTTTTTAACTTATATATGAATTTATACACAGTTTTGTACTAAGTATCAATTATGTGAATATGTCTAATGATTTGATTGGTTCACCTATATATGTTGGTCTATAACACTTGTATCAATGCTTGAGAAAGGCTCATGTTGAGCCGAAACGTCGCTTTTTTGCTGCCATCACATGTGTGAATAAACTTCACTCGTTTTACTACAAGGAACCGTCTGGAGTGCAGTCCAATTTTTTATCATATTGAAAGGGGTAAGATCCAGTTGCCGTACTTGGACTTTGCACCCACTAGCTATTGCTTCAAAGGTGGTGCTGTCAGTTATTTTTTTCTGTATATATATATATATATATATATATATATATATATATAATAGAAGGAAATGAGCTAGTTGTATAAAGAATAAAAAGAGAATTATTAACTAAAAACACTTAAGCAGAAATGAGCACAATAGATGAAGAATAAAGAACACACAGAGAGAATGCACCAAACAGATATAACACTGACTATGCTGGCAAGACATAAGTAAAGGTATTAAAAGCTGAGACTTTCGCCAATATGTTCCAGTCATGGAGATATCGGAGCCCACATGCACCACGTCACGGTTTCTCAGCATGGCAAGGGGTCCTAACCACTGCTCTGACTATGGTGTGAACACGGTCTGGGGATGATATAATTCAGCTCACAGCCAAGCTCCCCACAATTGCCCAGCATAAATGCTGTGGTTGTACAATGTGGATGAGGCCAGGCCGTGAGCCACACCCACACCAGACCATGTGAGGGAGGTTACCAGGTGCAAAAAAGTGCTAGAGTGCCAAGTAAAGGCAAACACACTCAAATCTAACAAGACAGAAAATGAAAAACAAAAAAATTTAGTGGCAATTCTGGAGGAGCTGCTCAGCCCATGACACTGTAGCGTGTCTTTAGTTAGGGGAGCAGCCGACCGCATGTGGACCGCAGTAATCGACTAACCCCAGCAAAATATGCATACAATGGAGGATATCGACGCGGTCCACATGCACCACAAGAGCAAACTACACAGAATGTAGCAATCATAGAGAACACACAGAGAGAATGCACCAAACAGATATAACACTGACTATGCTGGCAAGACATAAGTAAAGGTATTAAAAGCTGAGACTTTCGCCAATATGTTCCAGTCATGGAGATATCGGAGCCCACATGCACCACGTCACGGTTTCTCAGCATGGCAAGGGGTCCTAACCACTGCTCTGACTATGGTGTGAACACGGTCTGGGGATGATATAATTCAGCTCATAGCCAAGCTCCCCACAATTGCCCAGCATAAATGCTGTGGTTGTACAATGTGGATGAGGCCAGGCCGTGAGCCACACCCACATGGTCTGGTGTGGGTGTGGCTCACGGCCTGGCCTCATCCACATTGTACAACCACAGCATTTATGCTGGGCAATTGTGGGGAGCTTGGCTGTGAGCTGAATTATATCATCCCCAGACCGTGTTCACACCATAGTCAGAGCAGTGGTTAGGACCCCTTGCCATGCTGAGAAACCGTGACGTGGTGCATGTGGGCTCCGATATCTCCATTACTGGAACATATTGGCGAAAGTCTCAGCTTTTAATACCTTTACTTATGTCTTGCCAGCATAGTCAGTGTTATATCTGTTTGGTGCATTCTCTCTGTGTGTTCTCTATGATTGCTACATTCTGTGTAGTTTGCTCTTGTGGTGCATGTGGACCGCGTCGATATCCTCCATTGTATGCATATTTTGCTGGGGTTAGTCGATTACTGCGGTCCACATGCGGTCGGGCTGCTCCCCTAACTAAAGACACGCTACAGTGTCATGGGCTGAGCAGCTCCTCCAGAATTGCCACTAAATTTTTTTGTTTTTCATTTTCTGTCTTGTTAGATGAAGAATAAAGAAGATTATAATAACACTAACATAAAAAGATAATAATAATTATAATTAAAAAAGTAGCGTGGCACTCAGAGAAAAGGAGCAAAACCGCAGACATCATTGAGACCCTTTGATTGTATCGTATCAAGGGTCCAGATCCATCTTGTCTCATGCTCAGCAAGTATTTTCATAACATCCCCCCCTCTAATTCCTGATTTGATATATTTTAGTCTGCGCTCAGTTACTGAAATCCGTGGCCTTCTCTATATTTGGACACGCTACACATCTGCCACATGGGGAGCAACCCCATTTTGGTCCCCTAGAGCCAAAGATTCCTTCGCTATCTGCAGGTGTATAATAGGATTTAACGAGATGATCACGCAGATTTCTCGAGCGCCTGGCTACCAATGATGGATGAAGGTTTAGGTATTGCGCCAGGACCGAATCCGTCCTCAAAATTGGTCAGAACCTTTTCAATAGCTGATACATATCCTCCCACTGGGAATAATAGTTGGTAATGTACCTCACTGTTTCAGTGGATTGGTGTCTCACCTTAGGGTTCACTAAACTCTCTCGTGGTGTATTTCTTGCTCTGTTATAGGCTTTTTTGATAGATCTTTTGCTATATCCCCGTTCAAGGAAGCGATTTTTCAAGATGTCTGCCTGTTTCTCAAAATCTTCATTGCTTGAACATATCCGCCTTATCCTGATGAATTGACCAGTTGGAATCCCACTAATAGTTTGAATTGGATATGATGAGGACGCATGCAGTAAAGTATTAGCAGATGTCTCCTTCCTGAACACATCCGTCTGTAAATAGCCCTTGTCATCAGTCCTGATCTTGAAGTCTAGAAAGTCCACCATTTTGGGACTAAAGTTGTAGGTTAGATGAATATTATAATTGTTAATATTCAAACTATCCATGAACCCCTGTAATTCACCAACAGAACCATGCCAGATCAAGAATATATCGTCGATGTACCGGGCCCAGAAAATGACCCGGTCCATCGACGTACTGTGATCTGACATGAATAGCTCCCTCTCCCACATCCCTAGGAAAAGGTTAGCATACGAAGGTTCAAAGGCCGAAAGTGCAAAGACCGAAGGTGAATACTTTGATTGGACGCAGGTGAGCTGGGCGTTTTAAATACAGACACATTGCAGGTTGAGCCACATCCCCCAGAAGAAGGTATCCTAGCTGAAATGCACGTCGGGGTATGTGGCTCTCCTGAGTTTGGACTGTCTTTATTATATGGGTACGTAACGTTATAGTATGAGGCTACTCTTTACTTTATTAGCTAATGGTTCTGCAGCATGATTCAGCCATGTCTCTTTTTTAGTGCAGGAATCGATCTTTGTGATGGTTCTGATGCTTTGATTGTATCTATCTATATATAGTCATTCAGTTGATCGATTTCTAGGATGCATATATTTGTATGTGCGTGTCCTTACACTGCTCCACTTTTGGGGCACTAGTGGTGATTTTAATCTGCCTTGAGGCGACATGCACATGCACGTTCATGCATCCTTATGGGACTCTGTTTCTACTTTTTACAATAGATGTTAATATGCACATATGCACTTTTTTGCTGAGTTTAAGGCACTAGTCCCTCTTCCCATGAGGGGTTGGGTCTGTGCGCTATGCACATGTATGTCTTAATTTATTATATGTATATATAAAGACTGGGCACACCTGAGGAAATTTGGTCACTACGTTTACTGATTTTGAATATAGACTAAAAACATGTATAGCCAAAAGGGTGGTACACTTAATTAGCGCTCCAATGTATAGGTATATACTAGGCTATAAAATAAATAGGATACAGTATATACCACCAGTTTGTTCACAAAAAACAGGATATACAATATACTCGATAAATAAACCTCCTGGGGATAAATGAGGTAAGATTAAAACATCAATCAATACAATAAAAAATGTAATAAATATAGCAGCATAGGTCATATATAGCAGCGTTGGTATAAAGGTCTGTATAACAGCATAGATGTCTGTATAGTAACGTAAATATAGTGTCTCCAATAATGATAAACTTGTTGCAGCACAGAAAGTCGAATGTGACCAAGTGTACCAAAGTCGCAAGTTACTTTGTTGTTATATGTCCATTCCAATGAACAAATTCATGCGCAAAGTTCAACAAACAATCTCTGTTATTTCCACCATGGAATATTGCAGCCTGTACGGTAGGTCAGTGCCAAAACCGCAGGTGCATCTAGAGTAACAGTACTTTGACTGACTGCAGCGGCGTCCCGCTGTCACTGAACCTAGCGGTCGTCCCGCTAGAGATAAGTAATGAAGTTAGTGATCACTCTAATGTCAGAACAGTCTTACCAGTTTTTGAAGACCTCTGCCGTCATGTAGACTCTAATGGGGGTACTTTCCCCTTGTCTTTCAGGCTGTTCATTTGCTGCGTCGGTGGATTTTTTCACGTTGGCCCGCCAGTTCAAATCCAAACTCCAGCTCACCACCACCTTCTCCCGCGGAATTTCACAGTAAGTTTTTCGGCAATGGTCCTGCATTGGTTGTTTGTGGTGCACTCACATTCAGCTGGGGGTCTGACCAGACGCGTTTCCGGGTTAAAATATCCTCTTCCTCAGTGGTAATCGGACCCCCCCAAAACCGTCTCTTTTATAACAAAATTATGTTCACTGCAAAACCCGGGATGGATCCCATTCCGAAAGTCTCCTAATTGTTTCTGTCTGACTTAGACATTTCATTCTGTTATAATATATTAATTATCGGATACATTGTTCATTAGTGACACTATTCCATCGATCTATATAACCATAATTTCATAGCTGCTTTTTTAGTTCATAATAAAAACGCACTTTTTGTTCCAGCAGTATCAATGCGGTTTTGACTGCATTTTTTACTGCTGGATTCTAGACTTGCAAAATATTAAAATACAAATCTGGAGTATGTATCACATTAAATTAACGTAAAATAGAATAAAACATTCCCCTAATGAAAAAGTGGAATAAAAAATCACATAATATAAATTCCACTAATAGTATATGAATATAAATATAGATGCAAAGACATTTTAAAAGGCGATATAATGGTCCTACTGCAACAAAACTTCATTAGGCTAAGGTAGAAACAGAGGGAGTCTCTATATTGCTGTATTGATGACACTCCCTCATCAATATATTGATCCATATATTGCTATTGGCCTGGGTGCTTTATACATTACTAGAGAAAACCGCAACTGCTATCTGTACGATGTCAGTGCGTTTATACTGCGTTTTAACTGTTCCCTTAAAATTTTTAAACTAAGACCTATATTGGGGTCTATTGTATTTGGGCTTCCCTTGGTTTAAAAAAATGCATGTTTATTAATGCATATTAACATATTCTGAAACTTGCCATAAACACGTGAATAAATATAGGTAAAAATATAAATAGAATGAATAAAAGCGAGTAGGGCTGTCTAATTGCCACTATTACATCTCCAATCCCACTGGGAACATAATCCAGAGTTGTTTAAAAAGTGAAATGATGCGGAAAAATAGTAGAAAACGAAAATCTTCATTTGTAGAAATATTTTCATTGGGGTTTCTTGTAAATCACAATATATCATTTTATTTTAGATGTCATTTTATTTTAGATGTGGTGAAGGCCCACCATCAGGGGGGAAGCCCACTGAGCAAAATGAATACACTCGGTGGAGTTCACCCCCGACGGGAGGCCCCCAACTCCATCCTACAAGAACCCAAATAATTGATATTCCGCATTTAGTCCTCCCGGGATCATAGTTTCCATTTCAAAAATCCTTTGTGTTTCCAACCTTGACATCTTGCTAATATGATTCCCCCCTCTCCAACTTCTGGGTACTTTGTCGATGGCTGCAAATTTTATGCCTGATGGGTCACTGTTATGGGCAATTTTAAAATGTTTTGAAAGTGAATGGGTTTCCACAGCTTTTTTAGTATTCGCTACGTGCTCTGCAAGACGTTTTTAACCACTTCCCATCTGGGCCATTTGCCCCCTTCCTGACCAGGCCTAATTTTGCAAAACTGACATATCTCACTTTATGTGGTAATAACTTTGGAACGCCTTTATTTATCCAAGTCATTCAGGGATTGTTTTCTCGTGACACATTGTACTTCATGATGGTCATAAATTTTAGTCAAAATATTTCACCTTTATTTATGAAAATATCCCAATTTTACCAAAAAATTAAAAAAAATCGCAATTTTCTAAATTTCAATTTCTCTGCTTTTAAAACAGAAAGTGATACCTCATAAAATATTTATTACTTAACATTCCCCATATGTCTACTTTATGTTGGCATCATTTTGGAAATGTCATTTTATTTTTTTAGGACGTTAGAAGGCTTAGAAGTTTAGAAGCAATTCTACAAAGTTTTAAGAAAATTGCCAAAACCCACTTTTTAAGGACCAGTTCAGGTCTGAAGTCACTTTGTGGGGCCTACATAGTGGATACCCCCATAAATGACCCCATTGTAGAAACTACACCCCTCAAGGTATTCAAAACTGATTTTACAAACTTTGTTAACCCTTTAGGCGTTCCACAAGAATTAAAGGAAAATGGAGATCACATTTTTAAATTTCACTTTTTTGGCAGATTTTCCATTTTAATCAAATTTTTTCTTTAACACATCGATGGTTAACAGCCAAACAAAAATCCATATTTATTACCCAGATTCTGCGGTTTACATAAACACCCCACATGTGGTCATAAACTGCTGTATGGGCACACGGCAGGGCGCAGAAGAAAAAGAACTCCACATGGTTTTTAGATGCCATGTCCCATTTGAAGCCCCTTGATGCACCCTTACAGTAGAAACTCCCAAGAAGTGATCCCATTTTGGAAACTAGGGGATAAGGTGCCAGTTTTATTAGTACTATTTTTGGGTACATATGATTTTTTGATCATTCATTATAACACTTTATGGGGCAAGGTGACCAAAAAAATTGGTTGTTTTAGCACAGTTTCTATTTATTTATTTATTTTTACAGCGTTCACCTGAGGGGTTCAGTCAAGTGACATTTTTATAGAGCAGATTGTTACGGACGTGGCGATACCTAATATGTATACTTTTTCTGATTTATTAAAGTTTTACACAATAATAGCATTTTTGAAACCAAAAAAATGATGTTTTAGTGTCTCTATGTTCTAAGAGCTATAGTTTTTTTTTTTTTTTGAGAGATTTTCTTATGTAGGGGCTCATTTTTTGCGGGATGAGGTGAAGGTTTTATTGGTACCATTTTGTGGGACATACGCATTTTTGATCACTAGGTGTTGCACCTTTTGTGATGTAAGGTGACAAAAATTGCTTGTTTTGACACAGTGGTTTTTTTTTTTTTTTTTTACGGTGTTCACCCGAGGGGTTAGGTCATGTGATGTTTTTATAGAGCTGTTTTTTACGGATGCAGCAATACCTAATATGTATACTTTTTTTTATTTGTTTCACTTTAACACAATAATAGCATTTTTTAAACCAAAAAAAAGATGTTTTAGTGTCTCCATGTTCTAAGAGCTATAGTTTTTTTATTTTTTGAGAGATTTCTTATGTAGGGGCTCATTTTTTGCGGGATGAGGTGGCGGTTTTATTGGTACCATTTTGTGGGACATACGCGTTTTTGATCACTAGGTGTTGCACCTTTTGTGATGTAAGGTGACAAAAATTGCTTGTTTTGACACAGTGTTTTTTTTTTTTTTTTTTTACGGTGTTCACCCGAGGGGTTAGGTCATGTGATGTTTTTATAGAGCTGTTTTTTACGGATGCAGCAATACCTAATATGTATACTTTTTTTTATTTGTTTCACTTTAACACAATAATAGCATTTTTTAAACCAAAAAAAAGATGTTTTAGTGTCTCCATGTTCTAAGAGCTATAGTTTTTTTATTTTTTGAGAGATTTCTTATGTAGGGGCTCATTTTTTGCGGGATGAGGTGGCGGTTTTATTGGTACCATTTTGTGGGACATACGCGTTTTTGATCACTTGGTGTTGCACCTTTTGTGATGTAAGGTGACAAAAATTGATTGTTTTGACACAGTTTTTTTTTTTCTTTTACGGTGTTCACCCGAGGGGTTAGGTTATGTGATATTTTTATAGAGCTGGTTTTTACGGACGCGGCAATACCTAATATGTATACTTTTTTTATTTGTTTCACTTTAACACAATAATAGCATTTTTGAAACCCAAAAAATTATGTTTTAGTGTCTCCATGTTCTAAAAGCTATATTTTTTTTTATTTTTTGAGAGATTTTTTTTATGTAGGGGCTCATTTTTTGCGGGATGAGGTGACGGTTTTAGTGGTACCATTTTGTGGGGCATATGCGTTTTTGATCACTTTGTGTTGCACCTTTTGTGATGTAAGGTGACAAAAATTGCTTGTTTTGACACTGTTCCTTTTTTTTTTTTTTTTTTTTTTACGGTGTTCACCCGAGGGGTTAGGTCATGTGATATTTTTATAGAGCTGGTTTTTACGGACGCGGCAATACCAAATATGTCTATTTTATTTTATTTTTTCTATTTTTAACATTTTTTTTATTCCTTACTTGGGGACTTTTTTTTTTTTTGCATGTGAAACTTTTTTTTATTTTATTTTTTCAACCCTTTATTTATTTATTTTTTATTTTACACTTTTCATCCCCCATAAGGTCATACAAGACCTCTAGGGGGACATTTACTTCACTTTTTCTTTTTTTTTTCACTGTTGATTTCTCCTGTAACTGGGGCTGACATAGTAGCCCAAGTTACAGTGGAAATACACCCCCCAGAGAGGCTGTACAGCGCAATACTGCGCTGTACAGCCTCAGAGCAGGGCTGATCGAGGTCTCTGAAAGACCTCACACAGCTCCTGCACTCTCCGGTCCCATAGCGCTTTCTGCTCTGCATACACAACGCTCGGTGAGCGCTGTGTATGCAGCGATCTAGAAGGCAGGGACACCTGGGAACTGTCCCTGCCTTCTCTCTGGGTTGCCCTGCTGTCACTGACAGCGGGCAACCCGATCAGCAGCTGCACGATTAGCGTGCAGCTGCGATCTCTGAAAGGACGTTTTAAAATGTCCATTAGGAGATAGACAACCACCTCCCGGACGTTTATAGTCTATGGGCGGACGGGAGGTGGTTAAGAGTTCTTTTGGTTCTACCAATGTACTGCCGTTTGCAGGGGCATTCTAAAATATAAATAACATTCTCTGAGGTGCAGGTTAAAAATTATTTTATGCTATGTTTAAACCCATTGGTTGTCGAAATTATTTCTTTGGTTTGCTTTGCAAATGAGGTCAATTTGCAATTAGCAAACTGTCCACATCTGAAAAATCCATTCAGATTAATACATTTTTGTACCAACGTATTGTTTTCTATATCTTCCTTGACAGTTGGTGCTATTTTATTGCCCAAACTAGGTGCCTTTGTAAACACAATCAAGGGTTTGAGTGGGATAGTTGTTCCCACCACCTTATCTTGTTTTGTTATGTCCCAGTGTTTATGTAGAATGCTCTTTATTTTTCTACAGTCACTACTGTAGGGTAAAATCATTTTTAATTGATCTTCTTTTTGTTTATTGCTTTTTTTATTTTTTTCAGTAAAAAAGTTCTACTCTCTCCATATTCCTCACCTTATTAAGGGCAAAGGCTAGGACATCTTCAGGTTATTCTTTGTTTAAAAATTGTTCTTTCATCCTGTCTGCCTCCAGTTCAAATTGCTCTACTACTGTGCAGTTACGTTTTAACCTCTGGAATTGACCCTGAGGGATATTAATAAGCCAGCTAGGTAAATGGCAGCTATTGAACAGGATGTAACTATTACGTGTTGAGGGCTTAATGTAAGTACAGGTTTTTAATTTGCCCTCCTCGACGTGGATTTTTAGGTCTAAAAATTCTAGATTTTCCCTACTAGTAGTACCTGAAAATTTAAGATTAGAAATATTATCATTAATAGAATCTAAAAATGTATTGATACGAGATTCCGGCACTATCTGTTGGTCCTTACTCCTTAAACAATTTGGGGTCCTGTCAGAGCTAGACGCGTTTCGGGGCTTCAGGTCGCCCCTTCCTCAGTAGCCCCGAAACGCGTCTAGCTCTGACAGGACCCCGAATTGTTTAAGGAATGAGGACCAACAGATAGTGCCGGAATCTCGTACCATACTGCTCAACACCACGATAAGGTTAAAGTATAAGGAATCCGTGACAGCCTATAGCAGAGACCGGGCTACACGTGCCAAACTTTGCCTACGTGGGATTTTAACAACCTGACTGCTCGAAAAGTGTCTGGAGGTAATATATATAAACACGACCCAGCAGAGTGTCGGTGTGCAGAGAAGTGGTGAGGAGAACTCTTCCGGTAAGGCTATCCTTTTCATCTAATATTTGCTGACAGGAGATTTAACAAGACTTGAATGCTATTAGTCCAGTGGGACGCCACTGGTTGAATAGAGAGTGGGACGCCGCTATACCTGTTTGCTGTGGGACTATCAAGCCATGGTGTCTTCAATAACTGTTACCTTGGAGCTCAATAACTGTTACCTTGGAGCTTTAGAACTGTATCAATATTTTTTGGAAAAAACTCGCAACAGTGACATTGGTAGTTTTCCCAGTGAACATTCAGTGTATTCAATTTTTTATTGTGTGAATTACATGTGCCTATGCGAATATTATGTGATTTAGTTATCGACTATACCATTTATTGCTGCTATTATGAGATTCTTTATTGTGCATAAAGTATGTGCTTATGTGAATAATATGTGATTAAGTGATCGACTATACCACTCTATTGCCGTTTTATTTATGCCATGCAAATTTTTAGTACGTATTTAGAACGCTATTTACAGTGAGGAAGTGCTGTTTAGCATACAGATTTCCAACAGGAGGGTCTTATTCCCTCTTTTTATTGTCGTGTACATTAAATATCTGTATGATCTCTATATCCTGAGAGTGCCCAGTTTCTATTATCACCATTTTTAGTTCATTTTAGTGGATGGGGTGAGTCCACTTTACTGAGTGCACCTCAGTTTGGTCCTTGTGGGTTCCTGTGCGCCACATTCACTACTATCTTTTTGACTATAGTTTGAAGTAAAACATCAATATATTGGGAAAGATTGGCCGTTGAAGAGTCGATACCCTACACTATTGGGCGCCCTGGCGGATTGTTCTTATCCTTGTGTATTTTGGGGATACAATAAAAAAAACGGTATTCGTGGAAATTTGTTTAATATAAAACCATGTTTGTCGTTATTTAGAATTTCACTGTCTTTCCCCTTTTTACAAAAGTTTTCCAAATGGTTATAAAAACTGATCAGTTGGGTCCCTTGGTAATTTCTGGTACGTGTCTGTGTCTGACAGTTGGCGTAAACACTCTGTGTTATATTTTTCTACATCTTGGATTATTATTGATCCTCCCTTATCCGCCGGGCGAATTACAATATTTTTTTCTTTTTGTAAAAGTTTAAGCGCCATAATTTCCCTTTGTGTCAGGTTATTGCGTTGTTTATACTTAGTATCATTCTTAATTCCTTTAATGTCTTTCATCACGCACTCTTTAAAGGTGATCATCTCCTGACTTCATTTCGTGGATATTTTTTAGACTTATTTTTCAGGGTAGTGTGAATAAATGTATCCTCCTAATTGGTGGCATTCATTTCTCGATTCAACAGTTTTTTTTAGAAAATATTTCTTTAAACATAAATTTTCTTATAAATTTTTCTACCCCAATAAAGGTTTCAAATTTATTTAGGGATTTAGTGGGTGCAAATTTGAGGCCTTTATTAAGTAATTAGTTCTGGGTATCTGACAACGTAATGGAGTTCAAATTTATAATAGCGTCATTAGTGACTAAGGGTGATGTTATCTGTGATAATGATGTCTTTTTTTGTGTTCCTCTTCTTGTCTTTCTCTTTCTAATTCGTGATATCTCGTCCTGTGATAGTGATTGTGATTGTGATAATCGTCGTGTGAACTGTGAGTCCCTCTTGTTGTTGGTGTTCTGTGTATGTGTTGAACATTCTGTGTTTTGTTTCTCAGATTGTACTGGTGATCCATGTGAGTGTTTTTCTGTGTAGTTTGTGTCCTTGGGGGTGATCTCTGTCTCATTCGTGTTCAGTGATGTGGTGGGGTGCGGTCTAAAAAATGATCTCTCTCTTCCATAATTTCAAATCTATTTTGTGTAGGTATATTAAAGTTACCATTCATTGTTGGTTCTTTTTCATTTATTTTCCCTTCTTTTCTAATACCATTGGCTGCCTCTACTCCCAATGTGTTCTGCTCCTCCATCTCTATTTATTTCTTCTCTTCCGTTTATCCCTCTTCTCTTGTAATTTCATTTTTTCACTTTATTTTCTATTATCTCCCGTTCTATTCTGTCTAAAGTATTATATACATTGCATTAAATACATACATTAAATACATACAATGCATTGCATTAAATTCCTCATTTTTAGTAATTTTGTCAATTATTACTTTCAGATCTAAAATCTGTTTAGTGGTTTCCTCCAATATTTCTGTACGTCTTTTTATTACTAATCTCGTACAAGCAACAGATTGTTCATGCAATAGGCTCTCCCATTCTTTGTTAAACTCACTATTACATAAATCTCATGCTGGGATTTTGTTTATGATTAATCCTTTGGGATTTTATCAATTTCAATACCTCCCACCGTTGTTTTAATTGGCGGATTAGTAGTATTTCCAATTCCCTAAAAATGCTTTTAATGCATGAATCATCAGTCATGAGTCCTGTATGAGTATTGTCAAATAGGAAATTTTCTACTTTTTGTTCTTTAATTTCCATGTGGTCCCAAATATCCATGGTGTACTAATAGTCCGTGCAGTCCACTAGGGTGAATTGTAATCAGTTGAGAATATAGGGTAGTAGGACGCACAGGGCTATTAGTCACCAACCAGGGTGCTCACAGTCAAGTAGTATCACCTCACTACTCAACAAAGACAAAATGTATATATAAAGACGGGCACACCTGAGGAAATTTGGTCACTATGTCTATTGATTTTGAATATAGACTAAAAACACGTATAGCCAAAAGGGTGGTACACTCAATTAGCGCTCCAATGTATAGGTATATACTAGGCTATAAAATAAATAGGATACAGTATATACCACCAGTTTGTACACATTAAACAGGATATGCAATATACTCGATAAATAAACCTCCTGGGGATAAATGAGGTAAGATTAAAACATCAATCAATACAATAAAAAATGTTATAAATATAGCAGCATAGGTCATATGAACAAGTACAAAAAACTTTTATTGAACTTACAATGATAAAAATTGTTACATATCCATACATATAAATGAGCAGCACAATGCCACACAGGATAACGTTATATTGGTCTGTTGTAAAACAAATAACAAAAGATAATCCCAAACTGTGCAGAGTATATTCTTACACGGCTAACAGTCAATACAATGTAAAGTGCATAGTGCAAATTGTAAACACTGACTAAGGGAAATACAAAAATCAGGGGATCCCCTGAGGAAGCAAAACGCGAAACACGTGTAGGGATCCAGGAGGATTTGGCCTGTATTGATTTTTGTATTTCCCTTAGTCAGTGTTTACAATTTGCACTATGCACTTTACATTGTATTGACTGTTAGCCGTGTAAGAATATACTCTGCACGGTTTGGGATTATCTTTTGTTATTTGTTTTACAACAGACCAATATAACGTTATCCTGTGTGGCATTGTGCTGCTCATTTATATGTATGGATATGTAACAATTTTTATCATTGTAAGTTCAATAAAAGTTTTTTGTACTTGTTCAAACTAAGCTGTTCTGAGTCTAGTTTTGGTTTAAAATACGTAATTGCTTGAGAACAGCGTATGTACCGGGCGTTTTTTCGCTCTGCGTATATTTGGAAGCATAGGTCATATATAGCAGCGTTCATATACAGCTCTGTATAACAGCATAGATGTCTGTATAGTAACGTAAATATAGTGTCTCCAATAATGATAAACTTGTTGCAGCACAGAAAGTCGAATGTGACCAAGTGTTTCAAAGTGGCTGATAGCCGCAGGTAGTTGCAAGTTACTTTGTTGTTATATGTCCATTCCAATGAACAAATTCATGCGCAAAGTTCAACAAACAATCTCTGTTATTTCCACCATGGAATATTGCAGCCTGTATGTAGTGACCAAATTTCCTCAGGTGTGCCCAGTCTTTATATATACATTTTGTCTTTGTTGAGTAGTGGGGTGATACTACTTGACTGTGAGCATAAATTGTGGATATTGGTGATATATGTAAAGAATCTTTCTGTATGTGAAACAGGTCATATATATATGTATATATATATGTTACAAGCTTCGATATACGCACTTGCACTTTTTCTAGCTACTCACGAACCTCAGCTGAGGTATAGCTGAGTGTTGACCTCATTGCCCCCTTCTTTGTATGTAATTATGTTATGTCCCCTCAGGTGTAGTCCACCTTTTTATCTGATGTGATATATCACCCTTTAAGTGGGTATCTCACTATATAGGGTACTTCCCATCACATAGGATCACTATAAGTGAACGCAAATCTATGTGTTTTCTGTGACTGTTGTTTCCTAATTAATTTAAATGGCAGTAGTTGGCGGGCTAGCAGTTCTGACAAGCCAGTGGTCAGCCATTGGGTAAGAGGGTTATCCGGCGTCAGCATCTTTTCTCACTTGAACATTTGGGGCAAGGAAGCCTGCCTTTTGCCAGATGGAACAACGGAATAGTGGAAGGTGGAGTGGAGGAAAACTCTGAGGAGAGAGGAGAAGAGGCAGGACGGGGAGCGCCGGGAGTGTGGCTTTGTGGGTTCTGATGGTGTTGCTCCCACTGGGTTGATAGCACAGGATGCAGATGGCAACACTATTGTCAGCAGCGGGCATGTTAAAAAAAGCCCACACTACGGAGCCATGTGTCGGTGTCCTGGGAGCGCCATATGTGACCGTGCATGGTCGATGGCTCGTTCCAGATACATTAGCAGTCTGCTTTTTGCCTCCTGTGCACTGTAAGTTCTGCCTGCTTCTCTTCCTTCTCCTCCCTATCTGCTGCTCTGTCTCTCCCTCTGAACTCCCCTCCTCTTCCTCTCTTGTGGGCAACCATGTGACGTCCATCGACACTTGATCATCGGATTCGTCACCTTCACCACCACTGACATTAGAGATCTTGGAGTAGGCAGCAACAGCGGGGACCACCCTCCTTGGGCTGATCTGCGTACTGTCGTCAGATTGCTTGGTGGCGACCATTGATACCTCCTCTTCCTCATCCGATGCCAATAATGGCTGCTCATCATTAAGGTCTTGTAATGGATGGGAAAATAAATCCTCTGAATCTAGGGGAGGGGATATGGTGGTGGTGGTGTCTCTGGGTCTGCACACAGAAGAGAGTGAAGAAGGTGCTGATAGAGAGGATGAGGAGGGTGCAGAAGCAGAAGGCTGAGTGAGCCACTCAACCAAGTCTGGTGCGTCCTTTGACGTAATCTCACGCACCTTTTGCAACTTCCCACTTAGGCTGCGGCCTGGTGCACCTGCCTGACCCCTACCACCTCTGGGGCATGGCCTGCCTCTTCCTCTGCCTGTAATTTTCAAAATGACCCTGTGACAAAAGCCCCTATAGAAGAGCAGTATTTGTGGAAGCGGGTATATCACACCCCTGCCTCAATCAGTTTTATTGGGGGGCAACTGGTAAATCACACTAGTAGAAATTATTTCTTCAAATAGTGTTTTTCACTTTGTGTAGCAGCGGTAACTGCTGCACTACCTAAATGCACTATATATAAAGTATATTATTGGTATATAGCACCACTGCTTTTTTTGGGGGGCAACTGGTTAATCACACCAGTAAAAATTATTTCTTCAAATAGCGTTTGTCACTCTGCGTAGATGTAGTAACGCAGAAAAACCGCAGACAAATTCTGCACTACCTAAATGCTCTATATAGAACGTATATTACTGGTATATAACACCCCTGCTTCAATCTGTTTTTTGGGGGGCAACTGGTAAATCACACCAGTAGAAATTATTTGTTCTGTGTGGCTGCAGTATCGCAGCAAAACCGCACACAACTGCTGCACAATACAATTGCACTATAATATACTTTCTGTTAGAAAATATATTATAAGTATATTACACCCCTCAGTATATCACACCTATTGATAGCACACCTATACCAGTCCTTAAAAGGACTTTTGCGGCCCTATTAGCTAGCGATTTGTGTCCCAAAAGTCTGTCCCTGCTCCACAAAACAACCTCTCCCTACACTGGCAAAAGACTGAATGTAAAATGGCAGCCAGATCAGGTTTATTTATAAGGTAGGGGGTATGTCTATGTGCTGAAACGTCTTAATTGGCTGTCCTGTACCACCTGATGGATGTGTCATGGGTCAAAGTTCTTCACAATGTAAAAGAATATGGTGGGCGCAAATATCGCCACATGTTCCCTCGTTCGGTGAACAGAGAACGGGCAAAGTTCGCCACAAAACGACCGCCGGGCGAACCGCAAGGCCATCTCTAGTTATTATCCTGAATACAACTAATAAGATCTTCAGCTCAATCTGTAGGAATAGAGTTTATGAGGAGACATGAAGTACAGAGAGGACTGCCCATGGCCCCGCCCATTATTAAAAGCCCCTCCTACATATAATAGGCCACTCCCAACAAACACTGTACAGCTGACATTCTATAGTTGCGGCCTGTCTCTACACATCATACGGAGAGAGGGGGAGGTCTGTCCTGGCTGCACTGCCTGCTTCAAATCATACAATAGACAGCAGGCTGCAGCCAGGAAGCTCCTCCGCTCTCCTCCCTCCCCAGATCCTGCTCAAGGCCTGTGGTTCCCCCCACCATCTGCCTGCTGCCCCCTTTGGCTGTCCTCACGCAGCTCTGAATCCTCCTTCTGCAAATGGCAGGTGGAGGAGCCGGAGCATCTCCTCTCCTACATAGCGCCCCATACCGCTTACATCCAGTGATGTCACCTTTGTTGTAGACGTTCTCTTTCCTCGTCTTCTCCATTCAGACCAGGCCGCCATGATGATTTTTCAGCCATCTCCCATCTCTGCAGAGATTAACAAACAGACATTAGTTTCCCACATTTCCATCATCTTCACATCTTCTGAACACCCTTTCCTGACTCCCCCAATACTGTGCTCCCCAATACTATACTGCAGAAACAGTCCCCCTGGAAATACTACTACCACACAGATAGTGCCCCAAAACTGTGCCCGCTGTGCCCCCAATACTATACTGCAGAAACAGTCCCCCTGGAAATACTGCTACCACACATATAGTGTCCCAATACTGTGCCCGCTGTGCCCCCAATACTATACTGCAGAAACAGTCCCCCCTGGAAATACTGCTACCACATAGATAGTGCCCCCTTCAACAATTATTGGCACACAGTGCTCTAAAAAAAATAACTGCGCCCAGACACTACTAGTATAAAGATAATGTCCCCCAAAAATTATTGTACCCCCGCCTAGTACCCATAAATGTCCCCATAATATATGCCAGTATAAAATACCCCTATATAGTGCCCCAGTAAAAGCCCTCATAGTGCTCCTCTCCCCTTCCCCATAGTGTCGCCCATAATATGCCAGTAAAAAATGCCCCTTCTAAGTGCCACCATATGCCCCAATAGTGCTCCTTTTCCCTATAGTGCCTACCATAATGTGCCAGTAAAAAATGCCCCCTTAGTGCCACCAGATGCAATAATGCCCCCATGATGTGCCAATAAGAATAAAGGCCCCTTTAGAGCCCCCACTTCCCCTTAGTGCCGCCAAATAATGTCCCTATAGTGCCACCAGATGCCCCATAGTGCCATTCTCCTCTATAGTGCCCCCTATAATGTGTAAAAAAAAAGCCCCTATAGAGCCCCCATAGTGCTCCTCTCCCCCATGGTGCCCCCCAAATAATGCCCCCATAGTGCCGTTCTCCCCTTTAGTGCCCCCATAGTGCCGTTCTCCCCTTTAGTGCCCCATAGTGCTGTTCTCCCCTTTACTGCCCCCTTTACTGCCCCCCATAGTGCCGTTCTTCCCTTTACTGCCCCCCATAGTGCCGTTCTCCCCTTTACTGCCCCCATAGTGCCGTTCTCCCCTTTAGTGCCCCATAGTGTCGTTCTCCCCTTTAGTGCCCCCATAGTGCCATTCTCCCCTTTAGTGCCCCCATAGTGCCGTTCTCCCCTTTAGTGCCCCATAGTGCTGTTCTCCCCTTTACTGCCCCCCATAGTGCTGTTCTCCCCTTTACTGCGCCCCATAGTGCAGTTCTCCCCTTTAGTGCCCCCATAGTGCAGTTCTCCCCTTTAGTGCCCCCATAGTGCCGTTCTCCCCTTTAGTGCCCGAATAGTGCCGTTCTCCCCTTTAGTGCCCCCATAGTGCTGTTCTCCCCTTTAGTGCCCCCATAGTGCCGTTCTCCCCTTTAGTGCCCCCATAGTGCCGTTCTCCCCTTTAGTGCCCCCATAGTGCAGTTCTCCCCTTTAGTGCCCCCATAGTGCAGTTCTCCCCTTTAGTGCCCCCATAGTGCAGTTCTCCCCTTTAGTGCCCCCATAGTGCCAGCTCCCCCCCTCAAAAAAAAAAAGAAAAAAAAAAAAATACACCGATACTTACCAGCAGCGATGCGATGCAGCCTCTTCTAGCCCGTATCCCTGCTGTGTGCTGCCCGGCTCAGGCGGCTCGATGATGACATCATCGCGCCGCCAGAGCCGGCCTCTGATAGGCTGCAGGCATTAGTGCCTGCGGCCTATCAGAAGAACAGGGGAGGGACACACCTCTCCCTCCCCTGCCGCAGCACAGATATGGAGATGAGCGCTTCCACAATGGAAGCGCTCATCTCCTACTGCACCCCCCCCCCCACCACCGCTGCCGCCGCCACCGCAGCCACTTGTGGTGATCTGCGGTGCGGCCCTGAAGGATTAAAAAAATATATTTTTGCCTGGTTGTTCTAGGGGGGGTCCAGACCCGCTGGACCCCCCGGACCCCCCCTGTAGGTGCGCCACTGATAGGGACTGCTGGCTGCTAAATGGTCCTAAATAAATAAAAGGGCAAACAGCAGGTGGCGCTATACAGATAGATTTCAGTGAGTAACTCACTGGCTGTACTAAATTTTTAATTACATGTAATTACAAAAGTATTCAGATCCAGGTGCTGGTTTCCTTTCAGTGTGCCTTATCAAATAGTAAAAAGCTTCAGTCACTTTGATAAAATGCAGAAGTTCAAGATCTACAGAAATTGCTGTATGTATTTTTTCTGTTCCATATTAAGCTTCACTATTCTGAAAGTTAAGAGCTGAATGGTTGTTTCCTAAAACATATTGCACTCTCCCTACCAAGTGAAACAGATTGATTATTAAAGAGTGTAAGATTTATAACACATATCTATGTGTTGGCATCAATTGTTCAGTACCAAACTACAGAGTAATGTTTTCCTAACAATATCAGGGAGTAAAATATTGTTCTAGAGCATCTCATTATTCACGTGAAAGAGACAACCACCGCTTAACAACAAGCTGGTTTTGTTGTACATCACAACTACCATAGAAATATGACATCTCACTGCTGACTACAATGCCTAATGCCCTCAGCTACTGTAAGCATTAAGATAAGAATAATATACTGCACAATGATGAACAATACCTTAGGCTATTTGTTGACTTTCTAAAAAAGCATACTTAGATGAACTGTGCGCAAATCTCAGCCAACACAAAAAAAAAAGAAGAAGATGAGGCTGCAAAGAGGGAGAAAAGAGTTTTACACCATCTATCTATGTATCTATCTATCTATCTACACTTTCTGGACAGACCATAAAAATAGGCCACTTTTTTCATGTATCTGTAAAACAAAAGTGTCCGTGATTTTTTTTAAAAACTTGTGGTACTTGACTAGATTGTATTTAATGCAAAAATCATCATTTTATAGCTCACTGTAAATGCATGTAATGACTTCTTATCAGTATCATAATCACTTGTTATGGTTTTCCAATTTGTCTGTACAAAATGTTGGCTGTCTGTGATTTTGAGATAAGTTGTTTAGGGCTCTTTCACATCTGCGTTCTTTTCTTCCGGCATAGAGTTCCGTGGTCGGGGCTCTATGCCGGAAGAATACTGATCAGGATTTTCCTAATGCATTCTGAATGGACAGTCCGTCCTACAGGATGCATCAGGATGTCTTCAGTTCCGGAACGGAACGTTTTTTGGCCGCAGCAAATAGTGCAACATGCTGCGCTTTTTGCTCCGGCCAAAAATCCGGAACACTTGCCGCAAGGCCGGATCCGGAATTAATGCACATTGAAAGGCATTGATCCGGATCCGGCCTTAAGCTAAACGTCGTTTCGGCGCATTGCCGGATGCAACGTTTAGCTTTTTCTCAATGGTTACCATGGCTGCCGGGACGCTAAAGTCCTGGCAGCCATGGTAAAGTGTAGTGGGGAGCAGCATACTTACCATCCGTGCGGCTCCCGGGGCGCTCCAGAGTGACGTCGGGGCGCCCCAAGCGCATGGATGACGTGATCGCATGGATCACATGATCCATGCGCATGGGGCGCTCTGACGCCATTCTGGAGCGCCCCGGGAGCCGCGCGGACTGTAAGTATACCGCTCCCCCGCTCCCCACTACTACTATGGCAACCAGGACTTTAATAGCGTCCTGGGTGCCATAGTAACACTGAAAACATTTTGAAGACGGATCCGTCTTCAAATGCTTTCAGTACACTTGCGTTTTTCCGGATCCGGCGTGTAATTCCGGCAAGTGGAGTACACGCCGGATCCGGACAACGCAAGTGTGAAAGAGGCCTTAGAAAAAAAAAGAAAAATTCTGGTAGGCAATCCTGACATTCAAAAACAACAGGAATGTGGACTGTATAACAAGCAACTAATGGCTTCCTCATGTATTCAAATAGGCCACCAAAAAGGGGGTTTTATATTCAGAAGAATAAAACGTAACTTTTAATCTGATAGTATCTAAAAATCCACACAGGCAAATAACAAAAAAAAACTCAAAAAATGAAAAGGTTTTACCGGTATACTGGTAGATGGATGAATGATAGATAGACACTTTAGATGCGGGCTAATTAAAGCAAGGGAAACAATGTTACCTTTCCCGAGCAAAAGCCCTATCAGGTCTATTATATCTAAATTACCTCCTAAATATGGAGTCATCGCCCAGACAAGGGCGGCCCCATCCAGAACCTGACCCTATTAAGAATTCCTAGCTTATACCCTGTCAGGTAAAAAGGGGGAAGGTATACTAAAATAAATGTCAAAAAAAAGGTTAATGACAAAAAAGCTGCCCAAATGAGGGTTGATAGCCCCAAACTCATCAGGGGACAAAGGTAGGGCAAAAAAATAGTCTCATGATACAAATATATAGGAGTCGCTGCGGTCTCCAAACCGGCACCACTGATGCACCAAAGGAGGGCTTGATGGCTGCCCTAAACCTAACGGTGCAGATATGTTTGGCAGTCCAACTGGTATAATGTGTCTGTTGGTCTGACTATTTTTTTTCTTTTGTCCTACCTTTGTCCCCTGATAAGTTTGGGGCAATCAACCCTCACGAAACATGTTGGGGCAGCTTTTTTTTCATTAACCTTTTTTGGGGGGATTTTATACATTTATTTTAGCATTCATTCCCCCTTTTTCCCTGACAGGGTATAAGCTATGAGCTCTTAATAGGGTCAGGTGATTTTTAGATAAGATCATATTAAAAGTTACATTTAATCTTCTGAATAAACTTTCCCCTTTTTGGTGGCCAATCCTGACATTTATTGACAAAAAAATTAAATAAAAGCATGAATGTAATGATGGTATATTTAAATTGTAATGTAGATTACAATATTAGAGCAAAAGGATGCTTATTAGGGGAAACTGTGGAATTCAAAGGAGACTCTAGGATATGTTGGGCCTGGATTCAAGATGTGATACGGTTGGGCATGAAGGTATACAGCTAAGTATGGTATCCTGTGGCACATTTGCTGACAAATGTTGGAGCTGGACCTGTAGGTCCTCGTAGGTTGCCAAAGCCGGTCTTCTAACTAGTCCCATAAATGCTCAATTGGCGACAAATCTGACTTCTTACTGGTAACTGCAAGGTCACGCCTGTACTTGCTATTTGAAACACTAGCAACAGGTGCAGCTCGGCAAGCTGTGGCCCGACAATTACCAGTAATCAGCAGGCAGTTCCTGCAGATATACTTCACTGTGTATGGGCACCCTCATGGTTCCTGCACATGGGTGCAGGTTTACTAAGAGAACATCAGTACAGATTTTCTTGTGGTTTCCTATGTGTTTCAGTACTGCATGTTTTAATTGATGCGGTTTTGAAGCACATTTTACTCTTCCATTGAAAAGGGTGAAATCCGCACAAAAGAATTGCACAAAAATTGACATACTACAGATTTCAAAATCCAGATGGCAGGTCAGTTTCCACATGGTGGGAAAAAAAAGCAAACTGTAGATAAGATTTTTCTGATCTCATAATCTTTTCTGGTTCTGTATTACTAAATTTGATTGTTTTTCTGCATGAAAATCCACATGAAAAACCTGAGCATAATCCACATTGTTTGTAGTTATCCTTAGTGAAATGATGAAGGTGTTAGTTGTGTATGAGGTTAGAAGTCAGTACAGCCAATTATTTACCTTCCAAAGTAGACTGTCTTAGATGTCATTGTATGCTATAGCTTCACTACAACAAAGGCTCTCCATCCAAACTTAGATAAACTGTCCAAACCATTATTGTTTCTCTATTAAAATTGGTACATTGCAGGAATCCAGACTGCCAGATAGTAAAGTGAGGTCCATCACTCAAGCAGATCTATTCTTACTGCTCCACAGTTGGATGGCAGTGTGATTCACACTACTTCGGCTGACACTTGGCATTAAACATATTTATCTCAGGCTTTTGAGCAGGCATTTGGCCATGAAGGAGGAATCAATGAAGCTCTTAATGAACACTTGTTGTGATGATGTTCTTCCCAGAGACAGTTTGTAACTTGGTATTGAGTGATGTCACCAAAGATAAAAGATAATTAAAAGATATCTACTTTATCATTTGGAATCAATTTTGGAAGCTTTGGAAAGGTGACAATCTAACATTGTGCCACACTTAGGCTACTGTTACTGCTGTTACATGACGTTGCCTCAGAGTTGTAGAAAAATTGTAGGTAGGGCCACCACAATACAATTTCTAGGAAATTACTAGGAAGCCATCAATTTCTGTTAAATGGGGTGGTCTGATTGTCAGGACTGGGACCTCCAGAACTTGAAAATAAAGATTGAAGCTTTCCCCTGTAGAGTACTGCTCTTGTCCACTGGGAGTGTATGGAAATGCAGCACAGCCCCTTTATTCTCGGGATTGTGGAAGTCCCATATGTCAGAGCCCCAACAATCAAAATCCAGCCGATATCTCTGTGAAGACACATTAACATCTACACTCCTTATAATGAATTTGAAAAAAATGTGGCTTCTTTATTCCAAAAACAGCCCCACACCTGTACATGGGTTGTATCTGGTATTGCCTCTCAGATCCATTGAAGTGAATCGGGCTGAGCTGTAATACCACACATAACCTGTCTGTAGACAGGTGTGGTGCTGTTTTTAGAAGAAAGCAGCCATGTTTTCTAATACTGGAGATCCCCTTTAACTCTGATAGAAATGTATCAATGGCAATTGAAGCCAGGGGAGGACTGGCAGCCTTAGTCCTGGGGGGCAAATCTAGTCAAGTGGCCCATTTTAGCCCCGCCCATCATTAAAAGCCCCTCCTACATATAATAGGCCACTCCCAACACACACTTTACAGCTGACATTCTATAGTTGCGGCCTGTCTCTACACATCATACGGAGAGGGGAGGCCGTCCTGGCTGCACTGCCTGCTTATATAACAAGCTACAGCCAGGAAGCTCCTCCGCTCTCCTCCCTACCCTGATCCTGCTCAAGGCCTGTGGTTCCCCCCACCATCTGCCACCCGCCCGTGGCCTGCTGCCCGCTTTCGTCATCCTCACCCAGTTCTGAATCCTCCTTCTGCAGATGTCAGGTGGAGGAGCCGGAGCATCTCTTCTCCTACATAGCGCCACATACCTCTTACATCCAGTGATGTCACCTTTGTTGTAGACGTTCTCTTTCCTCATCTTCTCCATTCAGACCAGACCGCCATGATGATTTTTCTGCCATCTCCCATTCTCTGCAGAGATTGAGAAACAGACATTAGTTTCCTGCCACCCCCAATACTATACTGCAGAAACAGTCCCCCTGGAAATACTACTACCACACAGATAGTGCCCCCAATACTGTACCCGCTATGCTCCCAATACTATACTGCAGAAACAGTCCCCCTGGAAATACTACTACCACACAGATAGTGCCCCCAATACTGTACCCGCTATGCCCCCAATACTATACTGCAGAAACAGTCCGCCTGGAAATACTACTACCACACAGATAGTGCCCCCTTAAACAATTATTGGCACACAGTGCTCTAAAAAATAACTGCGCCCAGACACTAATAGTATAAAGATAATGTCCCCCAAAAATAATTGTGCTAAGCTGATACTATGCCAGGGTGCCCCCAAAGTAACAGTGCTCCCCAAAATCCCACCAATAGAAATAATTATCTGCCAGAGCACACTTAGTAGTAATAATGCCCCTATAGTGCCCTAGTAATCATGTTCTTCATAGCCCCTAGTAGTAGTAAAGCTCCCCATAATACCCCCTAGTAGTACTAATTTTCCCTATAATATGACAGTACATGAAATACCCCCGCTTAGTGCCCGCAGTTGAGCTAATGTCCCCAAAATGTATGCCAGTATAAAATACCCCTATATAGTGCCCCAGTAAATGCCCTCATACTGCTCCTCTCCCCCTTCCCCATAGTGTCCCCATAATATGCCAGTAAAAAAATGCCCCTTAGTGCCCCCAGCAGATGCCCCTATAGTGCTCCTCTCCCCGACAATGTACCAGTAAAAAATGCCCCCTTAGTGCCACCAAATGCCATAGTGCCCCCTATAATGTTCCAATACAAAAGGCCCCTTTAGAGCCCCCACTTCCCCATAGTGCCCCCAAATAATGCCCCTATAGTAGCACCAGATGCCCCATAGTGCTGCTCTCCCCTATAGTGCCCCCCCAGAATGTGCCAATAATAAAAAAAAAGCCCTTTAGAGCCCCCAGTTACCCCCATAGTGCTCCTCTCCCCCATGGTGCCCCCCCATAATGTGCCAGTAAGAAATGCCCCCACAGTGCCAGCCCCTCCTATAGTCCCCCCATAGTGCCAGCTCCCCCTATAGTCCCCCCCATAGTGCCAGCTCCCCATATAGTCCCACCCATAGTGCCAGCTCCCCCTATAGTCCCCCCCATAGTGCCAGCTCCCCCTATAGTCCCCCCATAGTGCCAGCCCCCCCTATAGTCCCCCCATAGTGCCAGCTCCCCCTATAGTCCCCCCATAGTGCCAGCTCCCCCTATAGTGCCCCCCCATAGTGCCCCCCTATAGTCCCCCATAGTGCCAGCTCCCCCTATAGTGCCCCCATAGTGCCAGCTCCCCCTATAGTGCCCCCCATAGTGCCAGCTCCCCCTATAGTGCCCCCCATAGTGCCAGCTCCCCCTATAGTGCCCCCCATAGTGCCAGCTCCCCCTATAGTGCCCCCCATAGTGCCAGCTCCCCCTATAGTGCCCCCCGAAGTGCCAGCTCCCCCTATAGTGCCAGATTTCCTCCTCATAGTGCCATATCTCCCCCCATAGTGCCAGATCTCCCCCCCCATAGTGCCAGCCCCCCGCAAAGAAGAAAAAATAAATAAATACTTACCTCCATCAGCAGCGATGCCGGCCTGTGTCCCTGCTGTGTGTGTGTGCTGCCGGCTCAGGCGTCGCGATGATAATGACGTCATCGCGCTGCCTGAGCCGGCCTCTGATAGGCTGCAGGCATTAGTGCCTGCAGCCTATCAGAAGAACAGGGGAGGGACACGCCTCTCCCTCCCCTGCCCCACAGCACGGCCGCAATGACATCCAGGTCCGCGCCCAGCGGCCCAGCGGCCGTTTATTTAGGGCGGCCTGGGGGGCAATTGCCTCCCTGCCCCCCGGCCCAGCCCGCCCCTGATTGAAGCTCATGCATCAGCCTAAATTAATCACTGAACAAAACTTGATGTTACACATATATAATTTCTAATACATTTACCCGGCTTCACACGGGTATATTTCTTCTATTTCATTTAATGTTTGTGTGTGCCGATAAAAGACAACGACAGTATCAACCATAAGAGTGACCTGTACAGCACCCTGCCCCTTTAACAGTGAACTCCACAGTCCCCCACCCCTTAACACTGACCCCCCCCACAGCGGCTCGGCACTTTAAAATGGGACCTCCACAGCAGCCCATCCCCTTAACTTTAACCTTCACAGTACCCTGCAGCCTTAACAGTGACCTCTACAGCAGTTGCCCCTTTAATAGCAGCCTGCCGCCTTAACAGTAACATCCACAGTGCCCGCCTCTTTAACAGTGACCTCTACAGCGCCCTGTTCATTTAATGCTAGGGCTACACAATGACATGTGTTGCGGAACATTTTGTCTGAACAGTTTTTATAATGATAGGCTATGGTGTCGCACTGCGACAAGTGACATGCTCAGACACGACAGTAACAAAAAATCCAACCAAGATGGATTTTTCTGCGACTGTCGCATCGAAGTCGCAGCGAAGTCGCAGCATGTCACATGTTGTGCGATACATGTAGCAGTGTAGTTGTGTCCTATGTGTCGTGCGACTTATTGTCACGCGACACATCATCGTGTAGCCCTAGTCTAAAGCTGACCTACGGCAGTGAAGAAAAATGGCTGGATTGTTATGGAAACCTGGAGTAAAACTGTGTGTATGTGGAGACTAAGGGCCTGCAAGCTTTTATTGGCTGATAAGGGACATTTGACCGTGTGTATGGCAGTTGGGATATAAAGAGAAAGAGTTGCAGGCTTGTATTGGCTAATGAAGGTCATTTTTGGGGAATATCTCAGAAACAGTACGTCCCAGAGAGATGGGACCCGGTCTAAAACCTCCCCGGACACGTGATGTAACTGTGTGCCAAATTTGGTGAAGATCGGTCCAGTCGTTTGGTCGCATGACAGAAGTCAGGACAGACAGAAACTAATTGTGTAAAGGAAAAATATCAGGATTAAACCAGGCACTCAATATGGAGATTAAATCAATCAAGCTATTTATTAAGGGAATAGTTCCCACAATCGCAATATATATACAATAACATATAAAATAAAATATACCAATAAAATACCATAAAATCACATAATTCACTAAGAGGAAACTTATCACATAGCAGTAGAGTTGAGCGAACACCTGGATGTTGGGGTTCGAGAAGTTCGGCCGAACTTCCCAGAAATGTTCGGGTTCGGGATCCGAACCCGATCCGAACTTCGTCCCGAACCCGAACCCCATTGAAGTCAATGGGGACCCGAACTTTTCGGTACTAAAAAGGCTGTAAAACAGCCCAGGAAAGGGCTAGAGGGCTGCAAAAGGCAGCAACATGTAGGTAAATCCCCTGCAAGCAAATGTGGATAGGGAAATGAATAAAAATAAAAATTAAATAAATAAAAATTAACCAAAATCAATTGGAGAGAGGTCCCATAACAGAGAATCTGGCTTCACGTCATCCACCACTGGAATAGTCCATTCTCAGATATTTAGGCCCAGCACCCAGGCAGAAGAGAGAGGTCCCGTAACAGACAATCTGGCTTCATGTCAGCAGAGAATCAGTCTTCATGTCATAGCAGAGAATCAGTCTTCACGTCACCCACCACTGTAACAGTCCATTTTCATAAATTTAGGCCCAGCACCCAGGCAGAGGAGAGAGGTCCTGTAACAGAGAATCTGGCTTCATGTCAGCAGAGAATCAGTCTGCATGTCATAAAAGAGAATCAGGCTTCACGTCAACCACCACTGCAACAGTCCATTTTCATAAATTTAGGCCCAGCACCCAGGCAGAGGAGAGAGGTCCCGTAACAGACAATCTGGCTTCATCTCAGCAGAGAATCAGTCTTCATGTCATAGCAGAGAATGAGGCTTCACGTCACCCACCACTGCAACAGTCCATTTTCATAAATTTAGGCCCAGTACCCAGGCAGAGGAGAAAGGTCCCGTAACAGACAATCTGGCTTCATGTCAGCAGAGAATCAGTCTTCATATCATAGCAGAGAATCAGGCTTCACGTCAGCCACCAATGCAACAGTCCATTGTCAGATATTTAGGCCCAGCACCCAGGCAGAGGAGAGAGGTCCCGTAACAGACAATCAGGCTTCACGTCAGCCACCAGTGCAACAGTCCATTGGCATATATTTAGGCCCAGCACCCAGGCAGAGGAGAGAGGTCCCGTAACAGAGAATCTGGCTTCATGTCAGCAGAGAATCAGTCTTCATATCATAGCAGAGAATCAGGCTTCACGTCACCCACCACTGTAAGAGTCCATTGTCATAAATTTAGGCCCAGCACCCAGGCAGAGGAGAGAGGTCCCGTAACAGACAATCTGGCTTCATGTCAGCAGAGAATCAGTCTTCATGTCATAGCAGAGAATCAAGCTTCACGTCACCCACCACTGCAACAGTCCATTTTCATAAATTTAGGCCCAGCACCCAGGCAGAGGAGAGAGGTCCCGTAACAGACAATCTGGCATCATGTCAGCAGAGAATCAGTCTTCATATCATAGCAGAGAATCAGGCTTCACGTCAGCCACCAATGCAACAGTCCATTGTCAGATATTTAGGCCCAGCACCCAGGCAGAGGAGAGAGGTCCCGTAACAGACAATCTGGCTTCATGTCAGCAGAGAATCAGTCTTCATATCATAGCAGAGAATCAGGCTTCACGTCAGCCACCAATGCAACAGTCCATTGTCAGATATTTAGGCCCAGCACCCAGGCAGAGGAGAGAGGTCCCGTAACAGACAATCTGGCTTCATGTCAGCAGAGAATCAGTTTTCATATCATAGCAGAGAATCAGGCTTCACGTCAGCCACCAATGCAACAGTCCATTGTCAGATATTTAGGCCCAGCACCCAGGCAGAGGAGAGAGGTCCCATAACAGACAATCTGGCTTCATGTCAACAGAGAATCAGTCTTCATATCATAGCAGAGAATCAGGCTTCACGTCAGCCACCAATGCAACAGTCCATTTTCTTAAATTTAGGCCCAGCACCCAGGCAGAGGAGAGAGGTCCCGTAACAGAGGATCTGGCTTCATGTCAGCAGAGAATTAGTCTGCATGTCATAGCAGAAAATCAGGCTTCACGTCAGCCACCACTGCAACAGTCCATTGTCAGATATTTAGGCCCAGCACCCAGGCAGAGGAGAGAGGTCCCGTAACAGAGGATCTGGCTTCATGTCAGCAGAGAATTAGTCTGCATGTCATAGCAGAGAATCAGGCTTCACGTCACCCACCACTGCAACAGTCCATTTTCATAAATTTAGGCCAAGCACCCAGGCAGAGGAGAGAGGTCCCGTAACAGACAATCTGGCTTCATGTCAGCAGAGAATCAGTCTTCATATCATAGCAGAGAATCAGGCTTCACGTCACCCACCACTGTAAGAGTCCTTTTTCATAAATTTAGGCCCAGCACCCAGGCAGAGGAGAGAGGTCCCGTAACAGACAATCTGGCTTCATGTCAGCAGAGAATCAGTCTTCATGTCATAGCAGAGAATCAGGCTTCACGTCACCCACCACTGCAACAGTCCATTTTCATAAATTTAGGCCCAGCACCCAGGCAGAGGAGAGAGGTCCCGTAACAGACAATCTGGCTTCATGTCAGCAGAGAATTAGTCTGCATATCATAGCAGAGAATCAGGCTTCACGTCAGCCACCACTGCAACAGTCCATTTTCATAAATTTAGGCCCAGCACCCAGGCAGAGGAGAGAGGTCCCGTAACAGACAATCTGGCTTCATGTCAGCAGAGAATCAGTCTTCATGTCATAGCAGAGAATCAGGCTTCATGTCACCCACCACTGCAACAGTCCATTTTCATAAATTTAGGCCCAGCACCCAGGCAGAGGAGAGAGGTCCCGTAACAGACAATCTGGCTTCATGTCAGCAGAGATCAGTCTTCATGTCATAGCAGAGAATCAGGCTTCACGTCACCCACCACTGCAACAGTCCATTTTCATAAATTTAGGCCCAGCACCCAGGCAGAGGAGAGAGGTCCCGTAACAGACAATCTGGCTTCATGTCAGCAGAGAATCAGTCTTCATATCATAGCAGAGAATCAGGCTTCACGTCAGCCACCAATGCAACAGTCCATTGTCAGATATTTAGACCCAGCACCCAGGCAGAGGAGAGAGGTCCCGTAACAGACAATCTGGCTTCATGTCAGCAGAGAATCAGTCTTAATATCATAGCAGAGAATCAGGCTTCACGTCAACCACCAATGCAACAGTCCATTTTCCTAAATTTAGGCCCAGCACCCAGGCAGAGGAGAGAGGTCCCGTAACAGAGGATCTGGCTTCATGTCAGCAGAGAATTAGTCTGCATGTCATAGCAGAAAATCAGGCTTCACATCAGCCACCACTGCAACAGTCCATTGTCAGATATTTAGGCCCAGCACCCAGGCAGAGGAGAGAGGTCCCGTAACAGAGGATCTGGCTTCATGTCAGCAGAGAATTAGTCTGCATGTCATAGCAGAAAATCAGGCTTCACGTCACCCAACATTGGAACAGTCCATTGGCATATATTTAGGCCCCGGCACCCAGACAGAGGAGAGGTTCATTCAACTTTGGGTAGCCTCGCAATATAATGGTAAAATGAAAATGAAAATAGGATTGAATGAGGAAGTTCCCTGGAGTACAATAATATATGGTTAAGGGGAGGTAGTTAATGTCTAATCTGGACAAGGGACGGACAGGTCCTGTGGGATCCATGCCTGGTTCATTTTTATGAACGTCAGCTTGTCCACATTGGCTGTAGACAGGCGGCTGCGTTTGTCTGTAATGACGCCCCCTGCCGTGCTGAATACACGTTCAGACAAAACGCTGGCCGCCGGGCAGGCCAGCACCTCCAAGGCATAAAAGGCTAGCTCTGGCCACGTGGACAATTTAGAGACCCAGAAGTTGAATGGGGCCGAACCATCAGTCAGTACGTGGAGGGGTGTGCACACGTACTGTTCCACCATGTTAGTGAAATGTTGCCTCCTGCTAACACGTTGCGTATCAGGTGGTGGTGCAGTTAGCTGTGGCATGTTGACAAAACTTTTCCACATCTCTGCCATGCTAACCCTGCCCTCAGAGGAGCTGGCAGTGACACAGCTGCCTTGGCGACCTCTTGCTCCCCCTCTGCCTTGGCCTTGGGCTTCCACTTGTTCCCCTGTGACATTTGGGAATGCTCTAAGTAGCGCGTCTACCAACGTGCACTTGTACTCGCGCATCTTCCTATCACGCTCCAGTGCAGGAAGTAAGGTGGGCACATTGTCTTTGTAGCGTGGATCCAGCAGGGTGGCAACCCAGTAGTCCGCACACGTTAAAATGTGGGCAACTCTGCTGTCGTTGCACAGGCACTGCAGCATGTAGTCGCTCATGTGTGCCAGGCTGCCCAGGGGTAAGGACAAGCTGTCCTCTGTGGGAGGCGTATCGTCATCGTCCTGCCTTTCCCCCCAGCCACTCACCAGTGATGGGCCCGAGCTGCGTTGGGTGCCACCCGACTGTGACCATGCTTCATCCTCATCCTCCACCACCTCCTCCTCATCCTCGTCCTCCTCGTCCTCCAGTACTGGGCCCTGGCTGGCCACATTTGTACCTGGCCTCTGCTGTTGCAAAAAAACTCCCTCTGAGTCACTTCGAAGAGACTGGCCTGAAAGTGCTAAAAATGACCCCTCTTCCTCCTCCTCCTCCTCCTGGGCCACCTCCTCTTCCATCATCGCCCTAAGTGTTTTCTCAAGGAGACATAGAAGTGGTATTGTAACGCTGATAACTGCGTCATCGCCACTGGCCATGTTGGTTGTGTAATCGAAACAGCGCAACAGGGCACACAGGTCTCGTATGGAGGCCCAGTCATTGGTGGTGAAGTGGTGCTGTTCCGCAGTGCGACTGACCCGTGCTTGCTGCAGCTGAAGCTCCACTATGGCCTGCTGCTGCTCGCACAGTCTGTCCAGCATGTGCAAGGTGGAGTTCCACCTGGTGGGCACGTCGCATATGAGGCGGTGAGCGGGAAGGCCGAAGTTACGCTGTAGCGCAGACAGGCGAGCAGCGGCAGGATGTGAACGCCGGAAGCGCGAACAGACGGCCCGCACTTTATGCAGCAGCTCTGACATGTCGGGGTAGTTGTGAATGAACTTCTGCTTCACCAAATTCAGCACATGCGCCAGGCAAGGAATGTGCGTCAAACCGGCTAGTCCCAGAGCTGCAACGAGATTTCGCCCATTATCGAACACCACCAGGCCGGGCTTGAGGCTCACCGGCAGCAACCACTCGTCGGTCTGTTGTTCTATACCCCGCCACAACTCCTGTGCGGTGTGGGGCCTGTCCCCCAAACATATGAGTTTCAGAATGGCCTGCTGACATTTACCCCTGGCTGTGCTGAAGTTGGTGGTGAAGGTGTGTGGCTGACTGGATGAGCAGGTGGAAGAAGAGGAGGAGGAAGCCGAGAAGGAGGAGGTGGCAACAGGAGGCAAAGAATGTTGCCCTGCGATCCTTGGCGGCGGAAGGACGTGCGCCAAACAGCTCTCCACCTGGGGCCCAGCTGCCACTACATTTACCCAGTGTGCAGTTAGGGAGATATAGCGTCCCTGGCCGTGCTTACTGGTCCACGTATCTGTGGTTAGGTGGACCTTGCTACAGATGGCGTTGCGCAGTGCACACTTGATTTTATCGGATACTTGGTTGTGCAGGGAAGGCACGGCTCTCTTGGAGAAGTAGTGGCGGCTGGGAACAACATACTGTGGGACAGCAAGCGACATGAGCTGTTTGAAGCTGTCTGTGTCCACCAGCCTAAATGACAGCATTTCATAGGCCGGTAGTTTAGAAATGCTGGCATTCAGGGCCAGGGATCGAGGGTGGCTAGGTGGGAATTTACGCTTTCTCTCAAATGTTTGTGAGATGGAGAGCTGAACGCTGCCGTGTGACATGGTTGAGACGCTTGGTGACGGAGGTGGTGGTGGTGTTGGTGGTACATCCCCTATTTGCTGGGCGGCAGGTGCCAACGTTCCTCCAGAGACGGAGGAAGAGGCCGAGGCGGCAGCAGCAGAAGAGGCCGAGGCGGCAGCAGCAGAAGAGGTAGCAGGGGGAGCCTGAGCGACTTCCTTGTTTTTAAGGTGTTTACTCCACTGCAGTTCATGCTTTGCATGCAGATGCCTGGTCATGCAGGTTGTGCTAAGGTTCAGAACGTTAATGCCTCGCTTCAGGCTCTGATGGCACAGCGTGCAAACCACTCGGGTCTTGTCGTCAGCACATTGTTTGAAGAAGTGCCATGCCAGGGAACTCCTTGAAGCTGCCTTTGGGGTGCTCGGTCCAAGATGGCGGCGGTCAGTAGCAGGCGGAGTCTCTTGGCGGCGGGTGTTCTGCTTTTGCCCACTGCTCCCTCTTTTGCTACGCTGTTGGCTCGGTCTCACCACTGCCTCTTCCTCCGAACTGTGAAAGTCAGTGGCACGACCTTCATTCCATGTGGGGTCTAGGACCTCATCGTCCCCTGCATCGTCTTCCACCCAGTCTTGATCCCTGACCTCCTGTTCAGTCTGCACACTGCAGAAAGACGCAGCAGTTGGCACCTGTGTTTCGTCATCACCAGAGACTTGCTGAGGTGGTATTCCCATGTCCTCATCATCAGGAAACATAAGTGGTTGTGCGTCAGTGCATTCTATGTCTTCCACCGCTGGGGAAGGGCTTGGTGGATGCCCATGGGAAACCCTGCCAGCAGAGTCTTCAAACAGCATAAGAGACTGCTGCATAACTTGAGGCTCAGACAGTTTCCCTGATATGCATGGGGGTGATGTGACAGACTGATGGGGTTGGTTTTCAGGCGCCATCTGTGCGCTTTCTGCAGAAGACTGGGTGGGAGATAATGTGAACGTGCTGGATCCACTGTCGGCCACCCAATTGACTAATGCCTGTACCTGCTCAGGCCTTACCATCCTTAGAACGGCATTGGGCCCCACCATATATCGCTGTAAATTCTGGCAGCTACTGGGACCTGAGGTAGTTGGTACACTAGGACATGTGTATGTGGCAGAACGGCCACGTCCTCTCCCAGCACCAGAGGGTCTACTAACACCACCACGACCATGTCCACGTCCACGTCCCTTACTAGATGTTTTCCTCATTGTTATCGTTCACCACAACAACAAAAATATTATTTGGCCCAATGTATTGTATTCAAATTCAGCTGAATATAAATTTGAGGCCTAGTATTTAGGCGCTGGGTGACCGGTATAGATTTACTGACAGAATTAGACTTGGAAATGCACAGTAGCGTGTGTGTGAAGTTATTCTGAATGACCCTATGTGCACCTTGAATATTATATACCCTTTTAGGGATAGATTTCAAATAGCTCTGATACAGCAGAAACCACTAAATTATGAAATTGCTAAATTGGGAATTGTATTTCAACCCAGAACAAAAAATGTGCTTTGACGGACACTAAATAACTTGCCCAGCCACAACAGTACAGCGGTAACGACAGATTTAGCGGGATATAAATTTGAGGCCTAGTATTTAGGCGCTGGGTGACCGGTATGGATTTACTGACAGAATTAGACTTGGAAATGCACAGTAGCGTGTGTGTGAAGTTATTCTGAATGACCCTATGTGCACCTTGAATATTATATACCCTTTTAGGGATAGATTTCAAATAGCTCTGATATAGCAGAAACCACTAAATTATGAAATTGCTAAATTGGGAATTGTATTTCAACCCAGAACAAAAAATGTGCTTTGACGGACACTAAATAACTTGCCCAGCCACAACAGTACAGCGGTAACGACAGATTTAGTGGGATATAAATTTGAGGCCTAGTATTTAGGCGCTGGGTGACCGGTATGGATTTACTGACAGAATTAGACTTGGAAATGCACAGTAGCGTGTGTGTGAAGTTATTCTGAATGACCCTATGTGCACCTTGAATATTATATACCCTTTTAGGGATAGATTTCAAATAGCTCTGATATAGCAGAAACCACTAAATTATGAAATTGCTAAATTGGGAATTGTATTTCAACCCAGAACAAAAAATGTGCTTTGACGGACGCTAAATAACTTGCCCAGCCAGAACAGTACAGCGGTAACGACAGATTTAGCGGGATATAAATTTGAGGCCTAGAATTTAGGCGCTGGGTGACCGGTATGGATTTACTGACAGAATTAGACTTGGAAATGCACAGTAGCGTGTGTGTGAAGTTATTCTGAATGACCCTATGTGCACCTTGAATATTATATACCCTTTTAGGGATAGATTTCAAATAGCTCTGATACAGCAGAAACCACTAAATTATGAAATTGCTAAATTGGGAATTGTATTTCAACTCAGAACAAAAAATGTGCTTTGACGGACACTAAATAACTTGCCCAGCCAGAACAGTACAGCGGTAACAACAGATTTAGCGGGATATAAATTTGAGGCCTAGTATTTAGGCGCTGGGTGACCGGTATGGATTTAGTGACAGAATTAGACTGGGATATGGCCAAAAAATAACCACACTATTGCTGGTTAAATGCACTTGGTGTGACAGCTTGACCAACCACACTACTGAGGGTTAAATGCACTTGGTGACGGGCGCAGCTTGCCCCTGATGTAGTATATGGCCAAAAAATGAACAGACTATTGCTGGTTAAATGCACTTGGTGTGACAGCTTGACCAACCACACTACTGAGGGTTAAATGCACTTGGTGACGAGTGCAGCTTGCCCCTGATGTAGTATATGGCCACAAAATGAACAGACTATTGCTGGTTAAATGCACTTGGTGTGACAGCTTGACCAACCACACTACTGAGGGTTAAATGCACTTGGTGACGGGCGCAGCTTGCCCCTGATGTAGTATATGGCCAAAAAATGAACAGACTATTGCTGGTTAAATGCACTTGGTGTGACAGCTTGACCAACCACACTACTGAGGGTTAAATGCACTTGGTGACGGGCGCAGCTTGCCCCTGATGTAGTATATGGCCAAAAAATAAACAGACTATTGCTGGTTAAATGCACTTGGTGTGACAGCTTGACCAACCACACTACTGAGGGTTAAATGCACTTGGTGACAGGCGCAGCTTGCCCCTGATGTAGTATATGGCCAAAGAATAAACAGACTATTGCTGGTTAAATGCACTTGGTGTGACAGCTTGACCAACCACACTACTGAGGGTTAAATGCACTTGGTGACGGGCGCAGCTTGCCCCTGATGTAGTATATGGCCAAAAAATAAACAGAATATAGCTGGTTTAATGCACTTGGTGTGACAGCTTGACCAACCACACTACTGAGGGTTAAATGCACTTGGTGACAGGCGCAGCTTGCCCCTGATGTAGTATATGGCCAAAAAATAAACAGACTATTGCTGGTTAAATGCACTTGGTGTGACAGCTTCACCCTGATGTAGGCTTTAGCCAAAAAAACAACCACACCATTGAGGGTTAAATGCACTTGGTGACAGGCGCAGCTTGCCCCTGATGTAGTATATGGCCAAAAAATAAACAGACTATTGCTGGTTAAATGCACTTGGTGTGACAGCTTCACCCTGATGTAGGCTTTAGCCAAAAAACACCCACACCATTGAGGGTTAAATGCACTTGGTGACAGGCGCAGCTTGCCCCTGATGTAGTATATGGCCAAAAAATAAACAGACTATTGCTGGTTAAATGCACTTGGTGTGACAGCTTCACCCTGATGTAGGCTTTAGCCAAAAAACAACCACACCATTGAGGGTTAAATGCACTTGGTCGCAGCTTGTGCTGGCGCACCACAAGACACAAAATGGCCGCCGATCACCCCAGAAAAAAAGTGACTGACAAACGGTCTGGGCAGCCTAAAAACAGTGAGCAATTGAGTATCAGCAGCTCAATGACCCACAGCTGCAGATCGATTAATAATCAAGTCCTTTGGAGGAGTTAATCTGCCTAATCTCGCCCTACTGTCGCAGCCGCAACCTCTCCCTACGCTAATCAGAGCAGAGTGACGGGCGGCGCTATATATAGAGGCTGGGTCGCTTAAATAGAGGCTGGGTCACATGGTGCTCTGGCCAATCACAGCCATGCCAATAGTAGGCATGGCTGTGATGGCCTCTTGGGGCAAGTAGTATGACGCTTGCTGATTGGCTGCTTTGCAGCCTTTCAAATAGCGCCGAGAAAGCGTCACAAAAGCGCCAAGAAAGCGACGAACACCGAACCCAAACCCGGACTTTTACGAAAATGTCCGGGTTCGGGTCCGTGTCACGGACACCCCAAAATTCGGTACGAACCCGAACTATACAGTTCGAGTTCGCTCATCCCTACATAGCAGCAATGGTTATCGTATACTTGCCAACAATGATGCGGTTTGAAATTAGATACCGCAACCCTTGTTCCAGGCTGGAAGAAATCGCAATTCCATATATCTTAACAAGTCTTATGAACATGCGCCGGTCTTAAATCGGTAGTCACAAAGTGCAACAAGGTGGCGTCCCACCTGTTTGAGCAACTGTGTTGCTTTGTTTTACCTGGCCAGTATGTCCTTATCCTACGTCCGGACCTAAGGTGATGTACTGTGGGAACGATGTCACCTGGATATCCACTCACAGAACTTCGTTTGTGGCTTTTTATGCAGGGATTCCTCCGGTAGCTCACAGCTATTCGGTTTTGAAGTCCAGGGGAGCTACTGTCCCAGCATGCCGGTACAAGGTATTAACCATACGCGTTTCGGGGTTGTCTGGATGACCCCTTCCTCAGTGGAGTGTACAGGCATGTAACCTCCACAGTATTCTTTCCCAGATAGTAAGTGATATGTGTACCAAGTTTAGTAGAAATTGATAGATGAGTTTTTGAGTTACAGAGTAATATGTGTTTAACAAAAACATTTGGAGAGTACAAACTCCATGCATCTGCTGTGTGGGGATGTATGACCCCCACAAGATTTCTTTCCAGGTAGCAAGGGATGTGTATACCAAGTTTTGTTGAAATCGATGGTTGCATTTTTGAGTGATCACAGAACATACATACATACTTACATACTGTATATGCACACACATACATGTATATATGTCCTTTATTTTTATAGAAGATATATATAGCTTTTACATATTCTACAACACTGTAGAGATTATAATCACTCACATCAGTCTCTGTTTTAGAGATATGTATAAAGATAGATATAAAGAACTCTGAAGTCTCCTAGAACTTATATTTTTAGCATTAAAACCAGAAACAAATACTGTATGTGAGAGAGTTAGTGAAGAGAAAGTCATTTCGAATTTCAAAAACACAAGAGTACTTAGTGTTTCAAGTAAAAATTGCTCTGGTTAGCTGAATGGCCTTTGAGGATTTCTCATTAGGAGGACCACCTAGTATTCATTAGGAGCCTTGTAGCCCAGCCAATGCTGCTCTGCATTTCTGGGAAGCCTATATGCAAATTAGCATATCGTACATCACCTGGCATCAGATAGGCTTAGTGTTCTTTTCTTTTTGGAAGGAAAGATAATTTGCATACCTTTTGGGTTTCTGGGAAAGATATTCAAATTAGCTTTCCTTCCAAAATGAAAATAACAGTAAGCCTGTCTGATGCCACTACTTGTGGGTCTCTGTGATTTACCCAAAATGAATCACAACAAATTTGGAAAGAATTCTCAAATGGTGGAATTGATTCAATCATCTCTGTTTCCATCCTAAATTAACATTTATGTAAATTTTGGGAATGTGGGAGGAAACTAAAGCATCAGAATTCTTACCTCAGCTCAGAGATTAGTCTATATTAAATGGCACTGGCTGGAGGCTGAGACTGGTGGCTGTGGCTGACACTGATGGCACTGTGACTTGTGGCTGTGACTGCTGACACTGACTGGTGGCCTGGGTGAGACTGGTGGCTGACACTTTTGGCACTGACTGGTGCTACTGCGACTGGTGGATGAGACTGCTGGCACTGACTGGTGTCTGAGACTGTTGGCTGTGGCTGACACTGATGGCACTGTGACTGGTGGCTGTGACTGGTGCCTGAATCGGTTGGCACTGACTGGTGCTACTGCAACTGGTAGCTGAGAATGCTGACACTGACTGGTGGCTAACACAGCTGGCACTGTAACTGGTGGTTGTGGCTGGACGACTGGCACTGAATGCTGGTGCTGAGACTGCTGGTAGCCACTGGTAGGTCAGACTGCTGACAGGGGCTCCTCTCTATATGGGTTATAGTGTTGTGACTGATGACTGACAAACAGAAATGGCACTGCGACTGACTAACTAAAATGGCGGCAGTCCGACCTGCTTGCTAGCGCGCAGGTGTGGGCGGTGCAGTCGCCGTCTGAGGACACTGCTGACAATCTAAATGGTGTGTGGACGGTACAGGCTGCTTCTTCAGCACTGTATCCTACTTGCCGGCGCGCTTGTGTGGGCGGTGTGTAGAGCGCAGTTTCCACTTATGCCCAGTGTAAAACTGTGTACGCACGAACGCAGTGTACTAAATGGCATGAAGGCAGTAAGGCACGCTTTATTTCTGCGCATTCGCGCATCTCCTTCATGGCCGCTCATCAGGTGTGTACGGCGAAGGCGGTGCATGCACACTGGCTGTTTGTGCACTACGCTGCTGGTGAGCTAAGAGAGTAGCAGATGGCCGTGGGGTAGCTGTGGCAGGAGCGAACGGCGGTGGGGGAGCTGTGGCAGGAGCTGCGAGGGAGCTATGGCCTGCCTATAGGGTCTCGGAGGTATATATGGGCAGTCAGGCTGCTGACACACTGCAGGGAAACTTGTGTGTAGCGCTGTGTCCTTGTGTAGCGCTGTGTCCTGATTAGATGCCCTACCATGCATGCCCACTGCCCAGTGCAAAACTGGCTACACACACACGGACACAGCGCACTCACACAGGGATTTTATTTAGGAATATATAGGATTCTCTCTGCCTCTCCTGTCTCTGGTCCTTAGCTATGATCATCATTGTATCATCTGCACCTCTGCCTCTATCTCTAACCTCTTCACTTCTGTTTCTCCTGTCTCTGCTTACTGTCTACCTACTGTATCTATGCTTTTTAGCTAGTTAATTCAATGTCTGTGTCCTTTCTGCCTCTCTTGTCTCTACTCCTTAGCTATAAATGTCTTTGTGTTCTCTGCCTCTATTATCTCTGTCCTTTTCACACCTGCCTCTACTATCTCTGTCCTTTTCACCTCTGCTATCTCTGTCATCTTCACCTCTGCTATCTCTGTCCTCTTCAACTCTGCTGTCTCTGTCTTCTTCACCTCTATCTCTGCTATCGCTGTCCTCTTCACCTCTGCTATCTCTGTCCTTTTCACCTCTGCTATCTCTGTCCTTTTCACCTCTGCTATCTCTGTCTTCTTCACCTCCGCTATCTCTGTCTTCCATCCGCTATCGCTGTCTTCTTCACATCTGCTATCTCTGTCCTCTTCACCTCTGCCTCTGCTATCTCTGTCTTCATCACCTCTGCCTCTGTTATGTCTGTCTTCTTCACCACTGCTATCTCTGTCCTCTTCACCTCTGTTATCTCTGTCTTCTTCACCTCTGCTATCTCTGTCTTCTTCACCTCTGCCTCCGCTGTCTTTGTCTTCTTCACCTTTGCTGTCTCTGTCCTCTTCACTTCTGTCTCTGTTCTCTCCTCATCTGTGTACATCTATTCTCTCTGTTTCTCCCCCTCTCCTCTTTGCCCTGTGTCTCCATCTTCTCCTCCATTTACACCGTTGCTCTGTCCTCTCACCCCCTCCGTATATGGGCCCATATCTTTCTGTCTCTGCACTGTGCCCTCATCTGTCCTCTGTCTGTCCTTCACTCGTCCCATGTCTGCCTCTGTCCCTGGGGACAGAGGGCACAGCTGTTGTGTGCAGGAGGTGCCCATCTCCTCCTTCCAGGAAGCATCTTGATGTGTGTGATCAGGCCCCAGATCTTCATGGACCTACAGAACACACTGAAGCCAGTAAGCGCCCCTCCTTGGCTCCTCCCACCGCACCGTGTGCTGTTGTGTTTCCTCTTCATTTCAAACTTCTGTGTAGCGCTGTGTCCGCGTGGAGTGCTGTGTCCTGATTGGACCACGCGCATGTGCATTTAACATCGGCACACACGCACGGACACAGCACAGGCACAGACGGCTTTTATTAGTATATGTGGCGAAACTAACCTCGCCACTGGGTTTTGGAGAGGCCTGTTTGCCAGCCCCTTGCCTCAGGACTATGGCCCATATACTAACTTTGAAGGAGAAGACAGACCGGCCGCACAGCCTAAATCTGTGGAACTGTTTTGGGCAGGAAATCAATGCTTGCGGTCGGCCAAATGTGACTTCCATGGAATTCGGGAACCCCTGCTCGGAACTGGGTGATTTTTGGGTATGTTGTTCACCCAGATCAGAGCTATCTATGGCTGTATAAATTATGGGGATATGTGGGGTTTTGAGGTGGTTTCTGTGTTTTGGGGAAAATGTGTGTTTTCTGCCTGTGAGTGATTACGTTAGCCCATTATGTTTAGTAATTGTATCACAGGCAGAGCCCATTGTGTTTTGGCAATTGTATTTTGTTGATTGCGTCAAAGACAATGCCTATTCTGTTATTGAGTGCATCACAGGCAATGCCAATGTGTTTGTTGAATGTATAGTTTTTGTGTTTAAACTGTAAAACTGTAAAGTATTGGCTGCTATGTTATGTCCTCAGTTCCCAACCAGGTCCATGGGGGTGGTACCCTTGTTGGAAAATGTGTATATAAGTCAATGCTTGTGTGTTCAATAAAGAGTTCCTGTTTTACCCTTCATCATGTTGAGGCTGGTGTTTGGGGACCTGATCGACATTGGGGATTGCTATACGCTGAAGATTTGCTATACTCCCCTGGTTATAACTACTAGCTCTTGTAAAAGCTGTTCCTGGTTCCTGTGGCGGTTACGGTGTTGAGTGGAGTGCTTGGAGTCCTCGGGAAGCACTAGGAGCATCCATCAACAGAGGTACAGATCCGTTACAGTATAGATCAGACGATTCAGGCATAATTAAGTTAATTTCAATAAGACAGCACTTTGAAGAACTGAACCTCAGTTTATGTTTTGCAGAGTTAGTGTAGATGCACGTGTGCCTATTGTGTTGTAGTGTTGATCACGAATATTTGAATTGGGAATTTTTATCGCGAATATCAGCATTTCGAGAATTTGTGAATATTTAGAATATAGTGATATATATTTGCAAATTCGAATATTCGAGATTGTTTTTTTAATCAGTACACATGATCCCTCCCTGCTTCTAGCTTGTGGGCCAATGAGAAGGCTGCAATATCTTTGACTTTAGGAGTAGTGTTGATTGCGAATTTTCGTAATGCTAATTTTTCAATTGCCGATTTCCGCAATCAAGAAAATAATGACTGGAGATAACGAATTGGAATATTGCCCCTTCAGCTCATCACTATTGTGTTGCTCATTAAAAATGCATTAAAAACACATTAATAAATGAAAGAAATGTTTTTGCATTTTTTACAAATGCAACATGTTAAATCTGTGGGGCACATAGACTAATCCTATAGATGGCGTAAACTTAAACAGGCAGTTTAGACCTGCACAAGATTTATCAGCATGGCTCAGACTAGATGATAAATGTGTTGCAGGGAATTTGTTTAACTCTATACCAACTGTTGATTGGCTTACTTTAAGACAGAATTTTACTCCATAATTATGGTGCAATGTTGCATCTTATACCATCCCCCTTTCCCATGAAACAACATTGTCCTAGGCGCAGGAAATTTCTCTCAACCTATATGTGCCAAATTGCGCCAGTGTTTAGCACAATTTAAGCCACATTCTAGGTGCTCCCTCTCTCTCGCTATCTCCATCTGTCTCTCTCTCTCTCTCTCTCTCTCCCTTTGTCTCCCTCTCCCCCTTTCCTTAGAACTAAAATTCACCAAAATGTTCATTGAATTTTGATTCTAAAGAATCGACTCGCTCATCTCTATTACTTATACTACAGATAATGGCCTACATGTAATATTTATATTAACTGTATTCCTGCACTATCACTTGCCAAGATAAGTCAGTAGAAACTGTAAAGTTTTTTCAAATAATTTTTAAGACAATGTAAAGCACCCACTATAGAGTGAGGATCTGGAATTACTTACAAGCTTTGCAAAAATCATTTACAGATTAAATAACAATAAAGACAATATGTTAAATGAGTCGATGTTAGATGGCAGGATGCAATTGCAATTCTTAATCATACAGTTGATATTAAAATGGTGCAATAAAAGGAATTCATCAGTATACACAGAGGGAAATTGGTCATTAGGAGATCCATCTGTTTTTAATGCTGAACTTAACATGTGTGTGTCCATTTCATGTCATTTGACAAAGAAAATGAAGTGTTCAACGTTATTAGAGGATGATTAAATTAGGACAATACTCGTCCAGCACTCTTAGAATCTATTAACTATAATGAGAGAGCAGAAATCTTCTTCCCTGAAAGATTGCATGCACTGCTTCTCCAATTACAGTGATCACCTGGAATGATTTGTCACTATCACCCAGTTTTTTGGCCTCAGCCATTTTGAAATCATTAATGTGGAACGCTGTCTCCACAAGCAACATCTAACCCATTGTTTGTAGTAGTGAGGGTCAAGGGAAGGGCACAACATTTAGATTGAACTCATTTGTCAAAAAGCATGTGAATAAAATAGATTTTTACCAAGGGAAAGGTTTAGTTTTAAAGAAGTGGGTCCAAATCTTTCAAAACGACTTCTCATCCTCTTGCTAATGGTACCTTTACTCATCCGGGAATCAAGGAGCTGAGCCTGCGCACATGAATAAAGATACTAAAGCCAAAATATGCTGCATTTTGAGTTTAAAAATGATGTGTGGGGTTATTTTCGTCTTGACAGTTTAAAATTGCATGTTGAGCACTTGTGATAATCGCTGTGCTTTTTAGGCTATGAAAGAAGAAAACAATTCAGTTGGGGACTCATTGTTTAACTGGTGTAACAGCCTAAAGTGTAGCAATTTAATATGGGATACTGGTTTTCCATGGTCAGCAGGAGCGTGCATGAACAATGGGTCATGCTGAGGTAGCATGTGGAAAATGACTTTAATACACTATATAGAACGGCTTATTGCTTTGGTCAATAGGCTGCATTGAAGATGGTGTGCTTAACCACTTGGGAAGGTTAAAACTGTCAAGGTACACGGTGACTGATCTGCAGGAGCTGCTTATGAGGTCTCTAATGGAAAAATTAGTGACAAGCAAAGTTACAAAGGTTACACCTGACACATACTTCAGCATTCTATGTTTTATTAACCCAGTTTTACAGACTTCTAGTTGTTTGGCTTTCCAAACTTTTCTTATCAACACATTTTTATACTATAATATCTAGTAATGTGTAATATTTTAGAAGGAAAATTACAGAATTCAAATCCTCTCGCAGGCCAACATAAAAGAACTATGTAAACACAGAGTGTAACAATGCCAGTATGTTGCAGGACTGACTTCATATACTGTACTCATAAGTAAAAATAGTTCCAGCTCACCATACATATTCGGTGCACGGAGTGGACCGGACTCATCCTTTGGATAGTTGAACAAAAAAGTGCAATTAAAAACAAACAAGTGAAATTAAAAACACAATATAAAAATACAAAGGTGTATCTTGAATACAATAAAAAAAAGAGCACCTCCAGCCGCAATGTATTTACCTAAACTAAATATCCAGAAAGTCTCACGTAATAATATTTTTTTCTTTAGATTACCACCCCTAAAAGGAAGTGACACTTTCTCAATCGCATATACCTGAAAGCTATCCACATTTCTGTTGTGTGATAATACAATTATAACACAATAAATACAATGATAATACAATTATTTGCTGCACTAGATATTCCTGTAGCTAGGCGATTGGCTATATAGTTTAGGTGTTCGCATATCCTGGTTTTAAGCTGCCTAAGGGTTAGGGCAATAATTTGGCATGGGGGGCCAAGGGCTACGTGCCCCTTGCCACAAAGCACTGAGGGAAGAGGGGTCCAAGCTGAACTCTAGCACCAAGGCCCATGAGCCCTGTTTGGACCACTTGTTCAAAACAAGCCATTTTTTATTTCAATACCACTGTATGTGTATAAATACCGGCGGACATCTTCCCCCTAAAGACAATTGCATATGCATAACAAATCAGTGTAATATTTTTTTTAAACAGGCTTTCTGTTACCACTGGCAAGTATCCATTTACACATTGCCATATATGTCGCTGTTAATTTGACATTACTAATGTTGTCTTGGTCTTAAAGAGCTTGAAAAGGGTTGGATATAGTCCTAAGTTACATATTTGGATTCACTTGAAGTCATTTATTAGACTGGTGTAAAGTAAAACTGGCTTAGTTGCCCATAGCAACCAATCAGAGTCCACTTTCATTTTCCAAAGGAGCTGTAAAAAAATGAAAGGTCAAATCCAATTGGTTGCTATGGGCAACTAAGCCAGTTCTACCTTACACCAGTTTGCTACGTGACCCCAACTGTCTTTTCACCTACTTATTGTAACATTATAGCACTATTGGGGGAAGGGGGGTCATTTGCTGTGAGATTTCCTTTAAAGCAAATCTATAAAGCAGCAGCAAGCAGTACTGTTGGGCGAGCATGCTCGGCCGAACACTATTTTGACTCAAGCATCGCAATGCTCGGCATATTGCGGAGTTCGGCCGAACACCGTGTGTGCTCGAGCGCGATGCTTGAGTCTCCTCCCCGCACGTTTGTTGGCTGCTACACAGCCAATAAACATACGGGGCAGTACTGGCACTCACTGTAATGCCGAAGTAATGTTGGTTACTGGCATTACAGTGATTGGCTGGCCGAAACACTATATAGCACCCGATGACACGTGGTTTGGCTGATTCTTAGTCAGGGAGAGCTGCAACAGAAGGGACAGATAGTGTAGCGACATAAATTGTTCTTTTTTTTCAGGCAGGTGTGAGACAGTGACCGTTCTCACACAGGTTAGAGGCAAGGAAGGGGTGGATAGTGCGACCCACACCCCTATTCCACCATAGGTGAGACCAGCTGGAGGTACTCAGGCTGGCTTAAAGCACCTCCCAGAGTGTCAGTAAGGGGGAAGTGTGTAACCCGTGGACAGAGGCCTGGAGGCTCTGTGAATGTGGTGTCAGTCGGGCAAGGCTGAGGGACCTTGAGGCTGGGAAATAGCCTCGACTGACTTTGTTACAGCCTGGAAGTGAGCTGGACTACTGGCTAAGAAAGCCACATGTGATGATCGTGTGTGAATGGTGCTTTATGTGAGTCAGGGATATGACTGTGTTTAGGTAGAGCCCAGACAGGAAAGGTGTTTATTTATTATTGTTTTGTTCTACTTTCGCTGGGGTGCCACAATAAATGCATTGTTTGGACCTTGAACCTGGTGTCCTGAAGCCGTATCTGTGAGGATGATTCCCTGAAAGAAAGCTGCCCCTCACACAGGGTTCACTGTTGAAAGGTGTTAGAGACCCAAAAGTCCATTTAAGGACAATTGTTTTATCTGGCTGCAATATATATTATTAGTGAAACCTGCGCTAAATTGCATGCAATTGTTTGGCCGCTACTGACAGTGACACAACCTCTGCTACATCTGTTGTGTTATATTAGCGCATCCTATATATCTTTGACATTCAGCGCAATTGTTTGGCCGTTGCTGACAGCGACATTTGCTGCGCTACATCTCCTGTATAATGTTTGCGCATCCTAAATATCTAAGACATTTAGTGCAATTTTTTCGCCGCTAGTGACAGCGACATTATCTGCGCTACATCTCCTGTATAACGTTTGCTCATCCTAAATATCTGTCACATTCAGTGTCATTTTTTCTTAGCCACTGATAACAACGACAGTACCTGCACTACATCTCCTGTATAACGTTTGCTCATCCTTAATATCTGTAACATTCAGTGCAATTTTTTCTTAGCCGCTGGTAATAGCGACAGTACCTGCGCTACATCTCCTATATAACGTTTGCGCATCCTAAATATCTGTGACATTCAGTGTAATTTTTTCTTAGCTGCTGGTGAAAGCGACATTACCTACGCTACATCTCCTGCATAATGTGTGCGCATCCTAAATATCTGTCACATTCAGTGTCATTTTTTCTTAGCCACTGATAACGACAGTACCTGCGCTACATCTCCTGTATAACGTTTGCTCATCCTTAATATCTGTAACATTCAGTGCAATTTTTTCTTAGCCGCTGGTAATAGCGACAGTACCTGCGCTACATCTCCTATATAACGTTTGCGCATCCTAAATATCTGTGACATTCAGTGTAATTTTTTCTTAGCCGCTGGTGACAGCGACATTACCTGCGCTACATCTCCTGTATAATGTTTGCGCAGAAATTCAGTGTAATTTATTTGTGCATACACTTACAAAACCTGCCCTACTGTACGTGTGACATACTTGCAAGCATATATACCATTTAATATGCTCAAGGCGGGCAGTAAGGGACGGGGAAGTGGCCATGCTGCTGATGGTGCACGCAGAGGCCGTGGTGAAACTGTGCCTGCTGCCAGAGCACAAGAAACACACTCATCCACTATACCTAGCTTTATGTCCCAGTTTGCAGGATGCCGCAGGTCACCACTCTCGAAGTCACACCAGTGCGACCAGGTGGTCGGTGGATTACAGCAGACAATGCTTCCAGTCAGTTAAGCACCACCCTGTCTTCCACAAAGTCCAGTCTCAGTAGCCAAGGGACTGGTCAACAGAACCCTCACCCTGATCCTCCTTCCTCCTACCATGGAGAGTCTTGGCAAACAAGTGATCCCACACTCGGATATTCCAAGGAGCTCTTTTCAGCATCATTACTTGATTTGGGCAGCTTGCCAAGCCGCTTGAAGAGGGACATGAGTAGATCTTGTGCACTTATTCCCAAACTCTTGAGCATCCACAGTTAGAAGAAGATGACGGTGGGGAACGACAATTAGTGTTTCACAAGGTGGATGATGATGATGAGACACAGTTGCCAATAAGTCAACGGCAATTAGTGTCTCAAGAGGTTGATGATGTGGATGAGACACAGTTGTCAATAAGTGAGGTTCTTGCTAGGTCAACAAGTCAGGAGTAGAGATGTCGCGAACATAAAATTTTCTGTTGGCGGACGGCGAACGCGAATTTCTGCTAATGTTCGCGAATGGGCGAACCGCTATAGACTTCAATAGGCAGGAGAATTTTAAAACCAACAGGGACTCTTTCTAGCCACAGTAGTGATGGAAAAGTTGTTTCAAGGAGACTAACACCTGGACTGTGGCATGCCGGAGGGGGATCCATGGCAAAACTGCCATGGAAAATTACATAGTTGACGCAGAGTTGGATTTTAATCCATAAAGGGCATAAATCACCAAACAATCCAAATTTCTTTTTAACAACGTGGTTTAAAACATCCAGTGTGTGTATACGATCAGGTATGATTTTGTATCGATCAGGTAGTGTAAGGGTTACGCCCGCTTTACAGACATTGACAGACCAAACTCCCCTTTTAATGCACTGCAAACAACCGCAAACAGTCTATTTGCCCATCCGCAAACTTCCCATTTGCACAAGGTTGGATACCAAGCTAGCCATGTCCCGTTGATGTCATTAAAGATTTCTTCCTCCACCCAGCCACGTACAACACCAAGGGTCCCCGAAAGGTGAATTGAATTGAATTTTCGAACGGGGAGATGGTTAAAAAAAACGCTTGCTCCCTCCCCTTTGTTAGAATCCACGCCATGGTCACTGCGTCTGCGCCTTGCAATTTACTGTCACACCCGATAGGTGTGGTATTTTCTGTAGTACTATTCTCATCAGTTTAATCCCTGTTGCGTCCCATATCAGGGATTGCCTTTTGTGAAAAAAAATTTAGGCCGGGTACCTTTGACTGCCTTCACAGTGACAGACCAAACTCTGATACACCAAACTGAATTGATTTTAGGAACCGGGAGATGGAAAAAGCAGCTTGGTCGGTCCTCTTACTCCCAAGTTGGGGCACTGCGCGTGCACGGAGCAATGTGCTGTGACATCCTATATGAGTTGTGTCTTAACTAGTACTATTCCTATCAGTTTAATCCCTGTTATGTCCCCTATCCGAGGAAGTGTGTCGAATTGATTAATCATTGTCGAATTAACGACATCCTGAAATAATTTTGTTCTGAGCTCTGTACTTGCTTTGCATTGGAATTGATGGGGATTTTTTTTTATTGTCTGCATTATTTCTAATGAACTATTAAGAGACTTTATTATGATTTTTTTATTATATGTATTAAAAACCCATACAACTTAAAAAAATAAAGAAAAATAATGTTTTTTCTATGAAAAATTATCCAGCCGATCGCTTTTAGTCTGATCATAATGAAGCAACGGCCTTATCTGGGGTGTGGCAACATTGCCAACACACTCATAGAGGGGATGATCGCTTAATTGTGATACGCAAGCCCTTTCACCACAACAAGGTACCGATCACGAAGGGGAATCGACACATGTATGTGCCTTTTTTTTTTTTTTTTGCAGTCACAGTGCAGCACTAGAGGCCAGAAAAATTAGGCATGTACACATGCCTGAAAAATTAGGTATTGTTGCAGCCGCTGCTGTAGCAGCGGCTGGAAAAATTTATGTTTTCCAGGCAGAACGGTGACTAAAACATTGCGGCTTGAACCCTAGTTGGTGGCGAATTCACGAAAGTCATCCGGTATGCAGACATTAAATACAGCAGCGTGGGGACCATTTTGAGGCCAAGGCATGTCATCAGGCCTTTTGTTAGTCAAATGTATCCCCCACTGTCAGTCCCTTCGGGATCCATGCCTCATTCATCTTAATGAAGGTGAGGTAATCAACACTTTTTTGACCAAGACGACTTCTCTTGTCTGTGACAATGCCTCCTGCTGCACTGAAGGTCCTTTCTGACAGGACCCTGAAAGCGGGGCAGGCCAGAAGTTCTATCGCAAACTGGGATAGCTCAGGCCACAGGTCAAGCCTGCACACACAGTAGTCAAGGGGTTCATCGCTCCTCAGAGTGTCGATATCTGCAGTTAAGGAGAGGTAGTTTGCTACCTGTCGGTCGAGTCGTTCTCTGAGGGTGGACCCCGAAGGGCTGTGGTGATGCGTAGGACTGAAAAAGCTCCACATGTCCTCCATCAACAACACATCTGTAAAGCGTCCTGTCCTTGCCGCCATGGTCGTGGTAGGAGGAGGATTACTTTCACCTCTTCCCCAGTTAGATTCCCGTTGTGCTGTGACATCCCCCTTATAAGCTGTGTAAAGCATATTTTTTAGTTTGGTTTTGAACTGCTGCATCCTTTCTGACTGTCGGTAATTTGGTAACATTTCCACGACTTTCTGCTTATACCGGGGGTCTAGTAGCGTGGCCACCCAGTACAGGTCGTTCTCCTTCATCCTTTTTATACGAGGGTCCCTCAACAGACATGACAGCATGAAAGACCCCATTTGCACATGGTTGAATGCCGAGCTTCTCATTTCCCGTTCCTCCTCCTCACTGATGTCATTGATGGTCTGTTCTTCCCCCCAGCCACGTACAACACCACGGGTCCCAGATAGGTGACAACAACGAGCACCCTGGTGGGATGCCTGCTTTGGTTAGTCTTCATCCTCTTCAAAGCCACATTCCTCCTCTGACTCCTCTTCCTCATACTCCTCTTGCAGCGTTGCTGCAGGTCTGGCAAGCGAGGATGACAAGGCTGTTTCCGGTGATGATGGTGACCACAACTTTTCCTCTTCATGCTCATCTACAGCCTGATCCAGCACTCTTCACAGGACACGCTCCAGGAAGAAAACATGAGGTCGCTGATCGTGCCTTCGGTGCGACTGACTAGGTTTGTCACCTCCCCAAAAGGACGCATGAGCCTACAGGCATTGCGCATGAGCGTCCAGTAACGTGGCAAAAAAATTCCCAGCTCCGCAGAGGCTGTCCTAACACCCCAGTCATACAAATACTCGTTGACGGCTTTTTCTTGTTGGAGCAGGCGGTCGAACATTAGGAGTGTTGAATTCCAACGTGTCGGGCTGTCGCAAATCAAGCGCCTCACTGGCATGTTGTTTCGGCGCTGAATGTCTGAAAAGTGCGCCATGGCCATGTAGGAACGCCTGAAATGTTCACACACCTTCCTGGCCTGCTTGAGGACGTCAAGTAAGCCTGGGTACATAGACACAAAGCGTTGCATGATGAGATTACACACATGTGCCATGAACGGCAGATGTGACAACTTGCCCAAATTCAATGCCGCCAACAAATTGCTTCTATTCTCACACACCACTTTGCCGATCTCCAGTTGGTGTGGGGTCAGCCATTGATCCACCTGTGCGTTCAGGGCGGACAGGAGTGCTGGTCCGGTGTGGCTCTCTGCTTTCAAGCAAGTCAACCCCAAGACAGCGTGACACTGTCGTATCCGGGATGTGGAATAGCCCCTGGGGAGCTGGGGGGATTCAGTTGATGTGCAGCCAGATGCCGCAGCAGAAGAGGACTCAGCCAAGGAGGTTATGGAAGAGGATGGAGTAGGAGGAGTAGAGGAGGTGGCAGTAGACCTGCCTGCAAGTCGTGGCGGTGTCACCAACTCCGCTGCAGAGCCATGCATTCCATGCTTGGCAGCCGTCAGCAGGTTGACCCAATGCGCAGTGTAGTTGATATACCTGCCCTGACTGTGCTTTGCAGACCAGGTATCAGTAGTCAGATGGACCCTTGCCCCAACACTGTATGACAGAGATGATATGACTTCCTTTTCAATCACTGAGTAGAGGTTTGGGATTGCCTTTTTTGAAAAAAAAATTTGTCCGGGTACCTTCCACTGTGGTGTCCCAATAGAGACACATTTTTGAAGGCCTCAGACTCCACCAGCTAGTATGGTAAAAGCTGGTGGGCTAAGAGTTCCGTCAAGCCAGCTGTCAGACGCCGGGCAATGGGGCGACTCTGTGACATTGGCTTCTTACGCTCAAACATTTCCTTTACAGACACCTGACTGTGGGCAGATGAGATGGAACTGCTGAAGGTGAGAGGCAGAGTGGCGGGTGGTTGAGAGGGGGCAAGGAGGACAGCAGTGGTTGACGTGGCTGAAGATGCTGGACCAGGAGGAGGATGGTGGCTTTGAGCTTGTGTGCTGCTTCTACTCGTCATCATGTGTTTATCCCATAGGCATTTGTGATGTGCAATCATGTGCCTTCACAAAGCAGTTGTACCTAGGTGGGTGTTGGATTTCCCACGACTCAGTTTCTTTTGGCACAGGTTGGAAATGGCATCACTGTTGTCAGAGGCAGACACACAAAAAAAATGCCACACTGCTGAGCTTTGCAATAACGCCATTCTGGTGGTGGCAACAGCATGCGTTGATTGGCATGCTGCCTGACTGACCCCGGGTGCCGATACATGCTGTCTGACTGTGCCACTAGCTCCTTGCGATAACCTCCCCCTGCTTCCAACTATTCTCCTCCTTCTCTCTGTCTCCCCTTCTGAACTTTCCCCCTCTTCTTCTTCTCTTCGAGCAGGCACCCACGTGGCATCCACGGACACATCGTCATCATCAACCACTTCACTTGTATCTGACACCTCAGCAAATGAAGCAGCAGCAGGTACAACATCATCATCACACTGTACGTCCGTGTGTGTAATGCTGCCTGACTGAGACATATCCCTGTTATCTACATCCTCTGGCAATAATGGTTGTGCATCACTAATTTCATCCAACTGATGTGTAAATAACTCCTCTGAGGGATCAAGTGAAGCGGCTGTGGTGGCTTTGGTGGTAGTGGTGGTGGTGGCGGCGGGCGGGAGAGTGGTAACTTGAGAGCAGGTGACTAAAGCTGAGGAGGAGGAGGATGGTGCGTCAAGGTTCTTAGTGGAAGCTGTTGAAGATGAAGATTGGGTGTCCTGTGTAAGCCAGTCAACTATTTTCTCTGAATGTTTTGGGTTCAGGGTACGTGGCCTCTGAACACTGGGCATTATTCCAGGGCCAGTGGAAATCACAGCACCACGACCATGACGGCCCCTGCGGGGTGGCCTGCCTCTGCCTGTCATTTTTTTTTAGATAAGTGGTACTATGCGTGCAAGTTACTGTGCCACCCTATATAAGTGGTGGGCAGTGGGCACAGTACAGTCTGTGTGGGCATGACACACACGGGCTTGCAAATGTGATTATATCAAAGAAAATTTTTAAATATCATTTTTTTTATCTGCAAGGTATTTGAGTGAGTGACACCCTGTAACGGTATAAGGGGTGGCCTAGCCAGTGGCCACAATACAGTCTGTGTGGGCCTGAGACACACGGGCTTGCAAATGTGATTATAGGACCGAAAAATTTTAAATATAATTTTTTTTTATCTGCAAGGTATTTGAATGAGTGACACCTTGTAACGGTATGAGTTGAGGCCTAGCCACTAGCCAGTGGCCACGATACAGTCTGTGTGGGCCTGACACACACGGGCTTGCAAATGTGATTATATCACCGAAAAATATTAAATATAATTTTTTTTATCTACAAGGTATTTGAGTGAGTGACACCCTGTAACGGTAGGAGTGGAGTCCTAGTCACTAGCCAGTGGCCATAATACAGTCTGTGTGGTCCTTACACACACGGACTTGCAAATGTGATTATATCACAGAAAAATATTAAATAGATTTTTTTTTTTTATCTGCGAGGTGTTTTCTGTCACACCCTGTATGAATGGTGTGCACTGTGCACACAGTGCTGTCTGTGACTGAGCCTGCAGCCTCTCAGACACGGGCAGCCAGGCAACTGCAATACAAATAAATATATATATATATATATATATATATATATATATATATAAAAATAAATGCACACTGATGTACCAGCCCTGAAAAAGGCTTTTTGGGGTGCTGTCAGGATGCTGTCCTTACAGCAGATGAGTCTGTGGACACAGAACAATGCCCTAGCTAACGCTTTCCCTATTGAATCAGCAGCAGCAGCACTGTCCCTCCTCTCACTGAGAATGCAGCTTCCAAATGAATCTAAAATGGATGCTGTCCAGGAGGTGGGAGGGTCTGGGATTGAGGGTCTGCTGCTGATTGGCTAAAATGTGTCTGCTGACTGTTAGGTACAGGGTCAAAGTTTACTCAATGATGATGTATAGGGGGCGGACCGAACATCGCATATGATCGCCCGCCGCGGCGAACACTAACAAGCTATGTTCGCCGGGAACTATTCACGGCCAATAGTTCGGGCCATCACTAGTCAGGAGGATGACCAGAGTGAGGAAGTGGAAGAGGATGTGGTGAACGATGAAATCACGGACCCAACCTGGGAAGGTGGCAAGCCAAGAGAGGACAGCAGTACAGAGGGGGAGGGATCCGCAGCACCACAACAGGCTGGAAGAGGCAGTGGGGTGGCAAAAGGAAGAAGGTGGGCCATACCAAACAGGCTCGCAACTGTTCCCCGGAGCACCCCCTTACGGCAATCTCCCTTGCCAAGGGGTAGATGTTCCGCAGTCAAGCGCTTTTTTGAGAAAAGCACAGATGATAAAAGAATTGTCATTTGAAACCTGTGCCATACCAAAATGAACAGTGGCGTATACACTAGCAACCTCACCACCACCAGCAGGATCCGACACATGGCATCAAAGCGCTCTAATAGGTGGGCCGAATGCCTGGGTCCACAATTGTAGTGTCCCACTAGGTAAATGTGGGCACTACACAAGTGTCAATTGGGCCTTGTTGTCCTCCTACTCCTATGGGACAGTGGCAGTGTGTTTAACAGTCCATTTTAATGTATTTCCATATGCTTTTATGTGCATTCTCCTCTGTTAGCTGTGCAGCAGGCCTATTAGGGTGCAGTTATTCATCCTAGACACTAGAGGAAGATAGGGAGCCCCTAGTATATATATATTCAGGCCCAGACAGGGAGGGGGAGGCTGTAGTCAGGATTCTGTGGAGACAGAGGTGAGAGGGTACCAGCCAGAGACATGCTGAGGGCCCCTCCTGACATGCAGCTAGACAGCCCAGGCTTCTAGTTGCCACCAGGAGGCTAGTGCAGAAGGCTAGCCTGCCTGAAGAGTTCCTGAGCCTATGTTTAACTCAGAAGAGTCAGCCCATGAGAAGAGTTTGCCTCCTGGGAGAAACCTGCAGTTCCCACAAGCCAAGCAGAGCCAGTGTACCGGCTAACCAAGTAAGCGGAAGGGCAGAAGGATTATAAGTGTAAAGCAAGGATAAATATGGGAGGAAGATTTCTACCAAGGATAAAGCCAGTATTAGGGCATCCGGGCCTTGGGATAAGAGCAGACAGGAGTTCTTAGGAACAGTGTACAGTTTTTCTGAGGAGAAGGTACAGCCTGATCTGAGTGTGTTGTTGTTACCCTCTGAGTATCTTGCAAGTAACAGTATACCTGCCATTGATGTAAGAGCCTGCTTGTGAAGTGAACCTGCTATACGGAACTGTATTGACCACCAACTGTACAAAGTTGAACTGTTTCTCAGTAAAGCAAAGTTTGGTTCACCATACCATCGTGTTCCTCATTTACTACAACTATAAATCGGTGCGCCACCGTTACAGGCACTGGCGTCACGTTTCTAAAAGGGACCTTGCCCCAGGCACCATAAACACCTGCAACACCCAGGGCACCTCATCCACCATCAGGCCTGGTCCCAAAAACATAGAGTGTGCCCCAGAGGTCTCCTGTGCCAGCCTCTCCTTCACTGCTGTATGCCTGCCCAGGGTTTTCCTACAAAACTGTGAGTAACCCTCGCTTGCCCGTTAACCGTGACCTCACAATCGCAATACCCTGCGGGTCTGGCTACTGCACAATCAGTGTCTGCTGGTCACACCACTGCCTTATCTTCCCCTGTTTTGAGGGCTGGCCAATCCCCTGTCCAAGACACAGGCCCAGATGCCTCCCACCCTGCACCTGGACCTTCACAAGCACTATCAGCTAGCACATCCAGTTGTGTCCCAGCGCAGCGTACAGATGTCCATACCCCAGGCCTTTGAACAAAAGCGCAAATACCCAGCCACCCACAGGCCATATTCAAAATTACTGGCCCTGGAAATGTTGCCATTTAGGCTTGATGTAGACACTGAGGCTTTCTGCAGCCTGATGTCAGCAGCCGTCCCTCGTTACTCAGTCCCCAGCCGACACTATTTTTCCCAGTGTTCCGTCCCAGCCTTACACCAGCATGTGTCCCATAACATCACCCATGCCCTGACCAATGCAGTTATTAGGAAGGTCCACTTAACGACTGACACATGGACAAGTGCTTTTGGCCAGGGATGCTACATTTCCCTGATGGCATACTGGGTGAACGCTGTGGAGGCCGGGAGCCAGTTGTACCTTGGGATGGCACAGGTGCTATTGACGCCAAGGATTGCGGTCCCTACTTCCATCAGGATTTCCGCCACCACCTACATTAGTGGCTGCAAACCCCCCTTCTCCTCCTCCTCCACCTCCTCCTCCACTTCCACCTCTAAATTCTCATCTTGCAAGACCAGTCAGCTATCAGTTATTAGCTGGAAGCAGTGTAGCACTGCAGTGGGGAAGCGGCAACAGGCTGTGCTACAACTAATTTGCTTAGGTGACAAACAGAACACCGCCGCAGAGCTGTGGCAGGGTATATGGTACCAGACTGAAATGTGGCTCTCGCCACTTAACCTACAACCAGGCATGGTTGTGTCTAATAATGGCCGTAACTTGGTGGCAGCTTTAGAGCTCGGCAAGCGTACACACATACCATGCCTAGCCCACGTGTTTAACTTAGTGGTTCAGCGGTTACTCAAAACCTACCCCAATTTGCCTGAGCAAATGGTGAAGGTGCCCCGCATGTGTCCCCATTTCTGAAGAAGTCATCTACAGCTGCTGCCGGTCTGTCAACACTGCAGCAGCGCTTGCAATTGCCAGCACACGCTGGAACTCCACGTTCCACATGTTGGCCAGGCTTTGTGGGCAGCAGAGGGCAGTAGTGGAATACCATCTGCAACAAGGTTGTTGCCTCTCCAATCAGCTTCCGCTATTCACAAGCAACGAGTGGGCATGGATGTCTGACCTCTGTGAAGTTTTACGCAACTTTGAGGAACCAACACAGATGGAGAGCGGCAATGCCACTATTATCAGCATAACCATCCCACTTCTGTGTCTACTGAAACGCTCGCTGCTCACAATGTAGGCGGATGCTTTGCATGTGGAAGAGGTGGAAATGGGGGAAGACAGTACACAGGGTGATAGCCAGACCACCCTCGGTTCGTCTTTTAAGCTCAAATTGGATGATGATGAGAAGGAGGAGGAGCTACAGAAGTTAATACCCATAGCAGGTTTATTCCATCTGTTTAGCGTGGAAAGGCCAAAGAGGAGGAAGAGGATGAGGAGATTGAGAGTCATCCTCCTGATGAGGACAGCGATGTCTTCTCTGTTGGGACTCTGGCACACATGGCTGACTTCATGTTAGGCTGCCTTTCCCGTGACCCTCACGTTATATGCATTTTGGCCAGCACGGATTACTGGTTGTTCACCCTTCAGGATACCCACTACAAATAGAACTTCTCATCTTTCATTCCTGTGGTGGAGAGGACTAGTGTCACAAGGAGGGAAAAGTTTTGGAAGATGGTAAATGAGTGCGTAGCAAACCATGACACCGTCTTCATTGATCCCTCAGTGCTTTACAACTATTGGGTGTCCAAGCTGGGCAAGTGCAACAAACTGGCGCTCTACGCCTTGGAGGTGCTGGCCTGCCCTGCTGCCAGCGTTTTGTCAGAGCTGGTATTTAGTGCTGCTGGGGGCATAATAACTGATAAGCGCATCTACCTCTCAACTGAAAATGCTGACAGGTTGACTCTTATAAAAATAAACAAGGACTGAATTTACCCTGACTTCTCTACTCCACCAGAGGAAAGCGGCTGAACATAAAGGCACTTTAAGGCTACTTTCACACTAGCGGCACGGACCTCCGGCAGGCTGTTCCATCGGGTAAACACCATGTCGGATTCATCCTGCCGCTAGTGACCCGACGGAACAGCCTGCCGGGGGTCCGTGCCGCTAGTGTGAAAGTAGCCTTAATGTGGCTTTTATGTAGTATTAAATACACTGCATTCCCATGCACCCCTTCTACCACAAAAAAAGGGTATATGGTTCAATCTTACTTTTCTCGTCCTCCTCCTCCATCATATCAACATGCTTATTAGGCTTCCCTCTCTCCTAATGTTTTAGAGGGTCTTCTCAGCAGGTCCTCACCCATAATGTTTTAGATGGTCAGATCAGCAGCATGCCCTCGCCCCTAATGTTTTAGAGGGTCAGCTCAGCAGCAGGCCCTCACCCCTAATGTTTTTGAGGGTCAGCTCAGCAGCAGAGCCTCACCCCTAATGTTTTATAGGGTCAGCTCAGCAGCAGGCCCACGCCCTTACAGTTTTAGAGGGTCCCAACAGGCCATGTCATAGAGCAGCAGGAAATGCTAGCAGAATGCTTGGGTGTATAGGGATAGGCATTAACAGTAGAAAGAGGGAGGTGCTCATGCCGCTCTACAGAGCACTAGTGAGACCGCATTTGGATTATTGTGCGCACTACTTGAGACCATATCTCCAGAAGGATATTGATACTTTGGAGAGAGTTCAGAGTAAAGCTACTAAACTAGTACATGGATTGCAGGATAAAACTTACCAGGAAATATTAAAGGACCTTAACATGTATAGCTTGGAAGAAAGACGAGACAGAGGGGATATGATAGAAACCTTTAAATACATAAAGGGAATCAACAAGGTAAAAGAGGAGAAAATATTTAAAAGAAGAAAAACTGCTAAAAGAGGACATAGTTTTAAATTAGAGGGGCAAAGGTTTAAAAGTAATATCAGGAAGTATTACTTTACTGAGAGAGTAGTGGATGCATTGAATAGCCTTCCTGCAGAAGTGGTAGCTGCAAATACAGTGAAGGAGTTTAAGCATGCATGGGATAGGCATAAGAGGGCCAAATGGTTCTTATCTGCCGACACATTCTATGTTTCTATGTTTCTATGTGTAATAAAGGGTGTATTGGAATGCCGGTTTGTCATTTTTGGCAGCCCTTTCACTTAGTGCATAGTCTTTATGAGTATAGGAGTCCCACTACCTGAACAATTGGACCACAATGTGAATGAAGCCCTCCTTTATGTGATATACAGGTTGTATCTGAGTGCCTCTTCCTTGTAATTTTTGGCAGCACTTGCACTTTATATACAAATAAATATACAGAAAAGAATGTTTCCTAACAACTTTTCCTCTAAAAAAGATGTTATCTTCGGTTTTGTGCGTACTATTGTCAGTCTGTAAAAGTGGCGTGCTACTCGGACAACATCGTTCCCAGCAGTGACAAAGATGCATCCAGACATCCTCCCCATGCTGTTCCCGAATCATTTCAGTGGTGTTTCCATGACCTTTTTCTGTAAAGCAGACACCCTCCCCTCTTTAGAGCAGGGGGTGTCTGGTTTAATGCTCTGGTTCTCCCAGTAGAGCACCTGAGCATCCCAGAGTGTTCTACTCGAGCACCAGAGCACCCAAGCACTTTGATGCTCAATCAACACTAGCAAAAAGACATCATGCAGAGGTGGAGGGAAAATGCGATACTCGGCTGTGTGTGATGATAAAGTTGGCACGACTGCCCTTTGTCAACACATGGCGTGTCACAATAAAGTGGCATGGAAAAACTGTACCACTCTAGTCTTACAGCCTGATGCAGAAACCACTGCATCTCCCTCTGGTCTGCACCCTCTCTCCAACAGTCAGGGTTCATCAACATCAGCAGAATGAAGCTGTCGTTCCTTCCCATTGACTTCAATGTTGTCTATTGCTCCTGATGCTCCTCCTCCTCCATCTCCTCGTCACTTGTTGCAACAGCACCAAGGCAATTGCTAAAAGACAACAGTGCATTTATCCAGTGGCGCAGAAGCTCAACATGCACCTGGCCAAGTTGCTGGTACTACAGTCCCTCCCTCTCCATGTAGTTGACTTTGCGCATTTCAGAGAACTGATGGTTTTGGCCACCCAAGTTGTAGAGTTCCAAGCAATCGTTACTTTTCTTTTTTCAAAAAAGCTGTAACAGCCCTGCACAAATACGTTGAACAGAAGGCGGGCCAGTCCTTGGGCCTCCCTGTGTCTGGTAGAGTTCACACCAGCACTGAAACTATGGTCAAGGACAATATATGTTGTTCACAGTCCACTAGGTAAATGTGGTTCCGGCCCAGATACACCAGCAACTTGGCCAGGTGATAGCAATGCCTTCTCTGCGTTGTAATGCTGGGATTTCTGCTTCAATGTCCTGCTTTGCCTACTCCTCCTCCACCTTGTCCTCACCCTCCCCTCTAGGCACAGTTCACAGTGGTCCCCCAGCATATCACCTAAGCAAATCTAGGCATTGTCACACAGTTCCACACCTCATCAGCTTTGTTGGATGGATCCAGACTGTGGAGCAACTGCTCTGCATCAACAATAAAGAAATCGAACACTGGCTGTCTCCTAGCCAACTTGAGATAGTAACCATGGTTACTGATAACAGGAAGAACATTTTGTCTGCGCATATGGTCTGCTTGGCCTGTGAGGCCAGGCACACCAGCAACTTGGCTAGGTGATGGCAATGCTGTCTCTGCATTGTAATGCTAGGATTTCTGTGCCAATGTCCTCCTAATCCTCCACCTTTTCATCACCCTCCCCTCTAGGAACAGTTCACAGAGGTCCTCCAGCATCCCACCTATGCCAGGCTAGGTGTTGTTAGGCGGTTCTGCACCTGAATAGCCCTATCACACTGGGGATGAACTGCTTCGCGGCATCAATAAAGAAATCAAACACTGGCTGTCTCACCAACGGGAATAACATTTTGTTTGCACTGTGTCAGTGTCACGAGTAATGAGGAGGGGATAACCTCAAATGACACACAGAAGGAATAGACCAGAGTCTAGGCCTCAAAGCTAAAGGAGAGGGATAGTGACCTCCTAGGAATCCCTAGACCTCTCCCTGACTCCTGCCAGTATTAGACACTGAAGGTGGAAATACTTATAAACCGGAACCTTGGCCCTGAAGAACCTGGAAGGCCTTAGAAATGATGGCAGGGAATGAGACTACTGGTTCCTTCCCAGAGGCCTAGACAACAACACACACAAGTGAACAACAAAATGCAAGACAAAATGCACTTAGCCTAAAGCAGAATGGAGGGAGATCCAAAGGAACAACATACCAGCTCAACCAACTCCAGCTAGAAATATCAACCGCATGGTAAGCAGTGTGAGTCAAAACTAAATTGGTGACTCCAAGCTGCACCTGACAAGGGGTGTGATCATTACCAAACACAACACCGAAAGGAAAAAAACAGAGATACTGTCAGATACCCTCACGTGCTGCCAGTCTCTCTGATCTTCTCACCTCTGTCATAGGAGGGACCATGACAGAACCCCCCCTTCTACGGATGACCTCTGGACACCCAGGGCCAACTTTATCAGGATGCACCCTGAGAAAGCCCTTCACAAGGCGACTGGCATTAACGTCAGTCGCAGGAACCCACATTCTTTCCTCTGGACCGTAACCTTTCCAGTGCACGAGATACTGAAGAGATCGGCTGAGAAATCGTGAGTTCACTCTCCTGGCAATCTGAAATTCAAAATTACCGTCCACTAAGACCGGAGCCGGAGGTAAGGAGGACGGTTCAGCAGGTTCGACATATCTTTTCAGTAATGATTTGTGAAAAACATTATGAATTTTAAAAGCCTGCAGAAGTTCAAGACGAAAAGCAACCGGATTGATAATGGAAGAAATCTTATATGGCCCAATAAACCTTGGCCCCAACTTCCAAGAAGGTACCTTAAACTTAATGTTTCTTGTGGACAGCCACACAGAATCACCCACTCTCCGGTCCGGACCACTCATACTTCTCTTGTCAGCCATACGTTTATACTATTTGCCCATTTTTTTTTTAAGTTGTTCTGAATTTTTAGCCAAATAGATGACAACAAAGAGGAATATCTTTCTTCTTCCGGTATACCAGAAGTCTCAGTACCAGAAAATGTGCCAAACTGCAGATGAAACCCATATGCTCCGAAAAACGGTGACTTATCTGCGGACTCCTGCCTACGGTTATTTATAGCAAACTCAGCCAACGACAAAAATGAAGACCACGCCTCCGGATTCTCAGAGACAAAACATCTCAAATAAGTCTACAGATTCTGGTTAGGTTGCTCAGTCTGTCAGTTCGACTGAAGATGAAAGGCCGAAGAGAAGGACAATTGTACCCCCAGGCGAGTACAGAACGCCTTTCAGAATCTGGAAGCAAACTGAGTCCCCCTATCAGACACCACATCAGAGGGAATACCGTGTAGTTTCACAATGTTATCGACAAACACTTATGCAAAAGTTTTAGCATTAGGTAGACCTGATAATGCTATAAAGTGCGACATCTTGATGAAGCGATCAGCCACCACCAGAATCACAGTTTTCCCTGAGGAATTTTGGCAAATCTGTGATAAAGTCCATGGACAAATGAGTCCACGGTCGGGACGGAATAGACAAGGGAAGTAGAGATCCTGAAGGCCGAGTATGTGTCATCTTGGCACACGCACAAGTCTCACAAGCTGACCCATAGCCCTCAACACATTTACGCAATCCTAGCCACCACAATTTCTGGAAAATGAGATCAACCGTGGATCTGCTCCCAGGGTGTCCCATAAGAACAGTATAGTGATGTTCTTGAAACATCTTGTGCCATAGTTCCTAAGGAACAAACAAATTACCTGGAGGACAAGAGTCAGGTGCATCTCCCTGGGCCTCCAACACCTCTGCCTCAAGTTCAGGATAAAGGGCGGATACAACCACCCCATCAGCTAATATCGGCCAGGATCCTCCGAATCACTCAGTTCTTTACCCCAGGGCGATAGGTGACAATAAAATTTAATCTGGTAAAAAAACAACGACCATCTGGCCCGCCTTGGGTTCAGACGTTTAGCTGACTCCAGATAGGCCAGATTTTTGTGACCAGTAATTACTGTAATGGGATGAATCGCATACCTACAGTGCCTTGCAAAAGTATTCACCCCCTTGACTATTTTAGTTTTTTGTTACAATGCAGCCTTAACTTCAGTGTTTTGTTAAACTGAATTTTATGTGATGGATCAGAACATAATATTTTAAGTTGGTGAAGTGAAGTAAGAAAAATATATAAATAAAACTATTGTTTAGAAATAGAAAACATAAAATTGGCATGTGCGTATGTATTCACCCCTTTGTTAGAAAGCCCATAAAAACCTCTGGTGCAACCAATTACCTTCAGAAGTCACATAATTAGTGAACTGATGTCCACCTGTGTGCAATCTAAGTGTCACATAATCTGTCATTACATATAAACACCTTTTTTGAAAGGCCCCAGAGGCTGCAACACCTAAGCAAGAGGCATCACTAACCAAACACTACCATGAAGACCAAGAAACTCTCCAAACAAGTAAGGGACAATGTTGTTGAGAAGTACAAGTTAGGGTTAGGTTATAAAAAAAATATCCAAATCTTGATGATCCCCATGAACACAATCAAATCTATCATAACCAAATGGAAAGAACATGGCACAACTGCAAACCTGCCAAGAGACGGCCGCCCACCAAAACTCACGGACCGGGAAAGGAGGGCATTAATCAGAGAGGCAGCACAGAGACCTAAGGCAACCCTGGAGGAGCTGCAGAGTTCCACAGCAGAGACTGGAGTATCTGTACATAGGACAACAAAAGGCAGTACGCTCCACAGAGTTGGGCTTTATGGCAGAGTGCCCAGAAAAAAAGCCATTACTTTCAGCTAAAAACAAAAAGGCATGTTGTGAGTTTGCGAAAATTTGGGAGACTTCCAAAATGTATGGAGGAAGGTGCTCTGGTCTGATGAGACTGAAATTGAACTTTTCGGCCATCAAAGAAAACACTATGTCTGGCGCAAACCCAACACATCACTCAAAGAACACCATCCTCACATTGAAACATGGTGGTGGCAGCATCATGCTGTGGGGATTGGGAAACTGGTCAAAGTTGGGGGAAAGATGGATGGTGCTAAATACAGGGATGTTCGTGATGCAAAACCTGTACCACTCTATGCATGATTTGAGGCTATCACAGAGGTTCACCTTCCAGCAGGAGAATGACCCTGAACACACTGCTAAAGCAACACCTGAGTGGTTTACGGGGAAACATGTAAACGTGTTAGAATGCCCTCGTCAAAGCCCACCTCTCAATCCAATAGAAATTCTGTGGTCAGACTTAAAGGGAATCTGTCACCAGTTTTATGGTGTCCTAACTAAGGGCAACATAAATAAGTGACTGATTCTTTTAGCAAAATGCTGGGTCACTTTCTTTAATTGACCCAGTAAATCTGCCAACATCTTGTATTGAAAAGCTCCAGCTGATAATGATGAGTCCTGAATATTCATGAGCTCCTGACTCTCCCCGCCCACCTGCTGCTGAATAACAGTTTGTTTCCATAGGAATCAGCAGCAGGTGGGCAGGGGAGTGGCTATAGCTCTGAATTAAATATACGCTGGACTCAATAACATCACGCCGGACTCGAATCAGATCATTAGCATATGGCATGCAGCATCTTTGTGTGTATATTATGAGGTAACCATCTGTCACACCAGTAAGTGAATACATCTAAGGTACTTTTTAGTAGTTAATGATTGTATATAATTAGTTAGATTATAATCAAATATCCACATGACAGGTTCCCTTTAAGATTGCTGTTCACAAGCACAAACTATGGTCAACTATCTAACTTGACCATCCAACTATCCAGTTTTGCAAGGAGGAATGGGCAAAAATCCCAGTGGTAAGATGTAGCATACTCATAGAGACTTATCCAAAGCGACTTGGAGCTGTGATTGCTGCAAAAGATGGCTCTACAAAGTATTGACTTTAGTGGGGTGAATAGTTTTGCACATTGATTTTTTCTGTTATTTTGTCTTATTTGTTGTTTTCTTCACAATAAAAAAAACAGAAAAAAACCATTTCAATGCTGTGGGCAGGTTCTGTAAATTAAATTATGCAAATCCTCAAACAATCCATGTTAATTCCAGGTTGTGAGGCACCAAAACACGAAAAAAGTCCAGGGGGGTGAATACTTTTGCAAGGCACTGCACATCATAATTTCTTTCAGCAGTAGAGAGGTTTTTTTTTATAGAAAAAAGCACATGGGTGCTATTTGCTAGGAGAAGGACCCTGTGACAAGACTGCTCCAACCCCTACTTCGGATGCGTCAACTTCCACAATGAATGGTTGCACCAGTATAGGAGCAGAACCAAAAACACTCCTTTACCGCTGAAAAGGCATGTAATGCTTCATCAGACCAGACTGAGAAATTCACACCTTTTATTAGTCATATCTGTTAATGGTTTAACAACAGTCAAGTAATTCAAGATAAATTTACGGTAGTAGTTGGCGAACCTCAAAAATCGCATGAGCGCTTTCAGATTTCCGGGTCGATCCCAGTCCAACACTTTTTCCAGACCCATACGAAAACCCGAAGATGAGAGTAGGTAACCCAGGAATTTCACTTCTGGTACTGCAAATACACACTTCTCCATCTTAGCATACAATGTATTCTCTTTTAGGACCTGTAAGACCTGTCTCATGTGATCCTGATACTTCTCCATGTCGGGGGAATCAATTAAAATATCATCTAGATACACCACCACAAACCTGCCTACCAGATGATGAAAGATGTCATTGATGAAATGTTGAAAAACAGCAGGAGCATTGGTCTACCCAAAAGGCATGACCAAATTCTCAGAATGACCTTCAGGGGTATTAAAGGCCATCTTCCATTCGTCCCCCTCCTTGATCCTTACCAGATTATATGCCTCCCTTCAAATCCAACTTAGAGAACACCTTGGCACCAACAATCTGATTGAACAAATTTGGGATCAAAGGAAGGGGATAGGGATCATGGACAGTAATGCGATTAAACTCATGGAAGTCCAAACATGGCCTAAGGGTTTCGTCCTTTTTTACAAAGAAGAACCTGCAGCCACTGGTGATTTGGATGGTCTAATATGACCTTTAGCAAAGCTCTCTGTGATATATTCTCGCATGGCTACTTTTTCAGGTTCAGAAAGATTATATAACCAAGACTTGGGCAATCTAGCTCCGGGAATAAGGTTGATGGGGCAATCATACTCCCAATGTGGAGGAAACTCCTGGTCTACACTTTCAGAGATTACATCAGAAAAATCTGAAATAAAATAAGGTACAATTTTAGTGGGTACAACAGAAAGCAATGTGCTAAGACAGTTGTCTATGCAAAAATCACTCCAATCAAGAATCTGTCTCGTTTACCAATCAATGGAAGGGTTATGTTTGGATAACCACAGTAAACCTAGCACCAGAGGATCAGACCCTCCAGCACAAAACATGAAATGGATTCTTGATGAGAATCTCCCATCTTTAGGCAAATGTCCTGCACCATTTGTGACAAATACTTTTGTGAGAGTGGAGTGGAATCAATCACAAACACCAAAATATTTTTATCTAATGAGCTTGTTGTCAAATCATGCATACGGTGATTACCTCTTTATCTCTAAAGAACACATACACCTATGCAGAGAGGCGACCATTGGTGCTATACACATCTCAGACCACTCCCCAATATATATTTTAGTGTTGGCCCCTAGTGAAACGCCCTCGTGCTTCAACTGGCGCTTAAATGAAACCCTCCTGGGGTATCGGGACTCGGTTGATCGGATATCTAAACACATAACAGAATATTTCTCCCTAAATAAAAATCCAGATACAACGGCCAATACTCTTTGGGATGCTCATAAACCTGTAGTGAGGGGACAATTTATTAGCATTGGCACACACCTAAAGAGGAAGAGGGAAAGTGAAATAGAGGACACTCTGAAAAATATTCAGACTTTAGAATCACATCATAAAGCTAAACCCACTGACGCCCATCTCCAAAAATTGTCAGAATGCAGAGCCAAATTCAGATCTCTACTGGCCAATAGAGCAGCCAAATACCACATGAGCTCACAGCACAAATTCTTTGCACATGGGGACAAGGCCACCAAGTTTGTAATGAACAGGATTAAAGGGAGGAGGTCTGCAAACTACGTCCATCAGCTAACATCACAAGATGGGTCCCCCATCTTTTCGGTCAACCAGATTGCGTCTCAATTCCGTTCATTTTACAATGATCTCTACAACCTTCCCTCAACAACTGAACCAGAATCCCATGCCACTGTCATATCTTCCTTCCTGGAAGCGACCAAACTCCCTACCATTGACACAGACCAGAAATCGACTCTTTCAGCTCCCTTCTCCATAACTGAGCTAAGGACAGCAATGAACCAAATGCCGACAGGAAAGAGTCCAGGCCCTGATGGCCTTCCGTTAGCATATTACAAAATGTTCCAAGATCTTCTTCTTCCTCACTTGTTGGAAGTTTGCAATCAGACTCTTGCGGGAATTCCACTCTCGAGAGACATGACGGCAGCCCACATCACTCTCATCCCTAAAGAAGGGAAAGACGCCAGTTTATGTTCCAACTACAGACCCATATCCCTCCTAAACATAGACCTTAAGCTCCTGGCCAAGATGCTAGCTAACAGGTTAGCCATTCTCCTTCCCCAACTTGTCCATAGAGATCAGGTAGGCTTTGTCCGCAACAGGGAAGGGAAGGACAATACCACGAGGGTGATTAATACCCTCTGTCATGCTAAACGCGTGTCCTCCCCTCTGCTTTTACTCAGCACAGATGCTGAGAAAGCATTTGATAGGGTCAATTGGTCATACCTAAAACAAACACTTTCAGGATTTGGCCTACCTGACTCTTTTACCAAAGCAGTCTTCTCGATGTATGAACAAGCAACAGCTGCAGTCCTAGTAAATGGCACTGTATCACCTTCCTTCCCTATTAGAAACGGGACCCGACAGGGCTGTCCCTTATCACCCCTCCTATTCGTCTTGGCTTTGGAGCCTCTTCTAGCAAAAATAAGGTTGGACCAGGAGATAAAGGGTCTATGTTTGGGAGGCAGGGAGCAGAAAATTGCTGCTTTTGCGGACGATGTGCTCATAATGACGATTAATCCAAAAACGGCCCTACCCCGAATTCAATCCCACCTGAATACATATAGCACAATGTCAGATTTTAAAATTAATGCTAATAAGTCATTAGTCCTTTGCTCAGGGGTTTCACAGGCAACAAAATGCCTTCTAATGAAGGACTCCCCATTTAATTGGTCCTCCCCCAACATCACGTATTTAGGGGTCAAAATTAGCCCAGAAATTACGGAACTTTTTTCTCTTAACTATATCCCCTTAAAGAAATCTATCATTGATTCCATCGACAATTTGGCCAGATCTAACCCAATGCTCTCCTGGTTTGGTAGGAAGAATCTAATATCTTCATTAATACTGCCCAGACTCACATATTTACAACAGGTTCTCCCCATTTCTATCCCTAAACACTATTACACTTCGATTATGAAAAAATTCAGCTCCTTCATCTGGAATGGGAAGAGAGCGAGACTCTCCTCGGCACTTCTTATTAAGCCTAGGCATGCTGGGGGAATAGGTTTGCCGAGCCCCGAGCTCTATGGGAGGGCTATCCTCCTCTCCCGAGCACTAGCTTGGCTGAGCACTTCCCCAGCTTCCACAGTGGTCCAGATGGAACTGGAAATCTTGAACAGACCGGCTAGAGCACATCTGTTGGGTCGAGAGACGGTTTTTTCTGGCCACATGTCTCATTACCCAATCATCAGAGCCACATTGGAAGCTTGGAAATGGCTATCCTCCACACACTGTTCCATTCCATTCCCTTCACCCACACTGACTGTAGCAGATGTACTGAATACGGCCCCTCCCACTTTAAGGCAAACCACCTCAATAAGGCTGATGTCCTCTTCAATTCCATTAATTTCTCTAGCCCTACCAACTGGAGTATGGATGGACTCAGGAGACATAAATGCCCTGCTTAACCCTCACCCTCGTGACTTTATTTCAATTGCTTATCTTAGAGCCTACTTAAAGCAGCATGTCAACGTAGGGGATCTTCATCGCCCTCTGGTATGGTTAGAGGCTCTAACTGCCTTACAGACATTACCCAAGAAACTTACCTCATGGATATATAGCAAACTGCGACTACCTCCTATGCTTGCTAAGCCATCCTTTGTCACACAATGGGAATTGGATTTAAATATCACACTTCCTTTTGAGTCTTTACCTAAGTTTCTAGACGCTCCCCATGGAGCCTCCCGCTGTGTCAGAATCCAGGAAAATAGCTACAAGATTCTTACAAGATGGTATAACACGCCTGATAAATTATCGAGGTTTGCTGGGGCGGCTTCTGACACGTGCTGGAGGTGCCTTGGGGAGAGGGGAACTTTCCTGCATATCTGGTGGTCATGCCCCCTGGTTCAGATATGGTGGTGTGAAGTCTTCGCTACCTCAAACAGGGTTTGTGGCACATCGTTTAAACCCTCTCCACAAATTGCTCTCCTCTCATTCCCTCAAGAACAGGGGGAAGCAGGACCACCATTTGTGTTTACACAGATGATATTGGCGGCCCGCTTACAACTCCCCAAATATTGGCTTCAGACTACTGTCCCAACCTTGGACCAATGGACTCAAAAAATTGATCAGATCTTCAGGTTTGAGGAACTATCCTCCTGGGAATCTCGTACGCATCTGTCTTTTCTCAAAAAATGGTCTCTGTGGGCTAAATACAGATCCCCCAAACCATAACTAGTCAATTGGAACCTGATTTAGTTGATATACCTTAGTAACCATGATACACAATCGCACGGCAGGTCATAGGCACTACCATGTTTAACTTCACCTCCCAAAAAATGGAATGCAACGCCTCTTACCTGGTCTTATGGCTCTTCTGAGCGTCTGTTTCTCTGATCTCATGAATGTCTCATATATTGGAAATCCCTCCTATGGGGGATAGGATTGACGTATGTCTTTAAAGTGTGTACTGTACATTGTACCGATTTTAATCCATTTCTGATTTGTACCTAACACATTGGCGAGGCCTGCGAGCCTAAACCTTGATACTATGTTCCTCCCTGTTGTATAGTGAAACTTACAATAAAAATATAAAAAAAAAAAAAAAAAAAAAAATCATGCATACGGACGAATTGGCCATCCACTAGGTTAACCCCTGCCCCACTGTCAATAAATACTTAAATTCCCACAGTTTTGGAGTCTAGTGCCACCTTGGCAGGCAGGAGAAATCGGGTACTACCGGTAAATGACAAAAGAACATTCTCAGATTTCCCACCCACACCAAGAGTGAGAAGAGGACTAAACACATTAGTTTTCTTTTTCTCTTTTTCACCTTGACGTTTAACATAAGGACATACGTTAACAAAATGTCCCCCTTCACCACAGAAAAAGCAGAGTCTTTTCTTAAACCTAACATTTTTATCACCAGGTCCAGGAGTGACTTCCCCCAACTACATTGGCTTATCATCAGACATGAGCTTCAGTGCCTCATTACCCAAAGTGTCAGAAGAGGCCGCTTCCCCATATGATAGTGTGTCCTGAGCGATAGGAACCTTAGATCTCTACCTCAGGCGTCTATCAATACATACAGCTAGAGACATGGCCGCCTCCAATGACTCAGGATATTCGTAAAATGCCAATGCGTTTACGGAGAGCAGGGTCATTCCACTCAGTATCAGTTGCCCATCTCCTAAATTCAGAGCAATAGGACTCCGCAGAACGCTCTCTCTGCCGTAAGCCACACAACTTAGTCTTGACCAGGGAGACCCAATCTGGGTCATCTTAGATAAGCTCCAGAGCTCTAAAAAATTCATCTACCGACTGGAGGGATTGTGAATGAAAAAGCCCAAGATTAACGTCACCTATCAGCAACTAAATAATAACCCCCACTCTTTGACTCTTGTCCCCAGAAGAGTTAGGATGTAGTCTAAAATATAGTTTGCACAACTCCCTGAACCGAACAAAGTTGTCACTTCCACCGAAAACCTATCTGGGAGAATGACCTTAGGTTCCATGCAGGCCTGGTTCCTGCTGATAGAAGCTGCCGCCTGTGGTCTCTGAAACTGCAAGATGGTCGTGCAGTTTGGAGAGCCACCTCCAAAGACAATCCCTGCATACGATTGACCTGTGCAGAAACAGTATCCATCACTGCACTGACCCAAACAAAATGGGCGCTTGATAATGCCACTAATGATGGGGAGGGGATAACACCAAATGACACACAGAAGGAATAGACCGGAGTCTAGGCCTCAAAGCTAAGGGAGAGGGATGGTGACCTCCTAGGAATCCCTAGACCTCTCCCTGACTCCTGCCAGTAAAAGTAGACCCTGGAGGTAGAAATACTCATACACCGGAACCTAGGCCCTGAAGAACCTGGAAGGCACTAGGAATGATGGCAGAGAATAATACTACTTATTCCTTCCCAGTTAAAGGAACCAGCATCTCCCTGAGGCCTAGACAACAACACATGCAAGCGAACAACAAAATGCAATACAAAATGCACTTAGCCTAAAGCAGAATGGAGGAGCAAGAGATTCAAAGGAACAACACACCAGCTCAACCAACTCCAGCAAGAAATATCAACCGCATGGTAAGCAGTGTAAATCAGAACTAAATAGGGCCTCAGTAATGACTCCATGCTGCACCTGACAAGAGGTGTGCTCATTACCAAACCCAACACTGAAAGGAAAAAAACTGAGAGACTGTAAGATACCCTTACGTGCCGCCAGTCTCTCCGATCTTCTCACCTCTGTCATGGGAGGGACTGTGACAGTCAGGGTGCACTGACCCATGTGTCCTGCATGGTGCACGTCCTCAATCTCATTGTCATCCGGTTCACCAAGTCTTCCACTAATCTGCAAGAGCTGTTAAGGCTACTTTCACACTAGCGTTTATAGGTCCGTTCGTGAGCTCCGTTTGAAGGAGCTCACGAGCGGACCCGAACGCCTCCTTCCAGCCCTGATGCAGTCTGAATGGAGCGGATCCGCTCAGACTGCATCAGTCTGGCGGCGTTCAGCCTCCGCTCCGCTCGCCTCCGCACGGACAGGCGGACAGCTGAAAGCTGCTTGCAGCGTTCAGCTGTCCGCCTGGCCGTGCGGAGGTGAGCGGATCCGTTCAGACTTACAATGTAAGTCAATGGGAACGGATCCGCTTGAAGATGACACCATATACAATAAAAAAGTCACCAGTCCGCAGTAATGATATGCAGCAGGTCCGCAAAATGATGTGGGATCAATCACACTTCAAATGGATAAAGTATATGGGTTTCGGACCGCGCTTTTTGTTCAGGCCAGTACGCAAACTTAGATCCTTCTTCCTTCTTCCTATACAGGAGAACCGAGGGCTACAAATATCCTTTAACTGGATATCCTGTAACTATAAAGGTAATAATAGTGTGAGACCGTATGATAAGGTAACCTGCACTGCACAGATTGTACTCACTCGGCGTTTTCAAGAAATAGGCGTAGATATAATCCCTCCGTAATGGATTGTTGAGATTCTCTCATATACCGCTTTGTCGTGCACTACTGCAGGGTCTCCACCCGGTCTTTAATCAGGTATGATCCAGATAATTTCTCCAATAGTTTTTTGTCCGGATTCTGATAGGTTTCTGTAGGTACAAGTGCTTCTACAATAGTGAAGCTCAGTTGATATATATTTAAAAGTTTTTATTTGTCCATACTTACAAGACAATTGTTAAAAAAGTCATATAAAATTCCCAGCATCGATAATACTGCTACTGCCCGACCCGGGTTTCACTCCATGAGCTTCGTCAGGGGCACACTTAATTTCACCCTCCCCCTTCTTTTTATTTGTGGGTTGGTGTTAATCAGGAGTCAGGTGTGCTCCTTCACACTACTAACCTCATACATCTTTAACCCTATACCAGTATCACCTAATCCGCAAGGGAGAAAAACGGTTGCTACTAGGTCACAATTCACATGGACACACTTGATACTCGGGTTCTGTTTTGTCAATTCTTCTTTCTAATTTAACACAGCCTGTAGGTCAAAATCTACATTTAGACCTCCTGGTTGTAATGTACCCAGTTCATATATCCATTGGCTCTCTTTTTTATTAATTTTCTCCAGGAAACTTCCTCCCCGCCAATGTTTTTGAATGGATTCTACTCCCATAAACTTGAGACCCTCTGGCTTTTTTTGATGACATTTTTTATAGTGGGCCGATACCCCATGACTTTCAAGTCCTTTTCTTATATTTCTAATATGTTCCTGTATACGGACTTTCAAAGGTCTGATAGTCCGTCCTACATACTGGAGGCCACAAGGGCACTCCAGTACATAAATTACCCCTTTACTATAACATGTCATCTCGCCCACCAATTCTAACTGTTTATTCTTACTGGTACTTTTAACTGTAGTGCTACTTTGTAATTTTTCTGTTCTTTTCCTGTTTTTGCAAGAGATGCAAAAACCGCACCAATTGAAGCTATTTTTTGTTTTTTTGTTACTTTTTTTATTTTCCAATCTATTAGCGCTATGTACCAATTTGTTTTGTAGGTTGGGTGCTTTTTTGTAGATGACTGTTGGTTGTTCAGGAATAACAGGACCCAACACTGGGTCATTTTTTAAAATCGACCAATTTTTTTTGATTGCGTTTTTCAATTCACCAGAACACTGTGTGAACTGTGTTATGAATGAAAAACGGAAATCCATGGTTTTTTTGTTTAATTCCGATTTTTTTGGGGTTCCCTCTCGTTTTTTAGTTACATCTTTTATACATCTCTCCAAGTCATCATGTTTGTAACCTTTTTCCAAAAAACGTTCTTTTATTATATTGCTTTGTTCTTTAAATATAGCCTGATCAGTGCAGTTTCGGTGGATTCTCTGGACCTGTCCCTTTGGTATATTATATAACCACGGGGCATAATGACAGCTGGTTAGATCTATATATCCGTTAACATCTGTTGGCTTAAAATAGGTTTTAGTTTTAAGCTGTCCCTCCTCGGCATATATAGTTAGGTCCAAAAAATCCACCGAGACCGCACTGACCGTGCTAGTAAAACTAAGGTTCCATTCTTTGTTTTCCAGCCCTACAATAAAAGTCTCAAGTTGATTTTTGTCACCCTCCCATATCAACAAGCAGTCATCTATATACCTTTTCCAGGTTTTTAGAGTCCCACTTTTTTCCGATTTTTTTAAAACAGGGTCAATATATTCTTTTTCCCACATGGTCATGAAAATATTCGCGAAACTGGGGGCGAATTTCGCCCCCATCGCCGTTCCGACCTTCTGCAGGTAGTACTGGTCCTTAAACCAGAAGTAATTATGTTCTAAGCAGAATTCAACACATTGTACTATAAAATCAGCCTGTATTTTGTTCATATCCGGGTCATTGTACAGTGTCTCTCTTATTGCATGTATTCCTAATTTTTTGGGGATGATGGTATACAAGGAGGACACGTCAATGGTAGCCATCCACGTGTTCTCCCCCACCCCTTGTAAATCGTTTATTATTTTAATCACGCTACCGCTATCCTTCAAGTAAGAGGGTGCCTTTGGTATATATTTTTGCAAGAAGTTATCTATATACTCCGTAATTCTACTAGTGAGGGAGATGACACCATATGGCTCAATCTTCAAGCGGATCCGTCCCCCATTGACTTTACATTGAAATCTGAACGGATCCGCTCAGGCTACTTTCACACTTAGAATTTTTTCTAAGTTATTAATGCAGACGGATCCGTACTGAACGGAGCCTCCGTCTGCATTAATATGATCGGATCCGTTCAGAACGGATCCGATCGAACGCTAGTGTGAAAGTAGCCTAAAAATGTCCAGAAAACTGTGCATGCATTTCAGCCACTCTTACCATGCAAAACACACCCTCCTTGAGCTGCAAAGGGAAAAAGGTTTCCCCCAACATTGTCTGATATGCAACGTGTTCACCATTTAGAACTCCAAGTTCCATATGTTAGACCGCCTTTATGAGCAAAAGAAGACGGTCAATGATTTCTTAGTGCAGCAGTTGACAGGTTTACTCCCTGTTGTAACTTCCACTTTAGCCAGTGACAGGTCATGTGTGACAGGTGCCATTTGCTCATGCCATTTGAGGAGGCCACTTTATTTTTCAGTCAGCAAAACTACAGTATGAATGATGTCATTCCACTCCGTCACATCCTGGAGGGGATGCTGAGAAATATGATTGGCAAGGGGACAGAAGACTTGGCAAGGATGAACTGGCCGAGGAGGAGGACATAAACGCCCAAGAATTTTATACATAACTAGTTGGTTTATCTGTCCAAGTGACAGGAGAGGAGCTGGAAGGCGACACTGCAGAGGACCCGAGAGACTGAGGCAGTATGCAGTGGAGATGGAGCAGGGAGGCCCTCTGAGTCCCTTGAGCAAATGGCCAAATGCATGCTTTCTTGTTTGCATAGTGACAGCTACATTGTCAGGATTTGGCAGAGGGATGACTACTGGCTATCCACATTGTTAGACTCTTGCTACCAGTAAAAAATGGGTGCATTTTTTAACCTTTTGAGAGGAATGCAAAAATGGTCTACAGTAGAGACATCCTGTGTAGTTGGTTGATCGCTTCCAATGAGCACCATCATCCGACCTGGGGGGGCAGGAGTAGCACGATCAGTAACTGAAGTCTGGAGTCTATGATAACCAGTTTTCCTAAATCTCCTTCTGAAGAAACCACCCAGCAGCAGCATTGGGACATGTAGCAGAGCCTCAACCAGCAGGTGGTGGCATTCTGGGACTGGGCCCTGTCATTTATGATCCAAGATCCCTTCGACTACTGGGCATGCAAACGTGAAGTGCGATGCATGCTTTCCTGCCAAGCCAGTAGTGTCGCATCTGAGCAGGTGTTCAGTATGGCAGTATGGAGAAAACTCGACTTTCCTCCCAAAATGTTGAGAGACTAAACTTCATAAAGATGAATCAGGCGTGGCTCAACCAGGTTTTCCAGACATCGGTGCCTGCTACAACAGAATAGCTCATTCTTCCACTAATGATTATACTGTAGTGTGCTGGCACACTGGAATATTGAGCAAAATCGGCTGTTACTTCTGGCCATGTTCTGCTGCCACCATTCTGATGCTGTGACAAATCAATTTGGGTGCCACCCGCCTGCTGCCTCTACCGCCATTGCTACAAAGGGGCTTCTTGGCTTACTTATATGTACATATATAAGAGCTGCAGTTCTGCAGGTGGCAGGCCTTCATAGGATTTTCGCAAATGAAGCTTAGATAAGGGTGCCAAAAAAAGTTAACAAAAGTAAAACAACAAAATATAAAAAAAAATATATACATTGAAATAACCACCCTTTCCCCAGAATAAAAATAAATAAATAAATAAACATAAAGATCATCACAGGCATCATGGTGTTCCAAAACGCCAGTACTATTAAAGTATAAAAATACTTATTCCATACAGTGAATTGTATAACGAAAAAAAAAACACCATCAAAATGGCTGATTCAACATATTTTCATTGCTTCACTTCACTTCATCCCCAAAAAAATTACAAAAATGTGAACAAAAAGTCACACACAGTCCTAAATGGTATCAATAAAAACCACAGATCGTCCCACAAAAAAAAAGCACCCTTTATCTTAACACCAACAACAAAATAATGTGAGATATAATACAACCTCTCATAAACATGCAAGCTGATAATTTTTATGCAAGTGTGCAACTAACAGGCACATGTGGATCAATGAGAAAAAAAAAAGGTTTTCATAATGTTTAGGAAACTTATACCAAAAGGGTCACACTGTGTATATGCATCTTAATAACATGCTAAGGACCACAAAGATGTTTACACACTAAGGACAATTTCTACCCCAATTTCTACCCCAACATATCAGACTCTCACTGACAGTAGAAACCTTCAAAAGAAACCTGAAAACCCACCTCTTCAGACAAGCCTACAACCTAAAGTGATCCTGCTGCTGCTGTAAAGATTGTAAGTCCTTGCAGGCAGGGTTCTCTCTCCTTCTTCACCAGTTGTAACTCTTCTTGTTCATACTTAGTGCAATTGTCTGCATTATGTATGTATACCCAATTTTAAATGTACAGAGCCATAGAATGAATGGCGCTTTAATAATAAATAATAATAGTAATAATTTGTCCACTATCTGCCACACCGAAACAACCCAAAAAAATAGTAGCTATGTCAAGTTGCTGGAAACATTAAAGATGCAGGGATTCACATAATTTATGACATTGTATCCCAAAAATTCTGGTCACCACATCTATCATGCTTTGAAGGTCAGTTTTTACTCAGTGATTCAAATATTTTTTTTTTTTAAAGGGAGTATTTTTTCCACAGTTGGATTACATTATTTTTGTTTTTTATGTACTTTAGGGTGGGTACCACTGTTGAGATACCTCAATTTAAAAATAAGTTGGATTTTTTTCATGAAAAAATCCTCTTTATACCCCTAGGTAAATACTTTTAGATTATATGAGAGAAGTTATGAATTTTTTTTTTATTTTGCACCACAATTTGCGAATTTTAGCCAATTTACGCCGCCCTTGTCATTTTTAGATATGTAAATAAGTGTCATGTCAGATTTATCTCTGCAACCTTTTAGAAAGGTCATTAAAAAGTTGCAAAATCAAACCACACTTGGATATAATACACTGGAGCACCCATTGTTTAAAGTTTGTAAACTTGGTGTTAGAAATGAACTTGTACCCAAAACCAAATGTACCCAAAATGAAATCTTTAACTGTGAAGAATATTCACAGGGATATATAAACCATATATAAAGTTATAATCATTTAAACAGATACCCCAGCTGTTACAATCGCTTCAGTTCTTAACTAGTTAATACAAATATTTACAAAATATATTAAAAAAAGACAATTATTATATAATTTTTTATTTTAATTAATGATATTGTGTTTAAACATATAAGTAACGTCTTGTTATTATCATAACTAAGTCTATTTCACATTATTAAACAATTTTTACTATATTTTCAGTTGCATGAAGGAGTTGAACAGCAGTAAGGTTGTGGTGTTTTATTAGGTTTAGTCATTAAGTTTTCTCATTGTATAATAGTTTTTTTCAGATTATTATATCAAATGTATATATAATTTTAATCTAAAACCTGATTTAAATCGGCAAAGAGTAAATTTCTGTACTTTTCCCCAGTGTGTTAATTTTCATTATATTCATTATGACTATCTACTCTTCAGGGGATTTTATGTAGACATTGAAAAGTTTATCTGGCTGAGGGGTAATAGTATATATGGCAAACACAACTTTTTTTTCTAAAAATAATATTAGATTTATGATTGTAATATTATTTTTAATATCAAATTTATCATACTCATAACAATAGCCATGTTTTTTTTTTACAATTTTTAATGAAGACAAAAGAACATTTAGCAATATGAAATTGCAATGCTTGTCTTGGCTGGGTATGTTTTATGTCATTATTATATTCTGTATCGTATCCATTTGGCACAAGATATTATCTGATTTATTTTCTTTTATTTATATAGTACTGGCATGTTTCAGTGCATTACACAGAGATGTCTGTTCTGGACTTGACACAATGCAGCTCAAGATCTAACTCTTTCATTAAACTATTACACTCTATAGCCCATAAATACAAAACAGTATACAAGCTAAACGTTGACTGTGCTCTTTTTAGTATTGAACCAAGAGCTTTAGCACTAAACAATTGCAATACTAACCAAATTAATGTGGCACATTTTTAATAACCACAAGAGCAGGGTTCTATTACACTTCTAGAGGTTCAGGCAGGACTCATCAATGGGCACTAGTTTGCTTCAGCCTATTACGCTGGCTGATGCAAAGTATATGATGGGGAACAATTGCAGCTACATTGGTTATTGGCAGCACATCCCTGGTCGTTATGCTGACTGTTATCGAGCATCTTTTACGCTGCATAAAAGATGCAATCAGCTGATGATTGATCCTGATATTTGGCCCAAAAGTTTGGCAGAGCAACAGACCATTTACTCTTGTCTTGCTACTGTATAAAGTTTTGATATAATTATATAACATGAATATATATTTACTAGACAAGAACAAATCAGTTATAAACAAATAGGATTTGTCACAAATTTCATAAAAATTCTTCTACAAAACGAATCTGAAGTTTTGGCGATTCACTTCAGACAAATTGCATAAAACTGCGATCGCAATTTAACAGGGAGGGTGAGGACAGAGGATCACATGACCCAGAGAGGGCCCCTGGCTGGCAGGCTTGTCCACTTTGCTTTTCAGGGAGACTTTCAACCAGTCAAGTGGCACGATAATAGGTAGTGTATTAGACTATATGCTAAGTGTAAAGAACAGACACTTTTCTAAGCTCAGATAGTGATATGAGAGGATTTTTTATGCCATGTGTATGGGAGACACCAATTACAGACACAGGTCAGCCATATTAGTGTCTTTTGATGACAGTGGAGTGAGATGAACATATATTTGCTCGGTAGATTTAATGGATAGATATAAAAGTCAGATTTTATCAGTAAAGAGGAAGAGCAGAGGAGTGTAGGTGTATGTGTGTTGTACAGTGAGGGCAGTCAGAGCTGTTCATTTACAAGGACAAAAATCCTGCAGAACATAATTTTTTTCTGTGCATCAGCAGCTAGCTGTTTTTCAAAAACCTAAAGCTTCTACAGTTTATAAGTGCTTTATAGACATATTCCCAGCACCCCTAGAATCATATATTTCACTGGATATGCTGCACAATTTCACATTTATTTAAAGATCCAGTTGCATTTTTGCTACCATTTAAAATTGTGCAGGTTAACACATTTTACTGTGTCAATATACCAGTTTCACACAGCCATTATACCGAATTGGTATACCAATTAAACACAGTGTGACAGTATACCAGTTTAATTCTGTTCAGTTTTAACACATTTTACTGCATCAATATTCCCAGTTTAATTCATTGCCTTTTACTGTATTAATATACTGTTGTAAATTTTCCAGCCTTCAGCATACTGTCAGAGAGGGTATTCGGTGAGGCAGGTGTTGTCGTCACCCACTCTGTTAAAATTGTCTTGTTTTCTTAATGTCATGCAGTTCTGTGCCTTCACCCACATTTTATTTTGTTCTATAGCAGTAGTACTTCTAGTGATTGACGAACACGAATGCGCATTCGCGATCAAATGTTTGCGAACGCGCATTCGTGACGGACCCCATTGAATTTAATGGCAGGCGAACCTGAAAAGCCTTCAGGTCATATTTACAGCCACCAAATACTTACTAGAAGTGCACAAATAGTCCCACAACATGGACAGTGACATACCAGAGCGGGCATCATTGGCAAAAATTCCCACAAAAAATATGTATTTTAATCAGTGGCCATTTTTATGTGTCTTAAAGTGAAACTCTCAAAAATGTGCCCTGCTGGAGCCTAGAAAAAAATTATTTTAGGCCACAGGAGTACAGGCCACAAAAATTAGGCATTCACCTGACAGAAA